>NW_024870720.1:7225000-7900000 GCF_019054845.1 Dipodomys spectabilis | reverse complement strand
TGGTAGAGCGCTAGCCTTGAGCTGAAGAGCTGAGGGACAGCGCCCAGGCCCAGAGTTCAGGCCCCACGACCGGACCCAAAAATAAATAAATGAATAAATAAATAAATAAATAAGTAAATAAAAAGAGAAAATAAAAAAAGAAATAGTCTCTCTGAAGAACTGGTGGAAACGGGGTTCTGTTAGGTAGAGGGCAGGGGAAGGCCCTAATATAGTTGTTTGGTATCCTTATGGGAGGGAGAAATTTGGGGTGGAGACAGACACCCCAGGATAACACCATGTGGGATGGAATCGAGACTAGAGTGTAAGTGCTGTGAACCAAGGCGCACAAAGGATGGTGGGCAGCAGCCAGAGCGGGGAAGGAAGGTGTTCTCCTTGAGAAACTGCAGAAAGAACAGACCCCTGTCAGCACCTCCCTTTGGCCCTCGTAGCCTCGGGAGCTGTGAGACAATACATTGTGGTGGTTTGAGTCACTCGTGGGTGGCAGCTGGTTCTAGTACCCGCCAGCAGGGCCTCGGGTGCTGATGGAATGTGAAGATAAATAAACGTTCCTAGTCTTGGTAGCCAAGCTCTGGAAAAAGCCAATCTCTGGACCTTTTGGTGGCTTGTTGTTGTTGTTTGTTCTTTGCACGGTGCTTTTGTTTGTTGCTTATTTTGTCTTTTTGTTGGTCTTGCAGCGTGCACTCAGGGCGTAGAACTGTCCCTGTGCTGCTTTTTGCTCAAGGCTAGAGCTCTACCACATTCAAGGTTAGTGCTCTACCACAGCTCTAATTCTGGTCTGTGTGTGTGTGTGTGTGTGTGTGTGTGTGTGTGTGTGTGTGTGTGTGTGTGTGTGTGTGTGTGTGTGTGTGTGTGGTAGTTAATTGGAGATAAGAGTCTCACAGACTTTGCTGTTTAGGCTGCTTTGAATGGTGATCCTCAGATCTTAGCCTCCTGAGTAGCTAGGATTACAAGCTTGAGCCACTGGTGCCCAGCTGAAATTTTTTATGTATAGATAAAGCATTGGCTTTTATTAGTGACTCCTATTGGCTTCCTTCTCTCTTCCCCTTTCTCACATATTAACTTTAATACCCTGGACTTTATTATTTCCATATTTTTCTCCATGATAGTCATATTCATATACACATTTGGGTTGTCACAGTTCATTTGACAAAATTATGATCGTATAAGTATTTTGTATATCTCTCTTTTATTAACAAAACCTAGTGGAATTTCTGATTCAATCAATAAAGCTTTAAACTACTCTTTTTAGTGACCATGTAATAATCCACCCTGTAAATCCATCATACTTCTATTTCTACAAGCTAGATATCCAGAAAAGTGATTTCCATGGCAAAGGATTTATTTTTAATTATTTATTTATTTATTTATTTATTTTTGTTGGTCGTGGGGCCTGAGCTCTGGGCCTGGGCGCTGTCCCTCAGCTCTTCAGCTCAAGGCTAGCGCTCTACCACTTGAGCTATGGCACCACTTGTGGCTTTTTCTGCTTATGTGGTGCTCAGGAATCGAACCCAGGGCCTCATGCTTCCAACGCAAGCGCTCTACCATTGAGTCACCTTCCCAGTCCCTATTTTTAACAATTTTTAAATGTTAAGCTGCTTTCAAAAAATGTTCTTCACATTTTCCCCAGTGGGGTCTGAGAGGAGTCCTCACCTCTCTGCAGTTCCCAACTGCCACGCCTATGTCATTAGGATCTTTTTAAACATTTGCCAGCCAGCTGGGTTAAAAAAAATCACATTCCACTGATTTGCACTTCCTGAACTACTGTGTCCTTTAGCAGACTGTATGGTGGAGGGTTTTGTTGTTGTTGTTGTTGTTGTTGGTCATGGGGCTTGAACTCTGAGCCTGCCTGGGCGCTGTCCCTCAGCTCTTCAGCTCAAGGCTAGCGTCCTACCACTGGAGCCACAGTGCCACTTCCAGTTTTCTGAGTGGCTTATTGGAGGTAAGAGTCTCACAGACTTTCCTGCCTGGGCTGGCTTTGAACCGTGATCTTCAGATCTTAGCCTCCTGAGTAGCTACGATTACAGGCATGAGCCCCTGGTGCCCATAAAACTGTATGGTTTTAATTGTTTTGTTTTAGCCATATGAGTTTTTTTTCCCCCTAAATTATCTTCTTATTTTTAATTGTTCTTAAGTGGGTAGTATATTCTTTTTTTGTAGTTGTTTACTCTCAGTGCTTACAAATATAATGTTGGGAGTATTAATGATACATTCCAATCTATCATTTCTCATTTAATTCTTTTTTAATGTATTTTTTTTAATTGTGAAAATACTGTAGAGAGGGGTTACAATTACATGGGCAAGATATCTCATTTAATTCTTTATTAAATAGTTTCATTCTACCTTTTGTCACATAAATTGGGGCATGGTGTAAAGTAGCCAATAGCCAATATATTTGTCTTTTCTTTCTTTTTTTTGGGGGGGGGGTCTGGTTGTGGGGCCTGAACTCTGGGCCTGGACGCTGTCCCTCAGCTCTTCAGCTCAAGGCTAGCGCTCTACCACTGAGCCACCTTCCCAGCCCTTGTCTTTTCTTTTTAGCTTCTGAATTCTGGTATAATTTTGGCTTGATTTTGGATTTTTCTTTTTTTCTTTTTGGCCAGTCCTGGGGGCCTGGGCACTGTCCCCAAACTTCTCTTTGCTCAAGGCTAGCACTCTACCACTTGAGTCACAGCACCATTTCTGGCTTTTTCTGTTTATGAGATACTGAGGAATCAAACCCAGGACTTCATGCATGCTAGGCAAGCACTCTACCACTAAGCCACAATCCCAGCCCTTTTCTTTTTGTTTTAAGACTGGATCTCACTATATAGTGCTGACAGTCTTCAAACTCACAATCTTGCTGTCTCTATCTCCCAAGTACTGGTATTACAGGCATGAACCACTGTCGGTTAGTTTCTGTGTGTGTGTGTGTGTGTGTGTGTGTGTGTGAATTGGTTTTTGTTTGCTTGATTGTTCATTTTGTGTTTTGTTTTGCAGGGCTGGGGATCTAACCCAGGACCCTGGGTATGCTCATCAGGTTCTCTACTGCTATAGCTCAGCCCCTCATTTCTAATTCTTCATAAAGCAATGCTGTCTCCTAGATTTTCTCACAGAATTTATGTTTAGATTTTGTTTTTACGGGTAAGTCTTTAGCCAATCTCAAGTTAATTTTAGCATTTATGTTACTCAAAGTCCTGATTTGATTTGATTGTGGGATTTGTCTTTTTATTTTCCTCAAACTAAATGACTCCCATTTTTCTATATTACCTTTCCACGTCAGCTGACATTAATTTTTAACTTATCTGTTCATTACACTGAATTTTTTTTTTTTTTTTTTGCCGGTCATGGGGCCTGAACTCTGAGCCTGGGTGCTGTCCCTCAGCTCTTCAGCTCAAGGCTAGCGCTCTACCACTGGAGCCACAGCGCCACTTCTGGCTTTTTCTGTTTATGTGGTGCTGAGGAATCGAACCCAGGGCCTCATGCATGCAAGGCAAGCGCTCTACCGCTGAGCCACCTCCCCAGCCCTACACTGAATATTTATTTTTTTTTGGTTGATTCTTTGCCCCATTCCAATTTGACCTGCTTACCATGATCTTCACTGTCTTCTCAAGCAAGAACCTTCACAATCTTCTCATGTGTTTTCTTTGGCTCTTGGTGTTGGTTTGTCCACACGTAACGTGGATTCAAGGTCTCAGATGAAGGAAGTGCCTAGCTCATCCAGTCTGAGTCCCGGCAAGCCAGCTCTATCTCTAACCATCAAACATCCAGGATCTATGGTTAGATCCCTTCCATGATAGAGACCCTGATTGCTCCAGGGCGCTCAGACCCCCAGGAGAGGAGCCCAGTCTGTGAAGGTAGTTACTTTTCCAGCCAAGAAAACAGTTGACACTACTAGGGTGAGCACAAGGACATTTCTTCCTATTGGAAAAGAATACACACACACACACACACACACACACACACACACACACACACACACTTCTAATCTATATTAAGGAAGTTGGGTTTTATCCTGTAGGCATCTAGTTTGTCAATTTTTTTTTTTTGGGGGGGGGATCTGGTCATGGGGCCTGAACTCTGGGCCTGGGCGCTGTCTCTCAGCTCTTCAGCTCAAGGCTAGCGCTCTACCACTTGAGCCACAACGCCACTTCCGGCTTCTTTTTGCTTATGTGGTGCTGCAGAATCGAACCCAGGGCCTCATGCATGCAAGGCAAGCACTCTATCACTGAGCCACTTTCCCAGCTCTAGTTTGTCAAAATTTTTAAGAGGAAGAATTACAAGAATTGGCATTGGTACAGAAGGAAGACAGAATCCAGGGGCCAGAAACTACAAATAGGTAGCTCACTTAGAATACTATTACAACAGCAAAGACAGCAAAGACCAGAAATGAGCCCCTTGTCGGGACCAGGAAGAAGACTTGATTTGAAAAATATTTAACAGTAAAAGAACATTTAATTGTAAAAGGGCAGGGTTATTGGATAAGGATTGAGAATGATTTAAGTGCCTGATTCCTAGCCTGGATAATGGAGTTGATGGTGAATCACTTAACAAAACTGCTTGAGGTGGCTGTGTCCATCGTGAGCTTGGTTTGGGCCATAGTGAATTTGAATCCCTGTGAGGCATTTAATGAATGTCTGAGTAGAAGACTGTAGGATTTGAAACTTGATCTACTGATCCAGGATAGACAGATGATTTGGAGAAATGTCAGGAGGGGCGGGGGAATAACGGCCATGAGTGAGGAAAGCTGGGGGTACAGCACCCAGACACCAACCCTTACCAAAAAACAAAAGACTGGAGCCTGTGGCTCAGTGGTCATGGTCAAAGGCTGGGATTACACACACACACACACACACACACATTGTAATAACAGAGGAGGAGGAAGTGATCAGCCATTTGGCACACTTTCCCTAGACTGCTGTGTTTGGTATTCAGTAAGCCCAGGGAGGAGTCTGGGGGAAAGAGGGGGCATATTCCCCCATGTCCTTACCTACTGGGTAAGTGGCCTGCGTTCAGTTAGAGCTCATTGTCCCTTGTCCTGGCGTCAGGTCACTATGCCCTCCCACTGCCGCTCAGGTCTCTGAGTGGTCAGAGTTCTGCTTTGTCAAGCCTGTCTATGGCTTCCTTCCCAACCTTGCTGGGATTGGTCTATCCTGTCCTGCAAGAACCCCGGATGGTATCCTAAGGAGCCTTGGCTGAGAAGAGCTCAGAGATGGGAACACAAAGGCCGAGGGCTTTTATTTTGTAGGGTTGGAGAAGCTTATGAAGTCTTAACAGCTAGGTCATATTTCAAAAGGTGTAACCTGAGAGGAGGAAGATGGAGGTTCTTTGCTAGGCCTAGAGGCTGTAAGTGACCCACAGCCATTGCTTCACACAGCCACAACCTGTGTTTCCAGTTTGCCTGTCCATTTGCCAGGGTTGCCTGTGGCTATGTTGGCAAAGCTAAGCCCTTAGCTGATGGAAAAGTAGACAAGAGACACCCAGAAAGGGCAAAGGTCAGGACCTCAAGAAATGCATGAATATCTCAGGACACTAATAAGCAATGTGATTTGTAGCTCTTCCAAATTTACCAGGCTCTGAATAACCAGGACCTGCTTACCTTGCTAGGATTGACCTTTCCTCTCTCCCTTCCTTCCTCTTCCTCCTCCTCCTCCTCTTTTTTCTTTTTTCTTTCTTTTTTATTTTTTTGTTGGTCATGGGGCGTGAACTCTGGGCCTGGGCGCTGTCCCTCAGCTCTTCAGCTCCAGCTACAGCACCACTTCCTGTTTTCTGAGTGGTTTATTGGAGATAAAAGTCTAATGGACTTTCCTGCCAGGCCTGGCTTTGAATTGTGATCCTCAGATCTCAGCCTCTTGAGTATCTAGGGTTACTGGTGTGAGCCACTGGCCCCAGCTCCTCTCTTCTCATTCCTCCTCCTCCTCCTCTTCCTCTTCCTCCTCCCCTTCCTTCCTCCCTTCCTCCCATCCTTCCTTCCTTCTTCTTCCTTCCTCTTCCTTCCCTCCTTCCTTTTTTTCTCTTTCTTTCTTTCTTTCTCTCTTTCTTTCTTTCTTCCTTTCTTTTTCTTCTTCCTGCTTCCTCTTCCTCCTCCTTACTCACTCTCTCTCTCCCTCTCCCTCTTTCTCAAGACTGGAGTTTGAATTCAGGGCTTCATTAGGCAAGCACTCAACATCTTGAGCCACACCTCCAGCCTCTTTTGCTTTAGCTGATTTTTCAGATAGGGTCATGCTAATCTTGCCCAGGCTAAACTTGGAGCTTGATCCTCCCTTTCTGCCTCTGGTATAGCTGGGATTATAAGCTATGTGCCACCGTGCCCAGCCCAGGTTTGACTCTTGCATCTCTCTTGGTCCCTGACTTGACTGTGGCTCTGCCTTGCAGGCATCTTTTCTCTTTTGCCAGTTGTAAAATAATAAGCTTTTCCTGCCCTTGAGTTTCCTCCCTTCTAAGAATGCTAATTCCTTCTCACCCCTACATCTCTCTGGAACACCACTCCCTCAGCTGGTCACAGCAAGCTAAGCACCAAGTCCTGCCAATTCAAGGTCATGCTTGCTTTGTGACCAACAGTCATTTCCATTTTCTTCTTCCTTCTGTCTTGGGTGTCAGGCCTTCATCATCACATTACAACAGATCCCTGCTTCCTTTTTTCAACAATAAATTAATTGCTACCTATAGTCTTATTTTCTATTTTTATTTATTTGTTTGTTTGTTTGTTTATAGTCAGTCGTGGGGCCTGAACTCTGGGCCTGGGCGCTGTCCCTCAGCTCTTCAGCTCAAGGCTAGCACTCTACCAGTTGAGCCACAGAGCCACTTCCAGTTTTCTGGTGGTAAATTGGAGGTAAGAGTCTCATGGACATTCCTGCCCGGGCTGGCTTTGAACCAAGATCCTCAGATCTCAGCCTCCTGAGTAGCTAGGATTACAGGCATGAGCCACTGGTGCCCAGCTTATAGTTTTACTTTTGAAACACAAATCTGACTCTACCACTCCCTTGCTTAAAAACCTGTGTGTCTCAGAGATTTCTCTGATTGAAGTTAAAAATTTTTGCATGACTCAGCAAGACCTGCTCAGTCTAGCTCTAGACAAATCTATCTTGAGATGTAAGAAATCTGAACTATGGAAAAGTTATACACACAATTGGATAGTTCTGTGCTAGCATAATGTTTAACCAGGTGCTAGTAATTCACGCCTATAATTCTAGCTACTCAGGAGACTGAGATTCTTGAAGATCGAAGTCCAAAGCCAGCCTAGACAGGAAGGCTGTGAGAGACTAATCTCTAATTAACTACCAAAAAAACCAAAAGTGGAGCTGTGGCTCAAGTGGTAAAACACTAACTTTAAGCAAAGAAGCCAGGAACAGCACCCAGACCCTGAGTTCAAGCTTTGGTACTGCTATTCACATACCTAAAAGAAAAACATGTTTTGTGACTGGTAGCATGGCCCAAGTGTTAGAATGCTTTCCTATCAAACATGGGGCCTTGAATTCAAACCACAGCATCCCTAAACACAAAATAAAAGCCGGCATTAATACAGACTGAAGGAAAATGCACAAGGTCCTGAGTTCAAACTCCAGTGCTGCCAGAAAGATAAAAAATATTGATTTCAGGGCTGGGAAGGTGGCTCAGTGGTTGAGCACTTGCTTTGCATGCATGAGGCCCTGGGTTCGATTCCTCAGTACCACATTAGCAAAAAAGAAAAAAGCTGGAAGTGGAGCTGTGGCTCAAGTGGTAGAGCACTAGCCCTGAGCTGAAGAGCTGAGGGACAGTGCCCAGGCCCAGAGTTCAGGCCCCATGCCGGACCCCTCCTCCCCCACAAAAAATATTTATTTCAAGGGGAAAATAAAAAGCACAGACAATAGAACTTTCTCTTTTCTTTTCTTTCTTTCTTTTTCTTTTTTTCTTTTTTGTTGGTCATGGGGCCTGAACTCTGGGCCTGGGCGCTGTCCCTCAGCTCTTCAGCTCAAGGCTAGCGCTCTACCACTTGAGCCATAGAACCACTTCTGGCTTTTTTCTGCTTATGTGGTGCTGAGGAATCGAACCCAGGGCCTTATGCATGCAAGGCAAGTACCTACCACTGAGCCACCTTCCCAGCCCCAATAGAACTTTCTAAGTTTTGTATGTAAAACAATCTGGCTGGAAACAACATTGGAGGGGACCAAAGACATTTTACTGAGTTTTCCCCCAATATCACATGCTAATTACTAATCGGCTCTTGCTATGATCAAAATAGTCATCACGAACACCATAATGAAAAAAATCCACATGAAGAAGCGGTCTATAACTTTTGCCACCTTCTTCCATTCGCTGCCTCTGGAGTTGGTGGCCTTGTGGTCTTTGAGGCACTTGACGATGTACTCGATGTTTCTGGTCAACCCCTCATACCTCGGACAGAAGCTATCTCTGTCCTGCAGGGTCTCACCCTGGCACCTGAGGTCATTCTTTAAGAGTCTGGTCACTTCTTTCTTTCTGGAAAGATCTTTGTTCCTGGCTGTCTTGAGGTTAGACTCTGGGAGTTTGCTATAGACCTTGGTGAGGTGGTCAGGCTCCTGGGGGTGGCGCGGTCTGAGGCAATTCTCACCCACATCGTACACGAACAAGATCCTAGCCATGTGCTTCAAGATGACCACGCGGGCCCAGTGCGGCACGGGCCGGGCCTCAGCCCCGCAGAAGTGGATGTTCATCACCATGATGGTGAGGGCGGTGGAGGCTGTGATCAGTGCCATGGTGGCTATGTAGTATTTGCCTGGAATGAAAGGAAGTTCAGCTGTTAGTTGTAACGCAGACATAGTCTGCATCTTTCCTACGGAAGGGGTCTATTCTGTGGTCTCTAGGGTAGCCTTGAACTCAGGGCCTGGGCACTGTTGTCACCGAGTTACAGCTCCACTTCCAGCTTCTTTGGTACTTAGAGATATGGAATTTTCTGCCTAGGCTGGCTTTGAACTGGGATCCTCAGATCTCAGCCTTCTGAGCAGCTAGGACAGAAGGTGTGAGGTGCTAATGCTCAGTTTCTAGGATAGACTTTGAATTCGACTTTCCGGGTTAGATTTTGGCCACCCCTGTGGCATGTAACCTAGAGTAAGACACAGTCTCACCGCGCTGCAGTTCCCTGTTCTGTAAAATGAGTATGATGGTTGCGTCTAGCTCAGCAAAATATGTGGAGCTTAACACATGTAAAACATGTAAAGTTCTCAGCACAAACCTTGGCTCCATGTTAAATGTTTTTAGCAAATGTTTACCAGATAATGGAGAACAAAGTTTCTTCTCTTACAACAGTTAATAAGTTTGGCCATGTTTTAGAACTGTCTTCTGACCTTGTTAATATGGAAGACAATTACTATCGGGTGAGGAAGGAGGCACTATGGGGGGGGAGGGGTCTGGTCGTGAGCCTGGGTGCTGTCACTCAGCTCTTCAGTTCAAGGCTATTACTCTACAACTTAAGCCACAGCGCCACTTCCGGCTTTTTTTTTTTTTTCTGCTTATGTGGTGCTGAGGAATTGAACCCAGGGCCTCAGGCATGCAAGGCAAGTGCTCTACCATTGAGCCACCTTTCCAGCCCACAAATGATTATTTTTTTTAAAAAGGGAAGTAGATGCGCTGGTGGCTCACGCCTGTAATCCTAGCTACTCAGGAGGCTGAGATCTGAGGATCGCGGTTCAAAGCCAGCCCGGGCAGGAGAGACCGTGAGACTCCTATCTCCAATAAGACCACCAGGAAACCGGAAGTGGCGCTGTAGCTCAAGTGGTAGAGCACTCACCTTGAGCTGAAGAGCTGAGGGACAGCGCCCAGGCCCAGAGTTCAAGCCCCACGACCGACAAAATAAAATAAAATAAAATAATAAAAAGGGAAGTAGATGAATTAAACAAAGGCACAGATTTATGAAATACAGAACGAGAAACTGAGAAGATGAAAAAAATAGACAAACTTTTGAGAAGAGTAATAAAGTTGTCCACATGGGCTTAGAATCAGCTACTAGTGAGATTAAGGTAGGAAGATCGCTTGAGTCCATGACTTTGAAGACAGCCTGGACAACACAGCAAAAAGAAGAAAGGAGAAGGAGAAGGAAAATGGGAAAGAGAAGAGATGGCAATAAAATTGATAAATACTTGGTTCTGGTAAGGCTATTCACAGGAGAAAAATAAAGAATGCAAAAGAATACATTAAAAAGATAAAGTAATAGAAATATTTTATGCTAATATATTTAATAATCTAGATAACATTTCTAGAAAATCAAAGATTTCAAAATTAATGTAAGAAGACAGAACACTAAAAATGGGAGCCAATAAAATACTTCTTCTCCCCACATAAAAAGGCTCTAGGCTCAAAAGAAATAATAAGTGAGTTTTACCAAATTTTCAAGAGACAGAATTCCTATTTTCTACAAGTTCCAGAAATAGAGAAAAGATAAATTCATTTTACAAAAAATCAATTTAACACTGATTGTAAAAGTGAAAAGAAATGTTAAGGCATTCTGCTTATAGACATACTTGAGACACTTTAGAAATATTTCCTGACAGAATCTTACAGTCTCTTTAGCTTATAGTATGACAAAGAAGGGCTGGCTGGGAAGGTGGCTCAGCGGTAGAGTGCTTGCCTTGCATGCATGAAGCCCTGGGTTCGATTCTTCAGCACCACATAAACAGAAAAAGCCAAAAGTGGTGCTGTGGCTCAAGTGGTAGAGTGCTAGCCTTGAGCCGAAGAGCTCAGGGACAATGCCCAGGCCTAGAGTTCAAGCCCCATGACCGACCAAAACCAAACCAAACCAAACAAAATATGACAAAGGAGTCCAAGAATAAAAGAATTTCAACTTCAGGGCTGGGAAGGTGGCCCAGTGGTAGAGTGCTTGCCTCACATTCATGAGGCCCTGGGTTCGAGTCCTCAAGCACCACATAAGCAGGAAAAAGCCAGAAGTGGCACTGTGGCTTCAGGACTAGAGCTAGCCTTGAGCTGAAGAGCTGAGGGACAGCGCCCAGGCCCAGAGTTCTGGCCCACGACCAGTATATATGTATAGATAGATATAGATATATGCTGGCTCATCTCTCTGTTCTAGTTGCCATTCTTCCCTAGGGGAAAGCCCTTACAATGTGAAAAGACAAGGCAGGCCACCGTTGACTCAGGACCAATGGTTGCGCCAGGTTGTGCACTATGCAATAGCTCCAGAGGTAGCAATTATAGCAGTTTTGCACAGGATGAAGCACAGACGAAGAGATTAAGCAATGTGCCTCAGATTTACCAAAGAGCAAGCAGTGAAGTCAGCACAGCAAGGCAGGCTCCTCTGACTTCAAATCCAGAGACTTCTAAGTCCGAGGTTTTCAGAATTACACACAAAGTGCATCAGAGCTACCCAGAAGGCTTGTTTAAACAGATCACCAGGTCACCCTCCCAGAGGCCTAGAGGAGGGCCTGAGGATTTGCGTATCTAAGACTTCCCAGCTGAGGCGCAGGCGGCCGCTCCAGGGACCACCCCTAAGCTGTGACTCTAAGCTGTGACTCTCAGTTCTTTCATGTAGACCCAAGACTCCATAAGGCCAATTTCATCCCAACAACCATATCTATATTCAAAGATTCCAACTGCAGATATTTAGGTGAGCATCTGTATTGAAGTTTAAGTTGGCTCAGTTGCCCCCACACACACACATCATTTTTCTCTACAAAGCTAGCTCAAGGAATAAGACACTTGAACTCACCGATCAGAGGAACATTTTCAGAAGCCGGCATGATCTCTGCCACCATGAGTTGAAATACAGTCATGGCCAATAGGATGGTCACTCCCAGGGAGACTTTCTCCCCAGAGGCTGCTGGGAGATAAAAACTCAGGGGAGCAAGGAAAGAGATGAGGACACACGGGATGAGCAGATTGACGATGTAGAATGAGGACCTCCGCTTCAGAAGGAGAGTGAAGGTTAAGTCCGGGTAAGGCTCAGAGCAGCAGCCGTAGATCATCACGTTCTTCACGGCCGGCATGCCATGGACCTCCCATTCCACGTCTTCGATGAAGTCGGAGAGATCGCCGCTGTCCAGGGCATTGAATATATCCACCTGATTGCCATTGTAGGTCCAAGAGCCGAAGGTCAGGTTGCACTGCTGGTTATCGAAGGGGAAGTAGGTGACGTCTACCACACAGGAGCTCTTGGTGATGGCTGGTGAGTCCCAGGTGATGAGCCCATCGTACCGCAAGACCACATTCGTGTTCACTGGCTCTGAAGACTCGTCATCAGCTCTGCAGGCGGGAGGGGGACAATGACAGTCACTAGGAGAACTTAGCAACTTCCTTACGCCAGACAGCTTATGGCTCGCACCTTTAGCAGCTTTGGCACTGAACCACCTCTTGTCCTGTCACTGAGAAATGTGTCCATTCCCCCCCCCCCCCCCCCCCCCCCCCCCCCCCCGTGAGTAATCAGGGCACCTTGTATTCCTTCAAAATCCTCGCACCAGCCAGGCGCTGATGGCTCACGCCTTTCAGCCTAGCTCCTCAGGCAGCTGAGATCTGAGGATCCCAGGTTTTGGGTTGTTTTTTTGCCAGTCCTGGAGCTTGAACTCAGGGCCTGAGCACTGTCCTTGAGCTTCTTTTGCTCAAGGCTAGCACTTTACCACTTGTGCCACAGCTCCACTTCTGACTTTTTCTGTGTATGTGGTACTGAGGAATCAAACTCAGGGCTTCATGCGTGCTAGGCAAGCACTCTACCACTAAGCCATATTCCCAGCCCGAGGATAGCATTTTGAAGTCAGCATGAGCAGGAAAGTTGGTGAAACTTATCTCCAATAAACTATTCAGAAACAGCCTGGAATGGCACTGTGGTTCAAGTGGTAGAGAGCTAGCCTTGAACAAAAGAGCTCAAGGACAGCACCCAGGCCCTGAGTTCAAGCCCTAGAGCTAGCGCGCGCGCGCACACACACACACACACACACACACACACACACACACACACACACACACACACAAAGTTCCTATACCATGCTGCCTCTGCCCACTGAAGTACTACTCTCTTGGACCAGTGATTTGACATGCAGACAAAAAAATAAATAAATAAACCCTGTCAAGGCTAACATCTAGTCACCTGATTTTGTTCACGTAAGCACCAGAATATAAAGTTGCTTCATTGTAATAAAATTATGGTTGTCATTATAAACATTTGAGAAATACAGATGGAAAAAGTAATTCACTCATAATCTTGTTGGAAATTGCATAATCTAGATATATTCTCTTAGGCTTTGTCTGCACCTGTGTATAACACTTTTGGGAACAGAACTTCGATTTTTCTTTTGTCATTAGTCTTTCTCCAGTGGCTCTGCCAGGAAGACGAGCTGTGTTGAATGCTTTTATGAATACACAGCTTGCTTCGCTACGATGCGGGGCTAGGGCAAGGCCACGCAGAAGCATTTTAGAGTGAGCTGGTTCTTGCCTTGGCTATAAGAGATAATCTATGCATCCTGTGGATGAGAGTGGTAGTGGAACATGTAGCTCATTCTGAGAGAGAGAGACAGAGACAGAGACAGAGATACAGAGACACAGAGACACACACAAAGACACACAGAGAGTGCTCAGAGAGGAAGGGTGAACCAGAGTGCTAGAGCATTAGCTCCTCAGTGCTGTCTTGTGTGACAGGGATGGGGAACATGTCTCTGGCCAGCAAGGGTAGAGAAAGGACAGCAGGTTTAGGGCAGTGATTCAAGAGGCCATGAGCGTTGGGTGAGTGAAGTAAAGGAATAAATCAAGGCTGCCACCACTAGGTGGCTCCACCTAAGGATCTTCATGAAATTTCCCTCATTCACATTATTCAAAATCACAGAAGAACCTGTCTCAATTCACAGACACTTGGGTTCCTAAATACACACACACACACACACACACACACACACACACACACACACACATACATACACACATACATACAAACATACATACATACATAAAATAACAAGAGGGAAGTTCCCTTAACAATAGATGGAGAAAGAGCTTGAATAGTGACAGAAAGGTCTGGCTTCTCAAAGTGTACCCTGAGGTCCCTGAACACCAACACTACCAGGCTCACCCTAGACCCCAGAGGTGTTTGTTTTTGTTTTTGTTTGCCAGTCCTAGGGCTTGAACTCAAGGCTGGGCACTGTCCCTGAGCTGCTTTTGTTCAAGGTTAGCATTCTTCCACTTGAGCCACAGCCCCACTTCTGGCTCTTTCTGTTTATGTGACACTGAAGAATTAAACCCAGGGCTTCATGCATGCTAGACAAGCACTCTACCACTAAGCCACAATCCCAGTCCTACCCAGAATTATTTTGACAAAATCCCCAGACCCTACTTGTGCACTTGACAGTTTAAGAAGCATACACTGCCGGGCACCGGTGGCTCACGCCTGTAATCCTAGGAGGCTGAGATATGAAGATCAAGGTTTGAAGCTGGCTCAGGTAGGAAAGTCCGTGAGACTCTTATCTCCAATAAACCACTAGAAAACTGGAAGTGGTGCTGTGGCTCAAGTGGTAGAGTGCTAGCCTTGAGCTGAAGAGCTGAGGGACAGCGCTCAGGCCCAGAGTTCAAGCCCCACGACCAACAAAAAAAGAAAAAGAAAAGAAAAAAAAAGAAGCACATACCTTCCCTACAGATGCACACAATGGCCCTGGCTCCAAGAGCAGGGAAGAGCCAACTGTCCTATGATTTGGTTTACCCTCCACAGAGTCCCCACGGGCTAGCTTCTAGATGGTCCATTCTTACTTAATTTCAGCAGCAGCATCGTTATTGATTCATAATCTTGGATGGTAAGGCTAAATAACAACCCCAGAAAATTCCTGTCTTGAAGTTCTATTCTACTAGCATCTCAGAACATGCCTCTGTAGAAGAATAGTTAATGTAGGTGTCATTAGTTGAAGTCCTGGTGGGGCAGGATGGGCACTTAAGCCAATATCACATGACTTTTATTGAAATTATTGAGCTGGGTGACTGTGGCTCACACCTCTAATCCTAGCTCCTCAGGAGGCTGAGATCTGAGGATCATGGCTTGAAGGTAGTCTGGGCAGGAAAGTCCATGCCATTCTTATTTCTAAAACTAGCAAAAAAAAAAGCCAGAAGTGGAGGTGTGGCTCAAGTGGTAGAGCATCAGCAAAAGCCAAGAAAGAAAAATCCAGGCCCTGAGTTCAAGCCTCAGTACTCCAGTACCAGCACAAAATAACTAAATGAATAAATGAAGAGAGAGAGAGAGAGAGAGAGTTGGGCACAGGAAGCACAGAGGAGAACCATGTGAAGATGAAGGTAAAGACAGCAATGCTTCCTCATTTCAAGGAATGCCGATGATGGCACATGCCACTTCATGCTAGGGACAGGTGTGGAACATGCTCCCCTGGCGGCCCTCAGAAGGAAGCAACTGTAACACGCTGAGCTCCTCTTCCAGCCTCCAGGAGTCTGAGATGCCACCTTTCTGTTGAAAGTCACTTAATTTGTGCCACTTGCTCGGGCAGCCCTAGGAAACTAAAACAGTTTCCAATCCTTCTGCTGAAAGCTGAGGGCTGAATTCCATGGTCTCCTTCCATCGGTAAGCTTTTAGGAGCTATTGTTTTATTACCTGAGAATTCATGAGCCTTGTTGAAGGGACTAGGCATTTTGGGTTAATACTTAACCTTGTGCATGTTTTATGCATGCTCTGACTTCCATTTAATGAACCGTTTCCTTCCAGGAACTCTTCAGCTCTACCACACTTACTTGTTGTACAAGACGATGTCCGGCCTCCACACAAGGTCACTGGGTACGCCGATCGAGTCCAGCCCGTCATACTGGTCTCGATTCCATGTGAGGTACGCGTCATACCAGTTCTGGCGGATCCAGAGGTAGGCAGTCAGAATTTGGTTTCTTTCATCCTGCACAAGGAATCCAGATGTCACTTTATCCTGTCGACACTCGAGCTGTATGCATGCCCTCCATTTTCAAGACACTGCTTTTAATGACAGGAAAGTCAAGAACAAGCCTCTAGTGTTTAATGAACAATGTTTAGCTTTAGCAGCTGGATGGACGAACAAGGCCACACGTGTTCCTTCTTGATTCTGTGTTCAGAATGAAGGCAAATATTGCAGCGTTCAGATCTTTGCAGGGACCAACTGCCCCATTTTCTCTGAAAATGAATCAACTAATGATATACTTGCCTGAGGCCGCCAGGAAATCCCTACTATACACAGAGGACAAGTCCTTCGAGGCTGATAACTGTGTAATTAAACAGAGTTCAGGCACTAAATAAGCTTGAATGTCACCATTCTTTAAAATGGAGATTTAAAAAAAAATCACCATCTTAACTATTTTAAAAGTATCTAATTCAGGAGCTTCTAATACACTCATGATATCATGCCATCATTGCATACCATGTAATTCAAGAATATTGTCATCATCTCCAAAGGAAGCCCCATAACTACTAAGCAATCACCCATCATTTCTTCCTCCTCCCTCAGTCCTCCATAAGCACAGCTCTGCTTTTTGTCTCAATGGATTACATTTGGGGCAATTCCTCTGAGTGGAATCATACCTTGGGGCCTGGACACTGTCCTGAGGTCTTTTTGTTTTAGACTAGTACTCTACCACTTTAAGCCACAACACCACTTCCAGTTTTCTGGTGGTTAATTGGAGATAAAGAGTCTCACGACTTTCCTGCCCAGGTTGGCTTTGAACTGCAATCCTCAGATCTCAGCCTCCTGAGTAGCTAGGATGACAGCAGTAAGCCACCAACACTGGGCAATACTTTTCTTTACCCAAAACTATCTGTTAGTATTGATAACCACATGGTAAGTAATAGTAATGTTAGTGAACATCAGATCATATTTAACTCATTCATTCTGTGGAAAGCTCCATCTCCTGGCTTTCTCTCCTCCCACCAGCTGGGGCACAGGATGATCTTTGTCCCCCACAAGTTCCTTCCTTAAGATATTCCCTTCAGAGCTGCACGCTAGAGGCTCACGCCTGTAATTATAGCTACTCAGGAGGCTGAGTAGTTCAAAGCCAGCCCAGGCAGGAATGTCCACACAACTCTTATCTCCAATAAATCACCAGAAACTAAAAGTGGTGCTGTGACTCAAGTGGTAGAGCGCTCGCCTTGAGTTGAAGAGCTGAGGGACAGCACCCAGGTCCAGAGTTCAAACCCCATGACCAACGATGACAAAAAAGAAAAAAGAAATTCCTTTCAGGAGGCACGCTTGTTTTCATTCCAATGCACCACCCCCCTTCCAAAGTGCCACCAAGCTATGTGACTCACCATGTCCTTAATCTGAGACAGAGTGATCTGCAGCGTGACATTTAGAACTTTATCTGTATCTTCCACTGGACGAAGAGCATTGGAATAATCTTCAAAAAGGTCATTAAACAACTTCTGAGCATATTTTCCATCTGCTGTTTCCACAGCTGCTCAAAGGAGAGAGGGCTGGGTCAACATGCAGGGTGTTGTGTGCATTTTGTGACAAAGAGCCCTGGGCTGAGGTCAAACATTGGAGATGGCCGCACATCGGCGGGAGCAGGTTTTGACTGTGTACACAGGTTACTGCTACGGCATGTCAGGAAGATACACAAACCCTTATGTCTCTCCTGCCCCACCCCACCTCCCACCGAAGCAATCCCCCCGGGGAGCCACGCCGGGTGTATGATGCCAGCCTCTCACCTCTCAGTCTAGAAGCAGCAAAATAAATCCAGCAAAACAAGATGCAAGAACAGGGCCAGTTCATCTCTCTCCTGAATTTGTCGAACGCCCTGGCCAGACAGCAAGAGTGTCTTCCTCCTGCAGTGAATGGGAAAGCCCTGGGCACAACGTGTCCACACTGTTAACGTGTCCACACTGTTGCCGTCTCCCTTTGTCTACCCCGATGGCCGATGGAGACCCATTCCCCCCGCCCCTTTGGTAATGCGAGACTGGCAGCTGGAGTGGCTGAGATGCCAGGTGGGTTAGGCCAGTGCTGGTGAGGGGCAGCCTGTCCAGAGGTCTCTTGCCACCTCCAGATCTAAACAGGCCAAAGAAGAGAAGGTGAGAGTAGAAGGCAGGGCAAGCCTATGGCTTCAGAGAGTCTGGGTGAGCAGCATGGAAGCTTTCTGCATCTGCAGCAAGCAATTCAGCCTGGATAGAAGGCTGGGTGGCTGCAGCCTGGGAGCCAGCAGCCAGAGCCAGCCACACCGGATGGGAGGAACAGCAGCTCTCCAGTCTGTTTGGTTGCTTCGCTGCCTCAGCATCTGAGACTTCTTCAGTTGTCCCACTGGCCACAAATCTTGCATGTGTGGCCGTGTATGAGGAGAAAAAACTGTGCCACTGAGTTTCCTGATGGCTCGGGCACTGGTGGCTCACGCCTATAATCTCAGCTACTCAGGAGACTTGAGATCCGAGGAGCAAAATTCGAAGCCAGCCTGGGCGGGAACTTCCATGAGACTCCTTATCTCCAACTAAACACCAAAAAGCCAGAAGTGGAGCTGTGGCTCAAGTGGTAGAGAGCTAGCCTTGAGTGAAAAAGCTCAGGGAAAGCATCTGGACCATGAGTTCAAGCTCCAGGAGATATATATATATATATATATATATAGAGAGAGAGAGAGAGAGAGAGAGAGAGACAGACAGACACAGAGACAGAGAGAGAGAGACAGAGACAGAAGAGAAAGACAGAGAAAGAGAGAGAAAGAGAGAGGATTCTATGCCCTTCCCTTGGATGCTATTTTATATCATTTTAAAGTCATTTCTATATGTGATACGTGTGATCTAATTTTGCTTCTACAAAAGAATGCCAATTTCCCATTGTTGATGTAGTCTGGAAATGCATATCTGTCCTCCTCCTCTTGTCTGAGGAAACTGCCATGGAAACCAAATTAAGATAATTTGCTTGCCTGGAACCAGAGCGAGGAAATTGGATATTTCTGTTTGATCGGGTTACAGCTGTCTGATGAGTCACCCTATCTGTCATCAGACAATATATCCTCCATGCGGAACGGACACGCAGGTCATCAGCTAAGTGTGTTCTTAGTTGCCTAGCCCCTTCTGTTCATGGGGAAGACATTATTTTCCTCATGCCCCAGTGTCTCACACATGCAATGACACGAATCTTGGGGCTCTAGACTCAAGCATCCTTCCACAAACCAGCTGTTCTGCAATTGCCGAAGCTGAAGGTCCTTTTGGAATTGAGTTCAGTGTCTGGCCAACAGCTAGCAACAGGACCCAGGCCACTGGCCCCAACCTGCTGTGCTCACAATGCGAAGCCCCTCGCCTCCTTCAAACTGCTTCATCAGCAGATACTCCGAGTCAAACTGCTTCGCTTCAAGTCCAGCCCCATCAAGTGTTGTCTATGGATTTGAAGCAGATTGCTGGATCTCTCCCAGCCTGTTTCTTCTATAAAATGGGAATCATTACGACAGTGGGCTACCTCTAAGGGTTGTTTTGAAGAATAAATGAGTTCATGCAGTGGAGCCCCCAAACCAGTGCTTGACATAAAAAGCACTAAAAATATGATAAATAATGGGAAAAGCACATCAGGAAAAGTGTGACTAGTCAATGCATTAAGTAGAAGTGTTATAGCATCATTCCCTAGTTATTCCTCCTCCTTCCCCCTCCCTCCTCTTTTTCTTCCCACCTCAGCTTCTGAACAGATTTCTTAGAGAATGGCTGTTTTATCTGACAGACAGCCTGAACCATGATCAATGAATTCCAGTCCTGCCACGTTCCATTTTCTTTTCTTTTCTTTATGTGTGTGTGTGTGTGTGTGTCTACGTGCGTGCACGTGCGTGCTAGTCCTGGGGTTTGAACTCAAGGCCTGGGTGCTGTCGCTAAGCTTTTTTGCTCAAGGCTAGCAGTCTATTATTTGACTTACTACTTCTGGCTTTTTTGGATGTTTGTTGGAGATATGAGTCTCACCGATTTTGCTGCCTAGGCAAAGGCAGCCTCCCGAATATCTAGGATTACAGGTGTAAGCCACCAATACATGATCATTTTCTTTCTTTCTTTCTTTCTCTTTCTTCTTCTTCTTTTTTTTTTTTTGTTGGTCATGGGGCTTGAACCCTGGGCCTGACACTGTCCCTGAGCTCTTCAGCTCACTTGAGTTACAGCACTACTTTCAGTTTCTGGTGGTTTATTGGAGATAAGAGTTTCATGAACTTTCTTGCCTGGGCTGGCTTTGAACCATGGTCCTCAGATCTCAGCCTCCTGAGTAGCTAGGATTACAGGCATGAGCCTGTAGCTCTCGGCTACCATTTTCTTTTTTAATTAAAGTGTTAACATTATTGTTAATCCACAATGGATTTACTTATCTTTTTAGCAGTCTTTTTTTGAGACAAAGTCTCAGTATATAACTGACTTCAATCTGGAGGTCCTCCTCTTTATGTCTCCCAAGTGCTGAGATTCTAGCAGTATGCCATCATACCCAGCTTAGTAGTCATTTATTTATTTATCACTTTTTAGAAAATGTGGTGCTTGGAATTGAACTCAAGGCTTGCACATGCTAAGCAAGTTCTCTACCAGTGAGGTACACCCAGCCTTCCTCTAGTGGTCATAAACACACACACACACACACACACACACACACACACACACACACACACACACACATACACACATACAATACATAATACATTTTTTTTTTGCCAGTCCTGGGCTTGAACTCAGGGCCTGGCCTCTGTCCCTGAGCCTCTATGTGCTCAAGGATAGAACTCTACCTCTTGAGCCAAAGCACCACTTTCAGCTTTTTCTGTTTATGTGATACTGAGGAATCGAACCTGTGGCTTCATGTATGCTAGGCAAGCACTCTAACACTAAGCCACATTCCCAGTCCCACATAATACATTCTATATATAATGTATAATTGTTACACATTATATGTTATCTATAATGTATATAGGGTATATATGTGTGTGTTGTAGTACTCTATATCTGCATGTAAGTAGATATGGATATAGATATGGATTTTTATTTCTTGAGACAGGGTCTCTCTTCATAGTTCAAAGTGGTTTCAAGCTTGTGGTCCTTCTGCCTCTGCTGGGACTTGCAGGCATGTCCACCACACTCAGCTGTAATTGTCTTTTAAATGTTATTTTACACATTGTGAGTTACTGGGTCTAAATCTGTCACTGAGATTGGCAAACTGTTTCTGTAAAAAAACTAGATAGTAAATATTTTCAACTTGGAGACCATATGGTCTTTATAACAACTACTCTTTTTTTCTTTTTTTTTTTTTTTTTTTGCCGTTGGACTGTGGAACCAGTCATTGGCAAAATGAACGAGCATGCCTGTGTTCCAATAAAACTTTATTTACAAAAAACAGATGATAGGTCATACTTCAGTGACCCTAGACAGATCATCAGATACATACATCCACTTCCCCAGGCTCAGAAAAGTTGCCAAAGGGAGACAGGGCATTGCTGGCAGGGATGAGTGTGGCAGTAAGTTACCTTCTGAGGATGCACACGGTGGGGTGGGATCAATGCTGAGTGTCACTGAGTCATCGAGTCAGATCCTCACGCTGTCATCCCACGAGCTCTCACGCCTCAATAATAATAGCAATAATTTTTTTCTGCGTTTCACTTTGGCATTTGCAGGAGTGAGCATTAGCATATTCATCCAAAAGGTTATTGCAAAGACTCAAAGGAAAACAGATAAATCAGCAAGCACCGAGCTGGGGCAGGACATGACCAGTAAGCACAGGGGCAGGGAGTCAGCGAGAGCCCACTGGAGAAGTTGCTGATGGAAGGCTGGAGGCGTGGGCAGGTGATGTAAGTCCTGCAGTTACTGGGTCAGAGGAGCAGCTGCTATGTGATCCAGGCAATCTGATACGCACAGGTGAGTGATCTGAAAGACCATAGCTGGCTCCAATGTCTGGGCTTTGTCAGAGGGCACATGTAATTCTCCCTAAATCTCCTAGGGGCATATATCTGAAGGGTATAAAACGTCACACTGTTTAACATAGTGAAGTATCTCCTGGCTCCCTCTGACTTCTCAGGTCTTTCCTTACTGTGAGTAGATAAACATTTGGCCTTTGGAATTTTTTGGGGGGGGGGAGGAGGGGATCCGTTGTGGGGCTTGAACTCTGGGCCTGGGTATTGTCCCTGAGCTCTTCAGTTCAAAGTGAGCTCTCTACCACTTGAGCCACAGCGCCACTTCCGGTTTTCTGGTGGTTAATTGGAGAAAGGAGTCTCATAGACTTTCCTGCCTGGGTTGGCTTTGAACCTTGATCCTCAGACCTCAATCTCCTGAGTAGCTAGGATTACAGGCATGAGCCACTGGCACCCAGCCCTAAATGCTTTTTTGTTGTTTGTTTTTGCCAGTATAGGGGCTTAAACTCAGGGCTTGGGCTGTCCCTGAGCCTCTGTGTGTTCAAGGCTCACACTCTACCACTTGAGCCACAGCGCCACTTCTGGCTTTTTCTGTTCATATGGTACTGAGGAATCAAACCCAGGGCTTCATGCATGCTAGGCAAGCATTCTACCACCAAGCCACATTCCAGACCCTGGACCTAGATTATTTACTTTATATTCTTTATATTTATTTACGCATCCCTTGTGTTTGCACTTGAGGCAAGTCTCTCTAGCCTCACATCATAGTAGAAGTGTATAAGACTTGGTTCAGCTGTATGACTGTTCAAACTACCTCATCAATGATTTTTAAAGGAAAAGACTAAAAGCTTTTGATTTTTTTTTTTTTTTGTGCTGGTCATGGGGCCTGAACTCAGGGCCTGGGCTCTGTCCCTCAGCTCTTCAGCTCAAGGCTAGCACTCTGCCATTTGAGCCACATCGCCACTTCCGGCTTTTTCTGCTTATGTGGTTCTGAGGAATCAACCCAGGGCCTCATGCATGCAAGGCAAGCGCTCTACCACTGAGCCACCTTCCCAGCCCCTAAAAGCCTTTGAAAGAATCAAAGTCTATTTTAAATATATTTAATCTAATGAAATCCTATTACAAAAATTGGGAGAATAAAATTTTTAAAAGAATAAAATTTCAAAAAGAAATTTTAGACACAATTCAAATTCTTTCTCTTCAAACAAAACCAAAGTATTTCACTTTCCAGCCACCAGGGGTCTCTGTAAACTCCCTGCAGTTCACTCTCCAGCCACCAGGGGTCTCTGTAAACTCCCTGCAGTTCACTCTCCAGCCACCAGGGGTCTCTGTAACCTTCCTGCAGCTCTCTTCAGGGAACAGGAGATAGGTGAAATCTTTTTTAACCAGCTCTAATGAGATGGAAAGAAACAACAAAAAAGCTTGAAATGTAACTGCTTCAAATACCAAATCTACATTAATTCATGTTTACCCAAGATTTTTGCCTAACAGCCAAATGCTGATAATAAAATGAAATTTACTTTTCGAGTCCGTTTGTCCTAATCAATACACATTCTTGAACATTCCTGCTTTCTTCTTTCCATATCCCTTAGCCATGCTAATGTCTATCAGAGCAAGAACACAATTCTGCAAGATTGGAACTGAGTATTTCAGGAGGCTCTCTAGAGACCTTTGGGGCAGAGAACTGTTAAGAACCATAATGTAGAAAGTACTCAAGTAAAGACTCTACATATGGAGTGGTAGGAAAGGTGTGCTATCTTTTTTTTTTTTTGCCAGTCCTGGGCTTGAACTCAGAGCCTGGGCACTGTCCCTGAGCTGTTTTTGTTCCAGGCTAGCACTCTACCACTTGAGCCACAGTGCCACTTCCAGCTCTTTCTATTTATGTGGAACTGAGGAATGAAACCCAGGGATTCGTACACGTTAGGCAAGCACTCTACCACTGAGCTACATTCCCAGCCTTTTTTTTTTTTTTTGTCAGTCATAGGACTTGAACTCTGGGCCTGGGCGCTGTCCCTGAGCTCTTCAGCTCAAGGCTAGCGCTCTACCACTTGAGCCACAGCGCCACTTCCAGCTTTTTTCTTTTTGCTTATGTGGTGCTGAGGAATCGAACCCAGGGCCTCATGCATGCAAGGCTAGCGCTGTACCACTTGAGCCACAGCGCCACTTCTGGTTTCCAGGTGGTTAATTGGAGATAAGAGTCTCATGGCCTTTCCTGTCCAGGCTGGCTTTGAACTGCAATCCTCAGATCTCAGCCTCCTGAGTAGCTAGGGTTACAGGCATGAGACAGCTAGATGTGTTATTGTTTAAACTTTACTAGTGTATCTTGATCCTTCACTCCCTCACTGTACACTCAGGAAAGAAATGTAACACTTCAATGTACTTTCTGTGCGTACTTTCTTTGCTGAGATGGGTTTAGGTGGGAGTGGGGAAAGGATGGGGAGGTGGCAGAGTAGGTGGGTCGATCAAGTATGTTGTGTGCATGTACGGACAGTTTGAAATGCAACCTCCATTTGAAACTAACTGATGCTAATTTAAAAAAATACAGGTAGCTAGGCACTAATGACTCAGGCCTAGAATCCTAGCTACTGAGGAACTGAGATCTGAGGACTATGGTTCAAAGATAGCTCTTGGGAAGATAAGTCCATGAGGCTTTTAATGCCAATTAACCACCAAAAGCTAGAAATGGTGCTGTGGCTCAAATGGTAGAATGCTAGCTAGCCTTGAGGCAAAAAAGCTCAGGGCAGCATCCAATCCCTGAATTCAAGCCCCAGGACCAGCACACACACACACACACACACACACACACACACACACACACACACACACACACGGAGGGTGAGCTCCAAGCTGATGAATCCATTACACATGCTACAGAGAAAGACCAGCTGCAGACCTGCCCCCTCCTCCTTGGTAAGATACATCCTTTACATGAGCTATTTTGACTTCAAGATCTGATTGAATCAAAGAGGATCTTGTTTGAACACAGATTGCAAGTCAGAAGGTGTGAAGCACTTGATCCACATGGTACTGAAGCTAGTCTGTGGACTGCACTTTGAGTAGCAAGGTTTAGAAGATGCCATCATTATGATGATATAACACACTTAAATTGCTGAGTGCACCAACAAACCAAATCAATATATCATAATGAACTGTGGGACGAATGGTGTAGACGTAAATGAAAGAATGTAATGATTCTGGTGTCAAAAGCTCCAAATATATTTGAACTTAAAATTGACTTTAAAAGTTCATAAGCGGGGCACCGGTGGCTCATACCTGTAATCCTAGCTACTCAGGAGACTAAGATCTGAGGATCGTGGTTCAAAGCCAGCCCAGGCAGGAATGTCTGTGAGTCTTATCTCCAATTAAACACCAGAAAACCAGAAGTGGCATTGTGGCTCAAGTGGTAGAGTGCTCATCTTGAGCTGAAGAGCTCACGGACAGTGCCAGGCCCAGAGTTCAAGCCCCAGGACTGACAAAAACAAACAAACAAACTCGTTCATAATAGTCTTACTGTATAGAGTGGTTGCTGGGACTAAACCCAGGATTATGTGGATGCTAGACAAGTACTTTACCATTGAGCTACATTCCCAGCCTTCAGGAATTTTCCTTAAAGGGCTCCACCCAAAGATACATTGTGAAGGTTTTATTTTCTAAGTTTGGTGGTCTCCTCCAAGAATCAATTATTTTGTAACTCAAAATCTGCAACTTTTTTTTTTTGTCAGTTGTGGGGCTTGAACTCTGGGCTCGGGTGCTGTT
This sequence comes from Dipodomys spectabilis, assembly GCF_019054845.1. Taxonomy (NCBI): domain Eukaryota; kingdom Metazoa; phylum Chordata; class Mammalia; order Rodentia; family Heteromyidae; genus Dipodomys; species Dipodomys spectabilis. Next base: position 7,874,533 of record NW_024870720.1, on the reverse strand, counting down.
CCTATGCTCTTCAGCTCAAGGTGAGCACTCTACCACTTGAGCCACAGCGCCACTTCCAGTTTTCTGGTGATTTATTGGAGATAAGAGTCTCATGGACTTTCATGCCCAGGCTGGCTTTGAACCGTGATCCTCAGCCTCCTGAATAGCTAGGATTACAGGCGTGAGCCACCGGCGCCCGGCTAAAACCTGCAACTTTAATTTGAATATTTGGGAATGGGGAGAGAAGGATCCGTGTAATTTTTACAATCCTAAACTGATATAAGTAATAACTCAATAGTGAAGTATATGCTTAGCATTCGCAAGGTCAGGAGTCTAATCCCAGTACCATTAATTGAATAATTAACTGAATAATTAACTAATTGAAAAATTGTGGAAATGATGAACTATCTTCAACCCATAATACTAACAATTTCAAAATCAATTTTATCTCATAAATCTTTCTAATCATTGTGATAATTAGCACATTTTCTCAGATTTTAAGGTGCTTAGTACTTTTCAGGAGACCCAGTTTGTATTATAATTTTGGTTAAATGAACAGAACTTAATTTAGGCTTGCAATCAGTGCCTGCCGGTAGGGAGAGAACTATTTTCTTAAAATCTTTTAAGTGTTGCCTTATTAGTTGTACATCTACTATATAAGTGGAGAAATGCTGTCAGTTGATTATTCAAAAAAATGCCAATAAGCCAAGCATGGTGGCAGACTAATGTAATCCCAGCTACTCAGGAAGCAGAGACAGGAGGATCTCAAGTTCAATGACAGCCTGGGGACATTTAGGGACCTTAACTCAAAAACAAAATACATGGCTCAAGTGGTAAAGTACCTGCTTGTTATGTCCTAGGCCATGGCTTCAAATCCCAGTAGCACCAAAGAAAGAAAAAGAATTCTAATTGCTTAATTTATGGGAAGGTCATATTGACCTTGAGATCATTCTTCTCTAAAGGAGGTACCTTTGGTGGATCTGAGGACTGAGGTGTACACAAAAAGATCTTAAAACACTAATGTGTTGGTTTTTTTTTTGGGGGGGGGGTCCGGTCGTGGGGCCTGAACTCTGGGCCTGGGCGCTGTCCCTCAGCTCTTCAGCTCAAGGCTAGCACTCTACCACCTGAGCCACAGCCCCACTTCCGGCTTTTTTTCTTTTTGCTTATGTGGTGCTGAGGAATGGTACCCAGGGCCTCAGGCATGCAAGGCAAGCGCTCTACCACTGAGCCACCTTCCCAGCCCTTAAAACACTAATGTTATCTCTGAAAGTTAAGTCGCAAACATCCACAGCATGCCTGCTAACCTCTTATAGACTTCCAAGCTTGCACTTGAACCCAGGACGTCAGGCCCTCATTTCTTTTCTCCCAGAGCAGGTGACTGTCACTTAGCTGGGACTTGCCATCATTCTTGCCCTGCAGGCCCTCTATACCCTCTGCAGAGTCCTCTCCTGTTTCCATGGCTGCATTTCTTTTCCCTGTGTGCTCCGAAACCCCCACTGCAGAGGCAGCTTTATTTATAGCTGAAAAATTAGGGTTATTTAGCTTGAGCTTTTCTGCGCACATCAGTCCATTACTATAAGAACATCCACATTTACACTGCAGCTTCGCTCTGTTTTCCCAGGGCCCTGTAATCATTAATTAGCTGCTCAAAACAATGTTTATTGAGTTGGGGGGGGGGGGAAGCCTGATCCAGCCTTCTCCATCAGCAGCCGGCCTCTTCCCTGAGCTCAGAGGCCCTTGTCCTGGCCTCCTACTAGCCAGCCTTCAGCAAGTCCCACAGACACTTCTGACAGGGCCAATATTTAACTGGCCCATCCCCCAACCTTTTCCTGCCATGTGCTCCTAATTGCTAGTGAATGATGTTACCATTCTCCCCGTGCCAAAACCCCAAAGTTGTTCCGGAAGCCCCTCTCCCATGCCACTACATGACATCTGTCCTCAGGTACCAGCATCTGCTAACAAGCAACATCCCCCATTCCCTCCTGTGCAGGACAAGGAAGTACATTCTGGAATATTGCACATTGCCGGAGGCTGAGCTCTCTCATCTTCCTCCTCCAATCTCTCCTTCCCATTGTCCACATGTAGGCCTCTCCCCTTTTCATTAATAGCATGCATTAATTATGTGGAGGAATGGATTTCATTCTGATCATTTCAACATGCTTATAACATCGTGGGCCCACCCTAGTGCGCGTGCACGCACGCACACACATACACACAAGCACACACACACGCCAGTAGTTCTGGGGTTTGAAGTCAAGGCCTTACCTTCTCACTCGGCTTTTTCACTCATAACTGGTGCTCTACCACTTAAGCCACACTTCAACTTCCAGCTTTTCCCTGGTTAATTGGAGATAAGAGTCTCATGGGATTTTTCTGCCCAGGTTGGCCTTCGAATCAGATCTCAGCCTCCTGAGTAGCTGGGGTTACAGGCGTGAGCCCCCAGCAAGTGGCTTTGATTTGCTTAGAAAACAGAGCCTTGGCGACATACTCTACCAAGAATTCCTCCCTATTCTGCATCATGCGTAGGATGAGGCCTTTTCCTCAAAACCAGGCCTGCGAGGCCTTTCAAGTTCTCCCCGTGGCCTCACTCAGCCCAATCCACCTCCTGCCATCCCACTCTGATTTCATCAGGAGGAGGCCTGCAGCTGCCTTTCATCCTCCTGGCTACTGCTTGGTTAGAAAGCCTCTCCTTCCCTTACCCAACAGGTGAAATTGTCCTTTCAAGGCTCATGTGAGAATCACCTAATCAAGAAAAGCAATTGATTTTCCAACCTTTCCAGCCACAATCCTGCACTTGGCTTCTAATCTTTCTGAGGTTTATGGCTTATAGTCATAGCATAATGTCCATCCACTCTAGTGTCCGACATTCTTGCTTGCCAGCTGTCTCCAATGCCTGGCTGAAGAGCTCCCACATTCATCCTGGAATTCCCAGCCCCCAACATACAAGAGGTAGCCAATCAACGCTCAAGAAGTACATGATTGGAGTGGCTATAGCCACACCTCCCCAAACCAGTGGGCTCCTCTTCCAATCAATGCTCAAGAAATGCATGATGGGAGTGATTAGGCCATGCCTCCAAGTCCAGGGCTCCTCACCCCACCATACTTTTAGCAGTCCCAGCTGGTCCCTGGACATTGGTACTGTGGATGTTGTTTCCTAAAGGGCAGCCTTGAGGAGGACTGTAACAAACCCAGATGTAAATGCACCTGGCAGAGATGCGAGCTACTGGTTCCCAGGCCCATCAGTCCCCCAGCATGTCAGAGCAGATCCCCCTTTGACCCTGGAGCTGTCAGAGTCCAGTCAGAAAGGAGGAAGATAAATGAATTTAGACTCAACCTTTCTCCTCAGATACCACATAACAGCCACGCTAAGTATGTGCACAAGATTCTAAGGTCCTAGAGAAGAGAGATCTGTACTTAATGACCCTGGTGGGCAAGCGGGCAGCACAGTCATCTTTCTGATAAAAAGAAACGCTTTTAGGTAAAAATCACAACATTTCCTAGTTTTCCAGTGAAAATGGGCAGTAGGAAATAAGTTCTGGTCAGACTCTGGTGCTAAACCCACTCCGACTACAAATATTTACTGAAAGCTGAGCAGAGATCACGGATGGTCATACATTGTCCCTTCTTAAGGTGCTTATGGACTATTTGGAGAAGAAAAACTTGCAAGAAAAGTCAAATCCCCGTAAAGGAGTTAAGCAACCAATGCAAGAAGAATATCCCGTGGAAGGGCCACTCACTACCAGATGAGAGCTTCAGGAAGGGCGAGGGCAGAGCCCCAGGGTGGACTGACCAGCTGGAGGCTGACAGCTGGAGGTTGGCCTCAGGGCAGCCTCTCCCTGGCAGTTGGACCTTCAGGATGGAGAGGAGAGGGGCCACTTTACTAAAAGAAAAGAAAGGTCCTTTGGAGTTTAAGATTTGCATTTCTGTTCTGCCATTGATCAAGTAGATGTCGCAAGTACTTCTCAAATGTCTTTGCACTTCATTTCCTCACTAGGGAACAAATAAAATAATGTTATTTATCCCATGGGCTCTGAATTAGTCTGTTCTGATTATAATAAAATAACCTGATTTGGGTTATTTTTTATTTGTTTGGTTGTACTGGGGCTTGACCTCAGAGTTCCACATTTTCTAGGCAAATATTGTACCACTTGGAACATACTCCCAATTCTTTTTCTTTTCTTTCTTTCTTTTCCTTCTTCCCTTTCTTTCTTTCTTTCTTTCTTCCTTCCTTCCTTCCTTTCTTTCTTTCTTTTCTTTCTTGGGAGGGTCTCATGTTCTTGCCCAGCTGGTCTCAGACTTTAGTCCTCCTGAGGAGTTAGGATTACAAGGGTGAGTCACTGGCACCCAACTGAGCACAGAAATCTCTCTGAGGGAACAAACCTCAGCATACCGTGGCAGCCCCTCTCATCCTGACCCACTCAGCATCTATTTTAGAGGATGGAAGGTCTGAGCCAACGAGCTGAAGGAGACAGAGCAACTTCTTCATCACCCACTTTGGAAGCTTCCTGCCCTCCAGGTCTAGCTGAGAGGAAATGGAACAGCACCCCCTGCTGAGATCAGAGACAATTTTTCAGCTCCTGTCCCTGAGCTTTGATGAAGCCTGAGGGGAACCAAGATCAAAAGCAACAGTCTTGTCAGGCACCGGTGCCTCATGCCTGTATTCCTAGCTACTCAGGAGGCTGAGATCTGAGGATTGTGGTTCAAAGCCAGACTGGGCAGAAAAGGCCAGGAGATTCTTGTCTCCAATAAACCACCAGAAAACTAGAAGTAGTGCTGTGGCTCAAGTGGAGAGCACTAGCTTGAAGAGCTGAAGAGCTGAAGAGCTGAGGGACAGCGCCCAGGCCCAGAATTCAAGTCCCACCCTGAGAATGAAAGAAAGAGAGAGAGAAAGAGAAAGAATGAAAGAAAGAGAATGAGAAAAAGAAAGAGAGAAAGAAAGAGAAAGAGAAAGAAAAGAAGAGAGAGAGAAAGAAAGAAAGAAAGGAGGGAGGGAGGGAGGGAGAGAGGGAGGGAGGGAGGGAGGAAGGAAGGAAGGAAGGAAGGAAGGAAGGAAGGAAGGAAGGAAGGAAGGAAGGAAGGAAGGAAGGAAGGAAGGAAGGAAGCAGCAACAGACTCCAGTGAGCCCCTGTCACTACCCAAAGCACCATTTACTTCATTTATTTTTATTTTAATTGCAAGACACAACCACTAGGGGGCGAGGCTCTGAGCCATCCATCAGACAAAACTGCCTTTTTCTCTTGCAGACAAAAAATGTAATTGTGGGCTAAGGGCAATGAAAACATTCTGCACTTTCTGCAGAACCTTGGTGAAGAACACATCTCCCTCGAGGGTAAAGTGTATTCTTAACTCAGCCTGTTCTCCACAGCCATCAGCCTGGGCCATGGTGTCCCCTCCCCCCATTCCCTCCCTCCCCACTCCCTACCCCAATCAGACTCCTCCTGAAGAGCCCTTTGGCTCAGCCAAATTGCCTGTCATGATGGCAAATGGCTTACACAAGAGGCGGAATCTATTCACATCAGGCTGCAGATCTGTCCTGCAATTGTCTGAATTCACAGCCTGGGGTCAACCAAGCCATTATGGCCTGAGGGGGCGGGGCTTGGTGTGGCTTTCCATCCCACCTTCCTTCCCACACCTTATTTGGTGACTTGAATTTCTGTAATACTGTACCCACCTACTGTACCCACCTCATTAAAGTCAATCCCTTGCCCAATAGGAGAACAATTCTCAGGCCTCCAACTCCCTCTTAGGTCACAGTAACTTAAGTCTCCGTGACCTCATCCTGGGTAGTCAGCCTTGTTCCTCCTTCACAGGAGTCTGTTTTCCCCAGGGTCCGCCGCTTACAGTTTCTCTCCCTCACACGCACACTCCAGCAACAATGGAAACGAACACACTTTCCCAAGCCGGTTGCCTAGAAACCACTCCTTGTTTCAGCAAGTAATTTAAACATGAAAATTCAGCCCCTGACTCATGCCGGCAGTGCGCGTCACGGCTTTCGCAGTGTTTTGATTCTTTTCCTTTCACCTCACGAAAGAACACACGCTCACTGCAGACACATTGAAAAGAAAACTGAAAATACAAAGATTCAGGAAGCAAAAAGTCTCTCCTAACGACAGAGGCAAGCACTCTTGACACGGGGGAAAGATTTTCTTCCAGGCCTTTTCTCCCTCCCCATCCCCCACTGTGCAATACTAGTTTGCATTAATATTAAGATTGAGCTTATTTAGCATATTGTCAGCATTACACATCTGGCAAAAAAAAAAGATTCAGACACTTGATTGTTTAAAGGTTTCATTAGGTGTCAGGCGCTGGTGGCTCACACCTGTAATCCTAGCTACACAGGAGACTGAGATCTGAGGGTTGCAGTTCAAAGCCAGCTTGTGCAGGCAAGTCCGTGAGACTCTTATCTCCAGTTAACCACCAGAAAACCGGAAGTGGCATTGTAGCTCAAGTGGTAGAGAGCTTGACTTGAGCTGAAGAGCTGAGGGACAGCACCCAGGCCCAGTGTTCAAGCCCCACGATAGACAAAAATAAAATAAAAAAGGCTTCATTTTGTAACCAGCTATGTCCCAGAATTTAATCATTCTCTGAATGCTAAATGTTTTGGTTAGTCCCAGCTTTTCACCATTAAAAAGGCTGCCATGATCATCTTAGCAGCAAATTATTATTACATCTCTGATTCTTCAGGATATAATTATAAATGGACTTTCAAAGACCCTGGACATTTAGAAAGCATTGAACCTAATTTTTAAATCTTGTAAACATTGAGTTAATACAGGCCTAAGAATTTTTTTCTGGGGCTGGGAAGTTGGCTCAGTGGTGGAGTGCTTGCCTTGCATGCCTGAGGCCCTGGGTTCGATTCCTCAGCACCACATAAGCAAAAAGAAAAAAAGCCGGAAGTGGCGCTATGGCTCAAGTGGTAGAGCGCTAGCCTTGAACTGAAGAGGTGAGGGACAGCGCTCAGGCCCAGAGTTCAGGCCCCACAACCGGACCAAGAAAAAAAAAAAAAAAAAAAGAATTTTTTTCTGGCTTGGATACTGTCTCTTAGCTTTTTTCACTCAAGGCTGGTACCCTATTTCAGCTTTACTTCTGACTTTTTGGTGGTTAACTGGAGATGAGATTGTCTCATGGAGGGCTGGGAAGATGGCTTAATGGTAAAGTGCTTGCCTTGCATGCATGAGGCCCTGGGTTCAATTCCTCAGTACCATATAAGCAAAAAAAGGCCAGAAGTGGCACTCTGGCTCATGGTGGAGCACTAGCTTTGAGCTGAAGAGCTGAGAGACAGCGCCCAGGCCCAGTGTTCAGGCCCCACGAACAACCACATAAAAGAGTCTCATGGATTTTTCTCCTCAATTTGGCTTTGAACTGCAGTCCTTAGATCTCAGCCTCCTGAGTAGCTAGGAACTGGTGCCCCACTCAGGCTAAATTTTTCAAAGGAAGTTTAAGCAGGGCATTAGAAAATAAATTCTTCACTGGGCACCAGTGGCTCCTGCCTGTAATCCTAGCTACTCAGGAGGCTGAGATTTGAGGATCATGGTACAAAGCCAGCACGGGCAGGAAAGTCCATGAGACTCATCTCCAATAAACCACCAGAAAACCGAAAGTGGCACTATGGCTCAAGTGGTAGAGAGCTCACCTTGTGCTGAAGAGCTGAGGGACGGTGCCCAGACCCAGAGTTCAAGCCTCACGACCGACAAAATAAATAAATAAATAAATGGAAAAATAATTTCTTCTTCCCTTTTGTCACTCCCTACAGGCGGCAGTGCCAGCAGGGAATTCTGTGACCAGAGAAGCATGTGTCTGTCATGCATGCTGTCCTAGTGAATACAGGTGGTTTGGCTACTTGTTTTCACACCACAATGACAATGGCTCTCAGTCATTACAAAGCAGCGCATTCTCCTTGGAGCTGCAAACTAACCACCAGCTGAGGTACCACTGCAGGACATCTCAGTGCACAGATCTGTCCATGGTGAGCTGGGTCCCAGGACACAGGTCTGAGTCTACACTATCTCCCACACACCACACTTTTGCTGGGAGGGGGAATGGTAGGGGTCAAGATGACAGCCTCACCCGGCTGGTTTTAGTGTGATGGTCTGATGCAGAGGTCTTTAACCCTCTTCTCATCTCTGTTCTCCGTGTGTAAAATTTTTACTGTCTGCTTCCATTAATGTATGTTGATTTGTAAGTTATATATAATATCTTCATAAAATAGAATATGCATGTTTCATACAAAACCTCATACACAAAATAAAATAGCACATATATGCTATCATTATTCACATGATAGAATGTAGACAAAAATATACATCTTAGCTCAGGTATCATGGGGTACACCTGTAATCCCAGTCTTCAGGACAACAGGAAGATCTCTAATTTGAAGACAGTTTGGGCAACATGGTGAGACTCTGTCTCAAGCAAACAAATGAAATCAAATTCATCTTTAATGTATTACATTAATAATAATAAATAAATAATAAATTTATTAAAGATAAAACAAAGATTTCTATAATAATAAATGATATATAATTGTATAATAAGTAATAATTTGGGTAGTTTTGAGATAGCAATGTGATTATATATGCTTCATTTTTTTAACGTATTAATTTAGGGTCAGGAATAGTAGCTACTGAGGTGACAGAGATCAGAAGTACAGTGGTTCAAGGCTATTCTTCACAAAAAGTTAGCAACACCCTAACTCAACCAACAAGCTGGGCATGTTAGCACAATACCTTGATTCATACTATGTGGGAGGCATAGGTAGGAGAAATTGTGATCTGAGGCTACCTGCAAGCAAACATAACAAAACATCCAAAAAGTAACTAAAGGTACCAGGCGCTAGTGACTCACACCTGTAATCCTAGCGACTCAGGAGGCTAAGATCTGAGGATTGAGGTTCAAAGCCAGCCTGGGCAAGAAAGTCTGTGAGACTCTTATCTCCAATAAATGACTCAAAAAACCAGAAGTGGCACTGTGGCTTAAGTAGTAGAGCGCTAGCCTGAGCTAAAGAGCTGAGGGACAGTGCCCAGGCCCAGAGTTCAAGTCCCATGACCACCATCATCAACAACAAAAAAGTAACTAAAGTAATAAAGGGCTGGGAGTGCGGCTCAAAAGATAGATTGCCTGTGTAGCAAGTGCAAGCACCAACAGCACCCTCCTCCCTGCCCCACATTCCCCTTGCAGTCATCCACTGCTTAAATCTGAGCATGCTCACGTCTCATAAAATCTTCAATCCTTAAGGCATCTCTGGATTGCTTTGAATAACAAATGCAATCGAAATAGATGCATTATTATTAGACTGTAAGAAAAAGTCTGGGTCTGTTAAGTAAGGACATGACTGTTTCTGAACACTATAATTTGCAGCTTGTTGAGTCCACAGAAGCAGAATTTACTGATAGACAAAGGCTGACTGTAGTTAGAATTTACCCATCTGTATATAAATCTGTCATCTCTCCATCATCTATTATCTATCATCCTATCTATTAGCTACCTATTATCTATCTATCATCTATCTACCTAGGTGTCTCAAAGTAATATCTTCAGCTGTGAGACGCTAGGAAAGGATTCATGAAGGTCTGTCATGAGGAGATCTCTGAGCTCACACACACTGCCTGTGTCTGTGTATAAACAGGCGCCATCGCACGACCCTCTCCAGGCCACAGACTCAAGGCATGGAGAAAGCTACGAGCACTGAGGCTGGCTGAACATAGCAAAGGGAGAAGAGGAGTTTGGAGCACAGATTTCCAGGCAGACTGACTAGATTGGAATCCAGATTCTCTAGTTCACAGAGGTGTGACTGGCCAGTCACATGGCTGAGCCCTGTTCCCCGCATAGAAGCTGGTTACGGTACAGTGTGCCTCGGCTGTACTATCTGTGTCTGACACACAGTAGGTGTGCAATCCGTGTTGGCTGGTGTTGAAATAAAGTGCAGGAAGCAGATGTGCTGGTGAAGGGAGACATAGCCCCCCTGGGAGTTTGGAAGGAAGAAACAAGTGAATGAGACCAGAAGGGAATGGGGCTTGCAGAAACTAGGAGTGTAGGCGGCCTGGCATTAGTCAATAAGGGCTTCCTGCTTCTTCACAGTCCCTTTTCACTTTGTATTTCTTCTTCCTTCCAACATCTGGTTTTCCTCTGTGGTACGAAGGAATGAATCAGCTTGACAAAACAGACTAGAGTCCTTGACTTGTTGACAGCATTTCACAATACGTTACATCAGCTCAGTTAGGATTGACCTCTGTCCATCCTGACCCCATCTTACTTCCTTAGGCTCTCAGAGTCTTCACCAGGGCTGTCCTGATTCTTCCAGACCTTGGCATTGGCAACCTGGAAACAGAGTCCAAGGCCCCATGGAGCGAGGAGGCAGTAAGGTTAGAAGCATGGACTGGCGCTAGAGGGACTCTGCTGAAGTCCTGGCTATGTCATGACCCAGCTGTATGGCCCTGAGCAAGTTACTGGAACTCTGCTTTGGGCACCTGATCTGTACAGTCAGGAAAATGGTAATGATGCGATAAAGTTTTAAAATCCATGGTTTGGGAGTGGGAGCTCAGACTTGCAATCCCAGCATTTAGGAGCTTGGGGCAGGAGGATTTTTGAGTTTCAGAACGGTGTAGACTACTTAGCAAGTTCCAGGCCAGCCTGAGTTATGTACTGAAATTCTCTCTAAAATATTTGAGAGCAAGGATGGAGCGTGGCGGTAGAACATTTGCCTGGCACGTGTGAGGCCCTGGGTTCAATCCCCAGCACTGACAAAGAAAAAGAGAAAGAAGAGGAAGGAAAATCCATGTTAGAACAGCACTTGGCTTATAGGAAGACTCAGTAGCTAGCACCAGTGGTCGATTTCAACTTCTAGAACTGAATATAGATGTATGTTAGGACTTAAGCCAATGTGGCAAGCATCCAAGCTGACTTGGAAGAATGACGGCCATGAGTCAGGAAGACAGAAGAAGGCCAAAAAGCTGGTCAACCCAGCAAAGAATTTACTGTATCACTGAACCTAGCCAGATCTTTCCCAGTGATAAACTGCCTGGCTCTGGGAATGTTGGATCCTATTGGATCCCTCTTCTTTTGCTCCAAGCCTGGTCTTCCTGACCTGGCCATCCTAATGGAAGGAAGATGTCACCCCCGCTGGTATGCCTGGGCGCGGCAGCAGGCCTAGGCCAGAGCGCCCAGGCTGTGTGCTGTCTGTGCCCTGTTTCCTTGCTGGATGTCCTCTTCCTGCCACCCCCAGCTCCTCCTCTGTGATGCCACCTGGACCAGCCAGCACCCAGCTTCACTTGGTGGCCTCAAGAAACAGACATGATGGCTTCTGTGTGCAGAGTAGTCATTGAAATCCAGGGCCAAGGTCCCTAGGTGTCTGAGAAAAAGCTGAGCCAGGCAGGTTACAGTTCCTCCCTTGAGTGGGGTCATGGCTGGACGCCAACCTGGGCAAAAAATGGTTCAGATAGGGAGCTGGAGGCTGGAGGATCCCAGAGGCCTGAGAACTTCCATGCTGGTCTCAGCTTGCCTGTTTACATGGGACATAAACTTTGTGTCTTCTACAAAAAGACAGTGCTGTTGTGTCTTTTCTTTTTGTCTTTTTTGTTCATTTATCTGTCGTTGGGAGGGCGAGGGTAGGGCAAAGAAGTAGAGGGGCAAAGGATAAACAAATGCAGCGGTAGTACTCACTAGACACTATGTTGAAAATGAACTATAGAATTTGTGGGTGGATGCCGGGCGCCTGTAATCCTAGCTACTCAGGAGGCTGAGATGAGGATTGAGGTTCAAAGTCAGCCTGAGAAGGAAAGTCCATGAGAATCTTATCTCCAATAAACCACCAGAAAACCGGAGGTGGCGCTGTAACTCAAGTGGTAGAGGGCTTGTTGTGAGGTGGGGGGCTCAAGGACAGCGCCCAGGCCCAGAGTTCAAGACTCATGACTGACAAAAGAAAAAGAAAAAAGAAAAAAAGAAAAAAAAGGAATTTGTGGGTGGAAATGGGAGGAAAAAACTGGGAGAGAGCTAGGATAGGGTGACATGATCCCAAAAGAAACGTACTCTTTACTTGACTTATATAATTATAATCTGTCTGCCCAGCACCTTATAACAATAACACCAATAACAAATAAAAAAATCATTTAAAAAGACACTTATTTCAGACAGGTTTTCGTTCACAAGCAAAATAAAGTCATTGTAATGAACACCAAAACTGAAACAATTTTGAAAATTCCCCCCAGAATTGCCTAGAAAGAATGATTTCATTCCCTGGAACTTGATGACTACACTCTATCTCTGTCTCTGTCTCTGTTTCTCTCTCTCTCTCTCTCTCTCTCATCTCCCTATGTACACATATGTATGTATGAGGTATTTATAAACATAATTATCTATCTATCTATCTACCATCTATCTCTACATCATTTCCTGCACACTTGAGTTCCCTTGGTTTGTAAAATCCATTCTACTGCTTTAAAAAATGTCTCCTGAGGGGCTGGGAATGTTGCTCAGTGGTAGAGTGCTTGCCTTGCATGCATGAAGTCCTGGGTTCAATTCCTTAGTACCACATACACAGAAAAAGCCAGAAGTGGCCCTGTGGCTCAAGTGGTAGAATGCTAGCCTTGAGCAAAAGAAACTCAGGGACAGTGCTCAGGCCCTGAGTTCAATCAAGCCCCAGGACTGGCAAAAAAAAAAAATCCTCTGAGAAAGCTCAGCTCACCATTGTTTCCTCCTGAGTGTCCCAGCAGGGAAGGGGAGGAGCTTGGACTGGGCTACAAAAGGAAGTGGCCATTGGGAAAGGGTCAGCTGGTGGCCTCCTAGTTTCCGGGAACATGTGGCCCTGAAGGATGACTCATAAATACTAAATCATGACTGTGTTGACTTGTTCTTGGGACGCAGGGCAGAGCTCATGACCAGAAGGGGGTAGTAGTAGGAGATAAAATTGCATGGACCTCTGCATTCAGGTCCCAGTGTCCTTCCAGTCCAATCTGAGCATCCTGGGCATCATCGGGTTCTTTGTTGAATGCTATTCTTTTCAGCCAGGGAGGAAGCCGGGGGTAAGTCACCTCCCTGAGCAGTACAGGCTGGACCAATAGTTTTTCTACCCTACATTCACTCAAGGGTCTCAAACTGGCATCCCCCTACCATGTTCTTTTGTTTGTTTGTTTGCTGGTCTTGGAGCTTGAACTTAGGGCCTGGGTGCTGTCTTTGAGCCTCTCTGTGTTCAAGGCTAGTACTCTACCTCTTGAGCCACAGCGCCACTTCCAGCTTTTTCTGTTTATGTGGTACTAAGGAATCAGACTCAGAGCTACATGCATGCTAGGCAAGCACTCTACCACTAAGCCACATTCCCAGCCCTCATGTCCTCTTTTTTACCATCTCTGTCTCATGCTTAACATTTTACAAAAGTAATATTGTAACTTGGATTACATGTTTTCACTTAGCTTTGTCCTAATACGACCAAAGAGATGATGTTATTATCTATGTGTGACATAATTATTACATTGCAGAATGTCTCTGGCATCAGAATATCATCTTGTTACTCCCAGTGGTTCACCATATCACCTGGAGAAATACTGTATCACTTCATCAAATCCCCACATTGGCCTGATAAAGGTCTGTTATGATCCCATTTTGTAGAGGAGCAAACTGAGGCTCAGAGGCATTAAACCGCTTCTGCAAGAGTTCCCACCAGAGCTGGGATTTGAACCAAGTTCTGTCTGACTTAAAAGACAAAGGTCCAGCCAGGTGCCAGTGGCTCACGCCTGTAATCCTAGCTACTCAGGAGGCTAAGATCTGAGGATAATGGTTCAAAGCCAGCCAAGGCAGGAAAGTCCATGAGACTCTTATCTCCAATAAACCACCAGAAAACCAGAAGTCGCACTATGGCTCAAAGTGGTAGAGTACTTGCTTTGAGCTGAAAAGCTGAGGGACAGTGCCCAGGCCCAGAGTTCAAGCACCACAACTAAATAAATAAATAAATAAATAGTGACTGGATCCTGAAGTAAGTTCCTAAAGAGAAAACTGTTAACTTTTGAGCAACCTCTGACCCGAAGTCCCCCATCAAACCCGGTTTCCTTTTTCCATGATATAGATAGATGGATGGATAGATAGATAGATAGATAGAGATAGAATGATAGAGGTATATAGATGTATATGTTATTGTTGTTATTGTTGTTGTTGTTGTTGTTATTGGGCCTGGGCCTGGGCAGTGTCCCTGAGCTCTTCAGCTCAAGGCAAGCGCTCTACCACTTGAGCCACAGTGCCACTGCCAGTTTTCTGTTAGCTAATTGGAGCTAAGAGTCTCACGTACTTTTCCTTTCAAGCTGGCTTTGAACCGTGATCCTCAGATCTCAGCCTCCTGAGTAGCCAGGATTATAGGCATGAACCACCAGCACCTGGCTGTTTCCTGATACTCTAATCCAATGCGCAGATGTGGCTTCAACTCAGGGACCCACAGAGGACAGATGGGGTAGTCTTTGCCCAAATGAGTTTCACTACCTCCTCTCAAGTGTCCTGGGTCACAGCAATGGAGAGCTGCTTTCCATGCTGCTGGGCTAAATTGCAGTTTTGATCTATAGAATGAGCAAGAGATGGGGGAGAAGGATGGAAAGGGTGACATTGATCAAGATACATTAAACTCATAAACCAACACACTGAATTGAAACCCTTTCGTATAAACTACTTAAAGACAATGAAGAAAATTTGAAAAAGAAAAATGTATACAAGATTTCCAGCCCCTGAAGTGCTCACTAAATAATTCTTTTCTTCCCCCAAATAGTCCTTGCTGGGAAGGACCTTGGTCATGGTTTCCCCTAAATAGGTTGTTATTGCTGTGACTACTGAGATTGCATTCACTCAGTTTCATTTACCATTTTAAGGAACGCGATAACGTATCTGCCCCAGGGAACCCTGTACCAGCTTTCTGGCCCGGGAGACTCTGCTCAGATTGAAACAGTTAGGATCCCCGGTGGTTTCATGGTTAGCCCCTTGGGGCTAGAAAAGTGAGAAGTTTCTCCTTCACATCTATGAGGAGGGCTGAGAAGAGGAGGGAAAACTACCTGCTGAAGTGTGGCCTTCAAAGTTGAGATGGAAACCTGGTGCTTGTGGCTCACGCCTGTAATCCTAGCTACTCAGGAGGATCTGAAGATCATGGTTCAAAGTCAGCCTGGGCAGAAAGTCAGGTAGACTCTAATCTCCAACTAACTAGAAAAAGGCAGAAGCGGAGGTGTAACTCAAGTGGTAAAGCACAAGCATTGAGCAAAACAAATTAAGAGTGGCACCCAGATTCTTGAGTTTAAGCCCAAATGCCAGTACAAAGGCAAATAAGTAAGAAAATAAATAAAGTTGGGATGGAGAGGAAAAAGAAGTGAGAATGTGGTACAGAAGTCCGCACACCCAAGAAGTAGGTGTAGGTAATGGTGGCCCCTACTGAGTCATTAGCACACAACAGTTCATAGCCACCTTCCAGCGGCCACCAGCAAACAGAGCCTACAAGACATCCTAAAGGTGTCCCAATAACACACATCCCTCTTAGTGCAATATGATTGGATGCTGCCAACACAGGTTTCTTGCACAACCAAAACCACTAGCAAAATCGTGACCTGTCTTTTTCTTCATACTTCAGTTCCAGAGTTTCTTGATCTAAGCCAGGGCCCATTGACACAACTGCACACAGGAATATATTGTAGCATATATTATACATAGTACACAGAATAGAATTGAATGTTGTATATAGTATGTAAATATATACAGCATATGTATATTATTTGTTAGTTTATTTATTTTGTTGTGGGACTTGAACTCTGGGCCTGGGCGCTATCCCTCAGCTCTTTGGCACAGGGTTAGTGCTCTACCACTTGAGCCACAGCACCACTTCTGGTTTTCTAGTGCTTTTACTGGAGATAAGAGTCTCACTTTCCTGCCTGGGCTGGCTTTGAGTGGTGATCCTCAGATCTCAGCCTCCTGAGTAGCTAGTATTACAGGCATGAGCCACTGGCACTTAGCTTACAGTACATATTTTAACTGTAGTTAAAACAACACAGCAAAATGGAAGTTTGTGGGTTGGGAAGGTGGCTCAGTAGTAGAGTGCTTGCCTTGCATGCATGAGGCCCTGGGTTCGATTCATCAGCACCACATAAGCAAAAAGAAAAAAGCTGGAAGTGGCGCTGTGGCTCAAGTGGTAGAGCGCTAGCCTTGAGCTGAAGAGCTGAGGGACAGCGCCCAGGCCCAGAGTTCAGGCCCCATGACCGGACTCCCCCCCCAAAAAAAATGGAAGTTTGTTTGTTTTGTATGTAAGAGTCTAAACATGGAGCCTGGTACGTGGCTCCATGATCATGAGGATCCAGTGTCCTAATCTTTTGCTCTGCATTCTCAATATATAGCTAATGCCTTGTAATATCAAATGGCTATTACAGCTCCCACTATTATATGTATATTTCAGCTGGCAGGAAGAAAAAGGAGCAAGAGAGGGCTTCCTGACTTCCTTTAAAAGCACAGTCTACAAGTTCTTTTTTTTTGGGGGGGGGGAGGTCTGGTCGTGGGGTCAGAACTCTGGTCCTGGGCGCTGTCCCTCAGCTCTTCAGCTCAAGGCTGGCGTGCTATCACTTGAGCCATAGCAGCACTTCTGGCTTTTTTTGTTGTTGTTGCTTATGTGGTGCTGAGGAATCAAACCCATGGCCTCACCACTGAGCCACCTTCCCAGCCCAACACAATCTACAACTTCTAAACATCAATTCCACTTCCATCCCATTGGGCTAGATGTTAGTCACATGGCCACACCTAGCTGCAAGAGAAGCTGGTAGTCTTAGCTATGCAGTCATGAGGCTACTGAAACATTATTTTAAGAAAAGGAAAGAAGGTTAATATTGAAGATTTACACAAAGACCACATAAAAAATAAATCAGTGAATCCTGCCAAGTGTGAGACCGTATGCATGGTCTGTGGATGATAGGGCGTAAAACAGACAAGAGAACCTCACTTTGAGGACCAGACTCTTTCAACCTAGATAAAGAACACTATGATGTAGAAATTCAGGCTCATTGTCCACATAGACTAGTTTTCTGAAGAAGTGAGAAATCAACCATTTTTAGAATGCAGAAGCTTCCAATCTTAAAGACATTGGCTCCAAAGCAGCATGAAGGCTAAACCTCTCAGTGGGCTGGATCACGGACCAATGACTGCCATTTGGAGGACTATATTAGATCTCATTTGTATTCTAGTATCAATGGTGTTTAAATCTGCCTGAAATGCAAAACTTCTGAAACCCCAAGGGATAGCTAAAAGGCAAATGAAGAGGTGTGATCAAAACAAACCCTTCAGGCCAGGCCTGGTGGCTGACTCCTGTAATCCTAGCTACTCAGGAGGCAGAGATCTGAGGATCACGGTTCAAAGCCAGCCCAGGCAGGAAAATCCGTAAGACATCTCCAATTAACTACCAGAAAAACCGGAAGTGGCATTGTGGTTCAAGTGGTAGAGCACTCACCAGGAGCAGAAACGCTCAGGGACAGCACCCAGGCTCAGAGTTCAAGCCCCACGATGGGGAAAACAAACAAACAAAAAGAAAACCCTTCAAAGTAAGTCATTTGTTTGGCTTGGTAGTTGGACAGGAACAAAAGGAAATCATACATCTGCAGCCATGTCTGCAGGCCTCAGATATTACACTTTACCTTCAGGTGTGAAAGATTTCTCATCTCTCTGGGTCAAAATGGCCCAGTTGTTAGTTAATGATGAATGGCCTGGGGAAAGACATTCAGTTTTTCATGTAGGAGGAAGGGAAGATTTGCTGATGGGAGGGAAAAACTGGGAGAGAGAGGGAGGGAAGGGGTAACATTGTCCCAAAAGAATTGTACTCTTTATCTGACCTATGTAACTATAACAAAACAGAATAATAAAACAAGATGGAGAAGGTATGTCTGGCAACCATGAAAATGCATCACTGGCTCTTTCATCATGGGAAGCACGATTATCACTCAGGGCTGCCCATCCGCCACCACCATCCTAGGAGCCGCTCCCAATGAGTGACTAAACAGAAAACAAGTGTTTCCCCAATCATGGATTTTGGCTCCAGAACTCACCACCTTGACCAAACCTTGCTTGTAACTCTACTGAAGTCTGAGACTTCCCACACAATCACCTTCCTTCTCTGCTCCGATCATGGATGCCAGAACTTCTTCCTCTATGTCCTCTTGCTGTCTTCTTCATCCTTTCCAAGTTTTCCCCTCAGATATCAGTTGCACTTCTAGGACAAGACAAATTTGCACCTGCATTTCAGCAGCATTCAGCTATGACACATGGTGTTTACGGCAACAGCAGCAAGACTGAGCACTAAGGACACACCAGGCACTGTGCTTGTACACACACTATTCTGCGAGGTAGAAATCAGTTCTGTGGCAATAGTTATAACTGGCTAATTTAATTGAGAAGATACTTTAGAGCCTTTATTTAGCCTTCCATGGATTTTCTTCACAAATATCCCAAAAGTGAGTAACAAAATATACTTATGATTTTATATATATGGAACGAGGTTGAATAACTTACTCAGGTCACCCTCCCAGAGATGTAGACAGTGGTTTAAAACCAAATGTGTCCAGCTCCGAAGCCCAGTTCATACATTAAATATCTGTGTCTTCCCTTCCCAGTGTCTACTATATTCAAATACCCCTGCATATGATATTCTTTACTTCTATCATTTATGAATAGCACTCATACAATTAATTTCATATTTTTTTCTTTAACTGATTTTTGAAATTTGAGTGGTTTTTTTGTCTGTTTGGTTTGCCTGTCCTGGGGCTTGAACTCAGGGTCTGGGCACTGTCCCTAAACCTCTTTTGTGCTCAGAGCTAGTTCTCTATCTCTCGAGCCACAGCACCACTTCTGACTTTTCTGAGCAGTTTATTGGAGATAAGAGTTCGCAGAAGCTGGGTGCCAGTGGCTCAACGCCTGTAATTCTAGCTATTCAGGAGGCTGAGATCTAAGGATCGCAGATCAAAGCCAGCCCAGGCAGGAAAGTCCATGAGACTCTTATCTTCAATAAACCACCAGAAAACCCGAAGTGGCACTGTGGCTCAAGTGGTAGATCGCTCACCTTGAGCTGAAGAACTGAGGGACAGCACCCAGGCCCAGAGTTCAAGCCCCACGACCGACCAAAAATAAAAAAAAAGAGTTCACAGACTTTTTTGCCTGGGTTGGCTTAGAACCATGATCCTCAGATCTCAGTCTCCTGAGTACCTAGGATTACAGGTGTTTATCTCTAAAGTAAATGGCAATCTTCTCTTTCATAACATAATTTAAGATGATCCTAGACATAATCAGAATAAAACTGTATTTTCAAACTCTGGATAATATTAAAATGTATTTCTAGTGTTTTTTGAGGGGGAGGGATTGAGAGAAGATTTCAGTATTATAGCCCAGCCTGGCCTAGAAATATGTGGCCCTGGCTGACCTCAAAATTACTAAACTTCTGGGCTGGGAAGGCAGCTCAGCGGTACAGTGCATGCCTTGCAAGCATGAGGCCCTGGGTTCGATTCCTCAGCACCACATAAACAGAAAAAGCTGGAAGTGGTGCTGTGGCTCCAGTGGTAGAGCCCTAGCCTTGAACTGAAGAGCTGAGGGACAGCGCCCAGACCCAGAGTTCAGGCCCCATGACCAGCCAAAAAAAAAAAAATTACTAAACTTCTGTCTTAGTCTCTTGAGTGCTGAGATTACAGACATGTACCACTACAGCTGGCCATATTGTAATATTTGACTAGACAACTGTATTTAACAAAAGACTCTAAGTTTGAGGCCTGGGCTCATTTGATTATTTCTTATTCTTATACTTATTTCTTTGTGGTGTTGGGGGCAGGGTGGAAAGGTTAAACACATACCCTTACATATAATAAGCACTGCTCTACCACTGAGCCCCTGTTGTTTTTGTCTTCTAAAAGAGAGAGAGAGAGGAGGAGAGAAAGTATTAGATAGTAAAGATGAACTAGCTTCCAACAGTCTTTTTTTCTTGACCACAAAGGATGACTACATGGCAAAAGGTCCAGCATCAGTGTATGAGTCAATGTTCTGGTGGTTATTTGGAGATAAGAGTCTCATAGACTTTCCTGCCCATGCTGGCTTTGAATCATGATCCTTAGATCTCAGCCTCTTGAGTAGCTAGGAATACAGCCACAAGCCACCAACTAGGTTGATATTCTTTAGGGAATATGACTGAGGTGAAAATGGAGAATGCTCATTTAAACAAGAAGTAAGAACTAGGAACAATCATCCTGTACCCAAAAGAAAACACAAACAAATGCATTTCCTTAGTTTCCCGCCTTAGTAAGTTCTCAGCACACATACACAGTACACAGGTTTATCTGGAGGATACAATCTTTTTACAAGTAAAACCCACCAGGGCCTGCAGCCTCAGTAAACCCAGTCTTCTTAGCAGGTGTATCCGGAGGAGAAGCAAAACAGGGCTCTGTGGTTAGGCTGCCAGGGCAGCGGGGTTCAGCACATTCACAAATCAGCCTGCCTGGGAGAGGGCTCAGCCGCACGCCTGATCAGCACAGGGAAAATGGAGACATGATAGCATTTCAGTTCAGGACCCAGTACTGATGGACCAGCACAGGCCACGGGCCTGGGCTCCCTCCCAACAGATCCCACCATGTGGCTTCAGTGTAAACACAGGGCAGGAAGTCACACCCCACTGTTCAGGTTTCAATCTGAAAAGACCAGAGGAGCAGGAGATCAGGCCATGAGCTGGACAGGGCTTGGAAGGCAGCGCTAAGGTGGAAGGTAGTCATCATCACCCTTCCTTCCTGTCTCTGAGTGCCCTGAGAGTCAGTTTCCACTGTGTCATTTGTACTGGGTTTGTGAAGTGGCTGGCAAATTTCACTAGGTGAAAGTTCACTAGGAGAAAGTTCTGGATGCCACAGAGAAGTGTTTCAGGCTCATTCACAGTCACAAGTGTGGGTCTTATACTCGCTTTGGCAGATGGGAACCTACAATCCCTGGAAGATAACGTGGGTCACTGAGAGCCCAGGTCTGACAGCAGCTCTCTAGCAGGTTCAAATCCTGTACTTTCTCAGACCCCTGAGTTTCTGACTTAGGAGTGTGTGTGTGTGTGTGTGTGTGTGTGTGAGAGAGAGAGAGAGAGAGAGAGAGAGAGAGAAGCAGACAGACAGACAGACAGAGACAGAGAAACCTCTGCCCTCAGCCAGGGAGGATATGGAGTCAACCAGGAGGCAAGGATCACCCAAGGCAGAGTGAAGCTGGCCTGCCCTCCATGTTTAAACTCAGACCACCATGACGCCTTTTCATTCAGATATCACCTGAATTCAGATCTAGCCTCTATCTGCTGCCAGAGAGTTGCCCTTGGGCAAGCCACCTGACCACTGTGGACACTGTTGTCCTATTTGCAAAGTAAGGATGACCATAGTGTCGATTACGCACTGTGAGAAGACAAGTTAGATGTGGTAATAAGAGGAACATAGGTTGCATGCTCTCTGGTTTTCAGGAGGAGCTTAATAATGGTAAGCACTGGGCTATGGGAGCGTCCAATTGCCTGCTGTTGACCTACCAAAACCTCTACTTCACCTCGGTCTCTCCTTTGCAGCAACTCTGAGAACAGGAAATTCAAGGCCAAGCAAAAACTCATCTTCCTTCAGCAGCTGCCCCCTGCTGAGCTGTGCCCAGAGAACCATGTCCAGCCTCCCAAAGCGCTTTCAGAATCAAGGACAGTGACAATATCCAGGAGGTAGATGGCATCATAGAGCTGTTTGTAATGAAAGACAGTATACCTTGGAGACCAAGTCAGAGAGCTGCACACCTGTGTGTCTCCCAGACATTTCAGAGGGGGCTCTTGTGAGCACTGAACTGAGTGATGTCCATTCCTTGAGGAGAACCAGAAGTTTGCAAACATTCTGCACAAGATGCTAGTATAGCAAGTGTTTTGATCCTGCTCCTGCCAAGAGGTAGGATCTAAAATTCCCTGACCCTTGATGTGGGCGGGACTTATGAAACTATGTGACTTCCAAAGGTCCTTCAGTGGGATATTTGTTGTCAGTCCTGGCTGCCATGGGAGAAGGAAGCCCAATCTACCATGAAGAGCTCCGTACAGTGTTTTGGTCCTCAGATCCTGGTGAGATGTTACTTAGTGAAGCTCTGAGATAATTCCTGCTTTAATCATTATCTTACTAATCTCATAAGAGACCCAAAAAGAGAAGTGCTTTATGGGCACAATCAACACAAATGGTGACTCTGGTCTGGCTCCAAATTCAGAGTAATATACTACAAAAAGTCACTAGAACTCTACAATACACTTCATAAAGCTCTGCTTACACGTCAGTGTGAGTTAGCATGAGCTTTATATTACTATTGATTCTTGGGAACTCTGAGGGAAATCATGTTTGTTAGGCATTTATCAACTATTTTTGTGACTTACAGTCATATTTTCATTATTTTACTTTAAAATAACTGTAATAAGAACTGGAAATATGAGTTCTTTTGGATTTTTTTCTAAAGGAAAAACGCTAAGCCTAAGAACTATTTTATTTTATTTTGGTAATGTAGATTTTGAACTCAGGGATTTGCATTTGTTAGACAAAAACTCTTGTCACTTGAGCTACACCTTTAACCCTTTTGGCTCTAACCTTTCCATAGAATGTGGGGTAGAGGAATGACAGATTTGAATCTGAAATCATAGAGGGATGAAACTTGAACCAAAGCTGGTTGATGAACCCAAGCAGACAGGGAGGCAATAGCTGAGAGCACAGAGTCTAGCGTCCGTATGCCTGTATTCCCACTTCTCCCTACCACAGGCCAGTCTCCCACTCTGGCTCCTTCTGCCTTCCTCCTCCTGAATGCTGGGATTGCAGATGTGCACAGCCAACACCACATTACTCTAAGCGCTTTCACTTCTGCCTATGGCACAAATTATTTCAAGTGAAATACACTCACCTCCTCAGCTTCTCCCAGGACATGTCTGTTTCTCTCTCTCTCTCTCTCTCTCTGTCTCTCCAAGGAGGAGAAATTAAGATTCAAAATCAGCAGTTAAAAGCTGCATGGCTCGGGGGAAGCCATTTAGCCTCACTGTTAAAACCATCAAAACACCATGGCAACCCACTCCCAGGGCACGGCTTCCATTGAAGCGTCCATTTGTGAAAATCAACCTGAATCAACAGAAGGGAGGGAGGTATTCTGTTCTAAGTGGCTGGTTCAGGCTTTTCCAGCACCCAAGGTGTTAAATGCAGCCTGGCTCCCACCGGCTTTCTGCCAGTCCACTGGGGATTCTGTCCTATGAGAACAGATGCTAAACGATTACCCCTGCCAAGTCTGAGGCCCTGTTCTTTTTCATAGGAAGGTTCCGTCCTCAAGTAAACAAGGGCTTTGGCTGTATTCGCAATCCTAAACCAGTCCCTCCCCATCCGGACAGAATATCCTTCTCAGCTTCAAGGCAGTGTGACAAAGCTGGAGAATGGGGAGAGGGTGAAGGTTGGGCAAACCTTTTCTGTTTTCTTACTTTTTATTTACTCGTCATTTTCACCCATTCTCTGGGCTGATCTTCAAGCTTTCCGAACCTCCAGGGCTCATCATCTCCTTCCTTGGCCTCAAGTATTTAGAGCACAAGTTCTTCCCACTTTTCATCCAGATGTGTCAGAACATAAAGCTCTGCCTCCGTTCGGGCCTCCAGCATGGCAAAAGTCATCCTTGCTCTGTGCCTCATTTAGTTCAAGTCTTCACCCAATTCCCACAAACATCCCTCCATGGGAAACAGTTCACTGCCTTAGGGCCAAGTGTTTTCTGCGCACCTTGGACAATCTATTTTAGACTGATGCATTTGCCCATGCCCTTTTATTTCCCTGTCACCTGCAAGACTGAAGACATTCCAACAATAACAGAGGTGAACTTTCTTAGTGTCTCCATTGACCCAGTCAGGTGCTAAGTATGTTATATGTAAGTATGTTATATGTATTAAACCTCATTTAAGCCTTGTAATTATGTTCCTAGATCAGTATTTATCATTATCTCACCTAATATAAATTATGTTGGTTTTTTTTTTTGCCAGTCCTAGGGCTTGAACTCAGGACCTGGGCACAGTCCCTGAGCCTCTTTGTGCTCAAGGCTAGCACTCTACCACTTGAGCCACAGCACCACTTCTGGCAAGATGAGTCTTACAGGGCACATAGTCTCCCTGCTATGCAGATGTTAAATTCAAAATGCAACAAGGAATGACAAAGTAAACAAGACTCAAGAAACAAAGGACCTCTTAATTTGTCACATCACTTTTAGATGATTTTATGTTCTTGATCCCACATGTGGTATATACATGTGTACATCCGGGAAGCTAGGAGGAGGGCACAGAATCAGAGGGAAACAGGTGAAAAAATACAGCAGAGGGCCCATCCGCTGCACTGGACATTGATGAAAACGAACTGAGCAACTCAAGGGCAGTGATGGGAGGGAATGAGAAAGAAAGAGGGAACAGCTGACACCACGCAAAAGGAAAGAAAGGTGCATATCGCTCAGTTTGTATTGTCAAAGTTCGTAGAGTTCATAAGCTTTATAGACAATGATCATGACAGTTCACCTTGTGAAGGTTAAAATGTGGTTGTGACTTTAGCTAAGTATCACTACCCCCAAATACTGTGAAATTTATGTAATCACATAATACCAATAAAGAATTTTTTTTTGGGTCCGGTCATGGGGCCTGAACTCTGGGCCTGAGCGCTGTCCCTCAGCTCTTCAGCTCAAGGCTAGCACTCTACCACTTGAGCCACAGTGCCACTTCCAGCTTTGTTCTTTTTGCTTTTGTGGTGCTGAGGAATCGAACCCAGGACCTCATGCTTGCAAGGCAAGCGCTCTACCACTGAGCCACCTTCCCAGCCCCCAATAAAGAATTTTTTTAAGTGAAAAAAAAAAAGCCTCACAGGGACTTTTCTGCCTGGGCTGGCTTTGAACTGCAACCCTCAGATCTAACCTCCTGAATAGCTAGGATTACAGGCAGGAGCCCCCAGCACGTAGCTACAAATTATGATTTTATAGGACAACAAACTTATATTTAGAATGGTTAACAACTTGCCTGAGATCACTCAGAGGTTTAAGTTTGATCCTCTGGTTCCTTGGCTTTCATTTGGTTAGAAATGGTCCCCTGGTGATAGAAGGGTCCTATATCTTTTTGTGGCAATTGGGTGAAAGTTTACTTGGGGCCCAGAATTGATTTGCCAACACGAGGTGATGTGGAAATGTTGTGTCATGGGTCTCTTGCACATGTACTATAAAATGGTCACCAAAATGGAAACGGTGAAATGCCCTGTGCTTCCTTTGGGTGCCTCATGGAAGGTGAAGACTTCGACTGAGTCATTTTCAATGGTAGCCTGGGTTTTCTTTTTGATGTGGCTTCCCTCTCAAACTTATCTTGTCAAAGTGCTGCAGAAATAAGAGTCCTTCCATTTGATTAAATTCCTACTTGTCTTACCTAAGGGGGAAGAAAAAGCAAAGAGAAGGAACGGAAGTGGATGGAGCTTGCTTGCATGGTATGTAAAGATGGCCAAACACACTGACATCAGCCTTCGTGTCAGGCAGATGGAAAATCCATGAACAGTTAGATGGCTGCTCTCAAATGGTGCTCATATCCCAACAGGTAGTAAAAATTAATTAATTAATTAATACTAGGAAAGAAGAAATGAGAGGACCACTCACTGAGCTGGCTTTCTTAGCCTCTTACTAACAACTTATGACCCGATCCTCTTTAACCATGAGTCATCACATGATCAAGCCATTTATTTCCCTACTTGGCATTCCTTTCTATCCAAAGCCAGCAGCATCCTGGATGTAGGAAGATGTCTGTGTGTGTGTATGTGTGTGTGTGTGTGTGTGTGTGTGTGTGTGTGTGTGTGTGTGTGTGTGTGTGTGTGTGTGTGTGTGTGTGTATGCTGGAACTAGATCTTGAACTCGCCTGAGCCAAAGCTCCATTTCTAGCTTTTTGGTTGTTATTGGAGATAAGTATCTCAGAGACTTTCCTGCCTGGGCTGGCTTTGACCTATGATCCTCAGATTTCAGCTTCCTGAGTAGCTAGGATTGTAGGCTTGAGCTACTGGTACCTGGCGTGAAGGGAATATCTTGTCTCACTCTCTTCACTAAGCTCAATACAGAAAGGTTTTTAAGATAATCTACAGACAAGACTAGAAAAGAATCTTCCCAAGAGAAGATAAGCACAACCAAGAAAATACAGGAAACAATAAATCTCACTTGATAAATAGACAAACTGAGTATTCAGAAATAAACATTACAAAAACAAAAAAGATAGAAATTACAATATACATTTCAATAATTGTGAATGTTAATGGTCTCAATTCTTTATGCAAAAGACAGAGATTGATAGATTGGATTAAAAAATTAAATTCTTACTGGGCACTGCACTCGCATTTATAATCCTAGCTACTCAAGAGGTTGAAATCTAAGAATCACAGTTTTAAGCCAGTCTGGGCAGGAAAGTCCATGAGACTCTAATCTCTAAAGACCAAAAAGTTGAATGTAGAACTGTGGCTCAATTGGTAGGGTACTAGCCTTGGGCAAAAAGCTCAGAGACAACACCAAGGTCCTAAGTTCTAGCTCTAGGACCAGCACAAACACAGAAAAAGATTGAATCGTTTGTTGTCTAGAAGAAACACACCTCACTGGCTCACTTTCAAAGATAAACATAGGCTTAAGGTGAAATGAAAAGATTTCCAAAGAATTGGAATCTGAAAACAAACAGGAATAGTGATACTAACAAAGTATACTTTGAAATTAAGCAGAAAAGACAAGCCATCAAGAAAGTACACAATTGTAAACATACACACTGAACATCAACACACCAAATTTAATAAACACTATAGGACATAAAAGCACAGATAAACCCCAAATGAATAATACAGTATATGAGCCAATATCCTATTCTCATTAAGAGATATGTCATCCAGACAAAAAAATCAATATAGACACTTCAGAATTAAACTCTATAGATCAAATTGATTTAGCTGACAATTACAGAATATTACACTCAGCAGCTGAAGAATACATATTCTCAGCAGCCCACGGAACTTAGCCCCCAAAGAGATCATATTTTAGGACATAAAGCAAGTCTTAACACACTCAAGAAATTTGAAATAACCTTCAGGCTCTTAGAAGGACAAGAACAAGTCAAACCTCAAAAAAGTAGGAAGAAAGAAATAATAAAGGGCAAGAAGAAATGGGATAGAAACTTTAAAAAAAAGAAAGAAAGAAAAAGAAAACATCAGCCCACGTCAGTGGCTTTCGCCTGTGATCCTAGCTACTCAGGAGGCTGAGATCTGAGGATCGAAGTTCAAAGTCAGTCCAGGCAGGAAGTCCGTGAGCATCTTATCTTCAATAAACCATCAGAGAACTGGAAGTGGCTCTGTGGCTCTAGCGATGGAGCGCTAACCTTGAGCTGAAGAGCTGAACAGAGCCCAGGCCCAGAGTTCAAGTCCCATGACCAAAAAAAAAAAAAAGAAATGCAGCAGTTATACACACTAGACACTATGTAGAAAATGAACTATACAACTTGTGGGTGGGGATGGGAGGGAAAAACTGCAATTGTTGGGGAAGGGATAACAGTGTCCAAAAAGAAATGCACTTATTATCTGATTTATGTAACTGTAACCCCTGCGTACATTACCTTTATAATAACAATTACAAATTAAATTTCAAAAGTTATATTCTAATGAACTGGAAAATTCAGAAGAAACAAATTTCTAGATGCATATGATGTATCTAAATTGACCCAAGAAGACATTAACCATTTAAACAGATTGATAGTTACAAATGAGGTTGTAGTAGTAATAGTTTCCCAACAAAGACACACTCAGGGCCAGATGGACTGACGACCAAATCTCACCAGACTTTTAAGGAAAAGCTAACTTTAAAGCACCTCAAACTAAGGCATAAAAAGAGAAAGAGAAACAATGCTCAATCTCTAAGGTCCATCTTACCTTGATACCAAAACTGGGTAAGGACACAAAAACAAAAGAATTTAAAAACCAATTTTCTTGGTAAATATATACACAAAAAAAAACCAAATGAAGGGGCTGGGAAGATAGCTCAGTGGTAGAGTGCATGCCTTGCATGCCTGAGGCCCTGGGTTCGATTCCTGAGCACCACATAAGCAAGAAAGAAAAAAGCTGGAAGTGGCACTATGGCTCAAGTGGTAGAGCACTAGCCTTGAGCTGAAGAGCTGAGGGACAGGGCCCAGGCCCAGAGTTCAGGCCCCACGACCGGACCCCAAAAACAGACAAACAAACAAACAAATGAAATACTTGAAAACTATATCCTTATCTCTCCCTGTATAAAGATTATCCTGTATAGAATGGATCAAAAATCTTAGTATAAGCCAGATGTTGGCGGCTTACCCTTGTAATCTTAGCTACTCAGGAGGTTGATGTCTATGGATCAAGATCAGAAGCCAGGCTTAGTAAGAAAGTCTGTGAGACTCTAATCTCCAATTAGCCACCAGAAAACTGGGAGTGGTAGTGTGGCTCAAACTAGTAGAACACTAGCCTTGAGCAAAAAGCTCAGGGACAGTGTGCCCAGATCCTGAGTTCAAGCCCCACAACCAAAAAATAAATGAAAAATCTTTGAATAAGATTTCAAACTTAGGCCGGGCGCCAGTGGCTCACGCCTATAATCCTAGCTATTTAGGAGGCTGAGATCTGAGGATCGGGGTTCAAAGCCAGCCCAGGCAGGAAAGTCTGTGAGACTCTTATCTCCAATAAACCATAGAAAACCAGAAGTGGCTCAAGCGGTAGAGCATTCACCTTGAGCTGAAGAGCGCAGGGACAGCGTCCAAGCCCAGAGTTCAAGCCCCACAACCTACCAAAAAAAAAAGATTTCAAACTTATAAAGCGGTACACAAAATCACAGAGAAAACACTTGAAACATAGACATAGACATGAAGAAATGTTCAATATACTTAGCCATAAAAGAAATGCCAATCAAAACAACACTGAGATCCTCTCACCCCAATCAGAATGGTCATCATTAAGAAACCCTTGGTAGAAGAATAAATCGCTGTAGCTACTATGGAAATCAATATGGAGGTGCTTCAAAAAACTAAAAATTGCGTATGTAATTAATACATACGACAAAATATATGATATAATAATATGATCTCACTGTATCAGTCTAAGACGTATAAGTCAGCATGAAATGGAGACAGGTGACCCATGTTTATAGCAGTGCTAGTCACAACAATCTAGACATGAAAGTTCATAAAATTCCATCTCAACCAATGGCTGGGTGCATGCCCTTTAGTCTCAGCCACCCAGGGAAAGAGAAGTTTTGCAACCGAGGCTGGCCTAGCAAAAAGCAAGACCCTACTTTGAAAATAACCAATGCAATAAGGGGCTGAAGGTGTGACTCAAGTGACAGAGTATCTGCCTAGCAAATATTTTTTGAGGCTCTGAGTTCAATCCCCAGCAGAAGGAAGACAAGAAAATATAATAGAGAGACGACTTTAATCAAAGTAAAATATAGGAGTATATGGAAATATTCCATTGAAACCCCTTTGTACACTCCATTTATATAAAGAAAAATTAAAAATGAAATATTTTTTCTGGGAGGTAGCATTAAAGATTATGATTATTCTTTTGTGCTTTCTCATTCTAGTGCTTTCTAGTACTGATGGCATTATAATAAAAACAAAATAGAGATTTATTCATTTAAAAAGCTTGTGAACTAGCTTACATTTACATCTCTAAAGATTCCAAATAGAAATCTAGGTTTCTGTCTCCTGAAAACTTGAAAGATTAGGTGTAATAGATTAAAGTCCAAATGGCCTCAATTCTTTACCCCTCCCAATGTCCACACATTTTGTAAAGTCACTCTACAATTCTTCTATGAGGAGTTGGTATTTGTTTTTCCCCTCTTGATCTCCAGGTTTGCCCTCTGACCTGCCTTGGTCAATAGAACCTGACAGAAATGACTATGTGCCAGCTCTGGATTTGAACCCATGAGGGCTTGTTACACTTTCTCTTTTCAGGAACCCTCCCAAGATATCACATGAGTAAGGCTGTGCTATCCTGCTGGGGGGGTGAGAGGCCATAGCAAACAAGACAAGGAGTCACCATCGTCCAAGTCAAGACCCAAGACATATTAAGGAGCTGAGCTAAACCAGCAAAGCCAACTGGAAGCTAATGTATCTGTTGATTACCAAGTGCTTGAATACATCCAATTAACATTAGAAACATCTACCAGATCCACAGACTGTTAATAATAGTTTATGGATTTATTTATTGGTACCTGAGGGCCTAGGTGTTGTCCCTTATGTTTTTGCTCAAGGCTGGACCACTTGAGCCACAGTTCCACTTCTGCTTTTGGCTGGTTAATTGGAGATAAGAGTCCCACAAACCATCTTACCCAGGCTGACTTCAATCCATGATCCTCAGATCTCAGCCTCCTGAGTAGCTAGGATTACAGATGTGAGCCACAAATGTGGCATGAATGCTTCTTGTTTTAAGCTACAGAGTTACTGGGTTGTTTGTTACCTACAAATAGCTAGCTGATACACCTGAATGGTCCTTGAGGTGATGTGTGGATTTTGCCACAACCAATGTTCCTGCCACTGTTTTGTCTTTCTGTCATAGTAGCTGAGTTATCTTATCTTTTTTTTTTTTTTTTTGTCAGTCATGGGTCTTGAACTCTGGGCCTGGGGTGTTGTCTCTCAGCAATTCAGCACCAGGTGAGAGCTCTTCCACTTGAGCCACAGCTCCACTTGCAGTTTTCTGGTGGTTAATTGGAGATAAGTCTCACAGACTGGTTAGGAGTGCTATAATATCTATCATGATGAAGACTTGGATGCCAGCAGATATTGAGAGAACTAGATAAAGTCTTAGAAAATTGGAAATGTGGGGGAGAGGGAAGGTCTTCTAACAGTAATCCTTATTGAAGGACTTACCATTCCCCCTCCTGTCCCAATCTTTACATATCTAGAAGAAGAAAAAAAGATGGGATATGAAAGGCTGACTCTCACTTTAAATCCCCAGGTCAGACTGACCCTCGCCTTATTTTCCCAGGACAAGCAAGACACCAAGTGCGCACCAACCTGCTTGACCACAAGCAGGTCACTCCAACCTAGGCCTGGCTGAAAGTCCTCGTCACCCTAGGCAGGACATTCCATTCTGGACCTAGCTGAGAGTACCCGCCCCTAGCCTCTGAGTAACTACAGCCTTGTTTTCACCCCTTTGTTTCCTTGTTAAGACCCATCTAAGCCAGACCCCAAATCCACCTCCTTGCCTGACTTCCATTCCTGTGGGAAGGTTATGCCCCTCACCATGCCTCAATAAACAGCCCTAGCTTGCTGAAGAATGAGCCCAGCCTTTTTTCTTTTTCCTCCATTTTCCTAACACCTATACTCACCCAACCCCTAGAGATACTTCAGTTTGAGCTGCTTTAACCCCTCAGCCTTAGGGTTTTTTTCTTAAAGCGGGGGAGGGGGGGGGAGAAGAACACATAACTGTAAGAAGTCATTAAGAATTGAGTCAGGTTTAGTAAAATAGCCTAGTGGTTTACGACATACATTCCAGAGCTCTACTGCCAGGATTTAAATCCCAGATTTTGACACTCACTAGCTAAATCTATATGTCATCCCTACCATTGCTCTGGCAGATGTTCAGCAAATCTACATTAAGTTCTTTCCCACTTTAAAAATTATTTCTTTTTCCTTATGAAAGGGGATGATGTCATTCTTTCTGGTAGAAGCATGAAATTCGTGTGTGTGTGTGTGTGTGTGTGTGTGTGTGTGTGTGTGAGAGAGAGAGAGAGAGAGAGATTTTCTTGATCCATTCATCTATTGAGAATTTAGTTCCATATATCTTAGCTATGGTAAATAATGCTGCAATGAACATAGTTGTGCTGCTAGCTTTAGTCTAGCCTTGCTTGTGATCATTTAGATAAATGCCCAGGAGTGGGATTGCGGGATCATAGGGCAGTTCTATATTTAGTCTTTTTAGGAACCTCTATATTGCTTTAAGTGAAGTAAGCCAGACCCAAAGAAACATAGGCTGTATTCCTTCATTTGCAATGATTAGTATCTGCCTAGGATGGTCCTGGCAGAAAATCACAATAGCTCATAGCTATGCACATATGACCATACAAAATGATGCTAATTGAAATGAACTCCAAGACATGGAAACAATAGGTCTTTTTTTGTCACCAATGTACTGTATCTAGTTCTTTCTTCTTATTTTATTTCATTTTTCTTTTTCCATTGGTTTATCCCTGGCAACCACTGTTTTTGTTTCTGGTACTCTGTGTCTTGTATATACATTTATCTGACGGGAGAGGGAATAACGAAATGCTAAAACAAGGACAAAGGATGACCCATTGCAACAATGATAATCGCAAGACATTATGTTGGAAATGAACTTTACAACTTTAGGGGAGAAGGGGAGGAGTGGTGAAGGGAAGGGAGAGTAGGAGAAAAACAAAGGAGTGGGTAACAATGTTCGACAAGAAATGTACTCTTTACCTCATTCATGTAACTGTAACCCCTCTGCAGAGCATCTTTACAATAAAATAGAAAATATTAAAACGAATTATTTCCTATCCTTTCTATCAATCAAAGATAACCCCTGGCTCTCTCCAGGACTCTTTCAGCAGACGCACAGCTGTAATCTTAGCTGTAATCTCAGAAGGCTGAGATCTGAAGATCATGGTTCAAAGTCAGCCCAGGCAGGAAAGTCCAAAAGACTATTGTCTCCAATAAACTTCCAAAAAAGCCAGAAGCTGGGCTGTGGCTAAAGTAGTAGAATGCTAGTCTTGAGCCAAAAAGATCAGGACAACATCCAGGCCCTGAGTTCAAAACACACACACAGGGGCTGGGAAGGTGGCTCAGTGGTAGAGCGCTTGCCTTGCATGCCTGAGGCCCTGGGTTCAATTCCTCAGCACCACATAAGCAAAAAGAAAAAAGCCAGAAGTGGCGCTGTGGCTCAAGTGGTAGAGCACTAGCCTTGAGCTGAAGAGCTGAGGGACAGTGCCCAGGCTCAGAGTTCAGGCCCCATGACTGGACCCCAAACACACACACACACACACAATATTTGTAATAGTACTAAGGCCTTCTTCATTTATGTTACTTTCCTACAGCACAGTATACACAGCTCAAATAGTTTACTTTTGTTGTTTAATATTTCACATTGCAAGTGACCCTTCAAAAACTCCTATCAGATTTTGGAATATTAAAAAGAAATATCTACACTTATCTAAGAATTATCCTTTTCTTTGTTCTAACCGCACATTAGTATGATCTCAATTTTCTCTAACTACTTCACTTAACACACAAATTATAAATTACACCAGGCCGAATGCAGAAGCAGATATGAAATCTATCTATCTATTAAGTTAGACATTAAAGCTACTGGCAAAAAATATAAACAATTGTGCTGTTCTTTTCTTTTTCAGCATAAGACTAGAATTCAAATTCAATACCTGCTGGTTTTGCTCACTGGCTAGTAGTGCTCTACCAACTGAGACACACCTCCAACCCCACATTGCTCTTTTCTAAAAACATTTTTTTGCTTAAGGATAGTATAGTTATTTTTATTGAAGAATGTGTTGTTTATGCTAACACCTGATAGGTTTATGGTTACTGTAAATGCGCTAATACATAATTTATTTTATTTTTTTGTTGTTGATGGGGTTTAACTCTGGGCCTGGGCGCTGTCCCTCAGCTCTCCAACTCAAGTCTAGCACTCTACCACTTGAACCATAGCGCCGCTTCAGGTTTTCTGGTGGTTAGTTGGAAATAAGAGTCTCATGGACTTTCCTCCCCGGGCTGGCTTTGAACTGCAATTCTCAGATCTCCGTCTCCTGAGTAGTTAGGATTACAGGTGTAAACCACCGGCACCCAGTTCTACATAAATATTTTATAATACATTGGGCACAGTTTGAATGTAAGTTCATATTAATAGTTATAATTCACATCGACAAAAATCATTCCAACTTTTCAAAGACTTGAGAAGTGAAGAACTAAAGCACACTGGATTACCAGATCACTCACCTGGGAACTTTGTGGAAACAGATTTGGGGCATTAGCTTTCTGGAGCTAGGATGACGCTCTGAGCATTTGTATTTTATAAGAACGTCCATGCCAGGTGCCAGTGGCTCACGCCTGTAATCCTAGCTACTCAGGAGGCTGAGATCTGAGGACTGCAGTCCAAATCCAGCCCAGGAAAAAAAGTGCATGAGACTCTTATTTCTAATTAACCACCAGAAAACCTGAAGTGGCGCTGTGGCTCAAAGTGGTAGACTGAGCAAAAGTTCTCAGGGACAGCACCCAGGCCTTGAATTTAAACCCCATGACTGACAAAAAGAAAAAAGAAAAGGGGCTGGGAAGGTGGCTCAGTGGTAGAGCGCTTGCCTTGCATGCTCGAGGCCCTGGGTTCGATTCCTCAGCACCACATAAGCAAAAAGAAAAAAGCCGGAAGTGGCACTGTGGCTCAAGTGGTAGAGCGCTAGCCTTGAGCTGAAGAGCTGAGGGACAGCGCCCAGGCCCAGAGTTCAGGCCCCACGACCAGACCCAAAAAAAAGAAAAAAGAAAAAAAAAATGAACTTTTCAGTAATTTGACCATCAGTCCCTGGTAGAAACAATAAATAGGATGGAACTGAGGGGACAAGCAGGATCAAGATGCACTGCGCTGTCAGAGAAGCTTTATTAACATAAACAAAGCACAAACTGTTGCCCTTGGTATTGGTGGGCTTGGACTTCAGCCTATGGATATCAGGACCTGGGACTGCTCAGGTCCCTTTTATAAACTACTAGGGTCTACATAGAACCTGTGCTCCTCCCTCCTCCATATACTTTACATTATCTTGAGACCATGCAGAATGCATTGTAAGTGCTATGTAAGTGGTTGCTATGGTGTATTGTTTAGAGAAGAAGAAAGAAGTCTGAACATGCACAGCACAGGGATATATATTTTCTGAATTTTGTAATTGTTCACAACACACACACACACAAACACACACACACATAATCCTCAGATACAGAGGGCTCTCTGTGGTAGGTTCCAGGCACTATTGGCCTCATCAGGCAGATACCATGAAGCTCAGCCCAGTGCTCAGAAAACACACACCAGTGGAAGAGGTAGACATGGCAGAGTAGAATTAGAGTGCACAGCGCTGGGTCTGTGGTGAGGGAAATGGGGCTTCCTGGGCACAGAGGCAGGGTGCTTTGTTCAAAAGAGCTGCTCTTAAATTGTAAGATGGGTCTGGAGAACCAAAGAAAGATAAGGATATGATGAGTGACAGCCTGCGGGCAGATAGTCATGGTGCCCGTGTGTGGGCACTGACCAGCCTGGCTGCCTGGAGAACACAGCACTGGGAGTCAGACAGGTGGAGGTGGGGCGTTCACTCCTAATGAGGAAGGCACTTGGAGCTGGGGAAGACAAGGTGAAGGCAGCTTTAGGATTACAACTTTGCTGACACGAAGAGAGTAATTTGGAGGGTGGCAGGCTGAAGAATGGGGCACCTGCTAATTGGCAATAAGAGAATCGGACTCTAGGGAGCATCTGAGCCAGACTCAAAAACAAACAACAATGGTCATGTTCCTGCTTTTAAAAGAAATGAAATAACCTGCTACAGCCCAGACAGTGGAATAAGACAAATTTAATAAGACCTCCCTGAACTTCCTATACCCTGTTCTTAGGGGATTTCATAAGTGT
This sequence comes from Dipodomys spectabilis, assembly GCF_019054845.1. NCBI lineage: Eukaryota > Metazoa > Chordata > Mammalia > Rodentia > Heteromyidae > Dipodomys > Dipodomys spectabilis. The sequence continues at coordinate 7,838,909 of NW_024870720.1, read as the reverse complement.
TTCGATAGAAATTGTTTAAACAATTCTGGGGTCATGAACTCTCTTGAGAATCTGGTGAACACTTTAGATATTCCCTCAGGGGGGAGGGGAATGAGAATTAAAGCAAAAAAAAAATGTATTTTTTAACTAGAAAAGGTTTTCTCTACTCTTGTGTTTCCTTACCTTATGTTTTCTCTCCTTTTTTTTTCTTTCCAGAAGAGCTGCTGTTTTCCTTTTCTTTTTTAGCTGAATTAGGCACTAGCGTTTTCCTGTAGGAGGAGAAGAATATTAGCAAGAGAAAGATTTGAGGTAGAAATTTCCCTCTGAAGGAAGGAAGCTTCTTCCTGCTGGGCGGGGGAGGGAAGCAATTCAGGAAATAACAAGGGCACGATCACTATCCAAGTTTGGAGGAAGAGGAGAGGGAGAGATGAGCTACATTAAAGGGGTTTGAGGGACACCTCCGTAGAGAAAGGAAAGATCACACTCGATGACTGAGAATGATTGCATAGGAGTAAGGCTTTCTAGAACAGTCGATGCCTTCACACCCATCTGACATGGTCACAACCAAGGGCAGGTTTGAACTCTTTGCTTGGGGGCCTTGTCTTCTACATATTGGGGACCAGTCTTTCCCCATCCACACAACTGGTTACAGCCATGTAGTGTATTCACTGAATAACGCTGTAGGCACTGTGGAGAATCAAGCCCAGCCTGCTCTGGTCTTAGCAAGCACTGTGTGCCCGCGTGGGGCCCAGTGCACCCAGAACTGGAGCCATTTTCTTATCCTCAGGAAGGTGCCTGGAGAACAGGGTGCTTCACATCTGCCCAACTTTCTGTTCTATCTCTTCTCCGGCCTTCTCCTGCTCCCTCCCTCCAGGGGAGGCCAGAATCGGGCCTCCACAACACACAGTGGGCCACACCCCACCACCCATTCCCATCTCCTCCCCTCTGAGCCTCTGATCCCTGGACTCTACTTTCCTCCTTGAGTGACAAGTGTGCAGACAACCCAAACCCCAAGCTCAAAGCACAGCGCAGATACCTACCTGAGTACCAGCCACACAATCAACACATGGGCTGGCTCTAGGACATTCTCCCCAGAGCTGCCAGCATGGCTGGCTTCCTTGATCACACCTGTAGTTCCTGGGCTGAAGCCAAGTCCTTCCTCTCCCAGTGAGCCTCAGGCCCCTGCCCTTGACTTAGGAGAGCATGCAAAATGTTAGAGCCAACCCCACAGTGACCTGTCTAGACAGCCACACCAGGCAGCCCCCTCCTCACCCTGGGGGGCCCCAGAGCCCCTTCCCTGGGCCCCACAGTGGGGCTGCTCTACTCCCAGGGACTCCCGTGATTCAAAGCAGGCTCGGGTATAGGGCAAAGCAATACCCTGTAACTCCTGGACTCTACTGGAAGGAGATGCAAGGGTGCGAACCTCCACCTGCATCCTCGGGGCCCCAGCAAAGCCCTACAGCTGAATCCACAAAGGCAGACTTAATTAATACAAGTTTATGCGGCACAGGAGCCCGTCTGGATACGAAGGCAGGTGGAGTCGTTCACGTCTGCGCTGAATTGGATAAAGAATTGTAAGCATGCAGTAAATTATGTGGGAAGGCTTAAACGGACAACAGTACTGTCTATTTTTCCTCCCCCTTCTCCCCCTCCCCCTCCCCTCTCCTCCTCCCCCTCCTCTCTCTCCTCCCCCACCTCCTTCCATCCTCCCCCACCTCCTTCTTGGTTGTTTGGTTGGTTTTGTTGCGTGTGTGGTTTTTACTTTGTTTTGTTTTTGAGACAAGATCTCTCTATGTAGCCCAGGCTGGTCTTTGACTTGAGATCTCCCTGATTTGGCCTCCCTAGTGCTGGGCTTACAGGTGTGTGCTACCAAGCTTGGTCATTGCCTCAGTTCCATTATATGGCATCGTTGCACTGCAGTTGTCTTTCAAGGGGAAGGGCTTGCAGGAATCCACTTCAAAGGTTTGCACTTCGTGAGACATCTTATAATAAAAAGGAAATGGCCAGCTAGTCATTGTTAGACCAGAGGAACAGAAAGAAAAAAAAAAAGAATGTGTGGTCAAAGATCAAGTAGACTGTGGTCGGACAGTCTGCTGGGGTGACAAGTTTCCCAGAACAAGGCTTAATCCTCTTACTGGCTGTCAGAAAACAGCTTTGGCATTTTCTCAGGAGCACTGGTTTTCTTCCCAGAAGGAGGTTGTAAATGACATTACACACAAAGAAAGCTCTGTCCAAGACTAAGTCTGAGACAAATTTTCTTTTCAATGCTGTTGCAGCAAGTATCATATTCAATTAATGAGTTACACGATGATTGCAATTTAATTATGTAGGAACAATACACTATCATCATGTCACAGCAAGCACTTGAGTCAGAAAAATAGGGATCACCGCTATGCCCAGTTCATAACGGGCACATAATAAATGTTTATTCATTGACTGAACAAGCTTTTCATGACAGAGAATGGATCTGCTGAGTCAGCGCTAAGTCTGCAGCCCTGGACTGGGGGACACAGATGTGGAGGTACAATGCTATCCCAATGGTTTGTAGCCACATGTAGGGCAATGTCTACTGAGTCTAATAATAATTGCTGATAGGCAACTTGTGTTTTATATATCCATGGGTTTTCTTTCTCTTTTTTCCAATTAATTTTTGTCTCATTTCCTCCCTTGTTGGTTATACAAAGAAGATTTACTTTCCTGTTATTCATATATATATATATATATATATATATGAATGCATCTATATACATATATATGTATATAGATACACACATATATTAGTGTTTTCATTGCACAAAGGTTTTCACCATATTTCAGATATGCATATATTATATTTTGCTCAGAATTATTCCTATTGCTTTTTTCTTTTCCTGCCCCCAACCCTTATTGATCGACTACATTCGTTGAGATTCCTTATGCCACATACAGCTGCTATGTATTTTGAAACCGTTCACTCTTTTATCTTTTCCTTTTCCTCTTTACCTCATGCTTCAAAATAGTCCCAAAAGTTAGAATCAGTAGAACCTGATTGTGTGTGTGTGTGTGTGTGTGTGTGTGTGTAGAGATGTTCACAGAGCTACTAGGAGGATAGACTTCTTTGTCACATACCAAGTTCTGCTTCTTGTTTTTTAATTGTTAACGTTGTTGTAAAGGTGATGTACAGAGGGGTTACAGGTAGGTAAGTCAGGTAATGAGTACATTTCCTTTGAGCAATGTCACCCCTTCCCTCGCTGTCTCCCAGCTTTTTCCTACTATCCCCACCCACAAGTAGTATAGTTCATGTTCAACACCGTGTCTGGTGAGTAGACTGCTGCATTGTTTACCCTTCGTCCCTCCATTTCTGTACCCCACTCTCACCTCCCAAAGACAGATAAATGAACAAACAAGACCAAAAAAAAAAAAAAAACCTCAGTAATAAAGAAAAAAACTCTTGTTTCCATTTCCTGGCATTCATTCTGATAAGTATTATTTTGTCTGATCAGGTGCACAGAGACGTTGTGCCTTTGTGTTCCTCTCCTAAGAAGAACGCTCCTTTGCAAAGCTCCATTTCTAAGAAAATGCTCTGGGCAGGGAAAGGAACCCTTAAACCCCAATACACAAGCTCCCCCCCTTTACACCGAACAATGGCCCAATCCAAGATGCAAGGGGAGAGAAACTCCAAGTGTGCTCCCACGATCCTTCCCCTGAGTTTCTTAGCATCATCCTGGAACTCTATGCTCAAGGGCTCCTGTTTTCCCTCCCTACCCCACCCCCAAACTTCAGAACAGAACCAGGGAGAATCAGAGACACTCACATCAAAGCAGAACACAATCAGAGGCTCTGTGTTGTGGCAGGATGGAGGTTTTCTTCCCCCCTGGCCTCCTCCTTTCCTTCCTCCCTCTCCCCAGCTCTCCCCCGCCCCCTACAGTCCCTTCCTGGGCGGAAGTCTGGTAAGATGGTCTGTTCTGAGAGGTATCTACAGGAAAGATGTGTTTGTTTGGCTGAATCTGATATCCACCATCCACACCAATACCAACCCCATGGAAGAACAAGAGAAAGTGGAAAGAAATGGCAGGGCCTGAAGACAAGAAGGAGCAGAAGACACAGGGGAGGGTGCACAGCTCTGCTACACACCGGCTTGCTAATACCAGGCAAGACTGAGCTGCTGGCGAGCCCAGGATTCTTGGTCATCAATGAACTCCCACGTGACTTTGATGAGAAGTTCAAGATATTGCTGGACTTCACATCTGTCAAACGAAGTTTGCTTCCAGGACTGAGTTGTTTCCTGCAAGTTCCCTCATCTATGTACCCAGGGAGTTAAGAGTGTAGATAAATAGTCTATTATTGAAAGTGTGGTGAGAAAGCCAGGCTAGGGCTGGATTGTCTGGATCAGATCTTGACTCTGTCCCATGCTGTGTCTGAGTCAGCTTGCTCATCTGTAAAATAGTGTTGATAAGGATACTTACCTTGGACATTTATAGGAAGCAAATAAATTAGTATATGTGAAATTCATAGCACCAGATACCTGAAGCCATTATAATGGCTCTAAGCAAAGCCATACATAGCTCCATAAGCATATCTGCACACATACACACACTTCCTCAAGACCCACTTCCCACTACGGAGTTCAGTAGAAGCTCATAGATGCAATTCACCATGGAGATCACATGTTCCCTGGGAAAGCTGGGCTAGCTTCCACACTTCCATTACACACAACAGTGTGGGAGTATGTGCAGTCATTAGCATGCTGACACGGAAAGCTGTTCACAACGTAATAAGGGGCTGGGGGGGAACAGATTGCAAATTGGATTGCAGCATACGATTCTATTTCTGGGAAGATACACACATATGTCGATGAGAACAAGTTTAGAAAAGCAGAAACCAAAAAATAATTTAACAGTGGCTCTCACAATGATTCTTACTGCTATGTTTTTATGTCACTGCCCTTCCTCATCTTTTCTATGATCAGCATGCAATAGTTGTATAATATGAGGTAGAGGGTTAGCCAAATGCAGGCCTATCATCCCAGCTACTAGTGAAATGGAGGCTGGGAGGATCGGGGTTAGAGGCAGAAAGTTACCAAGGTACTCATGGTGTGCTGCGCATGGTAGTATATGCCTGTCTACCTAGGAAGATCAAAGCCAGTTTATATAAGCAAATACCTAGGTCCAGTTTATATATTTTATTTATTTATTTTTTTGTCGGTCGTGGGGCCTGAACTCTGGGCCTGGGCTCTGTCCCTCAGCTCTTCAGCTCAAGGCTAGCACTCTACCACTTGGCGCTGTAGCGCCACTTCCGGTTTCCTGGTGGTTTATTGGAGATAGGAGTCTCACGGTCTCTCCTGCCCGGGCTGGCTTTGAACCGCGATCCTCAGATCTCAGCCTCCTGAGTAGCTAGGATTACAGGCGTGAGCCACCAGCGCCCGGCTTAGTTTATATATTTTAAAAGTACACCTCACCTGCCAATGCACTCAACATTTTAGGCAAAAGGTAAACATTTAAGTGTCTATCATGGAAGGCTAAAGTTAAAAGGCTCAGAGTCCCAGACTCCAGGGTAGAGTCTGGAAGGCCCAAGGCTTTGTGGGAAAGACCAGAGCACCAATCAAGTTTCTCTGTGAAGTGATGGAGTTGGGCTAAATCCTCCCTAAACATCCTTTCCCACTCCAAAATGTAAGTTTACCCAACAATAGAGGAGCAGATAAAATGTTCTATCGAGGTATTGGAATTCAGACACTGATACCGACACCGACACCGACACACAACACACACACACACACATACACACACACACACATACACACACAGAAGCAAGTTTCTACACTAACAGAAGGAGATAAGATTGTTGTGGGGGGGTTACTATTTTGTCTAGAGAAGCAAGGTAAATAAAAAGGAAATTATTGGATGTTTTCCTGTGTTGAACTTTTTCTCTTGTTATCTAACTCACTTGAAAAGCACTATCTTATTCTACGCTGACTGCTAAAACAAGATAACACAGGGCTAAGAGATCCCTATCAAGCTTAAGACCCTGAATTCAAAATAGAAATGATCTTATATTGAATGATTTACATACAATTGAAATACATTCCTCCTTCCTTCCTTCCTTTCTTTCTTTCTTTCTTTCTTTCTTCCTTTCTGTCTTTCTTTCTTTTGTCTTTCTGTCTTTCTTTCTTTTTTGCCAATCCTGGGTTTGAACTCAGGGCCTGGGCACTGGCCCTGAGCTTTTGTACAAAGTTAGCACTCAACCACTTGAGCCATAGCATCACTTCCAGAATTGAACACTGGGCTTCATGCATGCTAGGCAAGCACTCTACCACTAAGCCACATTCCCAGCCCAACATTCCTCGTTGTTCTTGAGACAGGAACATCCACGATCAAGGTACCAGCAGATTCAGTATCTGGTGAGGGTTTGTTTCTCACAGACGTGCATGCCCATTGGGGATGGGGATGAAACCCAGGCCATCACATCGAGGAGAGGAGCACTTTTTTACACTCCAAGCCTCTAGATGTCCCTTCTTGCTACTCCTGTTTTATAAGAACACTAATCCCGTTCGCCTCCTACAGGCCCCTCCCCTTAATACTACCAGGTCTAACATATGACTACAGGGTTAGGAGGAGAACTTATATTCAGGCAATAACAATTGCTTAGCAGAGGTGGGTCCAATTTTGTTTTAGGAATGATAGTGACAGTAAGAGCTTGGGGCAGGAGGCTTAGTAACTGCAGTATTTGAGTTGACCAAGCCAGGTTACCTTCTTTGGACCTCAACTCTTTTACAGGGTCACCCTGGACCTCAGTAAATCTTGAGGGAGTAGAAAAAGGAAATCTTGGAGCTAAGGGATCAAAATACAAACCCTGATTCTGCCAGTTTCAGTTACAGGCCTATGCATGTGCCTGAGTAGTTAAGCTTATCTGAGCCTTAGCTTCCTTGCTTTCAGATGACACAGTGACATCCAGCATTACAATGACATCATGGGAGACAATGCATATGAAATCACATGACCTACAGGCACTGACCAATTACTGTCAGTCGTGTGTAAGTCATAAAGCGAGGCATGGAGAGGACTTCAGACAACCTTGGCATCCATAATAATTATAGGAGGAGTCCGTAATGAAGAGGATTGATTCTCTTCTGAAATAGGGCTGCACATGAACCGCGGGCACAGCACAGGTTCAGACCACAGAACCATCTAGATGGATGAGGGGTATGTGGTGCCGAGAAGAGGGAAGGATAAGAAAAGTGAAAGAGACAGCTTGGGGGAGGGTGCTTTCTGGAAACATCTTAGAAAATGGTCTTCGATCCAAACCCTCAATAAGTCTTCCAGTCCCTGCAACAACAGGTTGATCGTGTGACAGCCGACTTGAAGTGAATTCTGGTGACTCGCTTGAATTCCACTCCTGTCTGTCCATCAGCCTAGAAGTTCTGCAGACAGCCGGGGCCCACACTTACCTTCTCTTCTAGCAGCATGGCTGAGGGAAAGTAAGTTCATCCGAAAGCACTCACCTTCCCCCCTGACGGCCGCATCTTAGAATTGCCTATGCTCCTACCCCACAGGATCACCTCCACTCCCCTTCCCCATGAACAACTGTACTCAGAGGACTTGGAAGAGAGCCTGAGACCAAGGCCCCATCTGGCGCTGATGCTCCCGGCAGACACAGTTGTTGTTGAAACCCTGAAATCCTCTACTTAAGATAAGATGGCTCTCCTACCCCACCTCCAACTCACCCCGTTTCCATCTTCCCTGCCCGACTTTACCTTTTTCTGCTTGATCGAAAGGGACCCTCTCCCTTCTCCTCTCTGACAGAGACTTGGTTGCCCTTCCCAGATTTTCAGCCCTCATCAAACCTGTTTTGGTCTGTTGCGTTTGCCTTTCTGCTTTTTGTTTTGTTTTCCGTTTCTTACAATGGCCACAAAGGGGAAGCCGTCCAGCTGCTGGGAGGAGGGTGTGGGAAATCTAGCACACTGGGACTTTGCGGTTGCCAAGGGCAGTCGGCCACGTTGAAGCCCAGCCTGCAGATTCTTAGAATCGCTCCACAAGGCCCAGCAAGCAAGCTCTCAACCCTGAGCCCTATCGAGACCCTGAGTTCTAGTCACTTCCTTCCTTTTGTCCAGAATCTGTTAAAAAACAAAAAAAAAAAAAAAACTCCTGCCTGTGTAAGCCCTCAAAACCATCCTGTTTCTGTGAATCTTCCAATGTTCTACTGCACAGTGTTGGCTAATGTATCCCAGAAAGGCCCCATCTGGTCTCTACCTGGTGGTAGGTGGTTGGACTCCCTGGTGAATGTGATCACACCTGTAGAAACCAGCACCATCAGACATGGTCCAGCATGAACAGTACACAGCCCTCCTGGGCCCACAGTGGAAAATACAGGCCAGCTTTCTTTCTGCTATCTTTCTGGTGTGGGTTAAACCAGACCACAGATGCCATCTGCCAGCATTACCAGGCACCTTTCCTGCCTGATTACTAGATCTTCTCTCCCTTCTACTAGATCTTCTCTCCCTTCTCCTAACTTTTTTTTTCCATACCTATGAACATTTATTGCCATTGATCATATTTGTTTCTTTATATATGTTATCATCTATAGCTCCCTAATTAAATCCTAAACTCCATGAAAACAGAAATGTTAGCTCTTGGCACAGTTTGGGATTAAGAAGTCCATGGCATGATATGTAAGAGATATGTAAGCAAATAATTGTGAAGTGAGGCAGTGGTTTAGGATGGAGATGTGCTCAGAACATTATTTGTGTAGTGGCTCAGCATTCTCTTTCTCTGAATCAACCCCATTGAGAAAGGGCTGGTAGATTCTGGAGAAGGAAGGAGCGAGTGAATGGAGATGGGTTTGCCATGGATGAGAAGGAACCAACCCATAAACAAGACACCTGTTGCTGCTAACAAATAATACTAGCAATTACAATGTACAGAAAATGTGGACTGAAAAGCAGATGTACAAAAAAGTAAGACTAAACTTATTTTCTGTTGTTTGATGGTCATCTATAGTTTTTCTTCTGATAATTGTTTTTTTGTGTTTGTTTTTTTTTTTTGAGACAAAGTCTCACTCTAGCCCAGACTTGCCTCCAAGTCTTGATCCTCCTGGCCCCAGTCTCCCAGAGCTGGGATTACAGGAATGTATCACTGCATCTAGCTGAAACAGGCATTTTGAAATTGGACTGTTTCTCTTGCTGATTCATAGCCATTCCCTATATATTACGGATGATAGCAGAACTCCTTAGATATGTAAGTCATTTGAAGATATTGCTATCTCAGAACTCTTGTCTATTGTCTATTCCTCTGTATACTCCACCTTTTCTTTCCCAAGCAAAGAGATGCAGGGAGTGATTTTTTTTCTTTTTCTTTTGCCTCAGGGAATGGCAGTCACCCACATTGTTAACCTATGTCCTTTCAATGAGGTTATTGAAAAATCAATACCAGACTATATCCGTGAGTTTTAATACTTAGTGAAGGAACATTCAGGTCAGCATGAACCAAATTTATTTTAGGTATTTGATGAAGAGACTTGAACAGAAGCAGACCTTATAGAGGTCTCTGCTTAGAGACCAGATCAGAATGTTGCTGCAGCCCAAATGAGCACCAGCAGGAAACCACAGGCTCAACTGGGGTTTAGGGGCTAGGACAGGAAATACTAACCGATGGCCCAGAAGAAGAGAGCCATGGAGGTGAACCTGCCCAACAGGAGCTGTAGCCACGGAAGGACGAGGCTATTGCCAGATAAGCAGCCCCAGAGCAGGAAAGGGGAAGGAAAAGATACCAGCTGTCTTTTTTTCCTACCTCTGGCTTCCTGCTGGAGTCTTCCAGAGCTGAACCCAAGTGATAGCCAGCTAGGAAGAGATCTGGGGGAATTTAGACCACCAGGTTAGCCTGCCATGCATAGAAGAGGCCAGGGAAGAGTGGGAAATGCAGGTGGTGGAGGTACGGACAGCAAGCCAGAAGCCAGGACAGAGGTGTGAAGCACCTGAGCCTTTGCTATGGAAGGTCCTGCTGGAAGCTGCCAGGCCAGTCATCAGCACACACTACAGGGCACAAAAGAGACCAACATCACCATCTTAGCCAAGTCAGAAAGTGCAATGGACACTAAATATAGCTTCACTGATCACATCATTTTTAGCTAGTCAAGTTTAATTATATCAAATTTAGCTAGTCAAGTTTAATTATATCAATTAATTATACCAAATCTGTCTGTGTGTGTGTGTGTGTGTGTGTGGTAGTTCAACTTGAACTCAAGACTGGCACTATCCCTGAGCTTTTTCACTCAAGATTAGCACTCTACCACTCGAGCCACAGCTCTACTTCATGTTTTGGTTGTCGAGATACGAGTCTCACAGACTTCCATGCCTGGGCTGGCTTCATACCACAATCCTCAGATCTATCCTCCTGAATAGCTAGGATTACAGGTCTGACCCACTGTCACCTGGCTAATTATACCAAAATTAGAAAGTAAAAGTGGAGCAATTTGAAAATAACTTTAAAAGGGAAATATCTTAGTACATGTATCTGATCTTCAGTTTCTCATCTACAAGAAGAAAATATTCCTTTTGTAGGTGTGATGAACATTAAGCTACCTAAGCCATCTGGGTACTGGAGGCTCCCACTTGTAATCCTAGCTACTCAGGAGGCAGAGATCTGAGAATCATGGTTTGAAGCCAGCCTGTTCAGAAAAGTCCCCTGTGAAACTTTTATCTCCAATTAACCAATCAGAAGTGGCCCTATGGCTCAAGTGGTCGAGTGCTACCCTCGAACACAGAGAGGGCCTAGGCCTTCAGTTCAAGTCCTATAACTGACAAAACAAAAACTACCTAACCCAGGGCTCAGAACCAATGGACAATCAGATGTGGCTTGTTATTTGTGTGCGTGTGGGGGAGTGTACATGTGCAAATGTGTATATGGTCCTGGGGCTTGAACTCAGAGCCTGGGCACTGTTACTGAGCTTTATTGCGCACAGCTAGTGCTCTACCACTTGAGCCACAGCTCCACTTCTGGGTTTTTTGTGAGTCACTGCCTTGTTGCTATTTTTATTGTCCCCTTTGTTATTTTACTTATCTGACTCAATAATAATGCTACACACAGATCCTGCTCCTGTACAAATTTCCAGAAACTTATAGAAAATTCTTCTAGAAAAGACTTCTAAAAAAGAAAATTCTAGAAAACATCTAGAAAAAAATTCTAGAAAACTCTGATCTGATCTAGAATATTCAGCTTCTGTTTTGCATAGGGATCTACCAAAGACGTACTTCCATCTGAATCATAGCTTTCAGACATAAAAGCACTTACCTCCACAATCATCAGTAAACTCATCCCTACAAAATACCCTCATCATTCACACCTTAGTGTCAAGAAGAAGTAACTGAAGCTGAAAGATGTACCACCCAGACTTTCCAACTCCTAAATTTCATCACAACAGTCCAACTCTCAAGTCCTTGATTATCTACCATTAAGTGTCACGCTCCATGTCAGGATACATTTTAGAACCTTCCAAAGAACTAATGTGGACTGTAGGCTTAATTAAGCACTTTTATGAACTTACATCACAAGTCAATTCCATAGTTTATCTCATGAAGAACTGCTTGAGATGTGAGCCAGCAATTGTAATCTGTGGCTACAGACTACTGTATCATCAAAGATACAGTCTCTAGAAAGCTAAGTCCATGCCAGGGCACTGTGCAAACTTCAGTCAGCCTGAAAGGTCACCTTCACAGCATTGGGCCCAAACACTCGCAAATGCCTGTCTCCTCTGTCTGACCAGAACCCTGCACAGGTGCCACACCGAAATCCTTCCATCACAACTCATTCTCATCCAAGTACTAACCAGGCCTGACCCTGCTTAGCTTCCGAGATCAGACGAGATTGGGCGCGTTCAGGGTGGTATGGCCGTAGACAACACAACTCATTCTCTAGTGACCATCCTGGTACAAAGTCCTCAGAGGAAAGAAGCAGGGTCTCCCCTCTCCTGTTGCTCCCTGAGTCAACAGAAATATCTGAGCTATAAAGAGTAGACAAATGGGAAAAGGAAAATAATATTTCCCAAGCTTTTTAAAGCAGGAAATCATAATGTATTCCATCCCTACCAATACCCGCATTAACCTATAATATGACACTGGTTTGAGATGGGGGTCTTGGCCATTGATGGTGCATCACGACTTAGACAAGTCTCATTCTTGCTGCCAGAAAGAAAATAAGAGGTGAAGATTAGACTTGGAATATTTTATTCAAAAATAGTAATCTTTTAGAACTGAGTGGATGGGTCCATGGTGGAGGATTTGACTTGACTCCCAGCCCTGCAAACAATGAAGAGAATCTTTCACACCAGGCACTTGCTTGGTGGGTGGAGCCTGCAAGTTATGAGATCGGATGTGGCAAGGCCATTCAGCCAGCTGCTCAGGGAGGAAGTGGGGCACAGCGGTTTCGAGCAAAGCTTTGGAGTCACACAGACCTGCTCAGACAAGTAGTACAGCCACATTACCATGCTGAGCCTCAGTTTCCTCTCAGAAAAGTACTCATTGTAATGTGAGCCATGTGCTATGCTAATGACATTAATTACTTCACCCAGTGCCCAGCGCCTCTGAAGTGTTCGATCAACCTTAACCCTCAGGATGCCTTCATTTGGTTATCACTCAGATTCATTTGATCACACTGGATCAGCCAGACAGAATAGCTAAACCCTGTGGGATGCTAACTCCCAATGGGATGGCAGGGCCTTTGGGAGGGAGTTAGGCACCCCTGCCCCCTGCCCCAGGATTAGTGCTCTTACAAGGAGACATTCAGGAGAGCTGATCTCAAGGACACAGTAATATGATGGCCATCTGAACGCCAAGAAGGACCTCAGCAGCGCTCAGGATTCTGTCATTTAACACGCGAGGTTGAAGTCCCCCAAACTGAAGGAGACTTAAATCCACTCTTCCAGCAGGGCGCCAGTGGCTCACGCCTGTAATCCTAGCTACTCAGGAGGCTGAGATCCGAGGATCACGGTTCAAAGCCAGCCTGGGCAGGAAAGTCTGTGAGACTCTTATATCCAATAAACCACTAGAAAACCAGAAGTGGCGCTGTGGCTCAAGTGGTAGAGAGCTCGCCTTGAGCTGAAGAACACAGGGACAGTGCCCAAGCCCAGAGTTCAAGCTCCACGACTGACAAAAAATAAATAAAAAATTAAAAAACCACTCTTTCCTGTAAACAAGAGGGCATTTAATTCTGCTGCTTAGAATAATGCAAAGTATTAAGAAAAGTAAGGGAGAAGGAAGGGCTGGGCTGGGAAGGGAGAGGTGTTGAAAAGGGTCACATTGATCAAAATGTCTTGTATTCATAAACTGTTTTGTTAAATGGAAACTCCTTTGTACAACTACTTAAAGATAATTTTAAGAAGAATAATGCAAAGTACATACATAATCGTCTGCAAAAAAATAAATAAAGTACTGTACGTATTGGTTTGTTTGTTTTTTTGGGTCCGGTCGTGGGGCCTGAACTCTGGGCCTGGGCGCTGTCCTTCAGCTCTTCAGCTCAAGGCTAGCACTCTACCACTTGAGCCACAGCGTCACTTTTGGCTTTTTTCTTTTTTCTTATGTGGTGCTGAGGAATCGAACCCAGGGCCTCATGCATGCAAGGCAAGCACTCTACCACTGAGCCACCTTCCCAGCCCCCGTACTGTAAGTATTGGAATGTAAGACTTGCACCTTCATGCAGGCAGACACAAATAACCACATGGTTAGGTAGAGCATCCACGTGAACCCCCACCATGACTTATTTTCACTTCTTACCCCTTTGAGTCTGGCCAGGGTCTGCTTCCTTCTCATAACTACTTGGAAGCACTGAAACATGATTTCTGTGTTTCCTTGGCTGAATTCAGTACAAGTTGATTTAACCAAAGTTCTTTCCTTGTGCTGGGTGGTGGGGTCCCTAGAAGCTGTCACTGCCTTTAAGGACAGAGTCTGAGGGAAATAAACACTGGCATTGCTCAAGGCTGCCCTCGGGAGGATTCACACACAGATCCTAGTGGCACTGGGGGGCTTTCCTGGCTCCTGCCAAGCAAAGGCTTTATTTGTGTGTCCTTGCCCAGATGGTAGCAAAGCCATCTGTGCCTTCTCTGGCCTTCCCTTACCCCTCTGATTTCTACCATGGAAGTTTATCCTATTCCTTCCCTTAGAACCAGCACCAGGGCTCTTCTAACTTTCAGAAACTCAACACACACATACACACACACACACACACACACACACACACACACACACACACACACACACCCTGCAACAGAAGGAAAGAAAAAAAATGTAAGGGACAGCCAACTTTAGCAAGTGGAGATTCATCTCTTTAACACGTTCAGCACCCTCCACCCTAAAGAAACTGTAATTGTAATTAGCACCCTTCCATGTTGAAGAACAGGAAGAGGATCTCCTCCTTCTCCCCTACCTGGCCAGCACTTTAGCCCTCCAACCCTTAAGGATGCCCAGGGCCAAGGACTGGAGACAAAGGCTGTCAGGTCAAGAGACACAAGTCACACAAAAGCAAGGACAGGCCACAGGACCAGCGGGCCGAGATAGTAGCTGAAGACAGAAACTTTCTCCTGAGACTAAGATCAGGGTCCCAAGCCTCTGAGGTGGTCAGAAAAGAAAAAAGAGACGAAAGTAAGGGCAGGGTGAGGCATGTAAGTTAGATTTTTGACACCAGCTGTAGCTATAAAGAAAGAACCTGACAGACTGCTCTGGTTGTTAGCACAGTTCTAGTCATTGTCATGTGTGCTGGTGGCCTTGCCTTGTATGTAATAGCCATACTACACTGTAAGTATGATGTGCTTACCTGAAAATGTGGTTCAAGTGGCTCTTAATGTTACTTGATTAAGGGAAGTCATTATGTTTTTCACAATTCCTTCCTAAGTTATATAGTCCTGTGTTCTCAACTTGAAATATGTGACCAAAAATAAGAAATACAGCTGGGAACAGGTGGCTCACACCATTAATCCTAGCTACTCCAGAGGCTGAAACCGGAGGATCACTGTTTGAAGCCAGCGGAGGTAGAAAAATCCATGAGACTCTTATCTCCCATTAACTACCAAAAATCCAGAAGTGGAACTGTGCTTCAAGTGGTAGAGTGCTGGCTTGCTTTGATCAAAAAGAGTTCAAAGGCAGCAAGCCCTAAATTCAAGCCTTAGAACCAGCCAACACACACACACACACACACATCAAAGCCTTTTTCTATCATTTTAAAGGGTGGTAACGGTTCAAAAATCATTAGGCAATAGTATAATGTTCTAGAACTATGTCTTCTGTAGAACTCTGAATAAATAGAAACGATTGTTAGGATCAATTTTTGGTCATGTTAAAATCTGATTGGGGGAGGGAATCCAGCAGACAAATAGTTTCATCCAAATTCCCCATGCAGGTGACTTTCACTCATACAGCAGTTTGTTTGCAAGTATGTAAACTTTCCAAGCACACACACACAAAACAAATGCTATACAAGAGCTCTATGTTTCGTTAGTACTTAAATAAAACGTCTTTAAATATGGCATACTTGGAAAACTCACTTCACTGTTCTACATTATGGAGGCCATTTTAGTTTGTTTTTTTTTTCCATCACAAATAGACTATTCATGTGGGCTTTCCAAGGGTTTTCTATGTTTGTTTGTTTGTTTGTTTTTTCTGGTCAGGAATACATTTGTAGAATGATGTTACTCAAGAGCAGGGAGTCACCAAATCCTGCCAACTATACTTGGGTGTCAACCTTCCTGGCTTGGGGGGACCCCCCTTCTCCCCGCGAGTCCATGCTTGTTGGGGGAGCTTGTGGGGGGGGGTGGATTCAGAAGATCTTGCACTCGTTCATGGAGAAGAGCCTTCTTCTGTTTTGCCTGCGGGCCTGGTTGACGGCAGTGCGCACGGCACACTCGAACACCTGCTGCACCCCGCGGTTGCTCAGGGCCGAGCACTCCAGGTAGCCTTTGGCTCGCACCTCCTGAGCCATTCTCTTCCCTTCTATGGCGTTGATGCAGGAGGCCCTGTGGGGTCCCGCCTCCCTCTGGTCCGTCTGGGTGGCCACCACAAGCACTGGGGTACAGGGCAGGTTGTTCCTGATCTCACCGATCCACTTGTTCTTCAGGTTCAAGAACGAGCTGTGGTTGGCCACGGAGTAGCACATGAGCACCACGTCGGCCTGCTGGTAGGACAGGGGGCGGATGCTGCGGAAGGCGTCGTTGCCCGCCGTGTCCCACAGGCCCAGGCTGATCTGGATGCCGTCCATGAAGACGTCCACCCCTGTGTTCTCGTACACCGTGGGCTTGTAGGCCTCGGGGAAGGTCTCGGAGGTGAAGCGCACCAGCAGGGACGTTTTCCCCACGGCGCTGTCGCCCACCAGCACGCACTTGATGGAACTCAGCATCGTCCCGGCCTGCAGCGCTGCTGGACCAGCTCGGAGCCTCAGAGCGCCGCTGCCGCCAGGGCCATCGGTCAGCGAGTGAAGACCCCGGGGAGGCGCAGGCTCTCAGGGCCCCTGCTGGCAAGCTGGGCGATGTTACTTCTCCAATCCCCTCCAGGCCAGAGACACCATCTACGCAGAAAGTCCTCAAGCCTAGTCTCCAACTAGAACAGAAAGAGAGGGGGGCGTTGATCCTCCTCTGATGACAATGGTCTGACCCGCTGTCCCTGTCCCACCTGTCAGAATTAGCTTGGATACCTGCTCCCTCCACACCTGAATTCCAGCAGGCCTCCTGGGGAAGAGGTTGACAGACTGAAGCGAGCACTAGGGGCTCACACCTGTAATCCTAGCTACTCAGGAGGCTGAGCTCTGAGGATTCCAGCCTCAGCAGGAAAGTTTGTGAGGCTCTTATCTCCAATTAACTACATAAAAGCTAGAAATGGAGGTGTGGTTCAAATGGTAGAGTGCCAACCTTGAGTAAAAAAGCTAAAGGATAGTGCCCAGGCCCTGTGTTCAAGTACCAATACACATACAAACACACAATCAGCCCGGCAAAAGTCAGGCAGGGTGGCACATTTCTGTAGTCTCAGCACCTAACACTCAGGAGGTTGAGATAGGAAGATCTCTAGTTCAATCTGTCTAAATAACACAGAAAAAAGTCCCCCCCCCCAAAAAAAAAAAAACAAAAAAAAAAACACCTGAAGCTAGGTGCTGGTGCCTTACACCTGTAACCCTAGCTACTCAAGAGGCCAAGATCTGAGAATCACAGTTCAAAGCCAGTCTGGGCAAGAAAGTCCATGAGACTCTTTTCTCCAGTGAACCACCAGAAAACCAGAAGTGGTGCTGTGGCTCAAAGTGGTAGAGAGCTAGCCTGGAACAAAAAAGTTAAAGGCCCTGAGTTCAATCTTCACAGCCAACAACAACAACAACAACAAAAGCACCCTGGTGAAGACAGTATAAGCAACTGCTCTGATGGCCACATGAAAAAGATCTCAGTAGCCAACCTAGCATGCGAAGGAGACACTCCCAAACAGCTGTCTTCAGGCTTCTACTCCAAGAGGAATACGCTCTCTCCCTGTGCTTCAGGTTCAAATAGATTCCGACACTTTGGGAACTGCAAGAGAAAGAAACATAATGAGAGACAGATACTGCATACATGTCCCTCCCTTAAGGATTAATCGCCCAGCCCTTGGATTGGGTAGAAATTCATATGGAGGCAGGAGAAGAGAAACCAGAACGTTAGTGACTTGCTGTGGTTTTTCCCTTGAGATTTCTGCAAATATGGCTGCAGATGAAAGGGATTCTCCTTGCAGCTCCCTCTGCATTTGAAATCAGGCTGTTACTCCCACACCAGCATGCTTACAGGACATCGCCTGAATGCTGAGCTACACTCATCTAGAAGATTGTGATGCACTTAAAAACCACTTTTTTTTTTTTTTTTTTTTTGGTCATGGGGCCTGAACTCTGGGCCTGGGCTCTGTCCTTCAGCTCTTCAGCTCAAGGCTAGCACTCTACCACTTGAGCCATAGCGCCACTTCTGGCCTTTTCTGCTTATATGGTGCTGAGGAATCAAACCGAGGGCCTCATACATGCAAAGCAAGCACTCTACCGCTGGGCTGCCTTCCCAGCTCCCTTAAAAAACACTTTTCAGAGATGTTACAAGGATGAAATTATTTTTTTTTCACAATATAGGGGTGTGAACTCAGGGCCTTGTGTTTACAAAGTAGTTGCTCTACCACTTGAGCAAACCCTCCTCAATTTTTGTTGTTCTTGTTGTTTGGTTGGTTGGTTGGTTGAATTATTTTTCAGATAGAGTCTCAATGAGTAGCTTGTTGCTGCTGCTGTCATTTATTTTAGTTTTGGTCTAGGAGCCAGCCTCTCTATCTTGATCCTCCTACCAACAGCCTCTTGTGTGTCCAAAATGAAAAGTGAGTACCACATATTCAATTTAGTTGTTTTTTTTTTGTTTGTTTGTTTGTTTGTTTTGGGTCCGGTCATGGGGCCTGAACTCTGGGCCTGGGCGCTGTCCCTCAGCTCTTCAGCTTAAGGCTAGTGCTCTACCACTTGAGCCACAGCGCCACTTCTGGCTTCTTTCTTATGTGGTGCTGAGGAATCGAACCCAGGGCCTCATGCATGCAAGGCAAGCACTCTACCACTGAGCCAACTTCCCAGCCCCTAGTTGTTGAGATGGAAGCTTTCTTTTTGCCTGGGCTGGCCTCCAACCTCAATCCTTCCAATCTTTTACCTAGTAGAAATGAAAGGCACAAGCCATTATCTTTCAACTAAATTATTTCTTCAACATTTATGAACAGCTACCTATGTATTAGGAACTCTGCTAGGCCTCTGGTTAAACAAAACAACTTTCTTGAAAGCGATCATACTCAGTGTTTGTTATAAGCAAGACTCCATTAATATGACAGGATCTGGATTTTATGAGAAGGCCAAATAGACCTCATCAGCTGGCAAGCAGGAGGACTCCAAGTACTGAAGACAGTGCTCTGCCTCAACACATCATCACCAAGCCAGCCCTGCTTCATACGAAGGAAAGACCTCAGACAAAAACTCCAAGTAAAGGTTATTAGTGCACACTGGCTTTATAACTTTCCCCTGGCCATCTTCCTGACACGCCACGTGTGAGGCAGCTCTCCATAAAAGACATCATTTTAAAAAGTGACTCCTCCCTTCCAAGCCATTTTTATCCATGTCAACCCCCAGTCCTTTTTGGTTGAATTATATATGCTTGCCTTTGCAAATGGGTACGTCAAATAAATAATTCACATGACTTTCAGGAGCTCATTTTTTTTTTAATACACATACGCTGAGTCCCCAATGGCCAAATAATTTAATCTGTCAGTCTTTCTTTGTTCCTTCATTTAAAAAATGAGCTACTGTATTATCTATTTTCACGACTACTTAAGATGCTAAATAGCAAAGGAGCAAGGAGTCAAATGTCAGGCAGATTCTGAAGACTCCTATTTTGAGGAAGGGGCTTTAGAATGTTAGACCTCAGATCTTAGATCTACAGACAACTAAACACGTGTGTGTGTGTGTGTGTGTGTGTGTGTGTGTGTGTGTGTGTGTGATTTATTTCAGAGTTAGGACCTCCTAACACAGTTTAAATCTTTTTATCTCAATGAAGCAGGACTAGAATTAGGAAAATAATACTTATGTCGGATACTAAATAAAATACTTCTAGTAGAGTGGGCTAGAGCCAGATTTTCTGAGAGACTTGTAAAACTGTGTTAAGGTAGCCACACAGGTTGAACATCCCTAATCCAAAGTTCCGGAATCTGAACTGCTCCAAAATCTGAAACTCTGAGTTTTAAGATGATGTGACAAACTGAAAATTGCACACCATGAAATTTATTTTCATGTGCATATTTATTGTTAAAAAATGTGTAACTTGGGGCTGGGAAGGTGGTTCAGTGGTAGAGCGCTTGCCTTGCATGCCTGAGGCCCTGGGTTCGATTCCTCAGCACCACATAAGCAAAAAAGAAAAAAGCCGGAAGTGGCGCTGTGGCTCAAGTGGTAGAGCACTAGCCTTGAGCTAAAGAGCTGAGGGGCAGTGCCCAGGCCCAGAGTTCAGGCCCCATGACTGGACCCCCCCCCAAAAAAATGTAACTTACCTTTGGGAGATATATATATATATATATATATATATATATATATATAAATTATATAAGAAAATGTAAATGCATCTCATTTAGACTTAGGTCTCAACTCTAGATAGCTCATATATTTGCATATATAAGCACATATAATTTGCATATATGCAAATACTTCCCAGTTCCTTCTCCCCCAAATTCCAAACTTTAAAATACTTTGGACAAGGGATTATTCATGGATATGTTTCAAAAATCCTTGTCTGCTAGAAATGTTGATGTATTTGCAGGTGAAATCAATGTAACATGTGGGATTGATGTTATGTTACTTCAGAAAATAAGAACCAGAAATGAGAGGAAATATGGCAGTGGAGTAGCAGGTATCCGGGAGCATGTTAGTGTATTCTCTATTTTTGTGAATGTTCCAAACTTCTCTTTGTTGAGGCTTTTAAAGGGTAGGGTTGTTTTTTTTTTCTTTTTTGTAGCATTTTGTCCAAGCTAAAGTTTTCTTTTCATTCTATATAAAGAAAACAGAAAAGTGTCACCAAATCCAAAATTAGCCTTGGTGTTACAGTGGCTTTTTTTTTCAAGCATTTGAAGGAGTATTGCTGGGACATTGAGGAGCAAGTGACAGAACAGAAGTTACAGGTTTAGCGTCTGCCTCCTGGTGAACCGAACGGGTGGAGGTCAAGGCAGAGCTCTGGGAAAGGATCATAAAAGAGTTTTCCTTTTTTATTTATGAACCTGTGCTTCAAGTACTGACTCTATTTGAATCATAAGAAATCTGTATCTATTCTGAGAAGAAAGGGCCAGATTTAGAAAACACTAGCCAAAGGATGCTCTTGGAGCTACTTTATGATTATTCAAACTCCTCACTTCCTAACTGGTGTCATGGTTGGTCCACTCCCTGCTCTCATTTCACAGAACTGGCCGTTTACAAAAGAACAAAAAATCAGCTAGGCACAGATGGCTCACGTCTATAATCCTGTAATCTCAGAAGGTTGAGATCTGAGGATTATTGTTTGAAGCCAGCCTGGGCAGAAAAGTCCATGAGACACTTATCTCCAATTAACTACCAAAAGAGCTAGAAGTAGAGCTATCACTCAAGTGGTAGAGTTAGCCTGGAACACAAAAGCTGCTCAGGGACAGTATCTAGGCCCTGAGTTCAAGTCCCAGGACACACACACACACACACACACACACACACACAGAATAAGAATGAAAAGAACCTATAATAACCACTCTACTCAAAACCAAATCACAAAGAAAAGTAACTCATAGAGTAAAGGGGACCCTTTCTCTGCCTGAGGGATCTGTATCAGCTTCCAAGGCCAGGAAGCAGTGGAGAGTTTCTGTTCATAGGATTTAATCGTTCGCACTTAGACTTAAAGTAGCTCCCATCTGATATTTATTATTAAAAATATGAAATCTGGGCTGGCTTAGTGGTAGAGTACTTGCCTAGCATGCATGAAGTCCTGGGTTCAATTCCTCAGCACCACATGCACAGAAAAAGCCAGAAGAGGCATTGTGGCTCAAGTGGTAGAGAGCTATCCTTGAGCAAAAAAAGAAGCTCAGAGACAGTGCCCAGGCCGTGAGTTTCAAGCCCCAGGACTGGCCAAAAAAAGAAAAAGAAAAGAAATCTGCTTGATGCCTGAATAGACATCTACCAAGTCCAAGATGCCGCCCAGTTCTAAAGCAGCATCTATGATGAAGGACATTACATGGGCCACATCACCACCACCATCACCGCCACCATCCAACACAAGGCCAGGCCATGGTGATGAACAGCAGTTCCCTCTTTTCTTCTCCCTAGCTTCTCATCTTATCTCTGGGCTATCTCTACAGACCCTCATGTCTCGTTGTACAAGTACATACATGTCATGAAATGTTTTAAGACTATGGCTGATCTAAAGGAGAAGGCAAAAACCAGCTAGCACCAAAACCACCAAGAACCAAAACTGTAAAGCATTGATTGCTCTACCTTTTCCTGTTGTTGTTGTTTTTCCCAATACTTTAGGGTTTTTTTTTCCCAAAACTGACCTCATACTTTATACAGTTTGCACTTTATACTTTTTTTCTTTTACTATTTAATTTTAATATTATTATTTTATTTGTATTTTATTCATATTGTTATCTTATTTTCATTTATGTTTTATTTCCCATAACAAGATTCTCTGCCATAACTTTCTGAGCTACATGACATCCCATTATATATAGAGGGTGGGGGGGAGCCAGTTGCCTATAGCTTAGTTGCTCTTAATTTTATCATAACAGTTAAACATTTCTATGTAATTTTGCATAAATAGATGATACTTTTTTAGGATACATAATATGTGTGTAACTACTAGAACAAAAGAGATGGAAAACTTAACAATGGTTTTAAGCCTGTATAACACTATTATTTCATCACATTAAGAACTGCCACTGGGGGCTGGGAAGGTGGCTCAGTGGTAGAACGCTTGCCTCTCAGGCCTGAGGCCCTGGGTTCGATTTCTTAGTACCACATAAACAGAAAAGCCAGAAGTGATGCTGTGGCTTAAGCAATAGAGCACTACCCTTGAGCTGAAGAGCTGAGGGACAGCGCCCAGGCCCAGAGTTCAAGCCCCAACACCAACCAAAACAAAAACAAAATAACAACGACCACCTCATTTTGTTTTCATTTGCATTTCATTTATTGTTAATAAGAATGAAGATTCTCCTTTCAATTTTTTTGACCATGTACTTCGTTTTTATTTTTGTTTTTGTTTTTTTCCTCAAAGGCTTTTTAAATCTTGGTAGCGATTGAGGATATCAATTTTTATTATTTGGGTGAAATACGTTGCAAATATTTTTTTAAATTTGAACATGATGCCTATGTGTTCTGGGAAGTCCCTAAGGTTCCTGGTACTCTCCTACCACTGAGCAAAGACTCTGTCAAGTAACATGCCCCCCACTGTGGAAAGAAACTCAGTATACTGAGATGCCCAAAAGGTCATTGAATCCCACGCACTCAGTTCCCCCACAAGGAAACTGAGTTCTACAGGAAAGTGGTTTAACTGTTGGGGCCCGCCTGAAGCTCAGAAATGGAACCGGCTGAGTCAGCATTTTCCATCTACAAGGCCTTTTCAAATCCACACTGAGTCTACAGTTATTTACCCTATACTAGCTTGCTTTCTTCTTCCCTTTTTTTGTGCCAGTTGTGGGGCTTGAACTCAGGGCCTAAGTGCTGTTCTTGAGCTTTTTTGTTTTTTTTGAGCCACATATCCACTTCAGGCTTTTTGGCGATTAATTGGAGAAGAGTCTCATGAACTTTGCTATAGGGCTGGCCTCAAACCATAATCCTCAGATCTCAGCCTCCTGAGTAGCTAGGATAATAGGCATAAGCCACTAGTGCCCACTTTCTGCATTTCCTTTGTGAGCACAAAGCTCCTCTGGTGAGCTAGCAGATAATTCAAATTATTCATACTGGAGCAACCACTTTTGCTTTTCTCCCAAAGAGATTTTATTATGTAACTTTTTTTTTTTTTAAGCTCCTGGGTTTTTTGTTTGTTTTGTTTTGTTTTGTTTTTACCCCTGGTCCTGGGGCTTGAACTCAGAGCCTGGGCACTGTCCCTGGGCCTCTCTGTGCTCCTGGCTAGTGCTCTCCTGGAGCCACAGTGCTACTGCTGAGCTCCTGGTTCTAATACAAAAATGTTCTTTAAATAAACAGCTTTTCCTTCCAGACAGATCACCTCATCTGGCACATCATTAAGGAATTAGGATAAACTTTGAACTGACAAATGCTTTAATAGAAAAAAAAAAAAAAGCAGCAAGATGTTTTGCTCTGGATATTTATCCCAGAGCACTGAATAGAGAAAGGTGATTTAGATTTAATTGCAACACTGAAGACAAGATGGCTGGTTTCCAGAAAGCCCAGATATGGAGCCCGGATTCAATTTTTTTTTTTTTTTTTTTTGTCAGTCATGGGGCTTGAACTCTGGGCCTGGGCACTGTTCCTCAGCTCTTCAGCTCAAGGTGAGCACTCAACCACTTGAGCCACAGCGCCCTTTTGGTTTTCTGGTGGTTTATTGGAGATAAGAGTCTCATGGACATTCCTGCCTGGGCTGGATTTGAGCCATGATCCTCAGATCTCAGCCTCCTGAGTAGCTAGGATTCCAGGCGTAAGCCACCAGTGCCTGGTCTGGATTAGTTTCTTATATCCGCCTCTGATTATCGATATAACTTTGGTATATGGCAGGGTGGAGGCAGGGGAAGCAGGAGAAATATCACTGAGCTCTGACAAGTGGACCTGCAAAGTGCAGGTCACCATGCACAGTTAATAGCACCACGAAAGCAATGGCAAAGAACCTATCTTCTACTTCTCTCTGGGGGCCGGAGAGACTAAGAGGCACAAATACAGTGTCCCTGGAGCCACGAGGGTACTGGATGGCTTCTTTCAGCACTTGTCCTATTAACACTGAATGACAAATACAGAGAAGTCTGAAAAACAAATGGCTTTTAATTGGCTTTAAACTAGGCCTCCTTGTAAAGCACCAATGGGTTCAGAAGATAATGAAGAAAATATTAATGTGGTTTAAACTGGACCTAGAGGCATTTTAAAAAATTCTTTCAACTTGCATAATAATGTCCCTGACTCGGGGCCTGGAAGGTGTCTCAGTGGTAGAGCACTTGCCTTGCATGCATGAGGCCCTGGGTTCGATTCCTCAGCACCACATAAGCAAAAAGAAAAAAGCCAGAAGTGGCGCTGTGGCTCAAGTGGTAGAGCACTAGCCTTGAGCTGAATTGCTGAGGGACAGTGCCCAGGCCCAGAGTTCAGGCCCCATGACCAGACCCTACCCCTCCCCCCAAAAAAATAATGTCTCTGACTCTTACTATTTTTTTCTCAGTAGAAGTGACTTTAGATGGTGTGGTTATTCTTACTATAATAAGGTCCCAGACAGCTGGGACATGAGAGAAGAAAATACTAAATTAGAAAGCAGAGAAGCAACTTCCCGCATACAAATGTCCTTGCTCTCAGCCTCATCCCACAAAATCAAAATCTAAAACAGAAAATGCCAGGAGAATACTGAGGGCAGAATGGTAAAACCTGCCTGGGCAGTGAGCGTCAAGGGAAGGAGAAGTTGTTATAAGGTGAATCATCCCAGAAGCCACATTTTGAAATATAGAATACTGGAGTCTTTATTATACAGACAACAGGGTGCAGCCTGGGTAGGAAAGCCCATTTAACTCTCATCTCTATTTAACCACCAAAAAGCTGGAAATGGAGCTGTGGTTCAAGTGGTAGATTGTCAATCTTGAATGAGAAACAGCCCTCAGGTCCTGAATGCAAGTCCCAATACCACCTAACTGAATAAATACAATCTCCACCCAGCCTCCTCTCTCCATTCCTCTCTCCTCTGGTCCATTCCATGTAATATTCCCCAAGAGTCGACTTCCCTTCCCTGCCCTGAATCAATAACCTGCTGCTCTCAGCTCCCGAACTATGTCCTCCCTACTAGTCCTGCTAAACTGCTAACCTGCCACCTGTCCCAGAGCGGAGGCCAGCTCTTCCTTGAGGCCTTCCACAAATCCCAGTATGCATTATTTCTCATTATTCAAGAACAATACTTAATAATGTGAAAAAATGTATATGACAACACTGTTACATGAAACAAAGCAAGTTCAAAATCATATGTGCAACCTGATCCTCTTTTTTTAAAAAATTCAAATAGAGAAGAGAACTATCTCTACTAAGATACTGATAACCCTTAAGCTGATATGATTACATTGTGTGAATGTGTAGACACGCATGCACATAAATGTGCCAATACTGGAGCTTGAACTCAGGGCCTAGGTGCTGTCCCTTAGCTCAAGCTTAGCTACATGAGCCACAGCTCCACTTCTGGCGTTTTGGTGGTTAACTGAAGATTAAAGTCTCTGAACTTTCCTGCCTGGACTGACTTTTAACCTCTATCCTCCGATCTCAGCATCCTAAATATCTGGGATTACAGGCATGAGTGAGCCACAGGTAACTGGCATAATTTACAATTTTTTATGGCTATGAATATTTTCCAAATTTCCTTCATAAATATATAACAAAAATATTATTATAAAATATATTGTAGGCCGGGCACTGGTGGCTCATGTGTAGAATTCTAGCTACTTACAGGCTGAGATCTGAGAATTGCAGTTCAAAGCCAGCCTGGGCAGGAAAGTCCTTGAGACTCTTATCTCCAATAAACCACTCAGAAAACCAGAAATGGCACTGTGGCTCAAGTGGTAGAATGCTAGCCTTTTGCTGAAGAGCTAAGGGATAGCGCCAGGCCCAGAGTTCAAGGCCCATGACCGACAAAAGAAAAGAAAGAAAGAAGGAAAGAAGGAAAGAAAGAGAGAGAGAAAGAAAGAAAGAAAGAAAGAAAGAAAGAAAGAAAGAAAGAAAGAAAGAAAGAAAGAAAGAAAGAAAGAAAGAAAGAAAGAAAGAAAGAAAGAAAAGAAAGTTGCACTCAGAGGCAAGAGGATCACAAGTTCAAGGCCAACTACATAGTAAGACCCTGTCTCAAGAAAAAGAAAAGAAAAGACGTGGCTGAGATCAGTGGGTCCTAGCTACTTGGGAGATGAGAGCTGAAGGTTCGAGGCACCAAAAACAGTCCTGTAAGAAAAAAAAGTCTGAGACTGTCTTCACTTAGGGGATCTAGACTCAGCATGGACCCCACTGTTAGGATCGATGGGAACTTCTTTCTTTTTATCACTGAGTGCTCATATTGGTTGTATTCTTAAAGCATAAAGCTTAATTCTGCCCTGAAGTTCAGTTGCTGGCCACTCTCCATGCTCCCTGAATTACCATTTACTTGTTATTTTTAAGAATCAACTCTGAATGAATGAAGGGCATGTGAATACCCTCACCCTAAACAACCAAATATGTGAAATTATGGATTTCATTGTTAAATACTTTTTTTCTGAAAACATTAAAAGAAACACATGAGCATTTAAAATATTGTTTAATGTCTACCCTAAGAAGATCTTGCTTCCCACCACTGATTCACATCATGTTTAGGGAAATATATAGCCAGTCCAACCACCAAGGATCCCAGATGAGCGAACTTGCATCTAGGGAAATAAGCTTTTTCTTTTGTTTGTTTTTTTGTTCTAGTTTTGTTGAGATTGGATCCTGCTATATAGCCCAGATAGGCCTCAAACCCTCGATCCTCCTACCTCAGTCTCCCAAGTGCTGGGATGATCATTATCTACTACCATGTTATGTTTCTTTTTCTTTCCTTGTTTTGTTTTCTCTTCTTAATTTCTCACTGGCCTCTCCAATAATAATCATAATAGTATGAGCTGGTGCTGGTGACTGATGCCTGTAAGCTAAGCTACTTAGGAGGCTGAGATCTAAGGATCCCAGGCTCAACAGGAAAGTCTGTGAGATTCTTCTCTCCAATAAACTATTAGACTACTACAAATACTAAACTACTACAACACCAGAAAACAGACTGAAACACCAGCCCCAAAGTGTTACTTGTACCACAGCCTACTGTCCAAATATCCAATGAGGAAGTTAAAGAATTCGCATCACATCAAGCAGTAATCTGCGCTTTCACAGTAGTCCGTGCTTTATGCACTCGATCTTCATATCAAGGAAGTAGAGGAAGGAACATCGCAAGAGAAGAGTACAGGAGCCGCTGTCCCCACACTGTACAGCTCGGAGCATAGCTACCCTCAGGGACCCTCTGGAATTCTTGCCTCCATCACCTCTGACCAGAGAATCTGGTCACTATGCCCTCACACATGGTTGGTTTGGGTTCTCTCAAGATTTAGAGAATTTTTATTATTATGTTTGTATTAGTAAAAACTTATACAATAAGATTAAATTTGAGAACCTCTCAGTAAACTTGGTGTTCCATATCCTATGTGTGTGTGTGTAATTGGGAACTATTACTCCAATAGGGAAATGGCAAGGAAAGCAGTGAGCAGATCCCTCATGGACAGGACCGAGGGAGTCTGATCCTCAGACTTTGGAGTCTGTGTCTCCCCAGAGGGCCCCTGCCTGCATGGGTGACATCAAGGCTGAAGTCCTCTCCCTACCATGGTCTTCCACCGTGTTCCTCCATGACTATAGTTGTTGAAGTGCAAATGTCCTTGGAAGGTCAAGGCTTGTCTACCATTTTAGCACTTCCACAGAATGTGATTCTACTCACGTTTTCCCATTACTTTCAGTAGGAGGAAGTTTCCAAAATGAACCCAACAAAAATATTCAAAAGCAAGGCATCAGCTGGATGCCAGTGGCATCCTAGCTACTCAGGAGGCTGAGATCTGAGGATCACGGTTCAAAGCCAGCCAGGGCAGGAAAGTCTGTGATACTCTTATCTCCAATAAACCACCAAAAAACCAGAAGTGGCGCTGTAGAGTGGTAGAGTGCTAGCCTTGAGCTGAAGAATTGAGGGACAGCACTCAGGCCCAGAGTTCAAAGCCCCATGACTGAGAAAAAAAAAAAAAAAGCAAGGCATCAACCAGACACATTACTCAGGATGCTGAGAAATGAGGATCATGATTCAAGGCCAGCTAGAGCAAGACAGTCCATGAGACTCTCATTTCCAATTAACCACCAGAAAACCAGATGTGGCACTGTGACTCAAAATGGTAGAGAGGTAGCCTTGAACAAAAAAGCTCAGGGAGGGCTGGGAAAGTGGCTCAGTGGTAGAGCGCTTGCCTTGCATGCATGAGGCCCTGGGTTCGATTCCTCAGCACCACATAAGCAAAAAGAAAAAAAGCCGGAAGTGGCGCTATGGCTCAAGTGGTAGAGCGCTAGCCTTGAGCTGAAGAGCTGAGGGACAGCGCCCAGACCCAGAGTTCAGGCCCCATGACCGGACCCAAAAAAAAAGAAATGAGTAATGATTCTAATTCAGAAGGATATAAGACCTAAATAAGAATGG
This sequence comes from Dipodomys spectabilis, assembly GCF_019054845.1. Classification (NCBI taxonomy): domain Eukaryota; kingdom Metazoa; phylum Chordata; class Mammalia; order Rodentia; family Heteromyidae; genus Dipodomys; species Dipodomys spectabilis. The sequence goes on along the minus strand of NW_024870720.1, from coordinate 7,810,055 downwards.
CGCAGAGAATAAAATTGATACCCAATACAACGTTTCTCCCCGCACCCCTCTGTCTGTTGTTGATCATGGGGTTTGAACTCAGAGCCTGGGCACTGTCCCTGCGCTTTTTTTTGGGGGGTCCAGTCGTGGGGCCTGAACTCTGGGCCTGGGCGCTGTCCCTCAGCTCTTCAGCTCAAGGCTAGCGCTCTACCACTTGAGCCACAGCACCACTTCCGGCTTTTTTTCTTTTTGCGTATGTGGTGCTGAGGAATCGAACCCAGGGCCTCACGCATGCGAGGCAAGCGTTCTACCAGGGAGCCACCTTCCCAGCCCCTCATTACCCATTTCTTATATCAATTGTTCATTGATAACCCAAAATATCCCTAATCTGAATTCTCAATAATATCAATCATGCCATTTGTTCTCCAGGCAATGTGGGCTGCACTCTGGTGATATGCTGAGGGATATACAAAATGTTATAGAGGAGACACAGTAAGCTGAGGACTAATCTCTCATCCCAAAGCCCATGGTCCAATGAGGACCACCTGCGTCAATCATTCTGATCCCTTGCACCGGATAATGAAGCCAAACTGGGTTGAGAAGGAAAGGAGTGGAAAAGGTTGGAGAGGAAATAGTAAGTAATCAAGATGGTTAGTGCTGCCTATCAATCATTTCCTCTGGAAGTGATATTCACTATAGAGCCTCAGGGGAAAAGGAGTTTGACAGAGAAAAAAAAAAAAAAACATTTTACATGACAGAGCAAAAAGAGTCCAGGCACCAAGATGTGTTTAGGGACCAAGCAGATCAGTATGGCTGCACCCCAGACCATTGCTGAGGAGGGGAAAGGAGATGAGACAGAGAAGCCGGACCTGGTGTCTACAAGGTGCTGGAAGCTGCAGAAAGCTTTAGGGTAGGGAAATAGATGCAAACTTATGTTAGCTGGAGATTGTTTGAGCTGGAAAATGTTAGGTAAAATGGTGTTTGTTCATCAAACAATAAAACATACACTGAGAGTCTAGTATATTGTATACCTGTACCTATCCAACAAGAAATAGTTTCTATGGTTAAGAAGTTTATGGTGAGATTTGACATTTAATTGAAGTCATGAGATTAGTCATGCCAGGTGTTGGAAGTTGTCTCCTGACTACCTGGGCTTCTATCATTAGGAGTAGAATCCAATTGTGTTTGTAAGACAATGAGCAAAGCCTCAGGCTGTGACTCGTGTATAATCTACCCAGTGTTGCTTATTCTTTTTTCATTATCATTCTCCAAATGAATAAAACCTAATGCCCTAGATATATTAAATGTCGGGGCTGGGAAGGTGGCTCAGTGGTAGAGCTCTTGCCTTGCATGCAGGAGGCCCTGGGTTCAATTCCTCAGCACCACATAAGCAAAAAAAAAGAAAAGAAAAAAAAAAAAGCCAGAAGTGGCGCTGTGGCTCAAGAGGTAGAGTGCTAGCCTTGAGTGAAGAGCTGAGGGACAGTGCCCAGGCCCAGAGTTCAGGCCTCACAATCAGACACACACACCCCAAAAAAAAGACATATTAAATGTCCTCATATGTGATATGTGAATACCTGTCCTTTGTCTATAGGGTAAAATATTTGTTTCTATCTTTCTTATCTCACAAAACCCCAATATTCTTCTCTTTAGGAATGCCATCAGGACTGGGAAGGTGGCTCAGTGGTAGAGTGCTTGCCTTGCATGCCTGAGGCCCTGGGTTCGATTCCTCAGCACCACATAAGCAAAAAGAAAAAAGCCGGAAGTGGCGCTGTGGCTCTAGTGGTAAAGCGCTAGCCTTGAGCTGCAGAGCTGAGGGACAGCGCCCAGGTCCAGAGTTCAGGCCCACGACCAGACCAGAAAACAAAAAAACCAAGGAATGCCATCAACCACAGTACCACCCACACTCCGATCACCCTAGCCTTTCCTCATACCTCCTCCCTCCTCTCTTCTCCTTCTTTTCCTCCTCTCCCTCCCTCTCCCCCTCCCCCTCCTCCTCTCCCTCCCCCACCCCCTCCCTCTCCCCCTCCCATTCCCCCTCCCCCCTCCCCCTCCCCCTCCTCCTCCTCCTCCTCCTCCTCCTCCTCCTCCTCCTCCTCTGTTTAAAATACTCACAGCCAGGCTGCTGTTCCTCCCTCTCTGCTAAAAATGTTTGGTTTGAGGGAATGACAACAATTTTATTTCCTGCCCCCCCCCCGCCCCCCCCCACCCCACTTTCCTCAAAGCTGGGGTGACTCTGTAACCTAGTTCTAGCCAATGATACAGCAGCTGATATTTCTTCGGAGATCTTTCTCTTTTTTTTTCTCTTCTTTTTTTTCTTTTTTTTTGGGTCCAGTCGTGGGGCCTGAACTCTGGGCCTGGGCGCTGTCTCTCAGCTCTTTAGCTCAAGGCTAGCGCTCTACCACTTGAGCCACAGCACCACTTCCGGCTTTTTTCTTTTTGCTTATGTGGTGCTGAGGAATCGAACCCAGGGCCTCATGCATGCAAGGCAAGCGCTCTACCACTGAGCCATCTTCCCAGCCCCCCGAGATCTTTCTTAAAAAGATTCTGCCCCCCAAGCCAGGCGCCGGTGGCTCACACCTGTAATCCTAGCTACTCAGGAGGCTGAGATCTGAGGATCACGGTTCAGAGCCAGCCCGGGGGGCAAGGAAAGTCCATGAGACTCTTATCTGCAATAAACCACTAGAAAACTGGAAATGGTGCTGTGGCTCAAGTGGTAGAACGCTCGCCTTGAGCTAAAGAGCTGAGGGACAGCGCCCAGGCCCAGAGTTCAAGCCCCACGACCACCACCAACAACAACAAAAAAAGATTCTGCCCCTGCCGACTTACTCCCCTTCCACACCCTGTGCAGTTCACATTCTGGCATGTAGACAACACGTCAGAGCCACGGCTGTCATCTCCCGAGCTATGATATAACAGCGTTGTGGATAGCCTCATGGTACACTTGAGCCAGTACCAGAAACGCAACTTCTTGTGACATGGAGGAACGAATCCTACTCTTACTCATCCAAAAGCATTGCTGACTCCCTATGTGTCTATGATCAACTCCAATCTACTATGATCAATAGTTGTCCTAACATGACCATGAGTTATCGCTAAGCCAGGGCCAGAAAGAAGCGTACACACATACATGCATGTGCACACGCACACAAAATGGAATCAGGAATATTGCACAAATGAAACAAAAAAGTTTCTACAAGATTCTACTCACATTTGAAAGAATTTTATAATGTTTCAACTAATATTCAGCATTTGAAGTGAATATTTTTAGACAGCTGGTACTATTGGAAAATGGTGATGAAATGATACAAGCTACAATGAATACAACTATGATTTAACTAATAGGAATGTCTTTTGAAGTTTGTTTTTGCTTTTTGGTTTTGTTTTGTCTTTTTAGGGGGGGGCAAAGAGGGAATGCAGAAAGGGACAAGGAATACCATACAAATGTTCATACAAATGTCTATGGAATTCCATAGGCACTCTGTGGAAAATGAACTATGCAACTGGTGGGCAGGGATGGGAAGGAGACACTGGAGTGAACAAACAGGCGACACTGTCCAAAAAAGAAATGCACTCATTGCCTGACTTATGAAATGGTAACCCCTCTGTACAACACCTTAATAACAAAGAAATTATACTTAAAAAATAAAAGAAAATCGACAGCAAAAAAAGTCAATCATTCCCCCAACTGAATGTGTAAGATGCATAAGAAAAAAAAGTACTTCTCAAAGGATCCCTTTGGAAATCTCTTGGCATTATAGAATATAGAAATAATCATCTATCACTGGGCGCCGGTGGCTCACGCCTGTAATCCTAGCTACTCAGGAGGCTGAGATCTGAGATCATGATTCAAAGCCAGCCTAGGCAGGAAAGTCCGTGAAACTCTTATCTCCAATAAACCACTAGAAAACCGGAAGTGGTGTTGTAGCTCAAGTGGTAGAGCACTCACCTTGAGCTGAAGAGCTGAGGGCCAGTGCTCAAGCCCAGAGTTCAAGCCCCATGACCGACAATAAAAAGAAAGAAAGAAAGAATCATCTATGAATAATTACTCATCACATGAAAATTTTACATTTTACCTACATTCTGAGACTAGCATAAACTGAACTCTCTTGATTTAAAAAGACATTCACAAACCTATTAATAACTCCAGCATCATTAAAAGTGGTTTTCTGGGTGGGGGGTGGGGGGAGGGTATGAGTGAAGTGGTAGAATGCTTGCCTAACAAGCTAGAGGCCTTCTAAAGTCATCCACAATAATGCAAAAACACACTGTAAAATGGTGCCTAGTAAGTGAAGAGAGGCTCTTTTCCCTGAATGGTTGGTGATATTATTTGTCAATGTTACTTTTGGCCAATATTTATAAGAAAAGAAAAACACTGATAACAATCTAGAGGTTTCTAAGCCAGACATAAACACTTAACAAAATTTGTTATATATTCTATATTGTACTCGGTCATTGGTTGTATTAGTGATACAGTACTTAAGAACTATTGCACATTCAAAATTGGCAAAGACAAAACAGTGACTATAATGGGTGGATAAAATAATGAGCTATACCCTTCTGAGACATTAAAACCATCAGTAATAAATTTACAAAGGAAGGACCATGAATGTTTAAACTCCAAATAGCATGAGTGAATGCAAGAAATACTTTTAAGCAGAACCATCTCAGTCCTCCAAAGAAAGGTCAGTCGGAGAAAACTTGAGATAATATAAACTCATTGGTTGGCTTGTCATATGTTAAGAAAATGACATGAACTTAAATTGGTGTTGGTTTTTTCACCCCTGGGTACAAGTAACAATCTAGGGATCTAAACTTCAAATTGAAACCAAAGGCATCTAGCCCCAGTTGGAGGAAAAACTTTCCTTTTTTTTCCATATACATGCATAATGGGTCTTCCCTGGATGGCAGTCCTTAAGAAAATTCAAAACTATTAATTTGGTTTTGAACTTTCGATCCAAATTTACATAGGACTCTCCTCAACGCACACACACGCTGCCATGTGAAAACTCTCCAGATAGTTTCAGCACCCTAGAATTTAATAGAAAGATCACCATAACCTACATACTTCTTCTTGAGATGCAGAGGATGAAAATGAAGAAAAGACATCTAGAAGAAAGAGCCTCAGGAAAGATGGTCATAGTTGCCCTTTGCTAATTCAAATAATTCTTTTTTGGCATCACCTGCATTTCTGTTCCATTAAGAAGCCATGTTTAAGCTCTTCACAATAGACTTTATATGTCGTGGGATAATGGCAATTAGTACATATAGATTTCCAAATAAAACATTCAAGTGTACTTAAGCTAAAAGCATAAGTTGCATTTGCTACAATGAACATCCATTACCATTATATAGATTTACTACATATCACATATTATTATTATTATTATTATTATTATTATTATTATTATTGCCAGTCATGAGGCTTGAAATCGGGGTCTGGGCACTGTCACTTTTTCTGCTCAAAGATACTGCTCTATCATTTTGAGCCACTGCTCCACTTCTGGTGGTTAATTGAAGATGAAAGTCTCACAGACTTTCCTGCTAGGGCTGGTTTTGAACCAGGATTCTCAGATCTCAGCCTCCGAGTAGCTAGGATTATAGGTGTATCCTCAAGCTCGCCTCTGATCATCTCGCTTTGTTTATAGTTCCCCTGTTCATAACGATTCCCAGTTGCTTCAAATGCCTGACAAAAGCTCTTTGCCTGTGGAAGGAAATATCCTTTAAGATGTATCCTAAGTATAGCCTCCTGGCTTAAATTTGCTTCTAATAACAAATACATATATCTTTGTTCTCATATTTTCTTCACATTATAAGCTCTTGGATTGTGAACCTCTCTCTCGTTCTCCACTTTCACTCTCTACACGCATGCACAGGACACAGACATACGTTCCCTGGACCAAACCAAACTATTACCTTTAGTCTCTTAGTGTTTCTTAAAATAAGATCCACAGACCATTGCCATCAGACTTGTTAAATGCACCTTCTTGCCATTCCCACACTTTGGGAATGCATGGAGGTAGAATCTAAGATGCTGTATTTGTTAACACATCCCCTTCCCAGAGGATCCTAAATGATTCTTAAACACAGTAGAATTGGAGAGTCCATGCTTTAGAAGAATCAGATCCTAGGGCTGGGAAGGTGGCTCAGTGGAAGAGCGCTTGCCTTGCACGCTCAAGGCCCTGGGTTCGATTCCTCAGCACCACATAAGCAAAAAGAAAAAAGCTGGAAATGGTGCTGTGGCTCAAGTGGTAGAGCGCTAGCCTTGAGCTGAAGAGCTGAGGGACAGCGCCCAGGCCCAGAGTTCAGGCCCCACAACCGGACCCCCCCCCCCAAAAAAAAAGAATCAGATCCTTTCATTAGAACTGTTTTCACACCTATTTTGCTCACCTCTGAGATCAACATCTCTCTCTTCCTAAGACATTTTCTGTCCTTGCTCTGTGTCCTGCTATTGTTGCCATTTGTCTTTGAGACAGGTCTTGCTGTGTAGCCTAGGCTGGCTTTGAACTCAATGATGTAGATACTGATTTATGCTGATGGTGTAAATACTCTTCTTATTGCCAATTTTTTACCTCTCAACACAACATCACTGAATGGAGAATGAAGAGATGATAAAATAGCAGACTCTAATATCATATTTCCACCATACAGATAGATGGGAGTAAAGAATTTCACTGGCTTGCAAAATTTCTGGAAATATTACAACCTGCTTTTGCAAGCAAGTACAGTCTGGTGCTAGAATACCACTGGAAATATTTCAGTTGATGTTTTGCAAGAGCACTTCTTTTTTTTTTTCATTAAAGCCATTGAAAATTGACCTTCTTCACACCTGTTCTACAAGTTATGACCTTACTTTTAGGTCAGCAGATTATGTAAACGATGAAAGAACCATAATGCAAATAAAAAAGGCTAGAGTGGGAGGACTCGCTCCTATCTCAGTCAATGAAATGCCGACCCACTGCACCCATTCACGTTACACACTGCTCAATCATTCACTTACTTTGGCAATGAACTGAATGGAGGATTATGTGGAGTCGCCGCGGAGTGACAAGAGCCACACTCCCTGTCCCCACCTGTCCCCTCACCGCTCACTTCCTTGGTTTTCTTTTCCACGAAATAGGGAAGAGGTCACAGCTGACTTCAATGTTCCAAGAAACTAAATGTAGAGATAAGAAGGCTCCGACATTTGTTGTAAGAAGCCACTGAGATTTCAATAATCCTCTAGAAATTTCTCCCAACAATAATTTATTAATATTCTATTTTGGGGGGACAAAGAAAGATGGAAAGGTGAGGGGGCGGTTCCTTCCATGAAGGCAATTTTTTTTCTTTGTTCTCTACCAGGGTGATCGTTTAAGATCCCAGTGCATAAGGCTTGACAGTTTAAAAGAAAGTGGCCTATGTTGGTATGTGAAGATGTAAATATGAAGTTAGGCACTGAGGCTGAGATCTAAGGACTGAGGTTCGAAGCCAGCCCAGGCAGTTAAGTCTGTAAGACTCTCATCGTCAATTAACAACCAGAAAATCAGAAGTGGAGCTGTGGCTCAAAGTGGTAGAGTGCTAGCCTTGAGCAAAAAAGGTTCAGGGTCAGCACCTAGGCCCTCAGTTCAAGTCCCATGACAAACCACAACAGCAACAACAACAACAGCAAAAATGTAAATATGATTGAGCTAAAAATCCTCACAACCTTGACCTAATCATCTCCTACCCAGGAACTCGTCCCAAGGAATAACTTACAAGCAGAGGAAATACGCTCTGCGTGCAGACTCATCACAATCAAGACCAAAAGGACTCACCACTTTCAATACTTACTCAGTTTGTCATCTTGGTTTGGGCCATGGACAACAGAGTTCTGGATCGATGATTTTCAAATTGCTACCTGCAGAATCACCACTCTGAGTCATTTTAGGAATTAGATTCTTTAATCATATATATATATTCCTGGATCCTAAGGACTAAGATAGAAAGAATAAGAATTCCTAATTCTTAAAAGATCTCAATGTGGTTTATGTTCAGGCGGACCTGGATCAGAAAAAGCATTATCTCTGAACATGACCCAGGTTTTAGGAACATGATGTTTGAACTCAGAGGCTTATACTTTCTAGGCTGGCACAATACCACTGAGCCATGCCTCCAGCCCAAGGCATAACCATTTTTTTTTTTTTTGTACAAACCATGATGAAGTTGCTGGGGGCACTCAAGCAATTGTTGGTGTCAAATCACTAAGGGCCATGGAGGGGCCCTGTGTTTCTGTCATTCTCTCCTACCTCTATTCATTCCTTTCCTATCCCCAATCCTCTTCTCCACCATGCACCCCAATCCCTAATATGATCATGCTGCCCTCAGCCTCCCTTCTGGCTCCTCACTCTCAGTTATACGCATACTTTACAAGCCCCAGAGCCCCAGAATTTCCTTCCTTGTGTCTTCAGTGGGTCCATAGAAAGAAAACAGTATCACTATTTGAATGAAGTGCCCTGAACACATAATTGAGAATCTCGTGCATAATTAACAGACTAGCTGCACGGACGTGTGTGTGTGTGTGTGTGTGTGTGTGTGTGTGTGTGTTTGCCAGTCCTAGGGCTTGAGATCAGGAGCTGGACACTGTCCCTAAGCTTTGGGGCTCAAGACTAGGGTAGGGTTCTACCACTTGAACCACAACATCACCATTTCTTGCTTTTTGGGGTGTGTTTCATGGTCTTTTCTGCCCCAACTGGCTACAAACCTCAATCCTCAGATCTCAACCTCCTGAATAGTTAGGATTACAGACATGAGCCACCAGCAGCATCCAGCTGTACCTGAATTTTTTAAAGAGGTCTTGCTAATTTAATTTAATCTAGAGTGAAAAAAGAGCAAACAGGATGCTTTTTAATCTTAGCATTTGCCCAGACCCAAATATCCAGAGCCCAAATAGCACTTTGAGCATTCATGGTCAAAATGACCCTAACTCTTGAATAGAAATGGGTTTTTTAGCTATGGCTTGCTAGCCCTAAAATCAAAATGCTCTAAAATTAAATAATTTAAGCTAGTCAAGTAAGAAATGCTGTTCCAAGCCGGGCGCTGGTGGCTCACGCCTGTAATCCTAGCTACTCAGGAGGCTGAGATCTGAGGATCGTGGTTCAAAGCCAGCCCGGGCAGGAGAGACCGTGAGACTCCTATCTCCAATAAACCACCAGAAAACCGGAAGTGGTGCTGTAGCTCAAGTGGTAGAGCGCTCGCCTTGAGCTGAAGAGCTGAGGGACAGCGCCCAGGCCCAGAGTTCAAGCCCCACGACCGACCAAAAAAAAAAAAAAAAGAAATGTTGTTCCATCAACCTCTGCTTCCACTCATCTAATTTTGTCCAAAGCATTAGAGCAACACCAACCCAGATGCTTGCAAAGAAAACTCAGTACTTTCATACACCTGAGAAACCAGTACAGAAAGTCTTGAAAATAATCAATTCCTATTTTGGTTTTCTTTTTGGTCTATGTTACCACTATAAAACCCTTCACCCCTGTGTCTAGTCCATCTGTATTCAGCACTCAAGAATATTAATTTCCAGCCTCTCCTCAATATCACCAATTTCCTTATTACTGTACTCAGAGTTATTTTATAGACTTTTTTAAGAATCTGAACACAGGAGCATCTAAGTAACAGCCCAGAAATGATAGAACCAGGATTCAACACAAGGCAGACAATCTGGCTCCACAGACTCAGCTCTCATTCACCTTACTGTATGTTTGTTCTGATGTTCGTTATGACTCAGTCACTACATGGCCCAGGAAACACTATGTACTGACTATCTAAAGGAATGGCCAGAAACAAAATAGCAGCATGTCCTGACATTTCATTCAGCTATGCCAAGCAAGTAGTACAAAGTTTGTGGCATTTTGAGACTAGCGTTCGTTCGAATAACAGAGCTGCTTATCTGTCCACCAACTCTTCCTTCCAGAGGACTGCCACTTTAATTACAGGATGAAAAAGGGTCTCCTTAAAAAAAGTGGGGTTTCCCCAGGCCTTCCTCTGAATAAGGGATGCACCAAGGAAAAATAGTAGAGAATAGATGGGGGTCATAGATAGACATGGGGATGCAGAAAGCCACCCCAAGGACAAAGAGGCAAAGATGTCCCAACTCTCTTCAAATGGAATTGTGATGGTTAATAAGGAGGAGCTTGGTGGCATGAGGAGAGTAGAAAATCATCGAATGAAGTCTGTTCTGCTCTGTTGGCCCTCAAAGTCCCCCCTAAGGTATCCCCACCTACCTCTCCCATCCTGTTTCCTGCTAGGGTAGAACAAACTTTCTTTTCTTGTCAGCTAGTATCTTCAACTGGGTTGGTCACCCCCAATCAGACTCCCCTTATACTAAGGCCCCCAAGGTCCTCCCAGTGTAAAATGGCCCTCCCCTTCTCTTCTTCCTTCTCTTCTCCATCTGCTCAAGCTCACTTCCCTCCACAGCCTTTATGTTCCTTGACCCCAGGCCCCTTCTTGGAACTCGGCTAACTCTTAAAGTCCACACAGTTTCATCACTTCATTCCCATCTTGCAGTTTCCTAACGCTTCTTCTTAACATGACTACTACATTCTAAGGCCCTTCAAAGAACAGATTGCTTTTGTGTGTGTGTATGTGTGTGTGTATGTGTGTGTCTGTTTGTGCTCACATGCTTGCGTCCGCACATGCGCGCATACCAGTACTGGAGCTTGAACTGAGGGCCTGGGTACTGTCTCTTAGCTTTTCACTCAAGGCTGGGACTCTACCACATGATCCACAGCTTCATTTATGGGTTTTGGCCAGTTAGTTGGAGATAAGAGTTTCACAAACTCTCCTGCCTGGGATGGCTTTAAACCTCAATCCTCAGCTCTCATTCCCCTGGTAACTAGGATTATAGGCGTGAGCCCCTGGCACTCGGATCTAACGTCCTACACAACACAAATTTACAGCCAGTAAATGATCAACTATTTGTCGCTCACTTGAACACATCAATGGCAGCTTTAATTCAGCATAACCCCTAGAACCAGTGATTTCCTAAACTTCATTAAATTACATTCTGGGCTACTAATTGGTACTTCACAGTACAAAGGGAAATCAACCACAATCAAAAACTAAATTGAACTCACAAATACATACTTGTACATCACACAGCCCTTTTAGTAAAGAGGACTATAGCATTTGGTAATAGGGGAAACAATGAAGGTAGGAAGTCCAGATCCAAATGCACACCATTTTGATTTTGCTTTTGCTTCTCTTCATAACTGGAAAATGTGAAAATTGATACTTACACAAGCTAGAACCTTTAGGTCTAGTTCATGCACAGGGTGATATTTAAACTATCCACAGAGTTGAATTCAGTTATCTCTCACCATCTGTAATGATTCAAAAACTAGGATTCTAGTCAGGACTTTGTGGAAGGAGGGGAGGGAGTTGCGGGATTGAATAACTACCTTCCTGCTGTAAATTGGTTCCATACTTTATAATCCATAAACCCAGGTTATTACAATAGTTAGCCTAAAGTAAAAGCCAAATAAAATTACGAAGATTCCCATTGATCCTAAAGAAATATTTTCAAAGAGGCGAAAGTCTTACCTGTGGTAAAATATCAAAGAAATTTCTCCACACCAAAATGACTGACTCCAGAAGTCCAATTGGCTGGTAGGCACAGGTAGGTCAAAAACCAATGTCAAAGCCTTTTCTTGGGGTAAGTTCCTCCTGGGATCTGCCTTCTTTTCCTCCCAGACTATGACTGACTCACATTACAAGAACTAAAAGTATGAAGTTGGGCTGGGAAAAGATCTCAGCCTAGATGCTGGGGCACAGCGTGTGCTGTGCTTCTGAGGAAGACAGCAGGAACCAAAGCGATTAGCAAGTTCCTGTGCGGGCCGTTGATTTCCTGTCACGGGCTTCTCTGCAGAAGGGGTTTCATCTGTGTGGGGTTGGGGAGGGAGGGCAGTGTCCCACATTTCTCTCCAGGAGAATAGGTAAGCTACCCAGCTAAGAGGCACAAAGAACAAGGCTTTGTTGGCGGATGCTGGATTGGTGTTTAATTTAGCCTTCTTCCTTACCCCCAGGTTGTATCTGTCTCCCTAACACTTCCTGAATTTTCCTTTAACAAATCACTGATAAGCAACTGAGAAAAGGAAGAGGGAAAATCCAGGATGGTTCCTCAAGGATGTGAAGAAGAAAGAAGAAAGAAAGAAATCCCCTGCCCTGACTGGCCTTAGCTAAATTGAGCTTAAGGAAAAGTCCCTTAGAACTTACCGTTAGCTTGCTGAACCTGTGACCCACCGTGTGTTGCTTGCTTTATGTGTAACTGCTGAGTAATAATTTGGAAAAGTCAGGCTCGGTCACCGATCAGGCACCCACACCTGTGTGGGGACCCACTGGACTCTGAGTTGTTTTCAGACTCCTCTAGGTTTCATAATTTGCCTAAAAACCCAGATTGCCTGTCTTGTCTCCTATGACATCCAGGTGCAGGGGCCATCTGCAATTACTTAGATCATAGCCAAACTAACCGCCTAAACCAACTAACACACCCATAATCCCTGAGCTTTGACTCCCGGAATCATTATAACTACTACTGTCAAGGGTGATGTCTGGTCAAAATGTCTGTGTGCCATCAAAATAATGTCAATGCCACTGAAGTCCACAAATGTAAATAGAAAGCAGAGCACTGGTGGCTCACGCCTATAATCTTAGCCACTCAGGAGGTTGAGATCTGAGGCTCATGTTGAAAGCTAACCTGAGCAGACAAATTCGAAAGACAGTGATCTCCAATTAACGAACATAAAGCCAGAGGTAGAGGTGTGGCTTAAGTGTTAGAGCATCAGCCTTGAGTGGAAAAGCTAACAAGAGTACAAGAGTTCAAGCCCAATACTGGCACACCAGCACACACCCACATCAAGAACAGAGGCCCTGTGAGTTGAGACACAATGTCCAGTTCTGGGACGGAGCTGAAGACATACCCCAGACTCCAGATCCTGTATTTCTGGGTAGCAGTAGAGAAGCACCAACGCCAAAATACGTGTCCACTGTCCCTACAGCACCTCAGTCCTAGGGAAGGGGCTGGGAAACCAAACAAAAAGGTTCACATAAATTCCATCATTGCTAATTATGGCAACCATTAGAAAGGAACCAGAAAAGAGGCCACATCAGTTGCCAGAATAATGACTGAATCCTAGAGGTGGTCTTAAGATGAAACTTAGAATCACCTGAGAAGTCTAACAGTTCCCAGTGGCTCATGCTTATGATCCTAGCTATTCAGAAAGCTGAGATCTAAGGATCATGGTCCAAAGCCAACCCCGGGCAGGAAAGTCTATGAAACTCTTATCTCCAAATAACTACCCAAAAACCAGAGGTGCCACTGTGGCTCACACAAGTAGAATAAAGAGAAATTGAGAAATAAAGAGCTCAGGGACAGAGCCCAGCCCCTAAGTTCAAGCCCCACAAGTGACCAAAAATAAAAATAAAAAGTGTTATCTGAGAGGTCTGTTCAGTGCATCAGCTGCTGGAACCATATCTGCAAGGAATCTCATTTCACTGGTGTGGATTGGGTCTTGGCATTGACATTTTGAACTCTGAAAGTGAGGCTGCTGTTCTACTGGGTGAGAAGGAAGGGGCCTGAGGAGAATAAGAAGAAGAGCATTCCAGGTTTCCCTTATTTGCAATAACTAGTCTATGTCTGGGTCCAGCAGAAAAAGTCAGATAAGGTGATGTTAGGGAAATGAACCCTAAGATAAGGATTCAAATGTTTTTTCTTTCTTGTGATTGTTTCTAACACATTTATAAGATTATTTCTTTGTTGCATTGTATGTCCCTCTCCCACGGTATAATCCCTGCTTTCATTGTATTTGATGTTGGTATAATTTGTGGAGGGGAAGGGAAAAAACAAATCGTTTAAAAAGGGTTACAGGTGGATCCATTGCAACAATGACATATACAAGTCGTTTTATGTCGAAAAATGAACTTTACATCTTTGGTTGGGGGCGGGGAGCGCAGATGGGAAGGGATGGGAAGGGAAGGGGAAACAAAGGAGGAGGCAACAATGCTTGATAAGAAATGTACTCATTACCTTGCCCATGTAATTGTAACTCCGCTGTACGGTATTTTCACAATTAAAAAAAAAAAAAAAAAAAAGAGGAAGAGCATTCCAAACAGAGGCAAATAGTGTGTGCAAAGGCCAGAAGGTACAAAAGGGCTTGACTTATTCAAGAAAGTGAAAGGCTAATGATCTTGGGGCACAGTGATAAAGGGAAGAAATGTAAGAAGATAAGTACTCATAGAGATGATCACATGGTCCCCAAGCCCACAAGAGACTCTTGTTGTTGTTGTCCATTGTGGGGCTTGAACTCTGGGCCTGGGCGCTGTCCCTCAGCTCTTCAGCTCAAGGCAAGTGCTCTACCACTTAAGCCACAGCACCACTTCCAGTTTTCTGGTGGTAAATTGGAGATAAGAATCTCACCATCTTTCCTGCCTGGGCTGGCTTTGAACCGTGATCCTCAGATCTCAGCCTCTTGAGTAGCTAGGATTACAGGCGTGAGCCACTGGTGCCCGACCACAGGAGTCTCTTACATGAACCCAAATAGGAACTTGTTAAAGTCCAGTGGGATACCTCTGCCAATTAAGTCCTTTGAGTTCTCTGATAGGCGCATTATCCTTCTAGAAAATTCTCTGTGGAAATCCTAATCACTAGTGTAACATTATGAAGTGAGTAGAACATATGGTGTGTTGGGTCCTTTATTTACCTTCTCTTTAGTCAAAATATTTAAAGCCACTTGTAATATATCTTGTACTTACACCTGGACCAGATAAGATGAGCTAAAAACTGAAAGGAAATAATGAAGCCAAGAGAAATAAATACACACGAAAAGATAAACCAACATGAAGGGTATGATTAAACAGCAAATGTCTGCCGTGTGGCTTGAGGCTTATGGGCAACCAGTAAGAAGCAAGACTCAAAGGCCACAGAAAATTGGGTGCTCACTGGGGAGAAATTAATGTGATCTTAGTCCTGGCTTCCTTAGGCTGAGACTAAGAGAAATTGCCACTGGATTCTCACAGAGAATCTGTAAGAGGTGCTGAAAAGTTGCTTTTGCGAGGCCCAAGCATCCACTAAAAGCAGAACAAAAAGCTAAAAGGTATAAACAACAACAACAAAAGTTTAAAAAAGGTGTAACGCTGGGACACCCAGCTCCCACCCCACACCACTACTTCATATCTGTGCCCTTCTCCTCCTGCAGACACTTATCTAGACCCCATCTAGGGCAGGATTTCCCAGTAAGACTTCGGTGACCCAAGGCAAACTGCCACTGAGACAGGCAATGGCAGCTTTTTTTTTTTAACCAACTTGGGGCAAAAGGCAGCACTGCTCTAAAGAAACAGAACAGCGAAAGCTCAGGCCAGACAGCAGCCGGTGACAGTAAGTAACTTGCTCCAGCTCCCTTCCAGTCATGAAGTGATAACTGCCACTTTTCCGGAAACAGCCTGAGATAGCGACCAGCAGGCCACCTGTGACCAGGCATGTTGTATCATCGTGCATCACTCTGTGCCTGCCCCAGTTCTCTGTCTGTTCAAGCATAGCGCTCATGTACGCGCCCCAAAGATGGCTGAAGTTGTGCTGAAATGCTCTCTTCCTGTGGCTGCCACGTAATAAATCTTCTTTCTCTGCCTGTTACCACATCTCCTAATTTGGCATCTTGGGGTGAGGGACCAAGATCTGATATGTGGAAATCCTAGGGTTAGACCCTCGGGTCTAAATCAACCCATTTCCAAGAGGACCTCATGGCGAAGGCAAAACACCATCCTTACACACTAAATTCGGCCAGCAACAGGTTTTTGTCAAGCACATCCTTCGGTTGATTTCATCTCATCAAACAGTTCATCGAACACAACTCTAGAAATCTATAGGGTGGACTGTGGCTGGATCCCAGAAAAGTGGTCTGAGAAAGGAAGGTTAAAGCACTCTCTCAGCAGTGTGCTGACTGCTCATGCTAGTAATCCTAGCTTTTCAGGAGGCTGAGATCTGAGGATCATGGTGCAAAGCCAGCCCAGACAGGAAAATCCATGAGACTCCAATGAACTAGGAAAATCTTTGAGCAGAAAAAACTAAGCAAGAATGTGAGACCCAGAGTTAAAACTCCACTACACACACACACACACACACACACACACACACACACAGAGAGAGAGATTTCACGCAATCGTCTAAAAGATTTGAAGTGGCAGTGGATGTGCATCCAGCAGAAAATCCAGTGGGTTTCTCAGAGTCCTCGCAGCACGTACCATCCATAGGAGACTAGCAGAGGGACAAGGACAGCTGACTTCACAGACCGCCCCTCCAGTAGCATATGAGGCTGCTCGGCTTTTTGGTGGAAAGAAAGCAAGAAGCACTGCAGCCTGGTTTAGAAGCTGAGGGCCTCCTACTTTGTGTAGTGTCTCACCTTGCTGTGGGTTGAGAGTTATCTCAGAAGCAGGCCGGGAAGGGGCTCGGACGGGGCTGGCTGCAAGATCCCCTGAGCACGCTTCCTTTCTGAAGGATGCCTCCTCTCTGTCTGGGGATGGCCAGCATTTGACAATCATATAGAGCCAAGCATTGTCTCCTGCTCCCATAGGGAGGCTCTCCCTACTGCCTCTCACACTCTTCCAGGCTTCACGTACAGATCAATTTCAGAGGGAGACAGGCTCTAACTTGCTTTCCTAGAAATGTATCTTTTTTTTTTTCCTTTTTGCCCATCCTGGGGCTTGAACTCAGAGTCTGGGAACTGTCCCTGAGCTGTTTCTACCCAAGGATAGCATTCTATCCTTTGAACCACAGATCCATTTCTAGCTTTTTGTTCGTTTAATGGAGGTAAGAGTCTCATGGACTCAGATCCTTAGATCTCAGCCTCCTGAGCAGCTAGGATTACAGGCCTGACCCATCAGCACCCAGTGAGACATTTCTTTTTAATGCATTTTTCTTTCTCTCTCCTCTTCCTTCCTCTCATTCTTTGAACTGAGTTATAGAGGTAGTTACACGGGGGAAAAGCAAATTACTTAAAATACTGCTGCACACACACACACACACACACTACTCTCAGTGTGTTATTTCTGCCATGGTATACGAGAATGGCAGGCAGGAGGGGAATTATGGGCATGGCATCACACAAGGGGAATCAGATCCTCCTTAGAAACCACATTGTATTCACCGGTCAACCCTTCAGTATGACTACCAAGCAAGAGACCAGAGGCCTGGCCTGGCTCACTGAGGCAGCCCAGGCATGGATAATCAATCACCCAGTCATCACTTGCTGACCAAGAGCTTGATGCTCTCAGCTAATCCTCCCAACCATCCTGTTACATCTTAAAACCTTTTAACAGACAGGATCTCAAAAGACTGTAAAGCTTTTGAAAAGCAAGACCAAGACTCAACCCATCATTGCTCCTGGCTTTGGTCTCTGCTTGCTGCACAGGGCAGAGCGGGGAGGGAGAAGCAGCTGAGCCCCAACTTTTTCTCAGGGCTGAGCTTCACTCTGAGATTCTCAGACATACGCAATCGATAGGGGAAAGTGAAAAAGCGAAGTCTTTCTGAGAGACATCTTTGCTTGGAGTGCGTTCTGATACAGCCACAGAGAAGAGCTAGTTTTTCTTGGTCTCCTGAGAATAAGGAGCTTTTAAATGGAATGTTTTCAATCATGTGGCAACTCTGTGTCCTGAACTCACACGTAGCAGTCTTCAAAAAGCAAAGGTGGGAACTTGAATCAGGAATCTTTTACTGAATTATTCTGACTTAGATTAAGCTCAATGCTCCCCATACCTACCCACTCCAGCCATACATTTTTCTTACTAGTTTTGTTTTTATTTGTCTCTCCTCCGACTCCTCATCAGTCATAGGGCTTGAACTCAGGGCCTGGGCCCTATCCCTGAGACATTTTGCTCAAGGCCAGTGCTCTATCACTTTGAGCCACAGCTCCACTTCCGGTTTTCTTAACCCTATTGGCTTCGAACCACAATCCTCAGATCTCAGCCTCCTGAATAACTAGGCTTGCAGGCCTGAGCTACCAGCGCCTGACTTTCTTTCTGGTACTCTATTAACCAAAATGACTTAGCTTCCATAGCTTTTCAAGTTGACACAGACCCTCCTTTGTGACATGCCACTTCAGATAGGAAATACGTCCAAATCTTGTCCTCCTGTTTTCAGTTTTAATCCCAGGACACTATAATTTTTCTTTGTGTGTGTGTGCTAGCATTCAGGCTTGAACTCATAGCTTGAGTGCTATCTCAAAGCCGTTTTTTTCTGAACTGCTATTATAAAAGTGACATACAGAGGAGGTACAGTTCCATAAGTCAGGTAACAAGGACATTTCTTTTGGATAATGTCACCCCTTCCCTCGCTGTCTCCCAGTTTTTCCCTCCCATCCCCACCCACAAGTTGCATAGTTCATCTTCAACAGCAGTGAGTACCACTGCTGCATTTGTTCACCCTTTGTCCCTCATTTCTGCGGTCCTTGAGCTTTTTTCTTCAAGGCTGGCACTCTACCACTTGAACTACACTACTGGCCTTTTGGTAGTCAATTGGAGATAAGAGTCTCATGGACTTTCTTGCCTAGTCCTGCTTCTAACTGCCATCCTCGGATCTCAGCTTCCTGAGTAGCTGGGATTGCAGGTGTGAGCCACCAGCACCTGACAATACTATAGTTATTCATATCTAGCTCCCAACTAAATGATAAACGACTGCATTAAAACAAAATGTCCTTCCCTTCTGATCGAGAGTTAATGATGGGAAATATAAAATGTTAACTCATCTTCAGCATAAGATCCGAATTCTGATGTGTCACTTGCAGAGTAAGACTAGGCTCATAAAGTATACCTTAAAATTCTAAATATTGAGCTCTCTTAGGAATGCTACAGGTTATTCATTTCATCAGTGGCTTCCTCCTCCTTGTGCATTCCAACTCATTACAGATAACAGGCTGCCTAGCCAGATAAGAATATCATTTCAAACATCATCTAGCTTCCCTCCTATAGAATGTAACAGAGCATATTGCTTTTTTATTTCCATTAACCTTAGATTATCAGATTATCTGTTGTTGATTTATCCTGGCTTGTTGGTCTTGTGGAACTATGTTTATCAAGGAAATATTCAGTGGAAGTGGCAAGGTGTTTCAAAGTGGTAGAGCACTAGCCTTGAGTGAAAAAGCTCAGGGACAGCACCCAGGCCCCGAGTTCAAGCCCCAGAACTGACACCAAAAAAAAGAAAGAAAGAAAGAAAAAGAAAACATTCACATTTTGGTTCTTCTTCATTGCGAAGCCACAATTCCTAATGGAAGATGATAATGCCTCAGATAATTGTTCAAGCCAGAGCACTGCATAATTCAAACCTTGTTTAAAGACTATGAAACATAGGCAGTTGCCAGTGGCTTTGTAATCCTAGCTACTGTGGAGGCTGAGATCTGAGGATTGTGGTTCAAAGACAACCTAGGTAGGAAAGTCTGTGAGACTCTTATCTCCAATTAACCACCAAAAATCTGCAAATGGATCTGTGGCTCAAGCAGTAAAGTACCAGCCTTGACTAAAATAGCTAACGGTCAGTGCCCAGGCTCTGATTCAAGCCCCAGTTTCAGCATAATTGTCATAATAAAGCAAACACATAAAAAAATATTTTAAAGGCTGTCAGAGATGATACAGTCAAATGACAGTGCTCGTCAAAATAATCCTTGATTGCTGATGTACTTTCTAACATGGTAGACATTTGTCGATGTGCTTTTAGAACTTTTTTCTTAAAGCAAAATCCTTCAGAGACAGTTTAATAAACTACAGAACAAAACCAGTGTCTTTGCATTCTATGCCCAACTTACTGGGTTTTTTTGCCAATCCTGAGACTTGAACTCAGGGCCTGGGCTCTGTCCCTCTCTATACTCAAGGCTAGCGCTCTACCTCTTGAGCCACAGCACCACTTCCATCTTTTTCTGTGTATGTGGTACTGAGGAATTGAACCGAGGGCTTCATGCATGCTAAGCAAGCAACTTTATCACTAAGCCACATTCCCAGCCCCCAACTTACTTTTGTCTCAAAATATTACCTAACATGTCCACCCACCTGGTTCTCTGGACGTAGCTGCAAACAGTTGTCTTCCCAAACCAAATCCACTCTACAAGGGCAGCAATTGGCTATCAGTGGCAACATGTTTAAAGAAGGCGCTTCAGGCTGTGATTGCAAATCCAGACAGGAGTCTGAGATAGGAGGCTAGTAAGAGCAGGAAGTGCCCAGCTAGCGGCTGCAAGCCCACAGCGGACAGGCGTGCTAGATGGGTTGAAAAGAGAGGCTGGAGGCCATCGCCGCGACTGCTGCTGCTGCTACTTCTCAAACTCAACGTCTGCTCATGGCCTTGATAGGGATCTCTCATTTGGGCACAGACATCACAGGGTGTCTGCAGCCAGCACATCTGCTCGGAGCAGAGCAGACGTTGCGAACATTTCAGTTATAACATTTTCAGTTACAAGCAGGCGGCTGCTCAGTTGCTATGTTCAAAGTCACAGCTCTCTTGCAAGGTTCTGGGGGGAACACAAAGACCAAAATTTTGGAGAAAGAGTAAGGCAACAGAAGATTTAAATCCCAGTGACACTCAATGTTAAGGATGAGGCCCTGGTCCACAAAAATAGATATAATACTAGCTACCTTGGAAGAGTGTGTTTAAAAGCAAAAAGCTGTTACCGAGCTTGGGAAAGCAGACGCACGCTATTGCTGCTACTTCTTTTGTAGATTTTGGCCTCCTAGATGGTTTTATTCTTTTCTTCCATCTCTACCCTTCTTAAAATAACAGCTGTTGGTTGAATTTCAATATTTTAGATGTTTTCCCAGTGTTTCAATTTATTCCTTATATATCACACATATGATCCTTATATATCACACATATGGTCATTGCCTTAATGATTTAATAACTCCAGAACTCTGTGCGCGCGTGTGTGCGTGTGTGTGCGTGTGTGTGTGTGTGTATTTGTATGTGTGTATGCCCCTATTAGGGCCTGAACTCGGGGCCTGTGTGCTTCCCCTTAGCTTTTTGACTCAAGGCTAGTGCTTTACCATTTGAGCTCCACATCGGGCTTTTTGGTAATTAACTGGAGATAAGAGTCTCACAGACTTTCCTGCCTGAGCTGGCTTTGAACTGTTATCCTCAGATTTCAGCCTCCTGAGTAGGTAGGAGGACAGATGTAAGCCATCAATGGCCAGCTACATCTAGAAATTTTAAAGTCAACTTGTTAGTGACATTTTTCTTATGTATTATCTGAACACAGAATCTTCAGGGATGCCTCATGAAATCCTCTGCACTACAAATGCTTAGGATAAATGATAATGTACCCTTTCATTTGATTCAGCAAATATTTATTAAGCACTTGCTACACTGTTTATCAAGACAGCAGAGAACCGCAAGGGGAAAAACAACTAGCCTGCTCTCATGAGCTTACAAGCTAAGCACATGAGTTTACAGGCAACGCACATACAACTTGGTAATGAATTATGTTACATTGTGCTAAGCCTTATGGAGGAAAATAAAGCAGGAAATGTGATAAGAAGCCTAGGAGTGTGCACATTTAAATAGAATCATCAGATAATTGGTGGCAAGAAGGTAAACTCTTTTTTTTTTAAATATCCAATGGCTATTCTCATGGTCCATAGCTCTTCACCATCAGCATAAATTAGGGTTTAGCACTCATTTGCATCTCCATGTTCCAGCCTCTCTTTACCCATGGAAGCCCACTCCTACTGTTAGAAGGAGAAATAGAAAGGGGGAGTCCACCTCATAGCTAGCTCTGTAGGGCTGCTCTCCTACTATGACAGGGAACCAAATTCAAGCTCACCTCTCTTCTCTAGCCCTCAACTTGCTCACCCCTTTACCTCTCTGGTCCTTTCTGTATCTCTTCTCTGTATCTTTGAGTCCTATATTCATAATAGACTGCTGACTGGCATGTAGAGAGAAAGATGACCAGGACTTAGGTGTCCAACAGAAAATGTCAGGCTGGCTAAGAGGCTGAGATCTGAGGATCTTGAAGCCAGCCTAGAGAGAAAAATTTGGGAAACCCTTGTCTCCAAGTAACTCCCTCAAAACCAGAAGTGGAGCTGTGGCTCAAAGTAGTAGAGCACTAGTCTTGAGCCAGGAGTAGCACCAAGGCCCCGAGTTCAAGCCCTACCACTGGCCACAAAAGAAAAAAGAAAATGAGTCTGTGAGAAAGTGGACTTTCTTTGGGATTTTCTTTTGTGGTCATTGTGAGCAATTGCTTTTTCCTGTACTTAGCTTCACATTCTTCCTCTGTTCTAAAACTTAGACTGACATCTAGCCTTGACGATCATAGTATGTTTTATTTTCCTGAGAGGGCAATAACTTATAATGCTGTTTAGTTTTGTACTATTGGTGTGTTGGTGAATTTTTAAACTGTGTGCTAACTGCAATAAATTATATGAACCGACAAATAAAAAACAAAGAAGAAAATGTCAGGTTAGTACTATATTGCTGTTTTCCTCTTCTTCACTTTGTTAATCTCTGCTCTCTTAATCTTTTTAGCCACATCCTAAGAACAATTTGTCAGTAGTCACTCAGGAGTCAGGCATTCGTGACTCAAATCTATATTCTTAGCTACTTCTGACCAACCCCTTTCTCACCCATTAGCTGGGTTCTGAGTTGAAAATAGTGACCAGTGGTGCAGCTTTAAAAATGTTTAAAGATCCAGGCACCAGTGGTTTATACTTATCATCCTAGCTGACCAGGAGGCTAAGAACTGAGGATTGCAGTTTGAAGCCAGCGCAGGCAGCAAAGTCTGTGAGACTCTTATCTCCAGTTATCCATCCCTGAAGCTGGAAATGAAGCTGAGGCTCAAGTTGTTGAGCACTAGCCTGGAGGGGGAAAAAAAAAAACTTTTAAACACAAATATCTGGAATATGTGTAGACGTTTGGTTTTGAATGGATATAGGCTTTTTTGTGTTCAAAGATTCCAATTACAGTTGCTTTTTAAATGGTTGAGAATAATATTTTCAATGTATATTCTGTGAAATGAAAAGTGAGGGGCTGGTAGGATTGGTGAAGATGGAGGAATGATGAAAGGGGTGATATGGATCAAGATGCATTATACTTATAAACTGATCTGTTGAATGGTGACTCTTTGTACAACTACTTAAAGATAATAAAATAATTAAAATGGTTGTGAATCAGCTCAACAAGAGAAAGTTACTCCTTGGATTTTCTTAACTTTAATGTGAAGTTTATATATGACCTGTTGGTAAATCTAGAACAATTTGACTAGAGCGTTAGGCAGATTATCTATCATACCCAATAGCTTTTTTCCCCCCTGTGCTAGGAATCAAACCCAGGGCTTTATATGATGAGTAAGCTCTCTACCATTAAGGTTTAACTCAGCCCTCAATTAACTTATTTCCATAGAAATATCTATGATAAACGTTGAATCACTTGAGTAAACACGTAATTTCTGTTCTCTTTAGTATTGATGAAACTTTCATAGAGAGATATCCGTGCGGAAGTTTGTACTTACTTGTAAATTGCAATTCAGTCTCTAGATGAAGTAAGTACATGGATAAATCAAACTGCTATGTAGTCTAGTTGAGACAGCACCACACACATTGCTTAGTAGGAAAAATAGTCAGGGGCTCAAAAGGAGACAGGTGCCTAGCACAGCTGTCTTCTATTGGTCACTGGTGGCTCCGTTTCAGGAAGTTGCAGTACCAGCTCACTATAAATCGTGATACAGGGATCTGCTCCCAATATACTATCAGTTGGGGGATAGGGAACCAGTTATACAACTTGAATCCAACTTGTGATAACATCCATATACATATATACAAACACATATGGGCTAACCTTGTAAGTCAGGCCATAATTGATTTTCATGGTTTCCTTTCTGCTTTTCTATATGATTTTTCTAAAGCAGATGGAGAAATTGTTGTTGTTGTTGTTGTTTGTAAGTTCATTGAACAAGCCTACCTAAGTTTTCTCTAAAAACTCTTGTCATTTCTTGACAGGCAACATGTTTTCGCATAATACCCATTGATTTTACAGCAGCTATTCACACAACTATTCACACAGCTATTCACACAAGAGTCCATGGACCACAGCCAAGCCCAGCAAGGCCATCCTCCTGTCACTCAGCCCCGACGGGGTCACATGTACTTGGTCACAACCAGACACACAACCAGCTCTCACATAGACTCCCCAAGTGAGGAATTCCAGAAGTTTCTGCCTTAAATCTGCTAGAAATTCTGTCTTAGCTTATGATAGAACCCAGAGTTGGAAAAGGCATTCTGGCCTATTTAGCCACTCCATCTTTTTCTGGAGTGATAAAGAAGTATTCAGAAGTAAGACAGTGGGGGGAGGGGTTTCTGGGAAATTAATTCAGTGTCTGAACTCAAAAAGAAAGAGGTAGTGGGAAATGCTTGATGACTACTAGAAGAAAACATGTTTATGACAAGTGCAGTCAACGATTGCAAGATGGGGCTTCCGGCTAAACTTATTATTATTCATAGTGTTGCTGTGCATTTTTCAATCATTGAGAAGAAAAGGCAAGACTTGTCAGTTCTCCTAGGTGAATACTTTCTGCTTTAATCGTATTCAAAATTTCACTGTTAATCATAAACAAGTAGTCTGTTAAATTTTTGCCATATAAAATATGCCACACTAAAAGGCAAATATTTACACTGGTTTCCATGTTAAAATACTAATTTTTTAAAAAATGTTTATCAAAAACAAAATAGCTTAGCAATTTTGAGCAGAACTCCCTCTATGGAAGTTTTCTGTTGGACAATTCTTGTCTTTTAAATTAGCCTCGTGGATTTAAAAGATTATAACAACTTTAAAAAACATTGTGAAAGGATGATATTGACATTACTATACTTTGACTTGAAGTGTTTGTCTTTTACATTCAATTCATTTTATTTTGTGTATTTATTTAGGTATTGGTGCTGAAGTTTGAACTCAGAGCCTATGTGCTGTCCCTGAGCTTCTTTTGTTCAAGGCTAGCCCTCTATCATTTCAGCAAGTTTCACTTTCAGCTTGTGTGTGTGTGTGTGTGTGTGTGTGTGTGTGTGTGTGTGTGTAGTTAATTGGTGATAAGTGTCTCATGGACTTTTCTGATCTGAGGATCACAGTTCAAAGCCAGCTGAGGTAGGAAAGTCTGAGACTCTTTATCTCCAATAAAAACTACCAAACAAAGGCAGAAGTGGAGCTGTGGCTCAAGTGGTAGAGCACTAACCTTGGATAAAAGCAACTCAGGGATAGCACCCAGGTCCTGAGTTCAAGACCCAGTACATACACACACACACACACACACACACACACACACACACACACACACACACAATTACTTTTATGTAAAATTGATTAGAATGTATTATAAACATGTGTAAAAGGGGGGGCTGGGAAGGTGGCTCAGTGGTAGAGCGCTTGCCTTGCATGCATGAGGCCCTGGGTTCGATTCCTCAGCACCACATAAGCAAAAAGAAAAAAGCCGGAAATGGCGCTGTGGCTCAAGTGGTAGAGCACTAGCCTTGAGCTGAAGAGGTGAGGGACAGGGCCCAGGCCCAGAGTTCAGGCCCCACAACCGGACCAAAAAAAAAAAATGTATAAAAGTATAACAATGAAATTCCTCTCTGTATAATGTAAGCTAATAAAAATGCTTAAAAATTATTTATAATAAACAAATATTACTTTTATAAAGATTTCCATATTTGATCATCACAAGAGCACCATAAAATGGGGGAAAACATTATCATTGTCTTCATTTCATAAATAAGAAAACAGAAACTTAGAGAGCTTAAGCAAGTTGCATAAAGCCACACAGCCAGTGAGAGAGCTGTCTGCATCAGTTTGTTCCTGTAGCATGTTCCCTCCTGGGAAAAAAAAGATTTTTCCAAATTCTTTCTAGCACAAGATATAGACATTGAATAAAGCGAAACAAAACAGTAGAGAAAAATCTGTTATTTTAGAAGAGTCAAACTATAAACTAAATATGCTGAAGAGTAAAATCCAAATTTTTATGCCCAAAAATTATTTCAACCTATGTGTCTGAAAGTCTAAGAATGATTATACCAAATAGTAATAGGAGAGAGTCTCTCCATGTGAAACTAAAGAGATATTTTTCATGTTTTCCTTTTCTTGTCCATTTTTTATACTGTACACATGTTTGATCATCAGAAAGGTAAACATTATAATCGGCTTTTAAATAAGTGCTATTGACATATACTTTATACTTGCTGTGATTCTCTAATGTATTTCGTTTCACTTCAGTCTTTTGGTTTGCTGGGAATTTTTTATTTGAAAAAGAAAGGCAGATGTGGTTTTGATGTTTAAAAAAAAAGTAATGTGTAATCACCACAGGGCTATTTGGAGAATCTCTCTCTGTTCTGGCTCATGTAACATACAGGCAGGTTTTGAGATTTTTTTTTTCACTCAAAAAATCCATTTCTGTGGTTTTCATGGTCTCTGCAGTAAGTCTCAGTGTTTAGTATACATGACTACTACCTGCCTATTCTCAGGTCCAGGTCCTTTCTTCTTTCTAGAATAACTTCTATTTTGAGATGGATAAAGTGCGCTGTCCAAGGGTTTTCCTGTCGTCCAGTCACTGGGAATGAAAAAGAATCTGGCTTCCCAGCTTCCCTTGCAGCTATGAGTGACCACACCACCCTGATCTAGTCAATGCAGCATTCCAGGGAGTCTCATGTTTGGTCACCAGGGGGATCGGGAAGAGCGGGATCCAGAAATCCTGCTTTCTTTTCATGCTTTACATGCTATACTCAAGTGCAATCCTCTGAGAGCCACAGCTGCCATCTTAAGAGGCAGGAAAGCTAAGAAAGCTACAGAGAGACAGTGGCAAAGATTTGACCGCCTCGTAAGTTTTAGTGTGTGAAATAATTAGTGGCGGTATTAGTCAAGCCATCGTTGTTTTTCCAATATTTAAAACTGAGTATCTTCTAATGCTGTAATAACAAAAACCTGAAGGCTGAACACCATGACTTATATGTATAATCCCAGCTACTTAGGAATTGGAGATCAGGAGGATCATGGTTTGAGGCCAGTCTGGGCAAAAGTCTTCTGAGACGTCTTCTTAATTAATAAGCCAGCCAAACTGGTGGATGTGTGATCCCCACTGCACAGACGCTGTAATTAGGAAGATTTCATTCAGGCAGCCGAGGGAGGGGGAGGGGTGACAAGAGGGAGGAAAATGAGAACTTATGTGAAAAATAACTAAAGCACAAAGGATTGTGAAGTGGGGCATGGCTCAAGCGGTAGCGTGCTTGCATAGAAAGCCCAAGACCCTGAATTTAAATCGTAGGCCTGCCTTGTGAAAGTTACAATGTGTGTGTGACTCTTAAGTATCACTATTCCACAATACTGTGAAATATGTGAAATGTATGTAAAGTGAGAGAAGGGATGGGTTAAGAGAGATGGGTGACAATGCTGTCAGACACTTTGTACTCATATACTGTTTGTAGAATGGGAACTTCTTTGTACAACTACTTAAAGCTAATAATAAAAAAAATTGGGGGGTGGGAAGGTGGCTCAGTGGTAGAGTGCTTGCCTTGCATGCATGAGGCCCTGGGTTCGATTCCTCAGCACCACATAAGCAGGAAAAAAATTCCGGAAGTGGTGCTGTGGCTCAAGTGGTAGAGCACTAGCCTTGAGCTGAAGAGCTGAGGGACAGCGCCCAGGCCCAGAGTTCAGGCCCCACGACCGGACCAAAAAAAAAAAAAAAAAAAAACCAGGCTAAGCGCTGGAGGCTCACGCCTATAATCTTAGCTACTCAGAAGGCTGAGATCTAAGGATCACAGTTCAAAGCCAGCACAGAACAAAAAGTCAGTGAGATTCTTATCTCCAATGTACTACCAAACAAGCTGGACAAGGATCAAGAGTGGTAACGTTGAACGAAAATTTCTTGGACAACCAGGTGCCGGTGGCTCATGCCTGTAATCCTAACTACTCAGGAGGCTGAGATCTGAGGATCACGGTTCAAAGCCGGCCCAGGCAGGAAAGTCAGTGAGACTCTTATCTCCAATAAACCACTAGAAAACCGGAAGTGGCACTGTGGCTCAAGTGGTAGAGCACTCATCTTGAGCTGAAGAGCACAGGGACAGTGCCCAAGCCCAGAGTTCAAGCCCCACGACCAACAAAAAAAAAAAAAAAAAATTCTCGGACTGCACCCAGACCTGAGTTCAAGTCCCAGGACTGGCAACCAAAAAAATAAATAAGTGCCAATACAACCTGAGGCTGAAGCTGTCAACATAAAGGAACTTAGCTAACACTCAACCTAAGTAGTCAATAGTGTAGAATGATACATAGAAACAGCTTGTAAATTGTTTTACTGGGACATTATACAGACATTTAAATAATATTTGGGGAGAGCAAGGGGAGCCACAGAAATGGAGAGACAAAAGGTGAACAAATGCCGCAGTGGCACTCCTAGACATGATGTTGAAAATGAACTATACTTCTTATGGGGGGGATGGGAGGGAAAAACTGGGAAAGAGAGAGAGGGGAAGGGTTACATGTTCTAAAATGAAATGTACTCTTTACCTGACCTACGTAATTGCAATCCCTCTGTACATCACCTTTATAATAACAATAAAATTTTTTAATAAAATAAAATATATTTGGGAAGATCATATGACCATGTGCTCATGATGTAAGTTCATGAAAACAAAACTAAACTAAACAAACCCAGAACTTGACATCCTATGAATACAATTAACTACGACTGGCTGAGTGCTGGTGGCTCACGCCTGTAATCCTAGCTACTCAGGAGGCTGAGATCTGAGGATCATGGTTTGAAGCCAGCCTGAGCATGAAAGTCCCTGTGAAACTCTTATCTCCAATAAACCACTCAAAAACCAGAAGTGGCATGTGGCTCAAGTGGTAGATCACTATCCCTGAGCACAAAGAGGCTCAGGGACATCACCCAGCTCTGAGTTCAAGGCCCACAACCAACCAAAAAACAAAAATGCAAAAAACACAACAAAAAAGACGTCAGGAAATAGTGCCAAAACACTAACTGAATTTGTCTTAGGGCACTGGGGTACTAAATTCTCACAGGTTAGCATTTTTTACATTTTAAAAATATCAAATACAGTAACTCAAATACACAGGCATTAGCCTAAATTTCACAAAGACGCTGTATCAAACATAAGCATATACTTGGCTCCCTACCACCCTCAAGATAAAAGCCAGTTTTGCCCACCTGGCTTATCCAGTCCCTCACCACCTCCGCCTGTGTTTTCAGTCTTACTTCTTATCACCAAGTCCTCTCATCACCCTAACAAACACATTTTTGTACCTCTGAGAATGATCTTGCCACAAGCTCAAAAAGTGTCTCCTTGCCAGCACTCTAACTCTACTCAGGAGGCTGAAATCTGAGGATCATGGTTGAAAGCCAACCCACAAAAGAAAACCTGTGAGAGTCTTATCTCCAATTAATCAGCAAGAAGCCAGAGGTAGAGTTATGGCTCAAATGGTAGCGTGCCAGACTTAGTGATAAAGTCATGTGAGAGCATCAGGGCCCTGACTTCAAGCCCCAGTCCCAAACAAACAATTACCTCTTGTGTGCTATTCAAAATGCTTAATAGAAGTTGGGAAAGGTTTTCACCACAAAAGAAATGATGCACGTTTGGGAAGAGAAATATGTGGAAGAGAAATATGCTTGTATGGACACATTACGTGGTTCTCTATTACTCTGCAGGCATTTTCTATTTTTTTATGTCTCAATTGAAAATACCTGTTCACAAGATAGAAAACGTGGCTTGCATGTGACAGAGACTGTGGATTCCTCCACAGAGCTTCATTTTTAACTAAGTGCATGGTCGCTTAGCTTTCCTTTCAGCTGGATGCAATTCTGGCTAACGGGATGTAAGCCACAGCCAGCAATCTCCAGGAAGGTCTCGAATGAGAACAGGTGCTCCCTTTCTCTGAGCAGCCGACTGAGATGAAGTGGAGGCCATGAGCTATGCTTGGAGGAACAAAGAAGAAAACTAAGTGCCCCGGTACGCACATTGCTGCCTGTAGCCCTGGAACACCTACCTCTGAGTTCTGTTTCTCATTCACACGGAGGAGAAGGGGGAAGTCAACTTTCTTCTTGCACATACAGTTGTGATGGTTGTGTCACGCAAATGGCAAAGCAGTTTATGAATACAATGCATTCCTGATCAGTTTTTACATTCTCACCCATCCCTCAAAAAATCAAGTTTTCAGAAAAGTTACTATCTGAAGAAATGACTTGAAAGAAAGGGTTGAGCTCATTGCAAAGGGAAAAAAGAACGCGAAAGAAGGCAGCAGAGAAGGCCAAGGCCATCCATAACCAGTGGAAGAGTGGGAAATGAAGACAAAGATTTAGCCAAAGAATTTTTAAGAATAAAAATGGCTAATATGAGCCAGGCACTAGTGGCTCACACCTGTAATCCTATCTACTCAGGAGGCTGAGATCTGAGAATCACAATTCAACATCAGCCCAGACAGATAAATCTGAGAGACTCTTACCTCCAATTAACTAGCACAACATCAGAAATAAAGGCTCAGGTGGGATAGCACCACTGCTCACACTTAGAGTTCCAGAAAGAATTGACTGTAGTGGGAGAAGAGAGGTTTCTCAGAGGAGACTAGGGGTCAGATGTATGAGAGAGGCCTCTACTGAGGGATGGCACCCAGGCCCTGGGCTCAAACCACAGTACCAGCACTAATTAAAAAGAAAAGATCAGACAAAACTAGAAAAGAAAAGAAATAAGGCTAGATGTTGGGCTAGGAGTGCAGCCCGAGTGGTAAAATACTTGTTGTGTGTGTGGGAAGATCTAAGTTCAATATCTAGTACATCTATATTTAATTTGTATACACAGCATAGACAAGTAAATAACTAAACTATTTGTTATTATTAGTGTTTTCCTAGCAAGCAGTATTACTTTTAGAATCAGAAGTAAGTCCAAAAAAAAATCCATGGTTAAAAGTCTCAATTTTATACCTTCCATTTCTTGTACTCCTTTCTAGAAAAAGGGAGAAACGTGCAAAGGAAAAGGAGGTAAGAAGAGAGGAGAGGGTGGGAGAGAAGTTAGACTCTCAGAAATGCGCCTGTGCTTGGGTTCCAGGAGGGGCAATATGCAAACTGTTTATGGTCCTGCCCCAGGCTCTGCATGGAGACCACACAGTGAGAGCAGAACTAGCTAGACTACTCTCACAACTAGACATCCGGTAACAACAGCCTGCTTTCAGCTTCTAGCCATAGCTTTGAGCGTCATGCGTGCCATCTCCTTGTCTAGAGCACAGCTCCCTACATGTCTCTCAGATGCTCTGAGCTGTGAACTTTCCCTGCCCTCCCCTGCTAACTCTCCCCCTATCTCACATGCAGTAATTATAATAAAGCAATGACACGGCAATGGCGTCCTCTTGGGTTTTTTTGCTTTTGCGTGAAATGCTGAAGGCAGGGTCTGTCTCCGCACAGCACCTATCGTGGCTGAGATCACACTAAGAATCCTCATACAGACCTGTGATCATTGCAGGTGCCTTCCAGAAAGTTCCTGGGGTCAGGGTAGTCATATGACTATTGCAACTTGGAGTTTCCATTTTGCTCACACTAGGGGTTCCAGAAATTGGTTGTGGTGGAAGAACAGAAGGCCCCTAAACCAACCAACCCCTTGGAGGAGACTAGGAACCTGATTGCAAGGGGCGTCCTCTACTGATGGTTAGACTGGAGTAAAGACCCTCCTTCACTCTTGGAGAGGGTAGAGATGGGAAAGAAATTGTCAACATCAAGGTGTCTACCTGAATCCAGTGCCAGCGATCACTGCAGAATTATTAGGCTGGAGCCGGGTGCTGGTGGCTCACGCCTGTAATCCTAGCTACTCAGGAGGCTGAGATCTGAGGATCGCGGTTCAAAGCCAGCCCGGGCAGGAGAGACCGTGAGACTCCTATCTCCAATAAACCACCAGAAAACCAGAAGTGGCACTACAGCGCCAAGTGGTAGAGTACTAGCCTTGAGCTGAAGAGCTAAGGGACAGAGCCCAGGCCCAGAGTTCAAGCCCCACGGCCGACAAAAAAAAAAAAAAAAAGAATTATTAGGCTGGCTTTTGAAAAAACTGATAGATTCCGTATCAACATTTGCTTGTTCAGTCGACAAACGTTAAAACTTCTTGAGCTTGGCCTGGTATCAGGAGATTAAGATGCAATCTCTCAGGAAGGTGGCAGTAAAATGGCTTCTCACAGATAGAAACTCACACTGCGGAGTGGCATTGATTCAACCTCACCGTATTTGGTTGCTGGGACAGCGGCTTGGTGACTTACACCAGTCTTTTTGGCTGAAATGCAAAATTACATTGCCTGGAGAGTTCCAAACTTCAAGACTGTAAGGGAAGAATCTGCCCTTGACTCTCTCTTGGGCTTGTGTGGCCATCTTCTCCCACCACCTCATCATATCGTCTTCCCTCTTATCCATTTTTCTTTTCTTTTTTTTTGTCCAACATGGGGTTTAAACGCAGGGCCTGGTCCTGTCACTGAGCTTTTATGCTCAAGATTAATGCTCTACCACTTGAGTCACAGCTTCACTTCTGGGTTTTTGGTGGTTCATTGGAGATAAGAGTCTCATGGACTTTGCTGCCCAGGCTGGCTTCAAACCAGGATACTCAGATCTCAGCCTCCTGAATAGCTA
This sequence comes from Dipodomys spectabilis, assembly GCF_019054845.1. Lineage (NCBI taxonomy): Eukaryota > Metazoa > Chordata > Mammalia > Rodentia > Heteromyidae > Dipodomys > Dipodomys spectabilis. Next base: position 7,777,461 of record NW_024870720.1, on the reverse strand, counting down.
GGGTTACAGGTGTGAGCCATCAGCACCCTGTCCGTTTTTCTGTGTCCAAATTTCTCCTTTTTATAGGGATACAAGTCACACTGGATTATGGCTCAAACGTCCCTCAATAAAGATCTTACCTCTAACTCAAATACCATTCTGAATTTAGGATTTCCATATCCTAACATCCACCCACACCTTAGGGGCGATCCAAAGCCCAGGTGTCAGTGCTGACCTTAAACCATTTCCTGGCCATGTTGTGTGACTACTCCTAACGCTGTCCCTGTTGGCAAAGTTAGCAGGAGTCAAGGCCAGCAGCAGCAGGGGAGACACACAATGGCACCTTGTCCTCCAAAGGGGCTTGGTGATCTCACAGTGCTCACTCCTGTTTTCTACAAGCATGATCCACACAAATGCGGAACTCAATTGTGGAGCCATTTGTCAAGAAGAGAAGACAGACTGATTAAAAAGGATACCCAAGCCAGGCACTGGTGGCTCACGCCTGTAATCCTTGCTACTCCAGAGGCTGAGATCTGAGGATTGCAGTTCAAAGCCAGCCTGGGCAGGAAAGTCTGAGAGCCTCTTATTTCCAATTAACCACCAGAAAACCGGAAGTGGCGCTGTGGCTCAAGTGATAGAGTGCTTGCCCTGGGCTGAAGAACTCAGGAACAGTGTCCAGGCCCAGAGTTCACGACTGACCAAAACAAAAAAAAAAAAGGGATATTCAGTCCTTTAAACATACAACCCAACCACATGTCCAATCTAAACAGTTTACCTGAACTCCCCTGTAAAATAAGAAAATCACTCACCAGGACACAAAATAAAATATGCCAGTCTGCTTTCTCCAAAATACCAAAATAGCATTCTCAAAACAAGAACCCAAATAGGAAATCTACCTAATCATTATCTCAAGAATAAATTTTATGTCTCAGTTTCAAGCACACAAATAGGAAGCCAAAGTGGAAAAGCTTTCACTAAACAAAATACATTAAATGGCTCCTGACCCATGAACTAAATCTTTCAAGTAATTATATAACCTGATATCTCTACTAAATAAGAAATAACCTCATTTGGTAGCATCTGAACCAGAAAGATTCAGCTGAAAAAACAGTCAACAGGTTCCAATTAGAGCACAAAAACCAGAAACTGTCTATGAGCGAATGCTTTGTCCTTTCTAGAATCTACCTCATTTGTTTTGTTTTCATTTTCTTTTGTAATCTTTAAAGCTGGTGCTATTTGTGAGCACTTAAATGGGAGTGGGGATGGATAGCCAGTGTGTCTAGTTAGTAGGCAAAACACACACAGAAAAAAATAGAGGTGAATGATGAGAGCAAGTTATTACAAGTTATCCAGCTGCTTTTTAAAAGGGTACCAAAAATAAATAGAGCTACAAGAGGTTCCTTTAAACTTTAAATGCCTTTTAAAGACATTAGTATGTACCTTGAACCTGATCTGAAAAATGAACATTTAGGGGCAGTATTCATGGGCTAATTTCTGACCTCTTGTGGTCAAGTTGTAACAAGGTCCTCAAATATATCACAATTCTAAATTATTGCTGCCACTAGGAGAACCTCAATCTATGGAGGATTACAAGGAAAACAGTCATCCACAGTCCCAGGGATACTTATTCTCTTTGCCCCTAGAGAGTTCTATAGATGTTGTAAGCCCTTTGGCTAACTTCTGCTCAATGGATGACTGAAGAACCCCAAAGTAGTAAGCCTTGGGTGACTCTCTTCTTCTAACCTCTGCAGAATATTAGTGATTGGGAGAATACCCCAACGCAGCAAGCAAGTTGTCCATAATTGGCCCCGTAGAAGTGCTGAGAAGAGCAACTGTGTTACTTAATCATACCTACCTGATAGTGTGTCCCCCTAAACAAAAGGCCATATTAGTACATCAAGAAGAATGTAGCCAAGGGCCAGTGGCTCATGTCAAACCCTAGCTACTCAGATGTCTGAGATCGGAGAATGTGGGTTTGAAGCTAACCCCAACAGGAAAGTCTGTGAGACTCTTATCTCCAGTTAACCACGAAGAAGTGGAGTTGTGGCTCAAGTGGTGGCAGCCTTGAGTGAAAAAGCTAAAGGACAATGCCCAGGCCTTGAGTTCAAGTCCAAGTACCAGCACAAAAGAAGGAGGAGGAAGAAGGGGTGAAGGAGGAAGAAGAGGAAGTGAGAGGAGGTAACATTTAGACCTCAGAAAGTAATCTTTCACTGTTGTTTATAATTAAGACTTACAACCTGGAAACCACTGGACTGTGATCATCTGAATTCCATTCTCTTGAGTAGCTAGGTTTACAAGTGTGAGCCACCAGCACCCAGAGGTTACTTGCTGTTTGGTTTGGGTTTTTTTTTTTTTTAAGCCTTCTCTGTTTATATAATCACAACTATTTGGAGAGACAAAATAAAAGTTTCAGATTTTTTTTGTTTTCTTATTTAACAATAATACATCATGGATTGTCCTCTAAATAAGCTGATAGGGATCTGTAGCACATTGCCTTATCCAAAGGAATGTATAACATGTGCTTCTGTACATGCTTTTCTAGAACCTGTCACACTCCCATAAACATGTGGAATCTTTTTTCCTCTTCTTGAACCATCGTGACAAACAGAAAATGTCAGAAGCAAGGCTGAGTGAGCTAGATTAGCAAAGAGAATTCTCCCCTCCTTCTTCCCGACACTCCATTGAGGGGACCCCAGCTACAGAGGGACCCATACGTAGAAGTTCTAACTGATTTAGACTTAAGGTTAGATCTTGAGTCAACAGCTAAACTGCCAGATATGTCAGTGAAGAGGCCCCCAGATGGCCAGAACCTACCATGGATCCTGCTCAGCTTTTTTATTGTCTAATGAGACTTCACACAATGAAGAAGAGACAAACCACCTCCATTGCCTGATAGTTTCTGTTGTCCTGAATGATATTCTTGACACCCCAGAGTCCATGACTATAATAAAATTTCATTTTATGCCACTAAGTTATGGGGAATTTATTATATGACAATAGATAGCTAGAACAGGACCAGTTCATCCCTTCTAATGGCTGCGTATTTCACAGTATGGAGACAACACAGCCTGCTCAAGCATTCCTGGCAAGGGCATGCACTTGGTTTCTAGTTTTTCCCACTACAAAGCTTACTGCATAAACAAAATAGATCCCAGCAGATACGTAGTTACCTTGAGACTTTTGTTTTCTTTCCATGAGAATTATGCAGAATTGTTGAGTTAAATATATATATATATATATATATATATATATATATATATATATTAGAGGTTTTTTTTTTTTTACAAATTAATTTGTTTAGAATTTGTCATTTAGAATCTTCTTCTCATTGTTCCTTTGGGGTAGAAGATGGATGCTCTATTCTTTCTCTCTTTCACCCTAACAGGTAGATGGTGTGGAGCTAGTGGATGGTGCTTTTCTTAAGCTATGAATGTGAGTCCATGATTTTATGCCTGGGCAGGTTTTAGTTTCCATTTGTGAAGGACCTCTAAATGTGCAAGATGTTTCTCTTTAACACTGAGACTTGAGACTCAGGAATTCTGTCAGGACAGGTTGAAATATGGCCTTTCTTTCATCATTCCTGCCTAGAATTTAATGATTTAATGTAAGACTTTATTCAGCTCCAAAATTTGCATCTGTTAAACCTGGCTTCACATGAAAAGCCCTGTTACTCATGTTAGAATTAGAGTACCAATTCAAGATGATAAAAAAAAAAGTAGCTGAGTACCTTTCCTGAAAACATTGGATCATCACAGATGTTAGTTCAATGATCTGACATTTGGCTCTTGAAAGCAATCTGAAGTGCAATAAAACAAAATACATAATTTACCCTAATCTGATCATTACACAGTGGTGCATTTAAAAATATCACACTGTACCCCATAAATATGTACTATTTACTATGTGTTGATTTAAAATTTATAATGTATACATTAAACAATTCACTGTAGTATCAATGATGGTATTTCATTATAATTATATATGTATATATTTATATATATATATATGTATGTATATGCTGTGTCTACTTTTAAAAAGAATGGGATACACAGTTTGAGGGGAAAGAAAAACTACTCAATAAAAATAAAGTATCTCTCATATTTAATACTCCCCAAGGCCTGTCCCAAGATAACCTGATATTCTTTTTTTATAAAAGCTTTCAAAAATTCAAGCTGGGCACTGGTAGCAGTCTGTAATCCCAGCTACTCAGAAGAGAGATATGAGGATGGCGGTTCAAAGCCAGCCCAGGCCACAAAAGTCTGTAAGACTCTTATCTCCAATCAACCACCAGAAAGCTGGAAGTAGTGCTGAGGCTAAAAGTGGTACAGTGCTAGCCTTTAGCTCAAGGACAGTGTCCAGGCCCTGAGTTCAAGCACCAAAAAGACAAAAACACCCAGGTGCCAGTGGTTCACACCTGTAATCCTAGCTACTCAGGAGGCTGAGATCTGAGGATCACGGTTCAAAGCCAGCCCAGGCAGGAAAGTCCGTGAGACTCTTATCTCTAATCAACCACTAGAAAACTGGAAGTGGCGCTGTGGCTCAAGTGGTAGAGTGCTCACCTTGAGCTGAAGAGCTGAGGGATAGCGCCCAAGCCCAGAGTTCAAGCCCCACAACCGACTGAAAAAACAACAACAAATCTTTGAGAAATTCTTCATGTGAAGCAACAACAAAAATTATTAGTGTGGGAGTATGCATAATTTCCTTCCTCCTCCTAATAACAAAACATCATTTGTACCCTGATCATTTCCCTTTCATTGGATTATTTTGTAAATTGGATAAATGGGAAATTTGGAAAGCTGAAAGTAAAACCAAAAGCCTGATATGAGAGATTTGTATCTGAAAGGCCCAAAGCTATTCTCTACTCAGAGAACCAATGGAAAGCAAAAGGGAGCGTTATTAACGAGGCCACACCTGGCATACATGTCAGGGTTGTAATGAAGGGTCAAAGCAGGAAATATGGAGACAAAAAAAGCCTTGGGGTATCTACAAGATATGAGAATGGGAGACAGAAAAAATACATGGGCAAGGAAGACTTTAAGGAGTGTTCTGACAAGTTATGCCTATAGAGCTGGGAAGGTGGCTCAGTGGTAGAGCGCTTGCCTTGCATGCTTGAGGCCCTGGGTTCGGTTCCTCAGCACCACATAAGCAAAAAGAAAAAAGCTGGAAGTGGTGCTGTGGCTCAAGTGGTAGAGCGCTAGCCTTGAGCTGAAGAGCTAAGGGACAGCGTCCAGGCCCAGAGTTCAGGCCCCACCACTGGACCCCTCAAAAAAACAAAAAACAAAAAACAACAAGTTATGCCTATACAATTTGTGTTATATAAAACAAGGCAAAGAAAGCCAGGTGCCAGTCACTCACACCTGTAAATCCTAGCTACTCAGGAGACTGAGATATGAGGATTGTGGTTCAAAGCCAGCCCAGACAGGAAGGTCCATGAGACTCTTATCTCCCTACAGGGCATGTAAGCTCTTTGGAGAATATAAGTAAATATTAAATACTTCTCTGCCTTCTGAAGTAGACATTGCATGAAGCGGAGTTATCAACAACCCAGAATCTGGGGCTGAGAAGGTGGCTCAGTGGCAGAGCGCTTGCCTCGCATGCATGAGGCCCTGGGTTCGATTCCTCAGCACCACATAAGCAAAAAGAAAAAAAAAAGCCGGAAGTGGTGCTGTGGCTCAAGTGGTAGAGCGTTAGCCTTGAGCTGAAGAGCTGAGGGACAGCGCCCAGGCCCAGAGTTCAGGCCCCTTGACCGGACCCAAAAAAAAAACCAACCCAGAATCTGTTCTACTTACTTCTTGGACATGCTTTAGTGTACATACAAAAATACAGCATTTAGGAAGCGATATCTAGTAGATAAAATAATATGGCTACTTAGAATGTATTGTGAGGAAGGTTTTGCATCTGCTTCTGTATCCTTTAAAAGTAAATATTGAGCTGAGCCCTGATGGCTCAGCCTGTAATCCTAGCTACTCAGGAAGATGAGATCTGAGGATAGCGGTTCAAGGCCAGCATGGTTTAGAAAGTCCATGAGACTCATATTTCCAATTAACTACCAGAAAACCAGAAGTGGCACTGTGGCTCAAGTGGTAGAGCACTAGCCTTGAGCTGAAGAGCTGAGGGACAGTGCCCAAGCCCACAGTTCAAGCCCCATGACCAATAACCAAAACAACAACAAAAAAAGCTCAGGGACAGCATGAAAGCTCTAAGTTCTAGCCTCAGGACCAGCACCAAAAAAAAAAAAAGAGAGAGAGAATATTGAGGCCAATTATGTTGGTTCACACCTGTAAAATTCCATCTGCTTAAAGACTGAGATCAGAAAGATTTCATTCAAGACCAGTTTAGACAAAGAGCTAAGAAGATTCCATCTTCTTAAGCAGGGCTAGTGGTTCACACCAGTTAGCCCAGCTATGTGAGAAGTATAAATAGGAGGATAAAGGTCTAGACAAGCCTAGAAAAAAAACTCAGGTTCCACTTCATGACTCACCTCTTTTCCCTAGTCTATCAGCACACCCCTAGATTCCACTTACTCCTTATTCACCCAGTATTTCACTCAACCACTTCAACCTTATGCATGGCCCAAATTCCCCCTCCCTCCCATTGCCATACCTGCTTGTCAGTCACCAACCCTGGTTAAACCCACTGAAGTCTCCGCTTCTTCTGACTCCCAAAACTGCTGGAGAAATGTCACTTGATTTAACAAAGGCATGCAGAGCTCCATCTAAAAGCTGGCTCTGCTACTTACCAGCTGAGAAAAATAACAAGATCTCTCTGAACATGTTACCTATTCTGGAAAATGTAATCAAAAACTTCAACCAAAAGCAGCTTACTATCACACAAAGAAAAAGCTGCTAAAGATCACTCTGGGGTTGGTTCTAGGACTCAGTGGTATTATGGAGAACATTCGTTCTTCTCTGTTCCTAATTGTCCATCATAGGATTTTAGCCTGGTTCTTCCTGGTTTCAACATGACTGCACTTCCAGGCATCACAAATTCTCACAAAGTACAGCTGGAGAAGAGTGCACTCTACCATGTGCCTCTTTATAATAATGAAAACTTGGATTGAATTCTTTTTTTTTTGAATTCTCTTATACATCATTCTACACCCATCCTTTAACCAATCAATGGCTATGAGAGATGGGATTGTATGGTCAGCTTGGAGAACAATCATAATTCACCTAATAACTTTGAACCTTGAGATGGGCCTGCTCTTGCACATACCGTCACCAGCTGGTGTCCTGAATCAACCCCAGATGGGAAGTAATCTCCCAGATGGTTGTGATGTCATTGAGTCACACCATTAAGGAAAGTACCTCGAGGAACAGCCTCCCACAAAGACTTTACACTTTCCTAGTTAATCAAGGTACCTCTCCTTGACCTCTACCCCAACTGTGGTTTGCAGGTCTCAATCATAATACATGGAAAGAAATCTACTCTTTTAAGATGTCATAAGTTTAGTCCTCATAACAGTAGTGGGGGAAACTGAGGCATGACGATGTTAAGCAGCTTGCTCACAATCATACTAATTCTTGTTTTCAGACTAATTCTTGAAAAGGAGTTGTGAATATGCACACAGCAATTTTTTTTATTAATTGGTTGGATAATTTGAAGTGATAGTGCTCCTATATAGAACACTTGATGAGTTTATTTTTGGTCCTGGGGCTTGAACTCAAGGCCTGGATGGTATCTCTTGAGTTGCTTTCTGCTTGGGCTAGCACTCTACCACTGTGAGTCACAGCTCCACTTCCAGCTTTCTGGTAGTTAATTGGAGATGAGAGTCTCACAGCCTTTGCTGCCTGGGCTGGCTTCGAACTGAGATTCTCAAATGCTCAGATCTCAGCCTCCTGAATCACTAGGATTACAGCTGAGACACTAGTGCCTGGCTTGAAGGAATCCTTGAGTGTTTGTTCATTATGATGGATTTCCTTTCTCAAAACCTGAAAAGCTTTTCAATGCACTTGTTTTTATGTATTCCAATTCTGATTTTACCTACCAGTGAACATAAAATCTTTACCTTCCTTCTTGTGCTTGATGGAGGAGGAGGGGGAGCCACACCTTCAGCCCTGTTCTGGTTATTTTTGGAAGGTGTCGCTTTTTGCCTTGGCACATGCTTAAACTGGGTCCCACCTTCTTATGGGACAAAGGACACACAGTGGCACTGTGTCCAGTAATTGGTCAGAAGGTTTCATGAACCTCAGTGTCCAGGCTGGCCTCAAACAGCAATCCTCCCTTTCTCAGCTTTCCAAGGGGCTAGGATTACCTATGATTGATGAGTGGAGCCCAAAAATGTGGTGCCTATTCACAATGAGACTGTACACAGCCATTAGAAGGAATAATATGTCATGTGTGGGGAAATGGATGGACCTAGAACAGATCATGTTAAGTGGGGTAAACGAAGCCGAGAGAGACCAACAGCACTATTTTCTCTCATATAAGGAAGCTAGGTCCAAAGTTAACTGGGACATGGTGAACATTGCAGGACTTAGGCGTTCTCACACAGTGAGCACAAAGGAGCGCATTCTTAGGAGAGGACACAAGGATGTGATGCCTATGTGCATCTCATCATGTATTTATCGAAATGAACTCATTGGTTCTCAACTTATTTGAAGTAAATGCCAACTATGTCATTTTCAGCAAGTATTTAACATTAAAATATAACAACACCATTGCTGTAAGCAATTGCTCTTTAATATATTCATCCAGTTCATGTTCACATTGTCAGTTGCCTTTTATTGTCATATAGCTTAGTGTGTTCTGCTGAAGCGGTATCCAAACACAGTCCACACATGCAAGTGCTTGAGGTTTCTGGAGTCTTAATGTATATACAGTTCTCTCTTCGTCTGTGTAGTAGTATTTTCTTTGCAAATTGGTTTTGGAGAAATCTTGTTCTTCCTTGCCCAGTCAGCATTCCAATGATGGTACGACCGTCTGTACTTCAGTCTTCTGCCTTTCCTACACATTGGCTGCCGGATCTAAGGCATGATCAGACGTACTCCTCCAAGGTGAAAGTAAGTCATCTCCGAGACTTTCACTCACCTCTACCAAGAAGCTACTAGTGGCCTAACTAAGCTTCCTAACTTTAAAAGTTTTTGATTTTGTTCTCTGTGCTGGGTGCTGTGAGGGTTGTAACAATGTGAACACCAGAAACAGTTTAAACTTCTGCTCCACACCAGGGCAGCAATCCTGGCAGCGTCCCTGGAGTAGGAGGAGGTAAGAATTTGACTCACCCTACTCCCCATAAGATGCAGCTCTTTAGGATGCTTACTGTCTGGGGTAACCCTTTTATTCATCTCCAAGTCTTCTGTCCCTGTGAGTGAGTCAGGGATCACAGGTGCGTTTCTTTTTTAAAAATCTTTTGTTATTATAAAGGGGATATACAGAGAGGTTACAGTTACACAGGTACATTTCTAAGCACTAGTCAACTCTTGTTGACTGCCTCTAACTTACAAACCTGATAATGTTTTAATGGAGTTCATATTTTCATCCAGAATTTTTAGTCTTCCAGCTCCCCAGGGTGGGTGGCTCTGAGTATGTAATTACGAAACACATGAAATACACATATATAAGGCAGGCGAATGTAGCAATAGCAGAAACACGTTTTGATTTATAAATTTCCTTCTAGAAGCACTCCTTGAGTCAGACCACATCTTTCCTAAGTAAGTTTCTTTCCCTAAGGAAGGCTAGAACAAGACTGCAATCCTCCCTAAAGCTCTTCCCATGCTATAGGCATGACTTGTCCCTAGATGTTTTAGATGCTACTAATGCTGCTTTTCTTTGTAAGGCATCCTAAATGTCTCAATATTTCACAAGTGACAGCAACATGCTAGAACCTCATTTCTAATTTTGTATACTAATTGGTTTCAGAAAACACAACCTATACACCTGAAGTCAAGGTTTAAAATCAAATAAAGGCTATTTAATACATATTCTCATCACTTTATCACTTTATTTACCTGATGCTTCCAATGCATGGGAAAGGAAGCATGTTCTGCACTATTTTGAGATACCTCATAAGTGATCACTGCATCACCCCATTCCTTCACCTAGCCCATACCCTGCAGCTGCTCCTGCGTGACCAAGAAGAACCACACTGGGGGGGGGGGGGGGGGCAGCGCAACATCCTCTGTCATTCCTCTACACCAAAATATAGTCACGCTTTACAGTAAAGAAAACTGGTTTTTATTTTGAAACTTAAATGCAAGTATTTCTTAGTTATGAAAACCGAATAATCTGTGAACAAATTCAAGAAGTTGAGACCACTATGAGGAGTGCCCAGAACCTATAAAAGACATGAGGTATGTGTATGAAGTTCACAGGGAAAGACATTTTGTCGGGCATTGGGAACTCATGTCTGTAATCCTCGCTACTGAGGAAGCTGAGATCTCAAAATCACAGCTCAAAGCCAACACAAGCAGAAAAGTCTGTGAGACTCCTTTCTCCAACTACCCACCAAAAAAGCCAGAAATGGGAGTTGTGGCTCAAGTGGGAGCATTCGCCTCGAGCACAAAAGATCAGGAACAGTGCCCAGGCCCTGAGTTTAAGCCCCAGTGCCAGCACACGCACCCGCACACGCACACGCACACACACACACACACACACACACAAACATTTCTAGTATTTCAAACAGAAGATCAACATCCAGCCTCACCACCTCTACATCAATTAATCACTGCCTATCTTAGTGTTTCCATGGTTAAGGTTTTACTTGCCTTAAATCATAGGCACCGGGGCTGGGAAGGTGGCTCAGTGGTAGAATGCTTGCCTTGCATGCCTGAGGCCCTGGGTTTGATCTTCAGCACCACATAAGCAGAAAGAAAAAAGCCGGAAGTGGCACTGTGGCTCAAGTGGAAGAGCGCTAGCCTTGAGCTGAAGAGCTGAAGGACAGCGCCCAGGCCCAGAGTTCAGGCCCCATGACCGGACCCAAAAAAAAAAAAAAAAAATCATCGGCACTAAGTGCTAGCTTTTTCACAGGAATGTGAATAAAAGCAAAAACCTAAGTGAGTATGCAAATACACTAAGAAGAAATAACTTAAAAGCCTAATCTAGTTGCCACAACTAAATTATCAGATCAACATCAACAATTAACTGTGAGCACAGACAATTAGCAGTGAAGCCATCAACTGAAAGTACATTTCCTCAGCCATGCTGGGTACTCAGATGATGTAAATATTCAGTTGAAACCCATACAACTGTGTTTTCCTTTCTACGAGTGAACTATATGGATGTCACAAACAGCTATGGAAGGAATTCGCCAAGATTTTCACATTATTTTAATAGCACAATAAAAAATGACATGGCAGGACTAATACCCATTCTCTTCCTTCCAAAAGAACACCCAAAACTTAGCTGAGCAGAACACAGTCTGAAACCATCTCAGCCTCCCTTGCAGCTAGGTATAATCATATGACTAAATTCTGGCTAATAGGCTAAACAGAAGTGTCTTATGACAGCTGAAGACTGCTGACACTAAGCTCTTTGCTCCTCCTTTCTTTGACCTTCCTCCCATAGAATATAGATGTGATAAATCTTTAGCCACCTACCCGGGCCTACAAAAATGAGGACCACACCTTGGGTACAGCCGAGTATTAAGCTAAAACAGACCCAGATCTCCAAAAACTTTATAGAAAGGAGCATACCAGTCCTTGACTCTTAATTTCTGAGATTTAATTAATGTTAAAAGAGAAATAAACCTTTCTCTTCTGTCATTGGAATTTAGGTTTTATCTTTGGATAAAGGAAGCAGTTTCATAAATGGCAGATTTTCACAGACATATTATTATGCAGCCACATCTCTCAGGAAGGCTAACATTCCTTAAGGAAGTATTCTCCCTCTCACAAAAGAAGTGGTTTCTGCGGGTACCGGTGGCTCATGCCTGTAATCCTAGCTACCAAGGAGGTTGAGATCTAAGGATCACAGTTCAAAGCCAGCCTGGGCAGGAATGTCTGTGAAACTCTTATCTCCAATTAAACACCTGCAAACCAGAAGTGGCACTGTGGCTCAAGTGGTAGAGTGCTTGCCTTGAGCTGAGGAGCTCAGGGACAGCACCCAGGTCCAGAGTTCAAGCCCCATGACTGACAAAAACAAAAATAAAAACAAAAGAGGCAGTTTCTTTGTAGTAGGAGTCAGAGAACCTAGGTTGGAACTATAGCTCTGCCACTTACTCAAAAACCAATTAACCCAAGGTTTTTTTAATCCATTTTAAATAGGGACAGCACCATCTGTGAAATAGGATTCTCTTGAGATTTAAATTTTAACAGATGTGAAAGTGTTTCAGAGTAAAAATTGTTACACAAATAATAGTGAGACTACTTATAAGTTACTTATGGATAAAAATTGTCTCATAATGTATCCTGGGTAATAGGTATTCAATAAATATTTGTTGAATAAATATTTCAGTCCTTGATAATTGAGTTAATAAAGCTTTTTTGAGCTGAATTACATTGAAGGTCCTTAATGTCACTTAACACACTGCTTGTGTCCCTAATAAACACAACTCTTTATCTTGATGTTAGTCAAAAGATAAGAGGGATGTGAAGAGAGAAACCTTAACTAATCCACTGATCTGGTTCTATATTAAGATGTAGTTATGTGCAACTACACTATTTTGGGGGCGGGGGATCCGGTCGTGGGGCCTGAACTCTGGGCCTGGGCGCTGTCCCTCAGCTCTTCAGCTCAAGGCTAGCACTCTACCACTTGAGCCACAGCACCACTTCTGGCTTCTTTTCTTTTTGCTTATGTGGTGCTGAGGAATCGAACCCAGGGCCTCAGGCATGCGAGGCAAGCGCTCTACCACCGAGCCAACTTCCCAGCCCTGATCTGGTTCTAAATAGGACCACTATCTGCTACAGCAAGTCAACTAGCCAGGTGTGGAAGTGCAACTTCTAACGTAGCACTCAGGGGGCTGAGGCAGTAGGCTATCTACTTCAAGTCTTGCCTAGACTACATAGTAAAATCCTGTCTCATAAAATCAAAGTAAAAGAAAAAATTACAAATAGAGTAGAATAAAAGTCATGGTACAGACATAAAACTTTTATGGCCTCTTCCCCCTGAAATTACAAGGTCATAAGCAAAAAATATTATTTAATATTTAAGCCATGAAACTTACATCAAACGAAGGACTTCCTCACACTGGGCTGTGGCTAAAGTAGTTTATTAAATTAAGTATGTAATTTGCAAATGGTCTCATAAGAAAAGTGGAAAGCAAACTTATAAACTGTTTCAATAAAAAAGTACAGAGTTAACAGCAAAATTACAATTTCTTTATAGTACAAATAAAACATTTTGTTTCTGATACACTGTGAAAATGTTACAATATATTCTCCAACTAACAGCTGCAATGTTGTACTTGAATGAAAAGTCTCATGGTTAATTCTATAGTTTATTAACAACAGGTTCATCATTTGGACCATAAAAGTCAATTACTGAATTTTAAGGAACATAATAAACTTTGTTGAGGGACAACATGAAGTTCTAAATGGCTCTTCAAGACGTAGGTTTGTTCTAGCCTTGACTATTCAATTCTGTAAAGAGGCATTAAGTAATACTGTAAACTTCAATTACATTTTAAAAAGAAGCACCATTAACAAATATTCTACAGAAACTTACTTTACTTTTAAATGACACTGATTTGGGCCACACAAACATTTAAATCTGTTTTCTTTACATGTAAATAAAAATAAGCAATATTTAACCACTAGACGGAAACATTATCAAACTTCACCTCATTGCGCAATGGAAAAGCACTTAGAAAAAGCACTTGGAAAAAAACAGCACACATGATTATTTTGTTTGTATACATTTTCTTAATTGAGAGCAGTTAAAACATTGTCAGAGCAATTTCCTGAGTTTCAAAAGTTTCCAATTTCCAGCTCAGAAATAACTAATTTTGTCATTACATGTGTCTTCCTTCTAAGCATACAAAACACTTGAATTAAAAAAAAAAAAATAACTAAACAAAAGAATTGCGAGCTTTTCTGATAAAATGTTGTAACACACTAAACATGTTAGATGCTAGTGACAATTTCTATTATGTGTGCTATGTTTAAAGGCCATAGAATTGCAAACAGTATAGAAATACTAATAAACAGAAGAAACCTCAACAGGACAGTAACACAGAGATCTGTGAACAGCTGATACATGTCAGAGGGCTGGCTTCCATTTTGCTCAGGCACAGGAGCTGGGCTGATTGGAAACACACTGAGAGTGCATGGCCCACCACACAGCCTGCTGCTTCCCACACTCATTCTCTCTTTCCCTTTGGCAATTCTGGTAACAGACTGCTAAAATACTCTCAACTACAAAGACCGCTGCATTTTTAATATATTTTAAAACACTAATCAAGTTTACAAAGACGACTTCTGAAGAGTCATGTATTCGAATAAGCAGGCCAATACATGAAAACTCTGACAGTCTCTATATTATCTTTTACCTTTGACATACAAGGTTTAGAAATCAACAAAACAAAGTTTTGATAATCCCTACGCTATCTTAACCTCTGGCATAAAGGATTTAGAAACAGACAAGTGGAGGAAAGGATTATGAATTTTCCTTTCTCAATATGTTGTTTAAACACACTAGATAGGACAGGAGATAGCTTAAAGAACATCGTAGTGTGTGTGTGTGTGTGTGTGTGTGTGTGTGTGTGTGTGTGTGTGTGTGTGTGTGTGTGTGTGTGTGTGTGTGTGTGTGTGTGTGTGTGTGTGTGTGTGTGTGTGTGTGTGTGTTTAAATTTCACTTGTATATTTTTGAGTAATAATTAAGAAATATTAAGTCAAGTGTGGTGGCCTGTAATTCAGCACTCAGGAGGATGAGGTACAAGGATTGTAGTTCAAGGTCAGCCTGGCCTATAATAAAGTGAGACCCAATCATTAAAAAACAAAAACAAAGGGGCTGGGAAGGTGGCTCAGTGGTAGAGCGCTTGCCTTGCATGCCTGAGGCCCTGGGTTCCATTCCCCAGCACCACATAAGCAAAAAGAAAAAAAAGCCAGAAGTGGCGCTGTGGCTCAAGTGGTAGAGCACTAGCCTTGAGCTGAAGAGCTGAGGGACAGTGCCCAGGCCCAGAGTTCAGGCCCGATGAGCAACCAAAAAAAAAAAAAAAAAAAATTGATCTTCTTACATTTGATTTGACCACAGAATACCATACTACTTCTTTTGACTGTTTCCATGTTAATCATAATTAAAGTAATGAAATAAGCCAGGCACCAGTGGCTCATGCCTGTAATCCTAGCTACTCAGGTGGCTGAGACTTGAGGACTGAGGTTAGAAGTCAGTCTACACAACAAAGTCCATGAGTCTCTTATCTCTAAACACCAAAAAGGCTGGAAGTGGATCTGTAGTTCAAGTGGTAGGATCCTAGTCTTTTGCAAACAACTTAGGGACAGTGCTCAGACCCTGAGGTCAAGTCCCAGGACTGGCACAAAAAAAAAAAAAAGAAAAAGAAAAAAAATAGCTGAAGGTGATTTTTTTTTAAACCAGATGAGAAAATATAGAACAAAAAATGAGGGCTGGGTATGAGCATGCATCTTCATACTCTGCAATACTGAATTATGGGGCTTAGTGTTGTTTCTCAACTCTTAATTCATATTAATCTATACATAGGAATATTTTTATATCATTGACAACTTTATAACTTTGTTGTAAGTTATTGAAAAAAGGCTTTATTTTTAATGTATACAACACTTCTAAGCATCACAAAGTGTTTATACTGGTATTTTAAAAACATATTACAAACATAATGTGAACAATAATTCAGTAACAGTCACTAATCATTTCTAAATAATAAACATGTTATTTTGTGGAAATAAAATTCACTAATAAGGCTCTTCTTTTAAAAGCATGCATCCATATAATATAAAAACCTGTTTTGAGTTTATTATCATTAAAATGTTGACTGTTGGGAAACTAGCCAGTACTTCAAGATTCTTTCAATAATATTCAGTCCTATCATTCCTGATCCAAATAACTTTTATACTAAAAAATCCCCACAATTACTTGTTAAAATGTATGGTGAAAAATACTCTATATATTCGAAGCAAAATTTGACCACTCTGAGAAAATTATACGTAATTCCATTAAATTCTTGTAAAGGTAATTATCATTCACATGCTAACCAAACAACAGAAGTTAATGAACCTTTTCTTTCAGAAAGTTGGCTCTTTTTCAATGACAAGGATTCGTTTTATAATTATACCAAAAATGTTTTCTGGTATTTGTTTTAATAGGATTTTAACTTAATGCAGCTTAGAAATTATGTGTGTAAATGTAAAATCTACCACTGTCTGATATGCCACTTATAAGACAATTTTTTAGAAGAAGCTCTACTCAGGAACCAACATGTGGTAGAGAACAAGGCATTTCTCCTTTTCTGAAAACAATTCTACCTATGAAAGAAATAAGACTGCAAGATAATCTCAGACCCAACTTTCCTCACAAGAAAATATACACAGAGACCAGAACAGAGCTAAGAGACCACGATCACACACAAAACAGTAGGAAGTGCATTAGAATGTCTTCCTTGCTCCAAAATATGGCAAAGTAAGTAATATTATACATTTGGCCTTGAAAGTTTAAAAAGTATTCAAGTGTTTTTGTTAAATCTCTTTCTTTCCTTACTACCACTGCTTCTTTTAAAGCAAGCCTTGGAAGGTGTGAACTAGGCATGCTGCCCTAAAATATCTCAATCATGTTATCTCTCACAGAAACCTTTACCATTATTAAATGTGGAACCAATAATACAAATTTAGTATTTTCTCTATGAATAAGAACTAGTGTACTTCATACTTTAAAACTGTAGCTGATACTTTTCTTAGGCATTTTGTAATCAACAAAAATTCTCTTTATTTAATGTCTTAGCAAGTAACATTTGGCAACTGATTCAGTAAAAAATTAATTTCTCTTGAATTTTGAAAACCATGTCTGTTTTATAACTGGACATAATCCTTAGTAAGACACAAGTTTAGAGCAGAATTGACTGCATTACTGCAAATAAAATTACTTTTAACCTACAAACCTTCATACTTATAAGAACTTTTTTTTTACTTTAGCATGACTTTCAAGCACCCTGGTTTTATTTCAGAGAACCTGCAGAAATGAGAGAAGAGTTATTTTAAAGATAAAGTTTCCAAACTATATAAGAAATAGATCATATAATCTATTCAAATTGTCTGCATTTAAAATAATATTTATTATCAACATTCCTTTGTTAACATCCAAGACCAATATCTGTTTATGTTCCTTTTAATCTCAGTGTTACTCCTAAATCATTAATTAATACAAGTTATAATTTAAAAAAATCTCTCAACCCTAAATTTGACCTAAAAAGGGCATACTGTGCAGATAAGATGCTGACAGCATTACAGTGTTTCTTATGCATCAAGAAAACACAAGGAAGATACCTCTGATACAGTGATAAATCAAATTCATGTGGCCACGCAAAGCTTGCAAATCCCTCAGTTTGAAAATTTAAGGAACATTAGTCACTAAAACAGATCAGTAATCTCATCATAATAAAGTTTTCATGCATTCCTTTTGCAAAACTAATGCTGAAATGGATCTTGCTTTTATGTTAAGAATTAACGCTGTTTTCTATCATATAAGCAAGAAACATTTCCTTACATGGCATAAACTCAACAAGTTACACTAATTGAAACTTGAAGGGCTTAAGCACCCATATCTTCAGGGAATCTATCCAATGAACCTTTCACCCCAGAATTGTCTTGTCACTTTCTATTATTAAATAATGATCACAATGGAAAAGGACATTGTATGTCTGTCAGCAAAAATTGCTAATGGCATTTAACTTCTAAAAACACATAAGACTCTAACTGGAGAACTCAAGGTTAAATAATAATCTAGAATATATCTGCATTTAAGCAGAAGTCCTAATTCCATCAAAACCCCAAAAATACATTTTTTTCTTTCAAAATTAGCAAATCTTAAACTATAATATATATAATATACTTGCATAGTTACATTTAATTTTCTTAGAATTTTAAAGTTATGACAGTTTTATTAGGTGATGATATTCATTGTCCTTCATTTCTCTAGCAGAACAAGTTATATTTTAAGCATTAATCTGTGACTGAAATCAGATGGTTCAATTTAGCTAACTATCTTAACAAATCATTTTAAACTAACTGTTAGCAGTTACTTAGTTGTAACAAATGGCAACTGTCATTAGACACCAGAAACATACTTACCTAAAGCTATGGCTTGTGAGGTATTTAATGACGGCTGGTTTGATTCGAGCAACTCCTCCCTGGCTGTGGTTTCCTCTCCCCGTGATCACAGAAAGGTAGGGCTTACCACCGTTCTGCTTAAATTCTGTCACAACAGGAATTGGAACAACTAAAGTCATGTCTTACATTCTCAACAGAAAACATACCTTAAATGCTTTGTACTTATAACGGAATTGTTGAATTTAAAACTCTTTGCACAACTACATAAAGATAATAATAATTCTAAAAACACCCTAATTACTCACATGCACATTAAATAGTTTTCATAGTGATTTAGAGATCAATTACCTATTTTTTATTATTACTGACTACACAGTGGCTACATAGTGGGTGTATTCCTGTAATCCCAGCTATGCAGGAGGGAGAGGTAGGAGGATCTCAGTGGAGACTGGCCCAAGGCAAAAAGCACAAGACCATCTCCTGGAAAATGAACTAAAAGTAAAAAGTACTGAAGTGTGACGTCAGTGCCAGAGTGTCTGCCTAGCATGCACAAGGACCTGAGTTCAAAACCTAGTGCTACCAAAAAAAAAAAAAAGCCTTGTAGCAATCTATCCCTCTAAAGTTAGATAGAAGTAGGCTATGTGGCGCTCACACCTGTAATCCCAGGACTAGGGGAGGTCTAAAGTACAAGTATTGGAAATTTGAGGCAGCCACTTAATAGTAAGACCCCTTCTGAACAAACCAACAAACCAATTGAAGTGGGCCTTCTTCTCTTGTGAGAAGGAAGATTCCATGCACCTTAAGACATTTTCTACAAAATGACAATTACATTAACAATCCTATTCATACCTAACAATTACTATACACACTGTCACTGCTTCAAATGACTTGTATTTGTTAACTAGAAATCTTCATAATACCCCTGTTAATTAAATATTCAAAAGCTAGCTAGCTTTAGTTTGAACCACAGCTCTGCCACTCTCAATGGCTGTGTAACTATGGACAAATTCCTTAGCCGAAGTCTCTTAAAAGACTGTAGCTCCTGCTTTGGATATGAGCTTGGGAAAGCAAGTACATACATCTGAAAGTTAAGAGCAGTAATAGGGCTGGGAATGTGGCTCAGTGGTAGAGTGCTTGCCTAGCATACATGGAGCCCTGGGTTCAATTCCTCAGTACCAAAGAAACAGAAAAAACTGGAAGTGGTGCTAGGGCTCAAGTGGTAGAGTGCTAGCCTTATGCAAAAGAAGCTCAGGGACAGTGCCCAGGCCCTGAGCTCAAGCAAAAGAAAGAGAGAAAGAAGGAGGGAGGGAGGGAAGGAGGGAGAGGAAGAAGAAGGAAGAGGAGAAGGAGAAAAAAAAACCCTGATAATAAAAAATAGCAGCTGCTCTAATTCAAGTTTTTGTTACTGTTGTTTGATATTAGGTTTGAACTCAAAGCCTCATACTTGCTCAATTGGAGGTCCAGTTATTAAGCTGTGCCTCTAGCTTTGCTTCATTTGCTACTAATTTTGGAGTTGGAGTCTAGAGAACTTTCCTGCCTAAGCTGGCTTTGAACCATGAACTTCTGGAACTCAGGTTCCTGAATAGCTAAAATGACAGGTGTGAGCTTAAGAAAACAACAATAAAAAACACCAAATTCAAGGCCAGCCTGGGCTATGTAACAAGACCCTGTCTCAAACCAAACACACAAACCCTTAAATCTATGACTCAAGTCTACTGCCATTCACTGCCATCAGTCCTTCATTGTGTCCTCTTCCCACCCCCAGACTAGCACACCATTTACCTCACCTCACCTACTAGCTGTTCTGAGAATACTCATCAGTGCTTTGTTGAATAGATTTGTGTGTATGCTCGTTATTACAGGCTGTTTATCATCACTGAAAGAACTACTTAAGCACATTCCAAACTCCTTACTATTTCAACTACAAATGTTTTAGTGTCTATCTCAAAAAGAGCTCTTTAAAAACCACCGTATCATACCACTTTACAAAACTAACACTAGATCCTTAATATTATTAGTTTCTAAAAATGTCCCCGATTATCTAGCAAAAAGAAAAGGTTTACATGGTACTTTGTTTGACTCAAGGTTAAAAAAATCATTGCATTGAACTGATGGATTTCTCAGATAAATTTAAAAGTTT
This sequence comes from Dipodomys spectabilis, assembly GCF_019054845.1. Taxonomy (NCBI): domain Eukaryota; kingdom Metazoa; phylum Chordata; class Mammalia; order Rodentia; family Heteromyidae; genus Dipodomys; species Dipodomys spectabilis. Next base: position 7,757,172 of record NW_024870720.1, on the reverse strand, counting down.
TTAATTTAAAAGTTCAATTTAAGGGGCTGGGAAGGTGGCTCAGTGGTAGAGCGCTTGCCTTGCATGCCTGAGGCCCTGGGTTCGATTCCTCAGCACCACATAAGCAAAAAGAAAAAAGCCGGAAGTGGCGCTGTGGCTCAAGTGGTAGAGCGCTAGCCTTGAGCTGAAGAGCTGAGGGACAGCGCCCAGGCCCAGAGTTCAGGCCCCACAACCTGACCAAAAAAAAAAGTTCAATTTAAAAAGCTTTCCCTCTGGAAAAGAAAATCTGAATTTTTCTTTATAATTTATTAGAAAAAGCAAGATGCTTTATCTTAGAACTCAGTCTGGCTTTTGTCAGTTATTTCTCTCTGGTGTTGCTTAACATGTTCTTCTGTCCCCTGTGAACAGTCAGGCCTAAAGGCTTGGTCTTCTGCTACACTTGGGAGCAAAAGTACTTCAAAGGTAGTAGTGTATTTCCATTAAAAGGAACATAAAGGCCAGTTGTATCTAGTCTTCTACTCATTCCCAGTTTTGATGATTCCTTTATATTATGACTAAAATCTTCAGTGCAGAGCCACAGCCTTTCCCCTAAAAACATTCGTATTCAACAATACTACCACCTGGTGGTGACTGGTAATAATTACAGGCTACCATGGCTACCATGGCTACCATGGTGGGCAGCACATACAAGATGGGCCTTGGCTTCCAGAAAACATTTGCACCTTGGATCTGAGTTATCTTAGGCAGGTTATTTAATTCCCTAAAGGTTTTTTGTTTTTTGTCAGTTGTGAGGCTTGAACTCTGGCCTTGGGTGCTGTCCCTGCTCTCTTCAGCTCAAGGCTAGCGCTCTACCACTTGAGCCATAGTGCCGCTTCCAGTCTTCTAGTTGTTTATTGGAGATAAGAGTCTCATGGACTTTCCTGCCCAGGCTGGCTTTGAACCATGATCCTCAGATCTCAGCTTCCTGAATAGCTAGGATTACAGATGTGAGCCCCGGCACCCGGCATCCCTAAAGGTTTTGTTGAAATAAAAATCCCACAGAATAATGCTCAACATTTTTTAAATGTACAGTTCAGTGGGTTTTAGCACAGTTACAATGTTATTCAACCAATAATACTAAATCCATAATGTACCCTCATGTCAAAAAGAAATTCTAAGCTTGGTGCTGGTGGCTCACACATGTAATCCTAGTTATTCAGAAGGCTGAGATCTAAGTATCAAGCCAGCTCAGGAAGAAATGACTCTGAGACTATTGTCTCCAAATAATCAGCAAAAATGCTAACAGTGAAGGTACGGCTCAAGTTAAAGAGTGCCAGTCTTGAAATAAAAAGCCACACAAGAGCACGAAGTCCTGAGTTCAAGCCCCACTACCAGTATAAAGAAAAAGAAAGAAGGGCTGGGAAGGTGGCTCAGTGGTAGAGCGCTTGCCTTGCATGCCTGAGGCCCTGGGTTCGATTCCTCAGTACCACATAAGCAAAAAAGAAAAAAGCCGGAAGTGGCGCTGTGGCTCAAGTGGTAGAGCGCTAGCCTTGAGCTGAAGAGCTGAGGGACAGCGCCCAGACCCAGAGTTCAGGCCCCACAACCGGACCCAAAAGAAAAGAAAGAAGAAGAAAACAGAATTATATTGTTTTCAAGAAAACATATGGAACTGGAGATCATTATTGTTAAGTAACATAAGCCAAGCTCAAAAAGTCAAATATTATGTTTTTACTCATATGTGGACTCTAGACCTAAAAGATGATAATTTAATTTCAATAATGTGATATGAGTTTAAAAGAAGGAGGAGGAAAAGAGAGGGCACTGGCTAAGTAAAGAGGATCAAAGCAGTTACATTCTAGTTATGAAGATAGCATAATGAAACCCACCAACTACTATCTGAAAAAGTAGGGGAGGAAAAAGGGGAACTAAGAATATAACAGGGAGGATGAATCTGTTCCAAGTACACTATAAGCATCTATAGAATTATTACAACAAAACTCCATGTATGACTCATGTATGCTAAGAAAAAAAGAAAGGAAAAGAAGGGGAAAAGGATTGGGGAGAAATACAAAAGGAAGAGCTACAACAAGAAACATATATAATAAAATGTTATCATGTATTACTTGAAGTTACTGGCACATAAATGTTCATTATTCTGGAGCCTGTTCAACATGGTAAAATGTCTCATCATAGATGACTTTCAGCCTGATATACCAATCCTATTTAATCATAAGTGATATGTACTAAATTGATAAACCTGTACAATATAAAACTGTCAAAGACCTACAGAAATCAACTAAATCAATGAAGTTATCAGTGACAGCTCAGCCACAAGGTAAACAGCAGGGCACTGGCATCTCTCAATAAAATACAAAAGGAAGACAACGCCAAGTCAAAAATTTAGTAACACTGAAAGGTGATGGCTTCTAGTGTTAAAGAGTTTGAAGTAACGAAAAAGGATTGAACTTCCCTAAGCAGTGCTATCATCTAATGATGAAAAAGAAATAAGATGCCAACCCAATGAGACACCACACCTCTGTGTATGTGAACTACATGATACTGAATGGAGCCATTAAAAGATCATCTGAAGCCCTGAGAAGAGGCAGAACACACACACACACACACACACACACACACACACACACACACACACACACACACACACACACACACACACACACACACACACAATATATGACAGATGGGACCCTTCCTACTGACTCACAAAGACAAGATAGAAGTAAAAAGAAAGAAGGTGTGTGGCCACACTGAGGAGTCTTAGAAATCCAGCTTTTTGTGTCAATTTTCAAAAATCCTATCACCTTACTTATATGTTTATTAAACATCTATTGAGCAAAGATACATTGGGCTGAGCATGGTGTTATATGTCCTTAATCCCAGTGGTTGGGAGGCTGAGGTGGGAGGACTGGGAGTTTACGGTTAACCTTGGCTGTGTCATATAACTACCTCAAAAAAGAAAAAAAAAAAGCAGAGATAAAAGTACATTTATGCCGGGGCGCCAGTGGCTCACACCTGTAATCCTAGCTACTCAGGAAGCTGAGATCTGAGGATCGAGGTTCAAAGCCAGCCCGGGCAGGAGAGACCGTGAGACTCCTATGTCCAATAAACCACCAGAAAACCGGAAGTGGCGCTGTAGCTCAAGTGGTAGAGTGCTCGCCTTGAGCTGAAGAGCTGAGGGACAGCGCCCAAGCCCAGAGTTCAAGCCCCACAGCCGACCAAAAAAAAAAAAAGTAGAATTTATAACTCACAAAAGATTCTCAGATTACACAGTTCCTTCTCCTTAATACAGCAAAGGAAGATACATAATGTGAAGAAGAAAATGTTAGTGGTTGTTTGAAGAACAACTAATATAAATGTCTACAGATGGCACAGATAGCCTCATACCCTCCTGATTTTGCAAGTCTACCAACACTATGGATAGAAGCATGTCACCAGCACAATCCTACCTTCAGTTTTCCGCTGTAAAACTGTTGTCAAGTGTTCTATAGCTTCATCCACATGCAGCCCATGTAGGTCTAACACATTTTGTGGCAGCAGAGAAGCATTGACTTTCTCAAAGATCTCCACAGCAGCAAGGTGATTAGCTTCTCTCATCTTCTGCTCATGAAGACTACCCTTTAACCATAAACAAAGCACCATGGACACCTTTCGTACTTGCTCTTAGACAACCAATCAACTAATAGTACCCTAAACTCAAAAGGCAGAACATTACATCTAAAATCTGAATGCAATAAGGCAAAAGAATGCACCAACATTTAAATTAATTTTGGTGAATGATGTAGTTCCTAAAGTACTTAGCCACTGACTCACAGTATTTTCTGAACCAAAAAATCATAAAAGGAAACAACACTGAACACTACCTGTTGTCAAGAAAGAAGCCACTGGCTTACTACTGGATGAACAAAGGTGTATCTTTTGGTGCTCCCAGGTCTGGGCTTGGTAGACCCTTTCAGCATCTCCCAGTGACTTCCTCAGCCACTGAAGGGCTTTAAGGGTCACACTCGTAGGAGACATTTCTCTGATCAAGCTCCACAAAGTAAGCCATGTGGAACCACCAACATAAAATATAAATCAAAGAAGTGTCTTACCTTCCCATACAAAATAAGCCCAAGTAGAAATTTTGTTTCCCTGAAAAATATGAATTTATTTTCTTTGTCCAACTATAAAAGCAATCAAGTAATTGGGTACCAGGAGCTTATGCCCACAGAAGGCTGAGAGATCTGAGGATCTTGGTTCAAAGCCAACCCAGGAAGGAAAGCCCCTAAGACTCTTATCTCCAATTAACCACCAAAATGCCAAAAGTGGAGCTATGGCTCAAGTAATAGAGCACTAGCCTTGAGCACAAAAGCCCAGGGACAGTACCTAGGCCTGAGTTCAAGCCCCAGGACCAGCACAAAAGAAAAAAAAAGTAGGATATTACTAAAAATTCAAGCCTACAAAAAATAATAGGACACCTATAATTCCACCCTAAGACAAGTATTTTGCTTTTCTTTTTCCAGAAAAATTGTATAAATGCTACTAAATGACAGAATATAATTATTTGTATCTAAATATCTTCTTTTCTTTTATTGTTATTACAAAGGTGATGTACAGAGGGGTCGCAGTTACATAAGTCAGGTAATGAATACATTTCTGTTTGGTCAACGTCACCCCTACACTTGTTCTCTCCTTTTTTTCCCTCCCATCCTCACCCACAAGTTATATAATGTCCAGTGGGACAATGTAATTTGAAAGAAAATATGGATTGCAAGAAAAACCTGCAATTCATGCAAAGCCTAAATGTAAAACAAAAGCAAGAACTAAGCACTCAAAGGAGATGGAATTCCCACAACAGTCTAGTTACCACACAGGGCGGATATCATAGCTTCCAGATGACCTGAAGATCATGGCCTACTGACAAGCTGGGCAAAGGGTTCTGCACTTACCTGCTGGGCATAGAAGGTGGCAACATTTTTCTTCCCCATGCGGTACGCCTCCTTGGCCTTGCTGTAGCACTCCGTCCTCTTCTGCTGGTGCAGGAAGGCCTCGGCCCGGTAGTCATCATACTCCGGGTAATCAAAGTCCTGGAAAGATGGCTCACCTGGGGGGTCTTCAGTCTCCTTCGACTTCTTTGCCTGAAAAATGTTATATAGTAAGTAATACACACAGAGAGTTTGAAAACTAGCATGCCTGATCTTCAGAAAATGTTTATAAAAAATGAGCTCTCTACTTAGGAGTCTGAGATCTGAGAATCAGATCTCAAAATCAGCCTGGGCAGGAAAGTCTGTGAGACTCTTATCTCCAATTAAACACCAGAAAACCGGAAGTAGTGCTGTGGCTCAAGTGGTAGAGTGCTCACCTTGAGCTGAAGAGCTCAGGGACAGCACCCAGGCCGAGTTCAAGTCCCATGACCAATCAAAAAAAAAAAAAAAAAGCTCTCTTATTTTCTCATCTTTTTTTTCTCAAATAGAGCCTGCCAAGCTATAAACCAAGCAGTTATGAACTACATTCACTTCATTGTGTCATTAATGTTAATGTTCTTTAACTAACCTCATCTCAGAAGATGTTAAAGCATTCACAAAAATTACCAAAATGTAATTAGGTCACAAAATCAAGCAAAAAAGATAGAATATAAGATATTCAAGAGTAAAATTCTAATCCCAGCTACTTGGAGGTGGTAATCAGGAAAATCATGGTTTGAAACCAGTGTATTAATAAAACAGAATTTTAAATGTTAGTTCCTTGAAAATAAACAAGTCAGAGGTAGGTACCAGTGGCTCACACTTGTAAGCCTAGTTAGTCAGGATCTAAGCCAGCCCAGACAGGAAAGTTTATGAGACTCTTATCTCCAATAAACTACTCAAAAAAGATGGAAGGAGCACGTGGCTCAGCTCAAGTGGTAAGCACGCACAAAGAGGTTCAAGGACAGTACACAGTGGAGGGAGGGAGGGAGGGAGGGAAGGAAGGAAGGAAGGAAGGAAGGAAGGAAGGAAGGAGGGAAGGAAGGAAGGAAGGAAGGAAGGAAGGAAGGAAGGAAGGAAAGAAGGGAGGGAGGGAATGTTACTGATACCATAATATACCTAGTAACTGGTTCCTTAGTGTCCTAGGATAGCAGGAAAAAAAATTATTCTGCTTACAAAACCTTAATGAGGGCTGGGAAGGTGGCTCAGTGGTAAAGCACTTGCCTTGCATGCCTGAGGCCCTGGGTTTGATTCCTCAGCACCACATAAGCAAAAAGAAAAAAGCCAGAAGTGGCGCTGTGGCTCAAGTGGTAGAGAACTAGCCTTGAGCTGAAGAGCTGAGGGATAGTGCCCAGGCCCAGAGTTCAGGCCCCACGATCGGACCCCCCCCAAAAAAAAAAAAAAAAAAAAACTTTAATGATTTTTATCAGTCTTGTGACACATACCCACATTTTGTAAACAAGACTAAGAATAATCTCCAAAATAACATTAAAGTTTATGCTTTAGCCAAGGTTTACATAATTTAGAGACACTTCTTTTCTGACTACAGTTGCCAGTCATCTCCCACTTCAAGCAAGCACATCTTGTCCCCAGCACCTCCCATCACCAGGATGACTAACAGCTACAAGCATGCTATCAGGACAGAAAAGAAGTAATTTTTATTCCCTGTCTGCTTATGAGTGCTCACATCATTGTGTATACTCCCTGCAACTTATAATATATCGTCTATTCAGTACCATGTTTCCAGCGAAAAGCATCAGTGTCTTCACTTGGCTCCTGCTCCATGAACAGCACTAGTCAAATTATCCAAATCCTCTATAGCAACTAAGTGATGGTGAAAAATACCAAGGAAAAGGGGCAGGATGGTAGTACATGGCTATAATCACAGCACTAGGGAAGGTAAGGAACAAATGTATAAGAGTTCAAGGCCAGCCTGAGCTACAGAAAGACCTTGCCTAAAAAATAAAGAGAGAGAGAGAGAGAACAAAGGAAGAGAGGGAGGGAAGGCATATTTTATTCCTAAGCAGTCTTATAAAAAAAAAATAGGGACCAGTGGTTTGTGCTTACAATCTGAGGTACTCAGGAGGCTGAGATACGAGAATAATAGTTCAAAGCCAGCCCATGCAGAGAAATCTTTGAAACTATCTCTAATTAAACAGCAAAAACACAGGACTGAAGGCATGGCTTAAGGAGTAGAGTTACCAGCCGTAAGTGAAAAGGCAGGGTGAGAGTGAGAGGCCCAGAATTCAAGCATCGGTACTGGCACGAGTAATTAGCCAATTAATTTAATTAAAAATAGAATTAAAAATTGTAAAAAGCCTAATGTTCATACAATATTAATATATAAAATCAATTACATTTCTATGCACATTTACAGTAAACAATGTAGAAAGAAAAATTAAGAAAACAATTTCAATATAAAATGCTGCAACCGGGCTGGGAAGGTGGCTCAGTGGTAGAGTGCTTGCCTTGCATGCATGAGGCCCTGGGTTCGATTCCTCAGCACCACATAAACAGAAAAAGCCGGAAGTGGTGCTGTGGCTCAAGTGGTAGAGCGCTCGCCTTGAGCTGAAGAGCTGAGGGACAGCGCCCAGGCCCAGAGTTCAGGTCCATGACTGGCAAGAACAAAAAAAAACAAAAAACAAAAAAAACCAATAAAATGCTGCAACCACTTTGGAAAATAATTTGACACTTTCTCAAAGGTTTAAATATGGGCTGGGAATGTGGCTTAGTGGTAGAGTGCTTGCCTAGCACTCTGGGTTCAATTCCTCAGTACCACATAAACAGAGAAAGCCCAAAGTGGTGCTGTGGCTCAAGTGGTAGAGCGCTAACCTTGAGTACAGAGAGGCTCAGAGGCAGCATCCAAGCCCTGAGTTCAAGCCCTAGGATTGTCAAAAAACAAAAACAAAAAAACCAGCAGAGTAAAAGGTTAAATATTTCTGCCTATATACTTAGATTTCAAGACCACATTTTTATAAAACCATATATATATATGTATATATATATATATAAACCATATTATAAAACCATATTGCTAAATGAATAAATCACATTACTAATCAATTCACCTTCATACTGAGTATATTACACTGTAGAGTCTCCACAGAAGTTGCAGAAATTCTAATATTTGTCATATATGCTGACATTAAAATCATAAATAGCTATAAAACCATTACTTGGCATGCAAAAGATAATCTAAACTAAACATGATAATGATCATTCAAGTTCCAATCCAATCTAAATGGTTCAAAATAATCATTAAATTATATTCCTTAAAAAAACATTTTTATTTACAATTTATTGAAGGAGGAAAACAACTCCTACCTTTTTCTCTTTCGACTTCTGTGCAGTATGAGGAGTGGCACTCTCATTTTGGTGACCAAACTCTTGAGCTACAACTGTTTTCACAGGGTCTCCTTCAAGAACACAGTTTAGAAACTGCACTGTGTGTTCTAATGAATAGCTGGAGAAAGTTTAAGTACAAATACAATGTCAATAAATGAAAATAAAAGACATACTGAGACACTAACAAAAGTAATTTTTCAAGCATTTTATAAGAATTTAAAAACTTAGCTTACTTTAAGTCTTCCACTTTAAATGCTCATGTGTATCTCAAACATTCGAGAATGTTCTGAGGGTAAATAACAAATAATAGGCTTTCCAAAACTAATTTTTTAAAGTAAAAACAAAGCTGGGTGGTAGGTGCATGCCTGTAATTCTAGCACTTGGGAGACTGAGGCAGTACCAGCCTGGGCTACAAAGTGAGACTCATCTCAAAAGAAAGAAGGAAGGGAGGGAGGGAGGGAGGGAGGGAGGGAGGGAGGGAGGGAGGGAAGGAGGGAGGGAGGGAGGGAGGAAGGAAGGAAGGAAGGAAGGAAGGAAGGAAGGAAGGAAGGAAGGAAGGAAGGAAGGAAGGGATGGAGGGAGGGAGGGAGGACTGCAGAGAAAAGGGAATGGTAAAAGACTGATCAATGGGTAGATATGAGAAAGAAGGCTATTCCATACAATAAGGTGATTATAATAACGTGCTGTACTAGTTGAGGAATTTTTGGTCCTAGAAGATTGCACTCAATTACATGTACCACTCACTGAGTCCACCTACCTTCCTTACCATAATGAAGCTAGAGTTATTGCTTGCTAAGAGAATCATCCACCTGCTGGCAAATAAAGAGGGACAATCAACCACCTCCTGAGAGTCCTGACTAACCAGTTGCTCTGGCCTGTAATTCTAGCTACTAGGGAGACAGAGATTGGGGGATCATGGTTCAAGGTCAGACCAGGCATAGTTCTCAAGAAGGCAGGTGCTGATGGCTCATGCCTATAATACTAGCTACTCAGAAGGCTGAGATGTGAGGATTGTGGTTCAAAGCCAGCCAGGACAGAAAAATCCATGAGACTCTTATCTCTAATAAACTACTCAGAAAAAGTTAGAAGTGGCACTGTGGCTCAAATGGTAGAACATTAGCTTCAAGCAAAAAGAGTCTCAGGGACAGCATCCAGACCCTGAGTTCAAGCCCCAGGATAAGCAACAAAAAAAAAAAAAAAAAAGAGGGAAGGGGGGAGTTCACAAGACTCCATTTTGACCAGTGGCTGGGCTCATGATTGCTTATCTGTCATCTGAAGCTACAGAGAAAATACAATGGCTCAACACAGTAGTACACTCCTGCATCCCAGCAAGAAAGAAAAACATAAATAGGAGGATATCAGCCCATATATGCCTAAACATAAAACAGATTCTTTCTCCAAAATAACCAATGCAAAAACAGGGACTGATGGCGTAGCTCAAATAGTAGAATATCTACTTTTTTTTGTGGGGGGGGGGCTGGTAATGGGGCCTGAATGCTGTCCCTCAGCTCTTCAGCTCAAGCCTAGCACTCTACCACTTGAGCCACAGCACCACTTCCAGCTTTTTTTTCTTTTTGCTTATGTGGTGCTGAGGAATGGAACTCGGAGCCTCAGGCATGCAAGGCAAGCGCTCTACCACTGAGCCACCTTCCCAGACCCATAGAATACCTACTTTTATGTGAAGACCTGAGTTCAAACTACTACCAAAAAAAACTGGGCTAGAAGCATGGTTCAAGTGGTAATGTACCTAGTAATCACATGGCCCTGAGTTCAAACCCCAGAAGCTACAAAAATAAGAGAGTTGAGGGGGAAAGGAGGAAAACAATAAGGGAAGGAGGGAGTCAGGCGTAGAGAGAAAAGCCTGATGAAGTAACAAATCAATTCCTATATTACTAGATTCTCAAAAAGTTTCTAAGAAGGTATCTATTGAAAACTAACCCTTGTTAAAATAGAAGGAAAAAAATATATGATCAAAAGTATATATTGAGCCAGGTGCCAGTGGCTCACACCTGTAATCTAGCTATTCAGGAGGCTGAGATCTGAGGATCAGGGTTCAAAGCAAGCCTGGGAAGGAAAGACCATGAAACTCTTATCTCCAATAAAGCACCAGAAAACCTGTAGCTCAAGTGGTAGAGTGCTAGCCTTGAGGTGAAGAGCTGAGGGACAGCGCCCAGGCCCAGAGTTCAAGCCCCATGACCGACAAAAAATAAAAATAAATTTTAAAAAAAGAATCTATTGAGGGGCTGGGAAGATAGCTCAGCGGTAGAGTGCATACCTTGCAAGCATGAGGCCCTGGGTTCGATTCCTCAGCACCACATAAACAGAAAAAGCCGGAAGTGGCACTGTGGCTCCAGTGGTAGAGCACTAGCCTTGAGCTGAAGAGCTGAGGGACAGTGCCCAGACCCAGAGTTCAGGCCCCATGACCGGCAAAAAAAAAAAAAAGAATCTATTGAGAGTTGGGAGTGAGACCTGAAAGTTGGTAAAGCCCCTGCTTACCAAGCATGAGACCCTAAGTCCAGACCTGGGGACCACAAACAACAACGAACATACATATTAAGCCAGCATAGTAGCCAGCATACCTCTAATCTTAGCTACTCAAGTGGCAGAGATTAGGAAGATCACAGTCCAAGGTCAGCCTGGGTGAGAAGTTCACAAAACCCCCATCTCAATCAATAAATAATGTGGACAAGGTGCACACAAAACTGCCACCTGAACTACATGGGAAGCTTAAATAAGAGCCTCATAGTCCATACCCATCTAGGCAAAAAGCAAGACCTTCATCTAAAGAAATAACTAAAGCAACAGGGTAAAAAGGGCTCAAATGGTAGAGTACCTGCCTACCAAATACAAGGTCCTGGGTTCAAACCATACTACTACAGGAAAAATAAAAATTTATATATACAAGGCCACATATAGGCCTGTGCCTATAATCTTAGTACACTCGTAAGGCTGACTTAGGAGGACAACAGACAGGTTCCAAGACAGTCTGGGCTTAGAGAAAAAGTATATATTATTCAAAATAAAAGCATGTCTAATACATCAAACATCAAGCACACTATTCAACTGGACATGGTGGTACAGACATGGACAGCCTGAGTCAAAAGGATCTCAAGTTCTAGGCCAGGCTGGTCTACACAGCAACTTCTAGGCCAGCAGAGTCTAGATAGCAGGTCCCTACTGTCAAAAAACAATATTTAAAACAACATAGTGGCAACTCAGGACCCAATAAACAGTTGGTATATTTTTTGTCAGTGAATTAAGACAATACATTCATCCTGTTAATCACTTAGGAAAATAATGAAGGTAAACCTTTAATTTCACTTATAAGTCTCTACTTCAGATACACATATAAAAAATGCTAGGTCTATTTGAAATTTTTGCTTATTAAAAGAAAGTGGGTGCTGGTGGCTCACGCCTGTAAATCTAGCTACTCAGGAGACTAAGATCTGAGGATCCTAGTTCGAAGCCAAGCTGGGCAGGAAAGGCTGTGAGATACTTATCTCCATCCAGTTAACCACAAAAAAAGCCAGAAGTGGAACTACTGCTCAAGTGTTAGAGTATCACCCTTGAGCACAAAAACTCAGGGACAGTGCCCAGGCCCTGAGTTCAAGCCCTAGGACCTATACCAAAAAAGGAAATATTATTTAATCTTTGGATAATACAAAATAAGACTAAAACTAAAGACATAAAGCTCACAAAGAGTAAGAACAAGATTTTCTGCTAAAATACATGAATTAAAAATATATATGAAAATGCAGCAGTGGTACTCACTGGACATTGTTGAAAATGAACTGTACAGCTTGTGAGTAGGTAGGAGGGAAAAACTGGGAGAGAAGGGGTAACACTGTCCAAAAAGAAATGTACTCTTTACCTGACTTATGTAACTAATCCCTCTGTACATCACCTTCACAACAATTTTTTTTTTAAATAGAGAGATATATGAAGCCAGGCACTGATGGCTCATGTCTGTGATCCTAGCTACTCAGGAGACTGAGATCGAAGGATCATGATTCAAAGCTAGTCAGGGCAAGAAAGTCCAAGAAACTCTTATCTCCTATTAACCATCAGAAAACTGGAAGTGACGCTGTGGTTCAAAGTGGTAGAGTGCTGGCCCTGAGCAAAAAGAGCTCAGGGACAGTGACAAGGCCCAGAGTTCAAGCCCCACAACTGACAAAAAAAATATACGTATGGATTGGGGGATGGTGTGGCTCAGTGGTACAAGTGACACAGCACCTAACTAGCAAGTTAACTTTCCAATACCACCAAAAAAAAAGCAATCAACGTGTACATCATAAGTTAGAGATTATCATTACAGCAGGAAAAATAACTGTACTCTATCTTAACAAAGACTATGCATGATATCTAAAGAGCCCTCAAGTCTAGAAAGAGAAAAATTGGCAAAAATGAGCAACTGATGGGGGGGAGGAGGGTATTAAGGCTTCACATTTATCAGAAAAACAAAAATTAAAAAAAATATTTTTCTCATCAGACTGGTAAAAACTTAACTTCTAATATCCAGGAAGGTTACAATTTTATAAAAGGAAAGTTTTCAATGTACATATATAAACTAGCAGTTGTAGTTATGATTGCCAATCTTTCCAACAGTTTTAAAATCCATAAAAAGAGGCAAGTTTAAATAAATCATGGTACTTTCCTACTATAGAATACTTAAATATTTAAAGCAAGATCAGATCATTATGTATAGATAGGAAGATAAACTACCAGCAAAACTACAAAATCAGTATATAAAAAGCAACTTTTTAAATAAAATGTATATATGTATATGCACATAAAAAATAAGTATCATGCACACATATTAGTACATACATAAGAAAAATCAAGAAGAATCCTAAGTTGTCAGAAACTGCTCACTTTCTGTACATATACATCTATATTATATACATCACATTATTTTTATCAGAAAAATAATAGCTTGGCATATCCACCAGCGATATCAGAGTAGAAACTACAGCCAAACTTTCCACTCCCAGGACTCACTTGTGATCCTTGAAAATGTCCACTAGGAAATTTTGGTTAATGGCTGGAAATATTTTAAAGAGCTGCTTCTCCTTTAGCTTAGTGGCACAATCCTTTTCAAACATAAGTGTCTCCCGTTTCTAAAACAGAAACATAAAAAGCACCTTTAAGATGAAACATAAAACAATGCTGAACAAAAGCTGGTTATTCTGTTGCAAAAAGACTAACATTTTATAAGCCAGCCTTTCTTCACTGGTTAAAAGGCTGAAGTTAGTAGTGTAAGTATTTGTATACTATTTATATCCATGTTTTGCCAAGTACATAAAGCTGCTCATAAATATACACCTATGCGTACAATCACACAGATGCACACATGTGCATGTATATATAAACACACATACCTACATACAACCAATACATCTGATCACAATACATAAAAAGGACAGAAGATAACTATCTATAGCTAGTTCGAGTACTACATAAGAACACTGTGATCAGCGATCGGCACACATAAAATGTGCCCTATAGGTGTAGCAGGCTGTACTATCTAGGATTATCAAAGTACCGTGTCATCCTCACATAACAAAACTGCCTAACAAAGCATTTGTCAGAACACTGCTCATGCCATAAAATCCTGTACAATTGCTAAAAGTGGGCCACAAATTTAGTTCTGAGTCCCTTAGTGAACAAAGCAAAGGGGGAAACAAAGATTTTCAGTGTCCACAAAATAAAAACAAACCAGTGGCTCAGAAAAAGTACTGAGATCTAAAAGAAATTTCTCCCACAGTCCTCACAAAACAGACACTCTGTGATTCCACAAATATCCTCAAAAACATGTTCTCCTCAATGGGTAAAACCATAAAGTACAAAGAAGGTACAAATTCAGATAGAAAGGAAATCTTAAAATGCGTAATTTTTTAAGTTGTTTTAAATGTTTAATGGTACAAAGGAGATTCAATTCAACATGTCAATTAGTGTTTTTCCACAAATATATTTAGTCTAAAATAACTATCAGAATTCTTTTTCACAATTCATACTTGAGATCTCTAAAACCTCCACACCAGTTAAACATGGTGATACACATTTGCAATCCTAGTACTCAGCGGCTAAGGCTGGAGGATCACAAGTTTGAGGCCAGCCTGGATTACATGGTTAGACTCTGTCTCAAAAATTAAATGAAATTGTCAGGTACTATGGCTCATACCTGTAATCCTAGATACTCAGAAGGCTGAGATCTGAGGATCACAGTTTGAAGCCAGCCCAGGCAGGAAGTCTGTGATACTCTTATCTCCAATACAGCAACAAAACACTTAAAGTTTTGGTTTTGAGGGGTTTTTGTTTTGTTTTGTTTTGTTTTTTGGTTTCTGGTTTGTTTTTTTGTTTTTGTTTTTGGTAGTCAGGCTTGAACTCTGGGACTTGGCACTGTCTCTGAGCTCTTCAATTCAAGGCTAGCGCTCTCCTACTCAAACCACAGCGCCACTTCCAGTTTTCTGGTGGTTTACTGGAGATGAGTCTCACAGACTTTATTGCCCAGTCTGGCTTGGAACTGTGATCCTCAGATCTCAGCCTCCTTAGCAGCTAGGATTACAGTCATGAGGCACCGGCACCCGGCTAAACATCTTGTTTTTGTTTTTGTTGTTATTGTTGTTATTTTGGTCTGTGGTGGGGCTTGAACTCTGGGCTTGGCACTGTCCCTGCGTTCTTCAGCTCAAGGCGAGCACTCTACCACTTGAGCCACAGCACCACTTCCGGTTTTCAAGTGGTTTATTGGAGATAAGAGTCTCAAGGACTTTCCTGCCCAGGCTGGCTTTGAACATGATCCTCAGATCTCAACCTCCTGAGTAGTTAGGATTACAGACGTGAGCCACTGACACCCGGCTTCTTAAGTTTTTTTGAGCTGTGACTCAAGTGGTAGAGCGCTAACCTTGAGCAAAAAAAGTTCAAGCAGTGCCCAGGACCTGAGTTCAATCCTCAGGACCAGCACATTTTTTTTTAAAGTTATGGACTGAAAACTAATAACCTTATAATTTTACAATTACAATTAATTTTACAATTATTATAATTATTCAATTAATTATATCACACACTCTACATAAAAGTTTCTTTCATATTCTTTGCTCAAAAAATAAACAAGGTGAGCCTGGTGCTGGTGGCTCACGCCTGTAATCCTAGCTACACAGGAGGGTGAGATCTGAGGATCGCGGTTCACAGCCAATCCAGGCAGGAAAGCCCACAAAAGTCCACAAGACTCTTATCTCCAATAAGAAAACCAGAAGTGGCATTGTAGCTTAAGTGGCAGAGTGAGCTGAAGAGCTCAGGTACAGCGCCCAGACCCAGAGTTCAAACCTCATGACTGACCAAAAAAAAAAAAAAAAAGATAAACAAGGTATATTTTTCTGAGTACAAAGACTGAAGGGAAAACATTAAGTAATTTTCTCTCTGGCACTGAGGAATCTAAGGGTGGGAGGCACAGTTGTGCCAGCAACATGTGGTACCAGATGGCATGCGGTACTGGTAGGAAGCTAGGCCAAGAGCTGTGGGTCTGGGCTCCAGCAGAAGCACAGCCTCACCAGTCTGCCTTACACAGGCACCTGAGGCTACACATTAGACTCCAGATCACACAGCTGGACAACTCAAGTTTACTGGTGGAGGTCATATCCACCATAGCATTTTCTGAATCGATCTGAGCTCTAGTGATAGAGACCACAAAGAAATGTTGCAGTCCATGAAATAAGACTTTGGTTCTTTTCACAAGTTTAAGAAGAATATAAAGCTGTGTCTGTTGGAATCCAAGGCTCACGTTAGGGTTAGCTTGGTTTCAATAAGAAGCAAAAGATGAGCCAGGCACCAGTGGCTCAGGCCTGCAATCCTAGCTACTCAAGAGGCTGAGATCTTGAGGGTCAAGGTTCAAAGCCAGCCCAGGCAGGAACATCAGTGAGACTTTTATCTCCAATTAACCAGAAAACAGGAAGTGGTGCTGTGACTCAAATGGTAAAGCACTATCCTTGAGCTGAAGAGCTGAGGGACAATGGCCAAACCCAGAGTTCGAGGCCCATGACAGACGAAGAAGAAAAAAAAAGAAAGAAGAAAGAAGCAGCAGCAGCAGCAGCAGCAGATGGCTGCCCTGGCATGGGTGCTCACACCTATAATCCTAGCTACTCAGGAGACTAAGATCTGAGGACTGAAGTTTGGAACCAGCTCCAGAAGGAAAGTCCAAGAGATTTTTATCTCCAATTAACTGCCAAAAAAAAATCTAGACGTAAACTTGTGGCAACTTTATTATTATATTGAGGTTAGCTTCAAACCACAATTCTTAAATCTCAATCTCTGGAGTAGCAAAGATTATAGGTATAAGCCATGGGAACCTAGACTGTTTTGATTTATTTCTTTAATTCTGTCTGAATTTAAAACAAAAAAAAAGTTTAAGAAAAAGAAATGGAAAAGAAATCAAACTCACTTATGGATTAAAATTTAAATGTTGAAATAAGAAATGAAAGTAAGCCAGGATCATGCCTATAATCCTAGTGACAGTTTAAAACCAATCTGAGGATTGTAATTTAAAACCAATCTGAGAGAATAGGAAGATGGCTCAGTGGTAGAGTGCTTGCCTTGCATGCATAAGGCCCTGGGTTCGATTCCTCAGCACCACATAAGCAGAAAAAGCCAGAAGCGGCACTTTGGCTTAAGTGGTAAGCGCTAGCCTTGAGCTGAAGAGCTGAAGGACAGCGCCTAGGCCCAGAGTTCAGGTCTCACAAAGGACCCCCCCCCCCCAAAAAAAAAAAGTGAGAAAACCAATCTGAACAAGAAAGTCCATGAAACACTTATCTCCAGTAAACCACCAGAAAGCTGGAAGTGGCACTGTAGTTCAAAGTGGTAGAGTGATAGCTCTGAGCAAAAGGAGCTCAGGAATAGCACCCAGCCTTGAGTTCAAGCCCCACGACCAACAAAAAAGAAAAAAGAAAGAAAAGTAAATAAATCTCAAAGTAGTTTCTACTTGAACTTAATTGGAAAGTTAGAAAAGGAAGAATATTTCCTTTTAAATTCAAATTCTTAAGTTTCTGAAATTTTCTGTAAAAATTTTGTTTCAGAGATGGCTATATACTTATAACAAAATAGATACATTAGTAACTTCTGTATGAAATTATAGTTAAATGAAGATCCTTTTCCATTTTTTTCTAGAAGTAAAAAATTAAAGGTAAATGTTAACAATGAAGAACAATTTTGCAGATCACTTGCAAAATAAAAGAGTATCAACCTAGAAGCAAAAATCTCCAGCTTCAGATATTAAAAACATGTTTCGGTGTTGACATTAATTTCAACCTGTTTAAATATGAAGTCCAGTCTGGGAAACACAGAAGTAATGAAAATCACAAAGTAAGCAACACACAATCAGCTAGAGTCAGAGACAACAGTTTAGTATCTTACTAACATACCAAATCATGTTTTTCCTGTAAGGCAATTTCTTCTGACATTATTTCTCTGAGTGAGACTTTCTTAGTTTGAGTATTCCAATGATCCAGTAAGGGTAGCATTTCAGGGACTGCTAAAGTCTTCAGTAATTTTTTTCCAGTTCTCTGAGATGATTTTTGTTCAGGACTTTCAGTATGTCCAACCACAGAAGGATCTATAAGAACAATATAAACAGTACACATCCTCATTAATTCATGTACAAATTAAACATTATTCACTGTTACATCTACCGTATAGTGGTGAAAGAAATATGATTTTTTTAACTCTTCCATTTGTGAATATATTTCAACTCTGAAATTTCAAAATACACTATATAACTGTACACAAGAAATGATGTGTAAATATAGGAGTATTTCAAATGAGCAATGATATATATATATATATAAAACTATACATCAACTCAAAGCTTCTTAAGTCTTTTTCGTGTCAAACAGACATTAAAAATGGCATCATGTATTTAGGACAATGGGGGCCAGAGAAGTTACAGCCAATGGAAATGAGCTATTGGAACAGCTCTGCTCTGCTCTGCTCTGCCTAACTACTCCAAAGACTGAGGAGATCAATATTTTAGTAAATCTATTACTCACTGGAGGTGCACAAATACTGACATTCAAAGTAAGGAATTAAGCCAAGTGCCAGTGGCTTACACTTATAATCCTGTAATCAGGTAAGCCAGTGATTTACACCAGTAATCAGAGAGACTCTTATCACCAATTAACCAGCAAAAAGCTGTAAGTGGAGGTGTGGTTCAAGCAGCAACAGCCTTGGGCTGGGAAGGTGGCTCAGTGTTTGCCTTGAATTCCTGAGGCCCTAGGTTTGATTCCTCAGCACCACATAAGTAGAAAAAGTAGGAAGTGGCTCTGTGGCTCAAATGGTAGAGCACTAGCCTTGAGCTGAAGAGCTGAGGGACAGTGCCTAGGCCCAGAGTTCAGGCCCCACAACCAGGAAGGGAGGAAGGGAGGGAGGGAGGGATGGAGGGAGGGAAAGAGAGAGAGAGGGGGGGGGAGGGAGGGAGAGAGGGAGGGAGAGAAACAGAGAAAGAGAGAAAGAGAAAGAGAGAGGGAAAGAAAGAAGGGAGGGAGGGAGGGAGGGAGAGAGGGAGGGAGGGAGGGAGGGAGAGAAGGGAAGAAAGAAAGAAGGAAAGAAAGAAACAAACAAATGAACGAACGAAGGAAAGAAAGAAAGGAAAGCAAGCAAGCAGTATCAGCCTTGAGTGGAAACACTGGCAAGAGTGTAAGGCCCTAAGTTCAAACCCCAGTGTACACACACACACATATACACAAAGAGACCTGGTGTGGTTCAAGTAGCAAGTTTCAGCCATGAATGAAAATAAGCTGAGTCCCAGTACTAGAACAACCATACACACACAGAAAGAACACACTAAGTTCGACATCAAGACATTACATTAAAAGTAACAATATATGCTTTACCTTGCACAAACTTGCCACAAGATACCTCCTCTTGTCTTTGTCGCTCCTAAACAAAAATTTAGAGCAGGAGATTGGCAAAGGAGCAGATGATAGTAAACAGGTTAATTGCACTGTTTTACTGTATATTACATTTTCTTTTTGTAAAAATGTGAGCTAGTCTTACTAAACCTAAGTAAAACAATAAAATTAGATGAAGTTACAAAGTAGGATTACATGTATATATTTTTTTTCTACTTATAGAGCTCTTGTGCTGGATTTTTTAAAATTATTTTAAATTTAACCAATTAGTATTACAGTCTTTTGGAGAATTAATAAAAAAAGAAAAAAAGAAAAATAGCTGGGCGTGGTGGCTCACGCCTATAATCCTAGCTACTCAGGAGGCTGAGATCTGAGGATCAGGGTTCAAAGCCAGCCTGGGCAAGGAAAGTCCTTGAGACTCTTATCTCCAATAAACCACTAGAAAACTGGAAGTGGAGCTATGGCTCAAGCAGTAGAGAACGCCTTGAGCTGAAGAGCTGAGGGACAGCGCCCAAGCCCAGAGTTCAAGCCCCATGACCGACCAAAAAAAAAAAATTACATTTTTCCTTAGAGGAGGCTGCAATGCTTGGTAAGAAATGTACGCATTATCCTGCCCATGTAATTGTAACCCCTCTGTACAGTATGTTCACAAATAAAATTAAATTAAATTTAAAAAAAAAATGTAGGGGGGCTGGGAAGTTGGCTCAGTGGTAGAGCGCCTTGCATGCCTTGCATGCATGAGGCCCTGGGTTCGATTCCTCAGCATCACATAAGCAAAAAGAAAAAAGCCGGAAGTGGCACTGTGACTCAAGTGGTAGAGTGCTAGCCTTGAGCTGAAGAGCTGAGGGACAGCACTCAGGCCCAGAGTTCAGGCCCCACTACTGGACCCAAAAAAAAAAAAAAATGTAGGGTTTGGAATGTGGCTTAATGGTAGAGTACTTGCCTAGCATGCATGAAGCCCTGGGTCCAATTCTTCAGTGTCACAAACACAGAAGAGGCCGGAGGTGGCACTGTGGCTCAAGTGGTAGAGCGCTAGCCTTGAGCAAAAGAAGCTCAGGGACAGTGCCTAGGCCCTGAGTGCAAGCTCTAAGACTGGCCAAAAAAAATAATAAATCTACCATCACATTGCGCTCCATCACTAGTTATATAACTTGAACTATCTAGAACTATCTCAAATATTAAAAGAGAAAAATAATTTATAATCTATGAGAATTGGGAAATGAATGTTCACTCTCAAGTCAAAACTCAACAGAACTCTTTCATATGACATGGTGGATTTTACAACAAAACAACGGTGACAAAGCAAACAAAAAGAGCTCTTCATACAAAGAAGCCTACCAACCATTACAGATTCTTTCCATTTCTCATGAATCACTTTAGCGAGATTGAGATCTATATGAACCACACAATCCTCAACTGTTAGAGACCCTTGTGAAGGGGAGAAAGAAAAGAAAATATAATCATTACTCATTATACTTTTACAGAAAATACAGTCAACTAGCATACATAGAAAAGTAATCTGTATTTTTAATTACTAACATTTCTAGTTACTAAACCTCTTGGAATATTTTTGTATTATATGTCATTGTTTTCACACTTCTTGATTGGTATAATATATAAAATTTCATAATAAATCTATTTGTTATTCATTACCCTTAGTCTCAATATATTTCATTGATACAGATTTTTCAGAAAGTATATTCTCAAAAATTAATTCATTGGACTGGGAAGGTGGCTCAGTGGTAGAGCGCTTGCCTTGCATGCATGAGGCCCTGGGTTTAATTCCTCAGCACCACATAAGCAAAAAAAAAGAAAAAAGCCAGAAGTGGTGCTGTGGCTCAAGTGGTAGAGCACTAGCCTTGAGGTGAAGAGCTGAGGGACAGCACCCAGGCCCAGAGTTCAGGCCCCACAACCAGACCCCCCCCCAAAAAAAAAAAAATTTAATTCATGCTTTATATATACCTGAATGACATGTATCAGGGGACTAAAAAATGATCATATATGCAAGTAAAAGTGAAGTAAATACAAAAAAAATCAATATATACGAGATGGATATAGAACTCTACATAAAATATATTCTCTATTTCTTCAAATTACTTTTAAAAACAGAGTCTGCCAAACATTGGTGGCTCACGACTATGATCCTAGCTAGTCAGGAGGCTGAGATCTGAGGATCACGGCTCAAAGCCCAAGCAAAAAAGTCCATAAGAGTCTTATCTCCAATTAACCACCCCACCCCGCCCCACCCCACCCCCAAAAAAAACATAGAAGTGAATCTGTGGTTCTCAAATGGTAAAATGCTAACCTTGAGCATAAAAAAAGTGGCCAGGTCCTGAGTTCAAGCCCAAGGCACCCCCCAAAAAAAAATCCTCTAAAAAATATTTTGTGTGAAATCCCCCAACACTATCACATTTCAGTTAACATGAAATGATGTCATTGAAACAGAAACTTCTGTGTTCTAGTCAACCAAAAACAAACATATAGGTAATTTACTTTTTTCTTACCTGAATCAATACCAACTGGGCCAAATAGTTCATTGAGTTGAAAAGCCAGTTCAGGGGGTAAAGCCAATTCCAAACAGTCAATGGTCAGAGATTTGGCTGTCACTGGTGTGGGATTCAGTATGTCACTTTTGTTTTCTTCACTAACTCCAGCTGTCATAGTAGTTCCTGCCACTAGAACTTTCTCCATTTCCTGCTCATCTTCATTCAAAACTTCCTCTGTGTTTGCCAATTTGACATAATCCTTTGGGAGATTTTCATTTTTCTTCATTTCCAAAGAGTCAGTAACATAAACTTCTTCGTTTAATTCAAGATCAGATGTACCTGTTATAGAGTTTACGATATCTGACAAATTTAATGAATACATACTATCTCCAGACCCCGTGGCTACTAGATTATTCTGGATTTCATTCACATCTTTAGAGGCAGTGGACTTTGGAGTAGCTGGAAGAGACTGCTTAAAGCTATATAAACCTGGATTATTAGGAAGCACCCCGTTATTCCTGTTCCTGTCTATAGCAGCATTAGGAAATATGCTTGCTATGAAGCCACCAGAGTTCTCAGGAGTTATAGTTCCTGCCAGCTCCAAGTCCCCATTTTCTGCATCACAGGTGGTTTGGGCATTAGATTTATTGATACCAATTCCTGGACTAAATTCTTGCACAGAAGAATTAGAATCTTCTAAAGTTCCTCTTTGGCTAATAATTTCCTTCAAATTCAAACCGAGAGAAAAGGGCCCAACTTGTGAGTCATCATATGATTTTTGTAAATTCTCAGATTCCATATCCTCACATAATTTCGTTTCAGAATCCAACAAAAGGCTGGTGGTCCAAATAATATCCTTATTACACCTCTCATACAAGTCTTTCAGGGCTTCTAATGAAACAGAGCCAAATAGTTTACAAAGAATATTCAGATTTTCAGATTCATCAGCACTGGTAAGCTCACTTTCTTCAACAAACGTACTTTTATCATACATTACTCTATAAGGAATTGTTTCTTGCACATTTGATTTTGTGTTAATATTGAAAGTTTTTGGTTTAAATCCATCCAATCTTCCTGCTAATACTCTGACCGAATCTGAAACACTGATTTTATTCTTCTCTATTTTCCACAAGAGAGCAAAATCCTGTGGTTCAGTCTGTGTAGACATGCCTACTTCTATTCCAGGGACTCCTTTAGGCATTGCCCCTGGAAATTCAGCTGAAGTCTGTGGTCCTACTACTCTAGGAATAGTTGCTGCACTACTGGTAAAAGTAAGAGGCAGTGTGTGCCTATGGATCTTTTTACTTAGACAAGGCTGATTATCCTGGGTCACTTCACTGGATAGCATTTCAGAACTTTGGAGAGTGGGACTACCCAACGTTTTCAGTTCTTCAGGGCTTGTGCCCCAACAAACCTCCCGTGGTCTGTATAAGGATATTTCATTCATACTGTCGCTAGTTCCAAATTCTAGGATAGATTCACTTAAACCAGCCTTCGATATTCTTGATCTTGGCTCTCTTTGAGCTAAAGAAGCAGATGAAGGCCAGTCACTCACAATACTAAATGAGTTGTTTTCAGTATTTGTATAAGAATCATATTGACAGCTATTGAGGAATTCTGAGGGATCATCACACTGGGACTTCCTGCTGTCCTCTACAATTTCCTGTGGGGATCCTTGTTGTTGGATATGATCTGCATTCATACATATATTAGTATCTAATACTCTGCGTGACTGAGGGCGATTATACTTTTTGTCAGTTTGTATAGATGAGGCTTTTTCAGTTTTCCGATTCCTTTTTGTCCTCTGACAAATCGTCTTATCAACAGGCCAGTCACCAACAAAATTTGATAGCTCTTGTCTAGGAAGCTTTTCCAAAGTTGATTTGTTTTTTTGTTTCCCATTGGGTTTTTTCTTTACTGTTGTTCGTTCTTCTAATATCTCACTAGGTGAAGGTTTTTCATTTTGAACAGGTATAGTATTTGCAAGATCAGTGTCTTCTTGATTATTTTCCCCACAGCAAATATTCAGTGATGCTCTGTCTACAGGACTGTGTGCATCAATTTTAGCTTTTTCAGATGTTAATTCTACTTGTTCTTCTTCACTTCTGTCTGTTGCCTGAATTTTGCTTTCAGAGTTAGGAAAATACATGTGTGGAGCTTCCTGAATGAAAGCACTCTGTGTACTCTGATTCATACCACTTATTTCTTTTCTGCCTTTGTTTAAATCTACATTAGGGAGATATGTCATATTCTCAGGTAACACATTTTCTTTGGCCACTTCAAGATTCTCCTCTTCAATTAATTCTAAGTGTTTCAAAGATGAGGATAAAACATTTTCTTCTTTTTCAGAGGTAACATCTTCATTGTCTCTTGGGCTGTAAGATGTTTTAAAAAAGTATCATAAGAAAGTCTCTTACTATATTCATTAATATTATGTTTAAAGAAGCATTCAACTGCAAGATAGCAATCCTAAACATTTTTAATAAATAACATTACAAAATTATAAATTATAAAAGGCAGAGCCAGGTCTGGAAATGTGGCTTAGTGATAGAGTACTTGCCTACCATGTATGAAGCCCTGGGTTTGAGGGCTGGGATGTAGCTCAGTGGCAAAGCGCTTGCCTAGCAAGTGCAACGTCCTGGGTTCGATCCCCAGTACAAAAAAAAAGAAAAAAGAAAAAAAGAAAAAAATACAGTTTTAAAAAAAAAAAGCCCTGGGTTTGATTCCTTGGTACCACATACACAGAAAAAGCTGGAAGTACCGCTGTAGCTCAAATGTTAGAGTGCTAGCCTTGAGAAAAAGCAGCTCAGGGACAATACCTAGGCCCTGAGGTCAAGTCCCAAGACTGGCCAAAAAAAAAAAAGACAGAGCCAGTATAGTAGATTACACACTTGTAATCTCAGTGAGAGGTTTGTGAGTTCCAAGCTAATTTAGGCAACATAGCAAATTTAAGGCTAGACTGGGCTACATAAATCATAAAAACAAAAACTACTTTTTGATTATAAAAGCTGGGCTGGGAATAAAGCTCAGTGGCAAAGCATTGTGGTAGAACACTTGCCTAGCATGTGTAAGATCCTGAGTTCAACCCGGAGTAGAACTGAAAAAAAAAACAAAAACAAAAAAACAATAGCAGCTAATCTCCATCTTTCCCTCAGAAACTATAAACATATACAAAGCAAACTGTTTTTGAGTAGTAACCACAAGATTTTCAGTTAAGGTGCCCATTATGCATTAAATATTAAAGTAGAAGAGTCTGCCCTCCTGGTTTATTTGATATTTATTGAAGTTTAGACTAGGTCCACCTTTATATCTGTCATTTGTTACAGAGGGGCTTCCATTATAGTCACAAAAATCCACCAACAGAACTGACATGCTTTAGAAAAATTAGGGAAAGGATTTCCTTTAATGTGTTACATATGAAATGGTATTAAACCACCTTGGATATTGTTTTCAAACTCAGAGCACTTTTGCCTATCAATTATACTTTCCACTTCTATTTTTCTTTATTCAGTTATCAATTTATCTTCCTTTCTTTCTTTATTCCGGGAACTCTCAAAGTCGCAACTC
This sequence comes from Dipodomys spectabilis, assembly GCF_019054845.1. Classification (NCBI taxonomy): domain Eukaryota; kingdom Metazoa; phylum Chordata; class Mammalia; order Rodentia; family Heteromyidae; genus Dipodomys; species Dipodomys spectabilis. Next base: position 7,731,960 of record NW_024870720.1, on the reverse strand, counting down.
CCATGAAACCTTTTTTCTTTTTGTAGGTTGTGGGGCTTGAATTTGGGGCTTGAGCACTGTCCCTAAGCCTCTTAGTGCTCAAGGCTAGCACTCTACCACTTAAGCCACAGAGCCACTTCTGGTTTTTGAGTGGTAAATTGGAGTTATGAGTCTCATGGGGACTTTTCTGCCTGGGCTAGCTTTAAACCGTGATCTTCAGATCTCAGCCTCCTGAGCAGCTAGGATTACAGGCATAAGCCATCAGCGCCCGGCTCCCATGAAACCTTTCTAAACTACACATGACTAGCATTATGTCTGTACCCATGTTATTCTAGGTCCTTTGAGGTGTTCATTTATAATCTTTGTAAGATCCTTACAAACAGAGTGTTATTAGTGCCATTCTGGTATAAGAAGTTGAAGTATACAGAGATTCTATAATTATCAAAGATTACAAGCTTTATGATTTGAATTCAGAAAAAAAAATATGAGCCGGGTGCTGGTGGTTCACACCTGTAATCCTAGCTACTCAGGAGCCTCAGATCTGAGGATTGCAGTTCGAAGCTAGCCCAGGCAGGAAAGTCCATGAGACTCTTACCTACAATTAACCACAGAAAAAAGCCAGAAGTGGCACTATGGCTCAAAGTGGTAGAGCACTAGCATTGATGAAAAGAAGCTGGGGACAGTGCCAAAACCCTGAGTTGAAGCCCCAGGATCAGCACCAAAAAAAAAAAAAAGAACAACAACTGAACAACAACAAGAAGAGAGGAGGAGGGAAAGGAACAGGAGGAAGAAAGAGGAAAACAAAAATATGCCTTCAGTCTATGGTCTTAACCACTTTTCAACTTTGCCTTTCCAAAAGGCATTTGTGAATTTCCATATCCCATACCCAAATCCGTAACACAGCCTCCCCATGCCTTGCCATAATACTACACAGGTAATTAAGAACTGCTTCTTTACACACTTCTTCAATTTTAATAGAATCAGTACTGCTGTGACTCAGATAAGGTTCCTCAGTAACTCATGCCTCAAAGTACTGGTCTTCTGGGAGGCCCAACTGGGAAGTAGCAGAACCTCTGAGGAATTTTGTTATAAAGACCCTAAGCTGACAAGTAGTTTCTGGACTGCAAACTTCCAGAGGGCTCTGACTTATATTACTTAATAAAAGTATACTGTGAATAATTTCTGTGATACTATTGTGAAAGAGTATTTCCACTAAAACATTAGAAAATTAATAAGTGATATGGGTATATACAGAATAACAACAAAGGAGAAAAGGAGGTTACTGGAATAACAGAAGACATCATGTAAGTATATTCATAGCATATTCATAGACTTACAAAACCCTGAGCCTAATAGAAAATCTTTCATCTTCCACAAAAACTTTTCCTCTAATTTTGTTTATTGTCAGATAACTCCAGGTGAGAATGTACAAACAACAAAGGTCTGTCTTATTTTTAAAGTTAACTGGCAGTGATTCCACAAGCTCTAAAAGTTATCATTAAAAAAACAAAAACAAAAAACGGGGGCTGAGAATGTGGCCTAGTGGTAGAGTGCTTGCCTACCATGCATGAAGCACTGGGTACAATTCCTCAGTACCATATACACAGAAAAAGCCAGAAGTGGCGCTGTGGCTCAAGTAGTAGAATGCTAGCCTTGAGCAAAAGCTCAGGGACAGTGCCTAGGCCCTGAGTTCAAGCCCCAGGACTGGCAAAAAAAAAAGTTTCAAATTAAATTTGTATGAATAAGACACTTTAACCAACCTGGAACTTCTATCCTCATAAGCATATGCACACAATTCAATCCGTTCAGTCTTCTCTGGAACTGAAGAACTCATGATTATGGGCACTGAAACAAAGCGCTGATAGTGTTCCAACATTCTTGTGATTTTTTCTTTGCTTACTCCATGAATATTACGCCTGAAAATTCCAGGGAAGAAGAGCACAGAAAAAATATTGATAATTAAGTTTCAAAAAAAGAACAGAAAAATAGTACATTTCTTTCATACTTGTCAGTGCTGAGGGCTGAACTCAGGACTTTGCATATGCTAAGGCAAGCACTCCACCACTGAACTTTATCCCAACCCCATTAATCATACATTTTTGTATATGTGTGTGCCAATAGTGGGACTTGAACTCGGGGCTTGGGAGCTGACCTTTTATTTTTTCACTCAAGTCTGCTGCTCTACCACTTGAGCCACAGCTCCACTTCTGGCTTTTTTGGTGGTTAACTGGAGATAAGAGTCTCACAGACTTTGTTGCCCAGGACGGCTTTGAACAGTGATCCTTAGATATAAGCCCCCTGAGTAGCCAGGATTATAGGTATGAGCCACCAGCACCTGGCTGTGATTTCTAATATAATATATATCAGAACATGTTGGTACATATCAGTAATTCCAGAACCCAGAAGGGTGAGGCAGTAGCATGGCAAGTTCAAAGCTAGCCTGGGCTAGCTAGTGTGAGACCCTATCTAAAACCCTGTCCCCCAAAATGAATACCAAAATGGGTTTATTAAGATATGATATATTTTTTTTCTATTTTTTCATTTTAGTCATGATTTCTTTTTTCTTCCTTTATATTGTTAGTTGTAGGGCTTGAACTCGGGGCCTGGGCGCTTCCCTGAGCTCTTCCGCTCAAAGTTACTGTTCTACAACTTTGACCAAACCTCTACTTCTGATTTTGGAGTGGTTAATTGGAGATAAGTGTCTCACTGGGACTTTTCTGCCTGGGCTGGCTTTGAATCACGATCCTGAGATCTCAGCCTCCTGAATAGCTAGGAATACAGGCATGAGCCATGGACACATGGCTAGTCATGATTTCTTAATTTACCATTTCTTTAATTATCCCATATAATCCTTATGAACTTGAGAAAAAGCAGTCTCAATAACTTTGAAAAGATGTTCTCAAGCTCTGTAAAAAAATTCCCCTAGGAACATGAGTCATTTCAAGACTTTAATTGAGCTAGTAATAAGCATCTCACTATATAGGGTTCTACTTAACTACTATGACAGACTAGATGTCTTACAGTGCCTTCTCGTTAAATAAAACTAGATCCCAAGTAAATTAAAACAAGGTGTTCATTACACTTTAAGTGCAAACTAAAAAAAAAAAATCCTAGCATATGAAGTCTGTGGATGTCCAAGTAAGTTTATTATTTGTGCCTTCACTCATAAAGGCTTATTTGTGTGTTTTATTAATGGGCTTATATTTAGCTAAAACATTACACATGGATATCCTTGGGCCTTAAGTTAAGGGTGTTTTCATTTATACAGCATCTGGATTTATATCTGCCAGCAGGTCAGCTAGGTATGTTTAATCCATCCACAGGTCTGTCTTAACAAAATATCTCAGTTGCAACTTTTTTAACTTGGGTTGGATTCAACACTTTGTGTCTGAATCCCAGAACTAATATTAGCGCTTGCCTCTTGGGTGAATCTGGCTTTCATATTTACCTTTCCTCGATCTCGTCTGGTTTCTGATCACAGAAGGAGCAGAGATGGAAAATATGAAAAAAGAGGTTAAGAAACATAGACATGGACGCCGGAACAAAAAAGTCTGTATATACCTAATCCAAGTCCCAGGAAGAGAAGAAAGTGGGACAAAAGCAACTTAATACAAAATGCTGGGTTTTCCAGAACTGATGAAAGATACTAATCCCCTGATTTCAGTAGCCAAGGAGCCAAACAAATCCTAAAAAAAGATTTTTTTTTTAGTGAGAAATCTATAACTAGAAACAATGTACTAAAACTGTTACTCAAAGACAAAGAGATGATACTTTAAAATAGCCTGCAAGTTTTGTTTTTTTTTTTTTAATTTAAGCTAGCCATACACAAAGAAACCAATGATTAAATTCATAGCTAACTTAACAGTAATGGAATTGAGACAATAATTAAATGTTATCTTTAATAACTGAAAATAGCTTGTCAATCTAGATTATATACCAAAAGTACCTTAAAAGAATGAGGGCAATACAAGATTTTCAAAGCTGGGCGCTGGCAGCTCACTCCTATAATCCCTAGCTCTCAGGAGGCTGAGTTCTGAGGATCGCAGTTCAAAGCCAGCTGTGCAGAAAAGTCCCTGTGAGACTCTTATATACAATAAACTACTCAAAAAAAAAAAAAAAAGCGAGAAGTATTGCTGTGTCTCAAGTGGTAGAGGGCAGGCCTTGAACACAAAGAGGCTCAGGTATAGCTCCCAGGCCCTGAGTTCAAGCCCCAGAACAGCAAAAAAAAATTCAAACTAAAATTTAAAAACAAAGAATTCAACAAGCAGATTAGACTTTGTAAAAAAAAAAATTTGAGGTAAACTATCAGGCAGGTGGAAACTCTCAGAATAAAGTCTATGAGGGCTGGGAAGGTAGCTTAGTGGTAGAGTGCTTGCCTTGCATGCATGAGGCCCTGGGTTCGATTCCTCAGCACCACATAAGCAAAAAGAAAAAACCCGGAAGTGGTGCTGTGGCTCAAGTGGTAGAGCGCTAGCCTTGAGCTGAAGAGCTGAGGGACAGCGCCCAGGCCCAGAGTTCAGGCCCCACAACCGAACCAAAAAAAAAAAAAAAAAGAATAAAGTCTATGATGCAAGGAAAACAGAAGTGCAAAGCAGTGATTACATGAGTAAAAACCAGCACTTCTTCAGATACTGGAGAGTGACACTATGTAAGTTGAAAGGGAAGTTTAAGTACCATAGTTATAATGCTTTTAGTCTTAGTATTTATGAAGAAGCCTAAAAAATTAGTTTAAAATATACACGATAAAACGTATAATGTAGCCACTAAAAATAAACATGATGTATTTAATGTACAAATTCGAATAGAAAAAAAATTGAACTAGAAAATTTAGATTTGACCCAAAAAAATCCAAGATAAGGCATAGCAGGAGAAGAAAAGCCACATACTTTTCTGTGCTAAAAGAACAACCATAGAAAAGGTGAAATAAATAGAACAGTAAGAAATAAAGAAATGACCATGAACTGTGTTTATCCACTATAAGCCAAAACAAGATAGAGTAGAATTTTCAAAACTAGCCATACTGGTTTATAAGAGATAGTGCCCACCATAAGAGTACTAAAAGAATGAAAGAAAAAAGAAGGAACAAGAAATAACATTCAAATACTAAGAAAAGGAAATGGATATGGTTCTATTACTATTAGACAAATTAGATTGCACAACAAAAAGTACTGGTAAAGATAAAAGGAAATCACTAGGAAAGGATAAAAGATTTGATTAGTGATATCAAAATCAGCACCTACAAAACGAGGGATGTGGCTCAAGAGGTAAAGTGCTTGAGTAGCATGTGCCAGGCTCTAGTTTTAATCCTAGTATTGTTAAAAACAAAAGCCAGCTCCTATGAACTTCAACAACTAACCTCAGAATATATAAATGAGCATGGATAGAATAAGGAGAAACTGACAGCATAATAAGGATATTTAAATACATACGTCACATATCCCCCTTCCAAAATAAACCCATTAATAAGACAAAAAAAGGCAAAAAAGGCTGCAGATGTTGAGCAACGGAATTAGCAAGAATGATTATTGGGTATATTAACCCACTAAAACTATACATTCTTACCAAGCAAACCTGGAACAATTATTAAGATGTAACAATTAACCAGGCCATAAACCTACTATAGAGCTCAGTTGAAAGTCAACTTTTTTTAAAAAGACCTTTCTGCTCAGAAATTTTAAAACATAGCTGTAAATAACCCAAGTTAAAGAATTTTGGGAAGGTGGCTCAGTGGTAGAGCGCTTGCCTTGCATGCATGAGGTTCAATTCCTCAGCACCACATAAGCAAAAAGAAAAAAGCCGGAAGTGGCACTGTGGCTCAAGTGGTAGAGTGCTAGCCTTGAGCTGAAGAGCTGAGGGACAGCGCCCAGGCCCAGAGTTCAAGCCCCACAACCAACGAAAATAAGTAAATAAAAGCCTAGCTACTCAAAGGCTGAGATCTGAGGATTATGGTTTGAAGCCAGCCCATGCAAAAAAGTCCATGAGACTTTTATCTCCAAAACTTAACCACCAAAAAGCCAGGAGTAGTGCTGTACCTCAGGTAGAAGAGCATTAGCCTTGAACACAAAAGCTCAGTCACAGCACCCGGTACTGAGTTCAAGCCCCAAGACCAGCACTAAATAAATAACAACCAAGAGAAAGTATTCTATATCAAAATTTGGAGATCAGATAAAATACTGCTCAAGAAAATGTATAGCATCAAGAATACATACTAAAAGATGACCCAAACCCTCAAGAAAATAAGTTTTTAAAGTAAGCAAAGCAAAATAGATATCTTTAAAGGCTAAGAATATAGAAAAAAGAGAAGCAGAAATGAATTAAACATATTACAACTTACAAAACAGAAAGATCAACCAAATCAAGAGTTATTTGAAAAGGCTTACTCAAAACAAACCTCATCTCCAGTAAGAATAAATACGAAAAAAGGGACATAAATTCAACTGAACTTTGTTACAAATAAAATACCAGATCCAGTCAGTTTTAAAAGTTTAGGCAAACTTTATCAAATACCACGAACTCTGAATAAGAAATTAAAAATAGACTGGGCACTGGTAGCTTACACCTGTAACCTTAGATACTCAGGAGGCTGAGATTTGAGGATTGTGGTCAAAAGCCAGCCCAAGCAGAGAAGTCTGAGAAACTCTTAACTCCTATTAATCACAGAAAAAACAGGAAGTGAATCTGTGGTTCAAGAGGCAGAGTGCTAACTTTTAGCAAAAAGAGCTAAAGGACAGTGCTCAGGCCCACAGTTCAAGCCCTAGGACCAGCAAAAAAGAAAAAATACTTCCCCATTAATTTTATGAATCTAAAATTATACCAAAGTCATGCATGCATGTCTATCTAGTAACTATTATACTGATGCAAAACTCCTGAAGGAAATACAGAAAACCAAACCCTGTATTGTATTAAAAGAATAATTAAAAAGGGGCTGGGAAGGTGGCTCAGTGATAGAGTGCTTGCCTTGCATGCATGAGGTCCTGGGTTCAATTCCTCAGCACCACATAAGCAGAAAAAGCCGGAAGTGGAGGTTTGGCTCAAGTGGTAGAGTGCTAGCCTTGAGGTAAAGAGCTGAGGGACAGTGCCCAGGCCCAGAGTTCAGACCCCATGACTGACCAAAAAAAAAAACAAAAAAAACAAAAGAATAATAATAAAAAGAATAATAAATAGTAGAGATATATTATACAGCATGGATGGACCTTGAAACATTATTCTACTTTAGCTGAAATATGCCAGACATAAAAGGCCGTAAGAGGACATGTTATGCCAGACATAAAAGGACATTCCTTTTCTGTAATGTCCAGAATAGGAAACTCAACAGAAAGAGAAGAGAGATTAGCAGTTGGCTATAATTAGGAGTACTTGGGAGTAAGTAACTACTAGCAGATATATTTTGAGGAACTGGAAATGTCCTTGAATTACACAGTAGTAATGGTCACGTAACACTGGAACTCTACTAGAGTCAAGCTGTTCTAATTTAGTGTTGAAATTAGTTTAAATTGTTAAGATGAAACTAGTTTGATCAAAATTAAGTTACATCTATCTTCTAAGGAAATGCAGAGGGCAAAGAAAAACATTTCATTTCCTATGGTAAGAAACTCTTTCATTAAAGCCAAGCAACCAAATAAAGAAAAAAGTATAATCTTGACCGAGAGCTGAAATTCCTGTATACCTAGATACTTGCTACCTTTTCTATCTCTACCTCTTGCTACCTTCCAGTATTCTAAGTCACTGGACAGTTACAGATCCTTCCAGCACTATACCCAAATTGAACAGTCTATATCTATTCTCAGACATTGACATATTATTAAAAGAAACTACCATTTAACCATATAAGACAATAAGAATGTTTTTGACTATGAACTCAATTTTAGATACAAAAAGCTTCCAACTTCATAAAACTAGGAGAAAGCATAAATCAAATAACGTTTCTATTATTAATAAGGCTGAATTCTAACCATTTTTAATTCTATTATTAATAAGGCTGAATTCTAACCATTTTTATTTCATTCATCATTTATATAAGTAAAAAAAAATCTAGATGGACTTCCCATCATTGTTATGAAACAAAAAAAAAAAAAGAGAGAGAGAACAATGACAAAAAATGTTAAACAAATTCAAGTTTTACCTTGCAAGCTCCTTTGGCTTGAACTTCCACCATGTGTCTGGTTCCCGGAAAAGGACTTTATATTTATGCTTCTGAGACTACATATAAAAAAGACATTAAAACAAACATTTTGAATATTTTGTGAAACTAAACATATTATTCCTAAATTCATAGCATGTTAAAAATGAAAGAACCAAGGTAAATTCCAGTGGCTCATACCTACTATCCTAGCTACTTACGAGGCTGAGATCTGAGGATCATGGTTCAAAGCTAACACAGATGACTCTTATCTCCAACTAACCAGCAAAAAGAGTAGCTGTGGTTCAAATGGTAAAGCATCAGCCTTGAACAAAAAAGCTCAGACAGGGCCCACATCCTGAGTTCGAGCCTCAGGACCAGCCTGTGCATGTGCGTACACACACACACACACACACACACACACACACACACACACACACACCCAACACACACACACACCCAACACACACACACACACACCCAACACACACACACACACACACAAAAAAATACCTCAAAAATTCAAAGATGACTCAAAGATTCTCTCATGGATATGTTAAACTGATAAAAATCTTTTTGATGCAGCAATTTATTTCCAGAAATGTAGCACTGAAAATACTAACATGATGGGTTGGGAAGGTGGCTCAGTGGTAGAGTACTTGCCTTGCATGCATGAGGCTCTGGGTTCAATTCCTCAGCACCACTTAAGTAGAAAAAGCTGGAAGTGGCACTGTGGCTCAAGTGGTATAGTGCTAGCCTTGAGCTGAAGAGCTGAGGGACTGTGCCCAGGCCCAGAGTTCAGGCCCCACGACAGCCCACCCCCCCAAAAAATAAAATATTAATATGAAAACAAAAAAAGGATAGATAAATCCACATATACACAACACAAATATACACACACCTGCTAAGATATACAGTTTGCTACTATTTGAAATAGCAAAAGAATACAAATAGACTCTGATAGAAGGTGCAAGTACCAGAAGAAGGGAAGAAGGCTAAAAAATAGGATGAATGAGGAAGAAGACATATGATGAATATTCACTTGCATGAAAGCTGAACAATGAAACCTGTTAAAATTGTTTCAAAAGCCAGGTGCTGGTGGCTCACGCCTATAATCCTAGCTACTCAGGAGAATGAGATCTAAGGATCACGGTTCAAAGCCAGCCCGGGCAGGAAAGTCTGTGAGACTCTTATCCCCAATTTACTACCAGAAAACCGGAAGTGATGCAGTGGCTTAAGGTGGTAGAGCACTAGTCTTGAGTTGAAGAGCTCAGGGAAGTGCCCAGGCCCTGAATCCAAGCCCCACGACTGACAAAAACAAAAAATCCTGTTTCAAGAAGCAAGAGTAGATCAAAAGCATATGGTACACATGTATAGAAATAACATGACAGTTATGTATTTTCTTAGATTCTGAAGAAAAATTTGTTTAGCAATATGTACTTTTAAAGCAAAGGAATAAGTTTTGGCATTTGTCACTAAAAATATTTGACTGCTACCTATTGAATCTCAGCTTTCTATTTTGTAAATAACATGCAGAAATAGACTACAATGTCTTCTTTATTCTACTTCCTGACAGCTCTTACTATCTTGCTTCCTAAAGAAAGGGGAAGTGATATGCCTTTGCTAGAGTAACTGCTGTATCTATATTTTTTTGGGGGGGGGATCCGGTTGTGGGGCCTGGGCCTGGGCGCTGTCCCTCAGCTCTTCAACTCAAGGCTAGTGCTCTACCACTTGAGCCACAGCACAACTTCTGGCTTTTTTCTTTTTGCTTATGTGGTGCTGAGGAATCGAACCCAGGGTCTCATGCATGCAAGGCAAGCGCTCTACCACTGAGCCACCTTCCCAGCCCCTGTATCTACATTTTTATCCTGCAATCTAGGTCCAGTGCTAGCCAAGTGTTCTACCACTGAATCACACCCAGCCTATACCTACTTTCTCATACATAAAAAAGTAGCTTGGCACTCTAGATTTGCAAAAGTCCTTCTCATTTAGGAAGACCAAGCAAACAATACTGGAAAGTTTGACATTTTTTAATTATCATGTAAAAAAATAAAAAAGAGAAAAACACACAAGCTAACATGCTCAATGAACATCAGAAACACAACAAGCAGAAGACTTCTAAAGATGAAAAAACATTTCTTCAAAATGATACAAGGGCCCAGCACTGGCAGCTCACATTTGTAATCCTAGCTACTCACAGGAGGCTGAGATCTGAGGATTGAGGTTCAAAGCCAACCCAGACAGGAAAGTCCCCGTGAGATTCTTATCTCCAGAAAACCAGAAGTAACACTGTGACTCAAAGTGACTTGAGCAAAATAACTCAGGGACAGCATCTGGGCCCTGAATTCAAGCCCCATAACTGACAAAAAAAAAAAAAAAAAAAGATACAAGGGCAGAAGATACCACAAAGGAGACAGTTTGGATGTGTTCAGGACATACAAAAGGCATTAGAACAATCACTACAGAAGCCTAAATTGCATCTCTATGTGTTAATGATGGAATAATAATTTAAAAATACTCCAGTTAAAAAAGCTTCATGGAAGTGGTGTTATGGCTCAGATGATAGAGCTATAGCCTTGAGCCTTGAGTACAAAGAGGCCCAGAGACAATGCACAGACCAGCAAAAAAAACAAAACAAAACAAAACACTTCATTTGGGCTTGGTATATGGTTTAGTGATAGAGTGCTTGCCTAGCATGCATAAAGCCCTGGGTTCAATTCCTCAGTACCATATAAACACAGAAAGCCAGAAATGGTGCTGTGGCTCAAGTAGTAGAGTGCTAGCCTTGAGCAGAAAAAAAGAAGCTCAAGTACAGTGTCCAAGCCCTGAGTTCAAGCAAAGAGAAAAAAAAAAAAAAAAAAGCTTCATTTATCAATTTATATACAGTACAAAAATGTGTATGCCATTTCATAATTATTTAAATTATTATATATCTAACATAGTGCTATACCCTTAAGATTCAATGATAGATAATAGTGCTACTAGAAATCAGTATATGTACAGCCTGGGAACTAATCGTTTCGGTGCCTCTTAAAGGGAAGAAAAAAGGGGCAGAGAGGGAAGGCTTGATCCATGACCTACTGATAAAAACTGTGTGCTTCAGTCTATGACAGAATTAAGCCAGGATTCAATGGGGGGCCAGGGGGAGAATACCTAACGCTGCTTTTGATATCATTTTTGCTGAGCAAAAAAGAGATACCCCAAAGAGGAAAATAATAGTGACTATATTCAAGGCAAAGGAAAAAGAGAAAAATATTAAGAGGAAAGAAATTTGGGCAATTGATAGTTTAGTTTATGAACTCTGAATTTCTTAGCACAACAAAAATTTTAAAAAATAAATATGAAAACTAACATGAGCCACCAAATTTTGATTCTACCATGTAAAAGCAATCTTATTTGGCAGAATCACATGCACACACAAACACACACACAAAGTAATACCTTTTCATGAAAAATAACAAAAGGCAAAATCAATCTCAGAATGGATCCTTTGAATCTCAGAATTTAAACCTAACTAAATTCAGCTTTATGGAAAAATTCATGATCATACTAATAATCCAATTTTTCTTATTTCAATCTAAACAGAAAAAGCACAGAGACAGAGCAAGAATCAAGAGACTCTCAAGTGCTTAAGATTCACATGTTATCAACATCCCCCACAACTCCAATTCCATTATCAGAAACTTATGACAGCTCTTAATACAAACCAAAGCAACATATGGCTTCATTTCCCATGCCTGAAGGTTTGTATTATCTATTATTATTGGAGATACTTTCTTCTCAAATGCTTCTTTTGCTAAAAAAAAAAAAAAAAAACACAACAGAAAATAAGCCATTTTTCATGATAAGGATTATCTTAATAACCATTTCTTAATAACATTAAGTGCTATCTTGTTTTTGTAATTTAAAAGTCACTGACATGAACTAGTTTTACTCACTATGTGACTAGGAAATATCACTTTTTGTGTATTCTAGTCCTGGGCTTGAACTCAGGGCCTAGGTGCTATCTCTACCTTTTTTTTGTGCTCAAGGCTAGCACTCTACCACTTGAGCCACAGCTCTACTTTTCTGGCTTTCTGGAAATAATAATCTCATGGACTTTTCTACCCAGGATGGCTTCAAACTGTGATCCTCAGAGCTCAGTCTGCTGAGTAGTTAGGATTAAAGACATACGCCACCAGTGCCTGGTGGAAATACCACATCTGAAGAAATAACTATTTGGGGCTGAGAAGGTGGCTCAGTGGTAGAGCGCTTGCCTTGCATGCCTGAGGCCCTGGGTTCGACTCCTCAGCACTACATAAGCAAAAAAGAAAAAAGCCGGAAGTGGCACTGTGGCTCAAGTGGTAGAGCACTAGCCTTGAGCTGAAGAGCTGAGGGACAGCGCCCAGGCCCAGAGTTCAGGCCCCATAACCGAACCCAAAAAAAAAAAAAAAAGAAAAAGAAAAGAAATAACTATTTAAAGTACAGGTAAGGGGGCTGGGAAGATGGCTCAGTGGTAGAGCACTTGCCTTGCATGCCTGAGACCTTGGGTTCAATTCCTCAGCACCACATAAGCAAAAAGAAAAAAGCCGGAAGTGGTGCTGTGGCTCAAGTGGTAGAGTGCTAGCCTTGAGCTGAAGAGCTGAGGGACAGCGTCCAGGCCCAGATTTCAGGCCCTACGACCGGACCCAAAACATAAATAAATAAATAAAATAAAGTACAGGTAAATGTTGAATAATAAATATGAAATACTGAAGATACATAATAATCAGAAAAAATGTGTCATCTTAAAAGCAACACAGTGTCCTATATTAAGTTCTGGAACAGTCAGGTACTTTAGTAGAAAAACGAAAATCCACATAAATCTGGAATTTCATTAACAGCAATGTATCAATGCTAATTTCTTTTTTTTTTTTTTAAATTTTATTTTATTTTATTTGAGAACATACTGTACAGAGGGGTTACAATTACATGGGCAGGATAATGCATACATTTCTTACCAAGCATTGCAGCCTCCTCCTTTGTTTACCCTTCACCTCCCTTCCCAGCCTCCCCCCTCCCTCCCACCCAATCATACCCCCCCACTCCCCCGCTAATTTCTTATTTTTACTATATATACCATATTTTACCATATATTCCATTTTACCAAATATATGTTAACATCAAAGAAAAATAGGTGAAGTATATACAGAAGGTCTGTACTATCTTTGCAACAAAATTTTCTTTATCTAAAAACATTCCAAAATGAAGCTTAGAAAGAATCAAAATATAAATAAATATATACAATTTACAATAATTTAAAATAAAAAGCAAGCCTGGAACTAACTGGTGGCTCACACATGTAATCCCAGTTACTCAGGAGGCCAAGATCTGAGGATCAAGATTTGAAACCCCAACATGAAAGTCTGTGAGACTATCTCCAATTAACCAGAAAAAAAACTGAAGTAGAGTTGTGAGGCTCAAATGGTAGAAAACCAAGCTAAAACAACAAAGTTAAGGGATAGCACCAGAGTCCCAGTATAGGCAAAAATAAATTTTAAAAATATATATTTATATATATATATACATATATATAATTTTTTTTTTGTCATTGTGGGGCCTGAATCCAGGGCCTCAGTGTTTCTGAGCTCTTTCTCAAGGCTACTGCTCTAGCACTTTAGGCCACAGCTTCACTTATGGTTTTCTGAGTGGTTAATTGGAGATAAGAGTCTCTCGGCCTTTCCTATCCAGCCTGGCTTCAAACCATGATCCTCAAATCTCAGCCTCTTGAGTAGCTGGGATTACAGGTGTAAGCCTCTAGTGCCTGGCTAAAAAAGGAATTATTTAAATCTTTTAACTGCCATATGAAATAAAACCTCATTTAACTCATAACATTATAATTAATGCTATACATTATAGTTATTTCATATGTATGATATAGTCCTAGAACTAAGGAAATCATAAATTCATGAAGTTATATGTCTCTCAAAACATAAATAAGCAAAATTTATTTCTACACTATTGTTCCCCAAATCACATCTATTCTTACCACGGTTCTGGTTCCATTCATGTGCCTCTCCTAGGTACTTTATATCAAACTGGTACTGTCCATTTATATAAAAATAATCATCAGTACTAAGAATGACTCCACTTGGATTATCTTCTTGCAAAGTCCTATTAATGATAAAGGAAAGTATACTTATTAATGTTCCTTCCAAAATATCTCATAATTTTTACAATCATAATTAAAATAAAAATTGATATTATCATTTAAAGGAATAAGACTAACAAAATATTCAAATAAATCATACTGAATATTTCCAAACAAAAGTCTGACTCCAAAAAATAATTTACATATGGCAAGCTGATTTTTAATGTAAAATATTCCAAAATTTTTAATGTTATAAAACATCTTCACAAATAACTATTAAAAGGTTTGAGGATTCTGAGTTTCTAATTACCAAGAAAACCCAGGGGCTGGGCATGGTGATATACACCTATAATCCCAGCTACTCAGGAGGCAGAAATCAAGAGACTATCTAAGCAACCAGTTAGTGATACCTCATTTCAACCAGCCAACTGGGTATGTGCTTTTATAACTGTTATCCCAATTGGGGGAGATACAGATTAGGATCTCATGGTCCTGGTACCAGGCAAAAATATAATCCTATCTTTAAAAAAAAAAAAAAAAGGAAGTCAAGCACATGCCTATAATCCTAGCTACTGAGGAGGCTGAGATCTGAAGATCACGGTTCAAAGCCAGCCTGGGCAGGAAAGTCTGTGAAACTCTTATCTGCAATTAACCACCAGAAAACCAGACATGGTGCTGTGGCTCATGTGGTAGAGCACTAGCCTTAACCTGAAGAGCTGAGGGACAGCACCCAGACACAGAGTTCAAGCCCCACAACGGACAAAAAAAAAAGTGTCAGTAGAGCTGTGGCTCAAGTGGTAGAATGACAGCCTTGAGTAAGAGTCAATATTTACAATGTTTGAAAAATATTAGCAAAAAAATTCTATATTTACATAAAACTTTGGGGTTAATAAACGTCTCTTTAAAGAAACTTGCATATTCACATGAGTTATTCAAATTCACACATTATACATTTTAAGAACTGAAAACCTCATACCTTGCCAAAAAAGATTTTCCTGATCCCGGAAGCCCTCTGAGAAGAACAAGAATCAGTCCAACATAAGATGTTGTCTTCTTTCTTACAACCTGAGAAACTGGAGTCTCTTGAACCTGATAAGCACTTGTTCCCTCTGTGTTTCTCCAGACCTTAGTTGGGGAAGCATGAGGAATAACAGAGGGTGGAAACGTGTAGTTGACAGGTCTCCAGTGTGCAGCTGTGGTCACAACAGGAGCTACAAAGCCGTGCTTTCCTTGAAAGAGGTCAAAAGTAGGAATCATTGGATTCCAGATTGGTGGAGGTGGAGGAGGAGGAAGCAGTAAAGGGAGAGGGGTAAGTACTGGACAGTAATTAACATCCTTCCCCTTTGGTGGAAGTTCAGGATGTTTATGAGGCTTGAAACTGAACCCTTCAGAAGGTACAAAAACATCAGAGGCAGAAGTAGATTTCTGATCCCCACTAGTACCTGGTAAATCAAGCCCCAGATTCTGCACAGGAAGGGTTGAAGGAGCCTGAGGCTCATTGGCTTCCATATCCACAGAGGGTTGAGAGAGCTGGTTATCAACACATTCAGCTTCTAAACCCTCTTTCTGTCTTTGATTGAAATTGCTACAGCCCACAGTGAAGTCATTTGCTGGATTTAAAGAGCTACTGAGAAGAGAATCTTCTGGGTAGTTACCTTCCAATGCATATGTTTTATCCCTTATAAAACTGTCAGACTCATGCAAAACTGAATGTGAAGTTAATGAATTTGAACTTAATGTAGAATTATCAAATTTTTCACTGCTTGAATCCTTATTTTGTGTAGATAGAATGGGAGCCGTATTACTTGAATCTGAATTTATAAATTTACTTGGGTCATTCAAACTATGAATATCTTGCAAAGGCAAAAATGAGTATACTTGGTCATCAGAAGAGTTTAATTTCTCAAAAGCATTTTGTATTAAGGAATCCAAGTCTTCAGTTAGCTGCATGTCCAAAAATGAATCCAGTTTTGAATCTTCACTCTCTTCTTCAGGAGAACACTTCTCCATTGTTCCAGTTCCGGCTGTACTTGGCTGGGTCTCAGAAGCAACCAAGCTTTGTGAAGGTGATTCTTCCTTCTTGGTGTCAGTGGCAGATAACTCTAACAAACAATCCATGGCATTTTCAACTGCACAACAAGAATAATAACAACAACAAAAAATGCATAACATATTGAGAAAAGCCAGACACAACTTTGTTAAAATCTAGGAAAAAACACTGAACTTTGCATTAAACAGAATACAAAGAAACTAATAAATATTCATGTTGTCTCCCAAAAATAAATACTTTGCTAATATATCAAAATCTATGTTAGTGAAAAATTTCAATGATAGTGACATGCAGTCTTGTTTCAGACAAACAATAACACAGCATCATCAAGTGGCTATTCGTTGACCAATTTACTGGATAAATGTATACATATCTGTAATTATATGTATTAGAGTTATATAGACAGATAGATAGATATAAAGGTCCAAAATAAAGCCAGTTGATTTAATCAACAATGATTTACCTAATTCATGTCCTCTTAAGGATTACATATTTTAAGTGTGAATTATAAAGAATACATATATTTTCATGCTATGAATTTCACTTCATGCAAAAACATTTATGACCATATACTACATGTCAGATAAACTTGGTACAAAATGTGTAAGACAGCCTTTACTATGCTCAAAGACTTTTATATTTTTTTTTGGGGGGGGGGATTGGTCATGGGGCTTGAACTCTGTGTCTGGGCACTGTCCCTCAGCTCTTCAGCTCAAGGCAAGCACTCCACCACTTGAGCCACAGCACCACTTCTGGCTTTTGTATTTTAATGGAGTTTAAAAACAGGAGAAGATAATTATATCATGATATAAAGTGTACTTTTGATAATGTCCTAATATCTATGGTAGTGGACAGGAGAGTAAGGAAATATCCCACATAGAGTGATATGTGAACTTGCTCTTGAAGATTAAAAAACAGGCAGGAGAAAAGGAAAAACCAAGTTTGAAAACACAAAACCTGTTTACAGTGTTAAGAGCAGGTGTCAGAGAGTAGGCTTACAGTGCTATGCATGGTGAGGAAGAGAAGATGATAAACCTGACAGGGAGGCGGGGTGAAATGGAGAAGGGTCCCATGTGTCATACTAAGAAATAATAATTTTATTTTCTAAGGGAACTTGAAGAAAAACTCTCACCAGTCACAGCATACAGGCTAGAAGCTTTATACAAAAATGAGGGAAGCATCATCCTATTAAATTCGATGAAGAACATGAAGCTCAAAATGCACAGTAACTTGACCCAAGTCATACAGATACTAAGTGACACAGCCACAGCTAGGGATCCGATTCCAGTGCTGAGCTCTTCCAGTTATCACGAAAATAGGAAGGTATTGGAATTTTTACACATTTAGAGCTAAGGACGTAGCTCAATGGTAAGAACACCTGTTTTTCCATGGGTGAGCCCCTGGCTTTGATCCCCAGCACAGCATGGTAAGGGGGGAAAAAGTAAGCATTTAAAATGTTTGCATTTTGTTTTAAGAGACCTAAATCTGGAAACAGCACAGCACAGGAAGTAACAGCTCTGGTGTGGAGTCAGAACACCAACATTTAAGTCCCTGGCTGGCTATGACACTTCAAACAAGTTAGTTACCAGCCCTAAGCCTAGGTTTTTCTCATTTATAACATGGGGATAATAAAAGTACCTACCTCATAGGTTGTTGTGGGGATTAAATGAGATAATCCATGAAAAAATGCTGTGCACAAGGACTGGCACCTAGTAAGCACCCAATTAATGTTCCCTTAAGAAGAAAAACAAAGAGGGATTGGAGGGGCAAGCCTGGCAGAGAGACCAGAGATCTTAGCAATACTACAAAGGCAAGAAGCCCTAAAAACAGACAAAAAGGAGAGGGGAAAGAAAATACAAACACGAGGAATTTCTATGAAAATAAAAATTGATATAATAAAAAATTAAAAAGAGAAACTAAAAAACACATATATAATGAAAAACAGTATAAACAGAACTAAAGAAAATCAAAATAAACAAACAGGTTATCACACAAAAAAAAAAGGTCCTTAAACAGACTGGTGGAAAAAAATTACAACTATGACATGAAAACAAAAAAAAAAAAGAAAGAAAACAGAACACTTCACAAAAGAATAGAAACTAACAATAGAAACTAATTTACAAGAATGTTCAATAGTCTTCTTTTTTTAAAAATACAAATTAAGAAAAAGTACAATTTTTATTTTAATCTTAATTCTATATAATGCTGAAAAGGCTGTGATGAGTTAGACAATGCTGGTGGTACTACAAATTAGCACATCTCATTGGTACATAATTAGTAGTATATTTCCTAGAGTTGAGAACTAACCTTACCCTGTGAATGAAGAAAATAAAACTCTAAGAATTTAAAGAGTCTAAAAAGTATTGTTCATGCCTGTCATCTTAAGCTACTCAGAGGCTGAGATCTGAGAATCACAGTTCAAAGCCAGCCTGGGCAGCAAAGTCTGCCACTTTTTTTTTTTTTTTGGGTCCGGTCGTGGGGCCTGAACTCTGGGCCTGGGCGCTGTCCCTCAGCTCTTCAGCTCAAGGCTAGCGCTCTACCACTTGAGCCACAGCGCCACTTCCGGCTTTTTTCTTTTTGCTTATGTGGTGCTGAGGAATCGAACCCAGGGCCTCAAGTATGCAAGGCAAGCGCTCTACCACTGAGCCACCTTCCCAGCCCCAAAGTCTGACACTTTTTATCTTCAATTAACCAGTAAGAATAGAAATGAGGTTGTGGCTCAAGCGGTACAGTACCAATCTTGAGTGAAAAAGCTAAGGGACAGCACCCCTCCTGTTCAAGTACAAGTACTATCGTGTGTGTGTGCGCGTGTGTGTGTGTGTGTGTGCGTGTGTGTGTGTGTGCGTGTGTGCACGCACACACGCACACACACGCACACGCACACACATGAAGAAAGAGAAAGAAGGAGGGAAGAAGAGGAGGGAGAGAAGGAGAGGAGGGAGGAAGACAGAGAGAAAAAAGAGACAGAATGTAAGAAAGAGAAAGCTAATTTTAACAAATGTTCTTTGTGGTATTTTCATTAAAAAATTAAGATATAAATAAGTAAATTAGGATGCAACAACTCAATGGAATTAAATAACTACTAAAAATAGATATAGATTGCAGCAACACTAAACAATGTTTAATCATATTAAGTTTAAAAAAGTAAACTGAGTATGCATTACCTGAACTGTGAAATGGTAACCTTCTGTACAACACCTTAATAACAATAAAATTATATTTTTTAAAAAGTAAACTTAAGTTATTTAAGCTTAAAAAGTAAAATGTAAAATGTCATTCATAATACCAAGTGTTTATAAAGGAAGTCTATAGAGGATCCTAGAAAAGAGAAATAAGTTCTTTGTTAAGATAATACAGTTTTCTTCTCATTCCCTACTACTATGTTAGTATATGTACAATAAATAAACTTTAAAGACATCAAAATTAGAAAATATAGAAGTCATTTACAAAAATCTACATACTATGATTTCTGAAGACCAAGTGCAGTACTGAAATCTGGTTTTCTCCATGCACATCCTAACAGAATAAATTAAATATGCTCACACCATACAGTTACACAGTAACCATGTATTACCAAACACTTCAAGTCTAGAAGAATTATATCTTATACTAATCATAGTCATTAATAATACTGAGTATCAATATTTAATTTGCTTACCCAACTTATGTAATGACTTCCTTCAGTTGGCAAATATACTCCTAAAAATTATTGTAAGTTACTAATAGCATATCCTTCTAAATACAAAACAAAAACAAAAAACTTCAGTCCTCATTGAAAAAGTCCTTGCCGGTAAGAAACATGCTACCAT
Organism: Dipodomys spectabilis; assembly: GCF_019054845.1. Classification (NCBI taxonomy): domain Eukaryota; kingdom Metazoa; phylum Chordata; class Mammalia; order Rodentia; family Heteromyidae; genus Dipodomys; species Dipodomys spectabilis. The sequence goes on along the minus strand of NW_024870720.1, from coordinate 7,711,894 downwards.
TAGAAAACAGACTCAAAAAAGATAGTGGCGGGCTGGAAATGTGGCTTAGTGGTAGAGTGCCTGCCTAGCACGCATGAAGCCCTTGGGTTCAATTCCTCAGTATCTCTTTTTTTTTTTGGGGGGGGGGCTGGTTGTGGGGCCTTAACTCTGGGCCTGGGCACTGTCCTTCACCTCTTCAGCTCAAGGCTAGCACTCTACCACTTGAGCCACAGCACCACTTCTGGCTTTTTTCTTTTTGCTTATGTTGTGCTGAGGAATCGAACCCGGGACCTCGAGCATGCAAGGCCAGCACTCTACCACTGAGCCACCTTCCCAGCCCCCTCAGTATCTCTCTTAAACAGAAGAATCCAGAATGGCACTGTGGCTCAAGTGGTATAGTACTAACCTTGTGCAAAAAAAAAATCTTAGGAACAGTACCCAGCCCCTGAGTTCAAGCCCCAGGATTGAAAAAAAAAAAAAAAAAAAGTATAGTGGCAGATTGTATCACTAACTCCAATACAGCTCCAACTCCAATGTTTTGAAACCAAACCAATCACTAAGCTCCTGGTTTTTTGTTTTATTTTATTGTTTCTTTGTGTTTGTTTCAGACTCTCTCACTATGTAAACCAAAAGGTGTAAACTCTATCTTCCTGCCTCAGCCTGAGTGCTAAGATTAGCAACACCACACTCAGCCTATGTTTGATTTCCATAATTCATTATAAATATATTTCAACTCCTACTATAAGTTGTTATTTTAGAAATTATAAATACAGCAGTAAAACAAAGTAAGCCTTTAATGTCTGTCTCCATAGAGCTTACATTCTAAGACATTGGTTCTCAATCAGGTAAGATTTTTTGTTGTAAGAGATAAGTAACAATATATGGGAAACATTTTGGTTCATGACAGGGATGCTACCTACTTAAAGACCCTATAATGCACAGTAGAGCCATTCACAGCAAAGAATTATCTGGCCCAAAATCCCAATAGTGCCAAGCTGCTTTACAGGGGAAAAAAAAGAAACAAAAAAATATGGAGAATATAGTGTCTTTAGATGCATCTTATATCTCAATGCTGTACTTTTTTTTGTATGCCAGTCCTGGGGCTTGAACTCAGGGCATAGGCACTGTCCCTGAGCTTTTGTGCTCAAGACTAGTGCTCTACCACTTGAGCCACAACTCCACTTCTGGCTTTTTTGATGGCTAATTGGAGATGAGAATTTCACAGACTTTCCTTCCCAGGCTGGCTTCAAACTGTAGTCCTTAGATCTTAGCCTGAGTAGCAAAGATTACAGTCATTAGCCACCAGGGCCCAGCTGTTGTACATTTAAGAGTAGATATGATGCTTTACTCTTCTTCAAATCCCTCATAATACCAAATGTAGTAACTTGTCTATGGCAGGTACTAAATTAAATGATGAACAAAAGGGAAATCAAGAAAGTCATATTCCTCTATTACCATTGATAATAGCACAAAACATGAAGTCTTCTTATAAGATGCAAAGGGTTCAAACTAAACTTTTTCTCACCTTTGAAATCACATTCAGAAAGCATCAAATATACTACATCAGGGTCCAATTCAGAAAACATCTCTGAGATACTGGTGAAGAGTTCTTCCTGAGCACTTTTTGTCTCACACATGGAAGGAAGAGTAGTGGTTGGCTTCTCATGACTAGCAACACTGGATACAACTTCCTTAGAGCTTGCAGTCTTCCGCAAAGGATGGCCCCCAAGATTTTTCCTTTTCCTTGGCATTCTGACTTCCAAAACTAAAATGTTTCCCTTTTTTAAAAAAAAATTTAAGACTTTTTTTGTATTGAAATCATAATTCAAAGAAAATAGGATTAAAAATCTTGCACAATCCAGCAGTAATAGCACCTAAAATAGAAAGCAAGTAAAAACACTCAGACTACATAATTACGTTTCCATTTCTAAAACTGGGAGGGCACCTTTATTTAACTGTAAGAAATTATCATAGATTTTGTGACAGCGAAGACAAAAAATAGCCAATTTTTCTCTCTCCAAAACATTCCAGTTTTGCCAGGATTAAACATGCTATTATTTAAAAAAATAAGATAATAACATAGCAAAACATAATTCAGAACAGTGAATACACTGTTTCAATGTCATTATTTCACTTTTGAAAAAATATAAAATGACACATACAAATAGACACTAGAATGCCTATTGAACACCTACATTCAGATTTCTAACAAGCATTATAAAGTTAACATGTCCAAAACTGACCTCCTGATAACCCCTTCTTGCCAGTCCTTCCCAACACAGTAAATGTAACTCTTTCCTTCTACTTGCTCAGGTCAAAAATCATGGAATAAGCCAGGCACCAGAGCTCATAACTGTAATCCTAGCTACTCCGGAGGCTGAGATCTGAGCATTACAGTTCAAAGCCAGCCTAGGCAGGAAATGGCAAGAATATCTATGAGTCACCTATCTCCAATAAACCACTCAGAAAATTAGAAGTGGCGCTGTGGCTCCAGTGGTAGAGCACTTGCCTTGAGCTGAAGAGCTCAGGGACAGTGTCCAGGCCCAGAGTTCAAGCCCCACCACTGACCAAAAAAAAAAAAAAAAAAAAATCATGGAATAATCCTAGACTCCTCTAAGCCAACTTCTATATCAATTTTGTCAGTGTAATCCCCAAAATGTATTCAGAATGTGATTACTCCTTATCACCCTAGATTACCCTAGATTTAGCTACCACAGCCTCTGGTTGGTTTATTTAGCAAAGTAGGCAAAGTGACTCAACTAATCTATAGTTGGATAATGTCTCTTCTCTACTAAACTATCCACTAACTTCTCAGCTCACACAGGATCAAAGCAGGAGACCTGAAAATTACCTATAATCCAGACACTTGTTACCTCAGTATTACTATCCCCCAATCTTCTTCCTTCTCATGCCATTCCAAGTACACTTAGCCTCCTTTGTCTTCTCCAAACATACCAGCTAGTTCTCACCTGGGAACCTTTACATGGCTGGTTTTCTCTGACTGAATTTCTTCACCAGATATTTACAGATTCTTTCTTATTAGTATTCAAATATTACCCATATCAGGAATTTGGTCCAATAAAGCCTCTCATTCTTCTTACCCTACTGAAATTTTCTCAATCAGACTTATTTTCTAACGTGGTTTATGTTTTCTTTTTTTCTTTTTTCTTTGCCAGTCCTGGGTATGAACTCAGGGCCTAGGCAAAGTCCCTGAATTTTTCTGCTCAAGGCTAGCACTCCACCACTTGAGCCATAGCTCCACTTCCAGCTTTTTGGTGCTTCATTGGAATTAAGTCTCACAAACTTTCTGGCAGAGGCTAGCTTCAAACCTTGATCCTCAGATCTCAGCTTCCTAAGTAGCTAGGGCTATAGGTGTGAGCCACCCCAACACGTTCTTTTTTTTTTTTTTTTAGCTAAGTCTAGAGAATCACTTGTTTTTGTTTGTTGTTGTTGTTGTTGTTGTTTTCAGTTGTGGGGCTTGAACTCTGGGCCTAGGCTATGTCTCTCAGCTCTTCAGCTCAAGGGTAGGGCTCTACCACTTTGAGCCACAGCACCACTTCTGGTTTTCTGGTGGTTAATTAGAGATAAGAGTCTCACTGGCTTTGCTGCCCGAGCTGGCTTTGAACCTCAATCCTCCAATCTCAGCCTCCTGAGTAGCTAGGATTACAGCCACTGGCGTCTGGTAAGATTTATGCTTAATTTCATTATATTTACTATGCATAATCCAGTAAATGTGTAAGTTCCACAAAGGCTGAGACTCATTCAGTCTGCTTGGTTCTCTTTGTTTGGATGAGTCTAATAAACATTTCAAAATTTAAATGTCTGATATTTTTGCCAAAATCTGCTCTAACCATTTGGCATGACTATCATCAAGTGGTATTTTCCTAACTAGTCTTTCTGTCCCCTTCAGTCTATTTTCAGCATGATCGTCAGACTGAATCAGCATCTATACTAAACTCTCAAGTGATTCTCTAGACTTAGCTAAAGTTCTTAAAATGCCCTATTTCCCTGCTAGCACTCTTCTGAAATACTTACATTGCTAACTCACTCTTTCAAATTTCTGGTCGTGACACATGCAATGGATTCTTCCCTGACTATCCAGTTAAAAGTCAAATACCCTACTACCTATTCAGTCCCCATTTCTTGCAGCTAGTCATTACCCATATTGCCTTCTATATTTACCTTTCAGTTAAATTTGTATCAATTTGTGTCATAGCTCTCTCCACCTTCCAGAACTGCACTGATAATTTGGTAGCCACCAGACACAAGTGCCTATTTAAATTTAAATTAATTAAAATTAAACAAAATTACATTTTTATACATGAATTCATATATAAATACAGAATTCAGAGCAAGAAAATATTGGAGATAAAAAGGATATTACATAATAATAAAGGATCACTCTACTAAGAACATATACCAAGCCTAATGTCTATGTGCCAAATGAAAAGAGCTATAAAATAGGTGGCTAAAAAAAAAAAACAGAGGGGCTGAGAAGGTGGCTCAGTGGTAGAGTGCTTGCCTTGCATGCATGAGGCCCTGGGTTCGATTCCTCAGCACCACATAAGCAAAAAGAAAAAAAGCCGGAAGTGGCGCTGTGGCTCAAGTGGTAGAGCTCTAGCCTTGAGCTGAAGAGCTGAGGGACAGCGCCCAGACCCAGTGTTCAGGCCCAATGACCGGACCCAAAAAAAAAAAAAAAAACAGAGTTGGCTGGGAATGTGGCTTAGTGGTACAGTGCTTGGTTAGCATGCATGAACCCCTGGGTTCAATGCCTCACTACCAAATAAACAAAGCCAGAAGAGGGTCTGTGGCCACCAAAAACAAAAACTGATAGGTATGAAAGGAAAAGTAGAAAAATCCACTATAGCTATAAGTACCACTATCACTCTATCAATAATTTAAACAAAATTAACAGAAAATCCCAAGGATACAGAACTTAACAACACCAACAATTAAGGATCTAATTAACACATATGGAACATTGCACTCAGCAGCAACAAAATATACATTATTTTCAATTGCCCAAAGAACAACTACCAAGATAAACCAAAATCAGAGCCAATTCCATTAGCTCATGCCTATTATCCTAGCTAATCAGGAAGCTGAGATCTGAGGATCTTGGCACTGTGGCTCAAAGTGGTAGAGCAGTAATGAGGATCAAGGTTTAGAGCAGACTGGGCTGACAAACTCACTATATCACCATACTGTTATCTCCAATTAATCAACAAAAAGCCAGAAATTGAGGCTGGACTCAATGGGAGAGCATCAATGGTAACATAAAAGTGACCAAGAGCAGAGGGCCCTGAGTTCAAGCTCCAGTGTGGACACAATAAGAAAGAAATCTCAAGAAAAATTTAAGAATACGCTGAATGATATGAAAATCATATCAAAACCTGCAGAATAAGAAATGGAGGTATGACTCATATGGTATACTGAAAGTCATCAAAATGGGGCACTGGTGGTTCATGCCTGAAAACCTAGCTGCTCAGGAGCCTGAGATCTGAGAATTGCAGTTCAAACCCAGCCCAGGCAGGAAAGTCTATGAGACTCTTATCTCCAATTAACCACTAGAAAACTGGAAGTGGAGCAGTGGCTCAATTGGCAGAGTGCTAGTCTTGAGCTGAAGAGCTCTAGAACAGCACCCAGGCTTAGAGTTCAAGCCCCAGACCAACAACGAAAAACAAAAAAAGAAAGTAACTCATCAACAGGGGCTGGGAAGGTGGCTCAGTGGTAGAGTGCTTGTCTTGCATGCATGAGGCCCTGGGTTCAATTCCTCAGCACCACATAAGCAAAAAGAAAAAAAGCCGGAAGTGGCGCTGTGGCTCAAGTGGTAGAGCGCTAGCCTTGAGCTGAAGAGCTGAGGGACAGCGTCCAGGCCCAGAGTTCAGGCTCCACGACCAGACCCAAAAAATAAAAAAAATTTTTTTTTTAAATTTTTTATAGACAAAACTGCTCTAAATTTTCAAAGAAAAAGGAACTGGAATAGCTAGAATATTGAAAAAGAACAGAAAGGATCAATTCAATTTCAAGAATTGTTATATTGCTACAATATAATCAAGACTGTGGGATGTCAGCAGGCTAACAGATATATAGGCCTAACTAGAGATTTAGGAAGAGTCAAAAAGGCAAAGAAAAAACAATATAAATATGACCAAGTAATTTCTGACAAAAGTGCAAAAACAATACCCTTTTCAACAAACCATACCAAACCAAGTGAACATACATACATTAAAAATAATAATATTAAAGCTAGATTTAAGTCCAAACACTTTACAGAAAAATTAACTCAAAATGGATTTTGTATTTTTTGCTTTTTGAGACAGGATCTCATTATGTAGCCCAGGTTGCTTCCAAACTTGCAATCTTAACTTTTAAGTCTTACCCCCCTAAGTGCTGGGAATATTTTATGTGTGTGCTACAACAACCAGCTGGATTGTGAAAGATATAACACTATAAATACTTTAGGGGAAAAAATATGGAGAAAACCTTGAGCATCTAGAGGTAAAGAAAAATGCCAAAAACAACCAAAAAAAGGAAAAAGTAGCTAGGCATCAGTGGCTCATGCCTATAATCCTAGCTACTCAGAAGGCTGAGATCTGAGGAACTTTTCTTGTCTCTGTCTCATCCACTCTTTTGATGACACCATCCAGATTCATGGCTTCAAATATAATCAGCATGCTAACAAGTTACTATCTCCCTTGTCCACACTGAAGTCTATTTTGTATATTGATACAGCTTGAATATGAAAAATCCTCTAACAGGCTCATGTGTTGAAGGCTTGGTCCCCAGCTTATAGACATAATCATTGAAAGGTGGTTGGGTAATGAGGGCTCTGTTCTAACTAACTGATCTATGGGTAAATTTATTATTTGGAGGTGTGGAAACTAAGATGTGGGGGCTGGATAGAGGAAGCAGTTCACTAAAGGCATGTCTTTAAAGGTCTTATCTTGGTTTAAATTCATATTAGGGCTAAAGGTTTGGTTAAAACAGTAGACCACCTGCCTAGCAAGTACAAGGCCTCTGAGTTTAAACTCCAAGACTGTCAAAAGGAAAGAAAAATAGAATGAAGAGAGAAGAGCTGATACTAATATCCAGGCACATTAACAGAACAAAATTTTAAAAAGCCTCTCTCTATAAGAAATATATAAGAAGGGCTGGGAAGGTGGCTCAGTGGTAGAGCGCTTGCCTTGCATGCATGAGGCCCTGGGTTCGATTCCTCAGCACCACATAAGCAGAAAAAAAAAAGCCAGAAGTGGTGCTATGGCTCAAGTGGTAGAGCGCTAGCCTTGAGCTAAAGAGCTGAGGGACAGCGCCCAGGCCCAGAGTTCAGGCCCCACAACTGGACCCCCCCCCCCAAAAAAAAAATATATATATATATAAGAAATCTACAGGAGAATGGTTAAATTACAGAGAAAAAAATCACACTTTGAAATCATATGCAGCAATTTTTTTAAAAAAAGCAATGTGACCCTGAGACAGAGCTCTAAGACAAGTTGTCAAAGATATAAGGCAAGCCAGGCGCCGGTGGCCCACACCTGTAATCCTAACTACTCCAGAGGCTGAGATCTGAGGATCGCGGTTCAAAGTCAGCCCCAGCAGGAAAGTCCATGAGACTCTTATCTCCACTAAACCACTAGAAAACTGGAAGTGGCGCTGTGGCTCAAGCAGTAGAGCGCTCGCCTTGAGCTGAAGAGTGCAGGGACAGCGCCCAAGCCCAGAGTTCAAGCCCCACGACCGACCAAGAAAAAAAAAAAAAGATATAAGGCAACTGCTGAACAATATGCAACTTTTGACAATAAAATATGGCAGGAGAAGCCGGGCACTGGTGGCTCACGCCTGTAAGCCTAGCTACTCAGGAGGCTGAGATCTGAGGATCGTGGTTCAAAGCCAGCCCGGGCAGGAGAGACCGTGAAACTCCTATCTCCAATAAACCACCAGAAAACCGGAAGTGGCGCTGTAGCTCAAGTGGTAGAGCGCTCGCCTTGAGCTACAGAGCTGAGGGACAGCGCCCAGGCCCAGAGTTCAAGCCCCACGACCGACCAAAAAAAAAAATATATATATATATATATATGGCAGGAGGTGTACTTCTGTACAATCTTTCAATGCATACTACAATCCTTTAGTACTTACTGCAATATTTGTCTTATTTATCTTACATCCTTCCATTTCTTAACCTGTTTTCTCTATTCACTAGCTATTTTCCTACATGGTTTGTCATCTCCTTTGTCACTGTCAAAAAGACTCTGGTAAGCTGCAGTAGTATGCAGGTACACACAAAGTCCATCTTCATCTCCTACACTATAGAAAGAGACTGTGCACTATGGGGAAGCACCTGATGCTCTCAACTACTTGGGCAGATCCTGTAGAGAAAGACCTCTCAGATATTCACAGTGGAACTGACTGAATTTATCTGAATCCATCCCCATATATCTCCATGCTCCTTGAAACCATGGATTGTGACATATTCCAACATAGTTCTGTATGTAAAATTGGTACATAAGTACTAGTTGCAGATGGCAAACAACATATAAAATACAAAAGAGTAGAGATGAAATTTTAAGGATAGAAAAACTAAAGCACTAATTTTTTTTGGGGGGGGGGGGGTCTGGTCGTGGGGCCTGAACTCTGGGCCTGGGCACTGTCCCTCAGCTCTTTAGCTCAAGGCTAGCGCTCTACCACTTGAGCCACAGTGCCACTCCAGCTTTTTGCTTTTTGCTTATGTGGTGCTGAGGAATCAAACCCAGGGTCTCATGCATACAAGGCAAGAGCTCTACCACTGAGCCACCTTCCCAGCCCTAAAGCACTAATTAAATGGGAAAGCCAGAACCACAATACAGATCTCAACAGGTTTTAGATTACCACCAGCTTTTCTAGAATATCTACTAACAAAACCTGTAATTATTTTTGTCTCATGAGAGACTTTTCTTGCTCAAATATGCAAGTGATATTTCAAAAACCTATATGTAAAAAATTCATAACCTCTGATTTTAATAATACTTACTAGGTATCTGGCATTGATGCTATCAATGTGATTGTTAGTAAGGCCACGGTTGATATCTGCAAACTCTATAGCTCTTGCTATTATCCAACATAATGTCTTCTTACTATAAAATAAAATGTTATGTATTAAAGGCAATCTTATAACAAGCCATAATCTTAAAATTAAAATCTAAAATAGTCAGCTAGCTACTAAATATTAAGGGAAAAATAGAATTCAAAACTAATTACCATTTTGTGCCCCATAATTAAAAAGCCAATCAAGATCATCAATGACAGAGTACTTGCCCAACATACACAAACCCTGGTTTCAATCTCAGCATAGAAAAAAAAAGAAAAAAGAAGAAAGAAGGAAAGAAAGAAAGGAAGGAAGGAAGAAAGAAAGAGAGGAAGGAAGGAAGAAAGAAAGAAGAAAAGAGAAACGAGAGAGAGAAAAGAAAAGAAAAAAAGAACAAAGCCAGGTGCCAGTAACTCATGTCTCTATAATCTTCACTATTCAGAGGTTAGGATGCTGGGATCTGAGGACCATAGTTCAAAGCTAGCCTAGGCAGGAAAAGCTGTAAGACTCTATCTCCAATTCTAGCTCCACCAAAAGTGAAGCTATAGCTCAAACTGAGAGAGTGCTGGCCTTGAGCATTTAAAAATTCAGGGACTAGCCAGGCACCGGTGGCTCACACCTATAATCCTAGCTACTCAGGAGGCTGAGATCTGAGGATCACAGTTCAAAGCCAGCCCGGGTATGAAAGTCTGTGAAACTCTTATTTCCAATAAACCACTAGAAAACCAGAAGTGGTGCTGTGAGCTAAAGAGCTGAGGGACAGTACCCAGGCCCAGAGTTCAAGCCCCAGGACTGACAAAAATAATAGTAATAATAATAATAATAAAAGCTCAGGGACAGTATCCAGACCCTGAATTCAAAGGCACTCCACCCTCAAAAAAAAAGAAATAAAAGAAAAAGAAAATTATCACTGGATAGGGGGAAAAAGAAGTCACCGTTTCTTCCATGGATTAGATGCTTATCAAGCATCTCTTCCCTAAAGCCTCTCTTCTCCTTTAGCTCCTCCTTCTATCCCAGCTTTAACTCCAAATAACCCCACCTACCCACCTTCTCCCTATGTCTAATCTGTAGTCTTTTTTTTTTTTTTTGGTGGGGGGTCCGGTCATGGGCCTGAACTCTGGGCCTGGGCACTGTTCCTCAGCTCTTCAGCTCAAGGCTAGCGCTCTACCACTTGAGCCACAGCACCACTTCCAGCTTTTTTTTTTCTGCTAATGTGGTGCTGAGGAATCGAACCCAGGGCCTTATGCCTGAAGGCAAGCACTCTACCACTGAGCCACCTTCCCAGCCCCTAATCTATAGTCTTTTTATCTGTTCAAGAGGAAACTGGAAACAAAATTAGAAACAAAATGGGCAGTTTTTATTTTTTATCTCATTTTTAGTTTTACAAATATGTAAACCTCAAAAAACTAAATCATAAAGCAGTGTTTAAAATATTAGGTGAACAGCTGACAGAAATAGACCTGGTGCCAAAACACCATCCCACAGATTACTTGCAGTATACAAAGAGAAAATCATAACTCTATAATGAAATGCTCATCAAGCTGTCACCACCTGATGTCAGAGATATGACGTCAGAGATAATCTAATAGTGGAGGCTTAGATACTGTTTGCCTTCTAACAAATAACATGAAGTACAAAGCCCTACCAAAAGAAGTTCTTTCCAAAATGTTTAACCTGAATCTACTGACATCTTTAGATTGAACTCCCCATTTACAGAAACTATAGGAACAGTGAAAGCAGTCACATTGCACCAATAGAAAATAACTTTTAATACAAATACAACAGTCCAACAGTGAGCAAGAAGGAGTGGTAAGGTACAGGAAGGGTGGATGTGTAGGGGAGACAATTCCATATAAAGACAGGGAGGAATCTTTACCATTTCCTATGCAGGGTACAAGAAATGTTTTCTTTTGCTCTATTTTAAACTTGCTTTTGAGCCACGTAGTTCAAGCCAGCCATTTCGCTTAATGATGTATTTTCTCTATTAAACTCTCTGCTTTACCACGTAAAGAAAAAAATAAAAATTAAGCCAGGTGCCAGTGACTCCCACCTATAATCCTACCTACTCAAGAGGTTGAGATCTGAGGACTGCAGTTCAAAGCCAACCCTGGCAGGAAAGTCCGTGAAACTCTTAATCTCCAACTAACTACCAGAAAACCAGAAGTGGCACTGTGGTTAGTAGAGCACCTGCCTTGAGCTGAAGAGCTCAAGAACAGCACTCGGGTCCAGAGTTCAAGCCCCATGACCAAGAACAAGAAAAAAAAAAAATGCAATGGTTAGCCCTTGAATGAAACCTACCATCGATTTTTAAGCAATCCAGGATATTACTGGGAAAATCAGAATATGGTATGAATTGAATAAATTAGAGAATTACTATAAAGTTTCTAGGAACAATGACAGAAAGTAAAAATGACAGATGCCAAGACCTGGGTAAGGGAAGGAAAGATGCTATTCAATGTATACGGAGTTTCCATTTCAAAGGGGTAAAAAAAATTACACAACAGCAGGGCATTCCTGTAAATCCTAGCTACTCAGGAGGCTGAGATCTGAGGATCACAGTTCCAAGCCAGCCCAGACAGGAATGTCCATGTGATTCTTATCTCCAACTAACTAGCAAAAAGTGGAAAGTGGAGCTTTGGCTCAAGTGATAGAGTGCTAGCCTCAAGCACAAAAGCTGAGGGACAGTGCCCAGACTCTGAGTTCAAGTCCCAGGACTGGCACAAAAAAAGAAAAAAAAAAAAGCTGGGAGCCAATGGCTCACACCTGTAATCCTAGCAAGTCCGCGAAACTATTATCTCCAATTAACCACCAGAAAATTAGAAGTAGCACTGTGGCTAATGTGGTAGAGCTCTCACCTTGAGCTGAAGAGCTCAGGGACAGTACCCAGTCCCAGAGTTCAAGTCCCATGACTGACCTCCCCCCCCAAAAAAAAAAAATTGTACAACATGTGCTACTAGTTAACCTGGCTATACTATACACTTAAAATAATTAAGATGGTCATTATGTTAGTGCTTCCCCTACTTTCCCTCGGGTACTCTCTACAACACCTGTTTTATGTTTCCCTCTTGAGATCAGCTAACATCACATTTCTATGAAGTCCCTCTACCCCTACCAAAGTCATACTTCTTGCCTTCTACTCTCAAAGTTTGACTTAAACTCACTTCCTACTGTACCCAACACCTACCTTTATCTTAGCTCCTACATACTTATTTCTTTAGTCTACTAGTCTATAAACATATCACAGATACAGGTGTTGTTTAACAACAAGAATGCTAGTGCAACCAAAAATCCATCTTAGTTCTTTAAAATTTAGTACCTGGGATATTCAGGTCCATAATACAAAACATCGCTTTCCCACAAATAAGTACCTACAAAAATAAATTCATAATCAGAAGAATGGTTAAGAACTACAACGGACATTCTTTTTATCTACCTAGAACTCCTTTCCCTTGCTTAACCCATTGGGGTCCATTTGCTGCTAAGAGAGTCCCAGCCATATAAATGACATCATATGACCTTGACTGAACTAAGGACAGTAACGCATCCGTGCAGCTGCAGAAATGGGATGCACATGTAACCAGATGTTTGTAGAGCCTTGGACATGGTGCTCTAAGTAGACATGCCTGTGTTACCAGGGACTAGGAAGCCAAATGCACAGACTGGAAATAAAAAAGGACCTATCTAGGGCAAGTTTCTACCCCTGCTCCTCATGATATTGCTATCATACAATTTACATTATACTGTCCACCAGTAACTTGTCCTCTCATAAGCCATTTCTGGTGCTTACACTCTAAAAACTGTTAACAAATTGGGTAACTGAATAGATGAGAAATAGATTTCAAAGGGTGCTTTTAAATTCAGGCTAGACTCCAGTATGTTTTTCCTATCACCTATCCAATACAATGTCTCTTTTCTTTCCTACCACATAAATTACTACCAAGTAAATTTTTCCATCCCAATTTACTACTTAATCTCCTCTTTAATATGCTCTGTACAAATCACATCTTTTTCTTAAAGATACTCAATTTACCCATTTTCTTTGTTACTGTGAGGTAAGGAATAAACAAGCAATGACAGGGTAGTAAGAGAACACGGAGTTCTAAGGGAACAAACAAGAAGGAGGCTTGTGGAAGCCAGACTTGTATCAAGAGGCTTTTCTTATAGAGGTACCACCCACACTACACTGCCACCTGAGCCACAAGTACAGTTAACAAACACCAGGAAAGAGAGAAATAGAGAAGTATTAGAGACAGACAGAGATACTGTACTCAGGCCAGAATGTAATGAACTTATAATCTTAAGAAATATAATAGGAAATGAATAGGACTAGCACAATGAGGGCAAAGGGAAGAAGGTCAGGAGAATAAAGTAAATTAGAGGCCAAAACATGAAGATCCTAAAAATCTAATTACATTCCATTATTGTGAAGGCCACCAAAAAAAAAAAAAAAAAAAAAAAGCAGAAGGGTCACTTGCTCAGTTACGTTAGAGAGACCACTCTGCCGATAGTGGAAAACAGAAATGGACTTGAGGGGCTGGGAAGGTAGCTCAGTGTAGAGTGCTTGTCTTTCATGCATAAGGCCCTGGGTTCGATTCCGCAGCACCACATATGCAGAAAAAGCCAGAAGTGGCCCTGTGGCTCAAGTGGTAGAGTGCTTGCCTTTAGCAGAAGAGCTGAAGGACAGCGCTCAGGCCCAGAGTTCAAGCCCCGTGACTGACAAAAAAAAAAGTGTGATTATAAAAGGAATAGCCCATCCGGCGGCGGTGGCTCATGCCTGTAATCCTAGCTACTCAGGAGGCTGAGATCTGAGGATCTCGGTTCAAAGCCAGCCCGGGCAGGAAAGTCTGTGAGACTCTTATCGCCAATAAAGCATTAAAAAACCAGAAGTGGTGCTGTGGTTCAAGTGGTAGAGCACTGACTTTGAGCTGAAGAGCGCAAGGACAGCGCCCAAGCCCAGAGTTCAAGCCCCATGACTGACAAAAAAAAAAAAGGAATAGCCCATGTTTCTGTCAAGTTATTATTAGCAGTGTACACCACACTGAACTATCTAATTTACTTTTCCTAGACATGAGATGAGAGAGCGACAGAGAACATGCTTGTTTTACTTTTTGAATTTGGGGATGGGAAGGTTGACAATGTCTCAGGCTTATGATATGCTATTTGAGGTATCTGAAAGAACATCCTAATGCACATATCATGAGACATGTAAGTCCAGTTACCAGAAAAGAGCTTTGGGTTGAAGACTACAGAAATAAAATATACACAGCAACTGCTGGAAATACTTTTCTAAGTATCTGTTATTCATGCCAAAATGTATTTATTTTCCACATTCCTGTAGAGTGTTGGAAATAGTGCTAGGCAAAATAAACAGTGAATTAAGGGGCTGGGAAGGTGGCTCAGTGGTAAAGCGCTTGCCTTGCATGTCTCTGAGGCCCTGGGTTCGATTCCTCAGCACCACATAAAAAAAAAGAAAAAAGCCAGAAGTGGTGCTGTGGCTCAAGTGGTAGAGCGCTAGCCTTGAGCTGAAGAGCTGAGGGACAGCGCCCAGGCCCAGAGTTCAGGCCTCACGACCAGACCCAAAAAAAAAAAAAAAAAAAGTGAATTAAGATTCAGTACCATCCTTCAAGAAGCTCCTACTTAGTAGGGCTACATCTGTAGTATTAGCTATTCAAATAGCTGAGATCTGAAGATTAGGGTTCAAAACTAGTCAAGACAGACAAATCCACAAGACTGTTATCTATAATTAATTAGCAAAAAGTGGGAAAAGTGGGAAGTGGATGAATAGCTCAAGGGTTAGAGCACCAACCCTGAATTAAAAGGTCAGCAAAAGAGCAAAGCCTTGAATTCAAGCCCTAATACCAGAACTAAAAAAATAAAGTGCCTACTTAGTGGAAGTGGCTTAACAAAGTATTACCAGTACAAGGAAGTATAATAAAAAATATGTAATAAATAGCAATTTGTAGAACCAAGGAGGCTTCACACTTTATATAAACTCTTACAGAGTTAAAGGCTGGGCAACCATGGTTCATACCTGCAATCCTAGCTACTCAGGAAGCAGAGATCGGGAGAATCAAGGTTCCAGGCCAGCCTAGGCAAAAAAATTCCAGACATCTTCACAATAGAAAAAGCTAGTCATGATGGCACAAGCCTGTTGTCCCAGCTACAGTGTGAAGTGAACATAAAAGGATTGGAGCCAGGCACCAGAGGCTGAGAAGCACGTAGCTACTCAGGAGGCTGAGATCTGAGGATTGTGGTTCAATGTCAAAGCAGCAAAGTTCATGGGGCTCTAATGTCCAATTAACCACTCAGAAAACCGGAAGTGGCGGTGAAGAGCCGAGGTGCAGTGCCCAGGCCCAGAGTTCAATCCCTACGACTGACCCAAAAAAATCCCAGAAACATTTTTTTAAAAGAAAAGAAAAATATTAGAAAATATATCAGAAAAACAATGAAACATCTCAACATGGAAATAGAAAACAATAACAAAGAAAAAGAATGATAGGCACATATGACCATCTTTTCAGCAAACATAAGCAAAGAGTTGGGGATGTAACTCAGTGGTAGCGTATGCACATGGCATTGGGTTTGATCCCAGCACCACAAAAAGAGAAAAGACACTAATGCTGGCCATGGTGGTAGACATTTGTAACCTTAAACAAAAAAGATAGCAATATCCATATGAGGCTTGCTCAGTTGTATGAACAGTTTGAGCCAACAGACGATCAAGTGGTATGAACAGACAATCCATATTAGAACAATGGTGTATTGGTGATCAGTCCCTAGTGAGTTTAAATGAAACTGGCACACTCAAAACCAGCCAGGACAAAACATGAGTTCTTTATTTTATTTTTTGTCAGTCCCAGGGCCTGAACTCCCAGGGCCTGGATGCTATCCCTTAACTTTTTTGCTCAGGGCTAGTACTCTACCACTTGAGCCAAAGCTCCATTCCCAGCTTTTTGGTGGTTAATTGGAGATAAGTCTTTCAGATTTTCCTGCCCTGGCTGGCTTTGAACCACAAGATCTGAGCCTCCTGAGAAGCTAGAATTACAGGAATGAGCCACCAGCACCTGGTAAAATGGATTTCTGGGGAAAAAAATATACATTTTGTTGGAAACAAAAGATTCAGTTTCAGAGAACTATGAAAATAAGGTATTAAAAGAAATATTTTGGGCTGGGTGCTGGTGGCTCACACCTATAATCCTAGCTGTTCAGGAAGCTGAGATTGAGAATTCTATACTAGAAAAGTCCATGAGACTCTTACCTCTAATTAACCAGCAAAAAGGTAAAGGCAGAGGTATGGTTCAGGTGATAAAATGCCAGCCTTGAGCAAAAACTAATCAAGAGTGAAAGGTCCTAGTTTAAGCTGCTGGCGGAGGCAGAGGAGGAAGAGGGGGAGGAGGAGGAAGGGGAGGAGGAGGAGGGGGAGGGGGAGGAGGGGGAGGAGGGGGAGGAGGAAGAGGAAGAGGGGGAGGAGGAAGAGGGGGAGGAGGAGGAGGGGGAGGAGGGGGAGGGGGAGCAGGAGGGGGAGGAGGAGGAGGAGGAGGAGGAGGGAAGGGAGGGGGGAAGGGAGGGAGGGAGGGAGGGAGGGAGGGAGGAAGAAGAGGAGGAGGGGGTAAGGAAGATATTTAGGTTTGACTGAATTCTGGCTCTTCTACCCTGGTTGGATGACGTTCAATAACCTTTTCATACTCTTGAGTCTCTGTATCATCTGTAAGACAGTACTGAAAATAATGCAAAATGTAAAGCCAAGAAATTAAACACAATGACATAAAGTGCTTAAAACAGTGCCTGGGATATCAATACAAATGTAATGGATGGATGGATATATAAGCTACCTTCTTCACCAATAAAGATGAAATTTGGCACATTATAGACCAAAAATGTTTGGTTTCTTCTTTAATACCTAACATAAACTACTTTTAAAGGTATTTAACATACCTGATGAGCCGGGTGCTGGTGGCTCACGCCTGTAATCCTACTCAGGAGGCAGAGATCTGAGGATCAGGATTCAAAGCCAGCCCAAGGCAGGAAAGACTGTGAGACTCTTATCTCCAATAAACCACCAGAAAACTAGAAGTGGTGCTGTGGCTTAAGTGGTAGAGTGCTCACCTTGAGCTGAAGAGCTGAGAGACAGCACCCAGGCCCAGAGTTTAAGCCCCACAACCAACGAAAAATAAAAATAAAATACTTGATGAGATTCATGGCAAGAAAGTGCAAACTAAGATTCTTCCTGAAACTTGTCATTTTGCATATAAAATTCTGAAAAGCAAAAAGATGGCCAGCTACTTTCTAAAGCTTGCATTAATTGTTCCCTTATCCCATCAAAATGGACACAAATAATTGTGAAAGGCTTTTAAATGAAAATATTAGCATTTTAAATGTACTATGTACATACTACTTATCTAGCCTCCATTGTGTTCTGTGCCTACTTTCATGAAAGGAAAAATCAGCCTTTACCATAATTAAAACCATTTTTCTATGAAATTCAGGATCCCTGTTCTCTCCTTTCAAAGCAATTAAAGTCAACAGGTGCACAAACTGATATTCTTAAGGAGTTTGCTGATTTGCAAAGAGGGAGCGGTGTTTTTCTTTTCTAAAAGCCTCTGGGTGAGGCTTTTCTTAATTAATTGTCACCTCCCGTCAGAGGAGCAGCCATTTTTGTCCTATCCTTTCCACCTCCCCACCACTGAAGCCCCCATCCTGGCATAATCCTTCAATAATAAAGGCACAGGTATAAACGCTATAAATGGATTCCATTTCTGACATTCAAAAGGAAACCACGTAGAACAAGAAAATAAAACCACATTATCAAAATGTTTACATTTCTTAAAGCAATGTAAGAATTTCTTCAGGGAAAATTAATGATGGTTTAAAATGAATTACGAGAGCTGGTTGAGGGGAAGGCACTGGAAATATGTTTGTTTGTTTTTGTAAAAAAAAAAAAAAAAAAAAAAAAGGATGAAGAAAGGCTGGCATTGGTTTCAAAGGATAACACACTTCAACAAAAAAAGTAGAAACGAGGCAGCTGTCAATCAGTCATTGTTTTCCAGGGGGCCAGGTTCATCTCCGGGATTTTCTCCTCCGGAGCTCAACCAATCCCCACCTTTCCAGAGTTAACCAGTCTCCAGGCAAGCCGCGCTTCCTGATTGGCTCAAAGATGTCGAGTAGCAAAACCAGCCAATCCCGCCTTCAAGTGAGCACTGTGCTAAGGAGACGTTACAACCACTGCATGGCGAGAATGTGTACAAACCTGGCCGGGCCACAAATACCAGATCCTAGTTCTAAAGACGGCGGCGCTGAAAGGCACATTCTCGCTTCTGATCTGGTATCTGATCATCTTTCTTTAGGCTCTCTTAAAAAGAGGGCAGGGTTAATTAAAAAAACCAAAACAAAACTGTTGCACTAAAAGAGCAGGAGGGATAAGCTGTGTCCCAGTATGACTCACGGTGTCGAAGCCAGATTTCCAAACCCGGAGCTCAGAGCGCGCATCCCAGCGACACTCAAAGTAGTTGCGGCTGGGGGTGAGGAGTGGCCGGGGTCCGACCACAAGCGCACAGCCTCAGAGCGGGGGGGGCCGCCCCCCCACACCCCCAGCCGCCGCGTCCAAAACCCGAACGTGAGCGGCGGCGTGCTCGGGTAGGAAGAAGTGAGTAAATAAGCAGCCCTGCCAGGACTACGTGCTCGGGAGGGTGGCCTCGAGTTCCAGGACTCCGCCTGGGAAACGCTGGAACGGATCCAGGGGCGCAAGGTCAAATCCCGGCGGGCTCCCACGTCGGGGGGAGGGCAAAGGGGAGGGTGTGTCGGGGCCTGGAGGCTCGAGCCGCACGGGAGGCCGGGCTGCAGCCGCGGCGCCCGCCTTCGCCCGGCCTCGGGCGGCGCGCCAGGGCCCGCCTCTCGACGACGCCTCACTTCCCTTCGGCCGGGTGGCCCGGCCTGCGCCGCGCCGGCCCCGGACGTCCCCGGGCTTCTCTTTCGCATCGCCCCCCCATACCCCCGCCTCCTCGCCGCTGCCACAAGGCCCCACGGGGCGGGACGACGCTCCCCGGCTTCGGGCCCCTTTCCCTCCTAGGCCTTCACCCCAGCACCCAGCTCCTGCCTCCCAACCTGCCGCCCTTACCTGTTCCTGGAGCGGGCGGAGGGCGTCGAAGCCCGGGGGCCGCGTCGTCGAGTGAACGACACGGGTCCGCAACCCTTTCCCGCCGCCGCCACTGCGCTCTCCGGCGCGGCGCGGCGCGGGGCTGGCGGGGCCGAGCGGCAGCCGCGGCGGGGGGGGAAAGACGCGCGGCGAGCGCGCCGGGCGGGGAGACACTGCCGCTCTCCGTCCGGCCAGGGAAGAGCAGCGGCGGAGGAGCCCAGCCGCGAGAGGGCGGGTGGGTGGTGTGGGTGGGCGGCCGGCCGCGTGGGGAGGGGTCTCGCGGAGTCGGCAATGGCTGCCACGTCGCCAGGTGGATCTCCGCCTCCGCCTCCCCCACCCCAAGCCGCGGGCTCCGCGCCGCGACCTCTGGTTTGTCCCGAGCCTCACCGGGGCCGCGTCGTCCCGCCCCGTGGGGCCGGCCCGGGCGCCCCGAGCCCGCGGGCGCTCCCACCTCTCCGGCCGCCCCTCGGAGCGCGAGGCCCGGCCTGGCCGGTTCGGCAAGCCTCGGTCTCCTGCCTTCCCTGAGGGCTCCCCGAAAGCCTGTGTGGTTTTTCCCCCCCGGCCTCCTCCCGCCCTCGTGGTCAGGGGGCCTCAGGGAGGAGCCAGCCCCCTTTCAGGGTGTCAGGTTCTCGGGGACCTCCGAGGGGCCCACGGAACCCGCGGCTTGGGGAACCCTGGCTCTTGCCCGGGGGGCGGGCCCCGGGGTCCCGCCAGCTGCCGTGAGGCCCCGACGCTGCCCAGCCCCGGCGGCCGGACACAAAGGGCCCGCCGCCCCCGCCGCCGCGGTCGCCGCCGCCGCCGCCACACACTCGGACGGCGGCTGCCGGGTCCCATCCCGCGCCGCCTGCGAGCCCAGAAACGCGAGCCCGGCGCGGGGCCCCCCTGCAGCTGGGGTGGCCGAGCCCCAGCCCCGGCGTCACCGTGTGTTCGAATCCCCTTGGCCATCGTGAGCGCCTTCGCCGGGCCCCCAAGCGGGGCCCCACACCACCCCGTGACCTCTCTGCCTCCCGCCCCCCCCCCCCCCCGCGTGTTCGGACCTGACCCTATTGTGGGCTTTCGGGGTGCGAATTGTTCGCCCCAGGCGTTCTGATTGGAGGTGGTGAGAGGGGCTGTTGTTCATCTCCCTCCCTCTGCAATCACTTGGAATCCTCGCTGGCCAAGTACCCCTCCGCACGCTCGGGAGTCAGTCTGTTTAACCGTATTGTTAGGGTGATGGCGATGGCTTTAAACCGAATGTAAATCTGAAGAAAGCGCCAGTGAGATTTGTTTTTCTTTATTTAGGTCCGGTGGGAACACCGACTCACACTCTGTGCCCATTCTAGTGGTTTTTCTAGAAACCAGAGACCTCACGGGGGTGAATTTTCTGATGAAAGCACAGCACCCATACAGAATAATTAAAAGTCAATTTTTCCTTTTTTTTTTTAAATCCTTCTAGAGACACCTTGAGTTTCACTGGTAAGAAATTACTATACAAACCTTTCTAAATGGTCTTATTAAATTAAAAAAAAACACGTAATAACTTGGAAGCTTAAGCTACAAATAGCTGCTGCTGAGAACCTAACATTAACTCTACCTCCAAATACCCATTAAAGAGACTAATAACTGTAATATATGCCACTTTTGAAATGAAAGAACCCTAGTAATTATAAACTTCAAACAAGTCTAGCAAATTAATATTAATTTTGTTCATACCTTGCATTTAAATTCTTAATTTTCTTTTAACATCTGTTAAGTCTGAACATGTGTTAAGTCTGATCAATTTAGACATTGTATTCTTAACATTGAAGAAAACGTTTCAAAGCACAAAGCTGAATGTTTTAAAAATGTTTGTTTACTATGTCAATAAGAGAAAAACACCAATATCATCAAGTTATGAGACTCAAATGAAGAACAAAGCAGTCTTTACTCCACATTGACATTGCAGGAATTCTTTATGAATAAAGAGTTCCTCCTTCCTTATTGGTTCAATTCTAAGCCAATAGGAAAAGTACAACACATCTTTGAAAGGGTGTGACAGCATTAGGTTAGTGCATGGAATCAATGTGTTGTTTAGCATGCTCTTTCTCCTTCAAGATCACATATTGTATAATTTCAAAAAAAAATGTATCTTTGAATTACTATGTGATGTGAGTGCTACTCCTGCTCATACTATGTGTAACCTTCTAGTTAGGAATCTTACAATGTGTTATAAAATGATAATGTGACAATATTTAATTCTCTAAAATGCCAGGCGCTTATGAAAAATGGCACACTGACTACAACTTACCACTTAAAATGTGATGAGCTGGTGTTTTAGTTGAAAAAACAAACTTTAAATGAAGTTTTTATCTGGGAAAGTGTCTTTAGTTTTTTTTGTTTTGTTTTGTTTCTTTTGTCGGTCCTAGGGCTCAAACTCAAAGTCTGGGCACTGTCTTTAAGCTGTTTAGCTGAAGGCTAGGGCTCTACCACTTTGAGCCAAAGCACCACTTCAGGTTTTTGACTAGTTAATTGAAGATGAGTCTCACTTTTCTGCCTGGGACTGGCATAGAACTGTGATCCTTAGATCTCAGTCTCTTGAGTAGCTAGGATTACAGGTATGAGCCACTAACAGCTGGCTTGTCTTCAGTTTTTATAAGTAAGTTGACAAGGCAAAAATAGACATCCCCTGTCCCCCCGGGATATATTGCTCTTGCTTGGCTTTTTTGCTCAAGGCTGGTACTATATTGTGCCACACCACTGATTCCATAAACCTTTTATATTTGTCTACAGCTACCTTTGGTCTGTTTAATAATTTAATTCAAGGGGCTGGGAAGGTGGCTCAGTGGTAGAGTGCTTGCCTTGCATGCCTGAGGCCCTGGGTTCAATTCCTCAGCACCACATAAGCAAAAAGAAAAAAGCCGGAAGTGGCGCTGTGGCTCAAGTGGCAGAGTGCTAGCCTTGAGCTGAAGAGCTGAAGGACAGAGTGCAGGCCCAGAGTTCAGGCCCCACGACCGGACCCAAAATAATAATAATAATAATTTAATTCAAGGCAGGTACCTCACCACTCAAAATACACCTCTAGCCCTTAGCAGCTAAATACTAAATGTGCTTGTTTAAAATGTGCTTGTTTATGTCTATAACACAAACAACTTCCTTTCTATCAGTAGCAGCCTGTGCCACATATGTGCCATATATGTATGTAATACATATATATGTGTATATATAGGTATGTATACATACCACACATCCCTTACTAGATCATCACTTCCTTGAAGATAGGGCTCTTCCTTCCCTCCCACCCCCCCCCCCCCACACACATTTAGCTTTATATTCCTCACTGCCAAACTCAGAGCCTAGTGCAAAATAAATAATGCAGGGACTCAGTATGTGACAAATGTTTTAAAAAATGTCTCTGTCATTCCCAGTTATCATTCCCAGTTAAACTTAGAATTGTTTTTGAGAACTTCACTAAAAGAAAATAAGACCAACATCTGCTGGAACTCCTATGCTTTATCATTTGTCTAATGAGGGGGATAGAGGTATGGCTCAGTGACACAGCACCTTCCTAACATGTGTGAGGTCCCAGAATTTCAAAGCAGCATGTAAATAAATCTAATGGAAACTAGATAGTAGGTAATGTTGCTGTTGTCTAAAGTACATAAACTGAGCCTTCACCAGTGGTTCAAGCCTGTAATCCTAGCTACTTAGGAGGCTGAGATCATGATTGGAAGCCTGCAGGGAAGGAAAGGCTCTGAGACTTTTTTTTTTTTGCTGCCTATGAGACCCTTACCTCTTAATTAACCACAAAAAGGCAGAAATGGAGCTGTGGCTCCTGGTATAGCACTAGCCTTGAGCAAAAAGAAGCTCTGGGACAGAGCCCAGGCCCTGAGTTCAAACCCCAGGACTGATACCAAAAACACAACTAAAGTACATAAGCTTCAGTGAAGTTTTTTTTTTTTTTTCTTCAGTCCTGGGGACTTGCTCTCTACCACTTGAGCCACAGCGCCCCTTCCAGCTTTTTCTGAGTAGTTTTTTGGAGATAATTTCATGGACTTTTCTGACCAGACTACTTTGAACCACAGTCCTCAGATCTCAGCCTTCTGAGTCACTAGGATTACAGGAGTGAGCCTCAGGCAACCAGCTTGAAGTTAACTTTATATAGAATTGCTTTACTGAGGGGGGGAGGGGGAATGAGAGGGAGGGGATGGGAAGGGATGGGAAGGGGAAAGGAAAGAGGAGGCAACAATGCTTGATAAGAAATGTACTCATTATCTTGCCCATGTAATTGTAACCCCTCTATATGGTATTTTCACAAAAAAAAAAAAAAAATGCTTTACTAAACCAAGCATTGGGGGAAACAGGAAGTAGAGCTGTGGTTCAAGTAGCAGAGAAAAGCTCATACAGGGCCCAGGCCTTGAATTCAAGCCCAACACCCACAAAAAAAGATTGCTTTACTACCTTCAAAAAATATACAAAGCGGGCTGGGAAGGTGGCTCAGTGGTAGAGCACTTGCCTTGCATGACTGAGGCCCTGGGTTCGATTCCTCAGCACCACATAAGCAAAAAGAAAAAAGCAGGAAGTGGCACTGTGACTCAAGTGGCAGAGCGCTAGCCTTGAGCTGAAGAGCTGAGGGACAGCGCCCAGGCCCAGAGTTCAGGCCCCATGACCAGACCGCCCCCCCCCCCCAAAAAAAAAAGTACAAACCTGTGGCCTTGGGAAGATTACTTAAGACTTAAGCTGTCATCATGTCAGTTTTCTCATTTCTCAAGTGTACTATCTAGCCAGGCACTGGTGGTTAACTCCTGAACCCTAGTTACTTAGGAGGGCTGAGATCTGAGAATCATAGTTGAAACCAGCCCTGGCCAGAAAGTCTGTGAGACTGTTAGCTACAATTAACTACCAGGAAACCAAAACTGGCCCTGTGGCTTAAAGTAGTAGAGCTCTAGTCTTGATTGAAAAAGCTAAGGGACGGTATCCAAACCCTGTGTTCAAGTCCTACAACCTAAAATAACAAAAAACTAAGAACGGTATCTACTCACTGATTAAAATAATATATGTTAAAGCAAGAGCCTAATAAATAATAGTTATTACTTACTTATTAATGGATTCAGTTGTGAAGAAAAAGTAATTCTCAGCTGGGTGCCAGTGGCTCACACCTAGAGCGCTACCCTTGAACAAAAAGCTCAGAGACAGTGATTAGGCTGAGTTCAACTCCCAGGACTGGGGGGCAAAACTCCTAGCTACTCAGTATGCTGAGATTTGAGGATCACGGTTTGGAATCAGCCTGGGCAAGAAAGTCTATGAGACTACTCAGAAAAAGCCAGAAGTAGTACTGTGGCTCAAGTGCTAGAGCGTTAGCCTTGAGCACAAAAAGGCTCAGGGACAGAGCCTAGGCCCTGAGTTCAAGCCCCACAACCACCAATAGCAACAAAAAAAAAGCTCAGTGGCAGTTCTCAATCCCTATGGCCGACAAATCAGAGGGTTGGTGGCATGGCTCAGTTGGTAAAGTGCTATCTAATGAGCAGAAATGTCAGGTACTCGGAGTCCCAGTCTCAGACCTAAAAAATAATAATTATAGGGCTGGGAATGCATGCATGAAGCCCTGGGTTCAATTCCTCAGTACCACATACACAGAAAAAGGCAGAAGAGGTACTATGGCTCAAGTGGTAGAGTGCTAGTCTTGAGCAAAAAGAAGCTCAGGAACAATGCCCAGGCCCTGAGTTCAAGCCCCAGGACTAGCAAAAAAAAATGAACTATACAACTTGTAGATGGGGATGGGAGGGAAAAACAGAGAGAGAGAGAGACTGAGAGAGAGAGTGTGAAGGGGTGATATTGTCCAAAAAGAATGTACTCTGTACCTGACTTATGTAACTATAATCCCTCTGTACATTACCTTTATAATAACAATCACAAACATTTTTTAAAAAAGAAAAGAAAAGAAGGGGCTGAGAAGGTGGCTCAGTGGTAGAGCTCTTGCCTTGCATGCATGAGGCCCTGGGTTCGATACCTTAGCACCACATAAGCAGAAGAAAAAAAAAAAAAAAAAGCCAGAAGTGGCGCTATAGCTCAAGTGGTAGCGTGCTAGCCTTGAGCTGAAGAGCTGAGGGGACAGTGCCCAGGCCCAGAGTTCAGGCCCCACGACCGGACCCAAAAAAAAAAAAAAAAGGAAAAGAATAACCCTCACTAAAAAAAATTAAGTAAAAATCAGGTGCTGCATATGATGGCACATTCCTGTAATCCCAGTACTTAGTAGGCTGAGACGCTGAGACAGGTGGATCATGATTTCAAGACCAGCAGAGACAAACTTAGTAAGATCCTAGCTCAAAAACAAAATACAATCAGGCACTGGTGGCTCACGCCTGAAATCCTAGCTACTCAGGAGGCTGAGATCTGAGGATCGTGGTGGAAAGCCAGCCCAGGCAGGAAACTCTGTGAGATTCTTATCTCCAATAAATCACTAGAAAATCAGAAGTGGTGCTGTGGCCCACGTGGTAGAGCACTCGCCTTGAGCTGAAGAGCTGAGGGACAGCGCCCAGTCCCAGAGTTCAAGCCCCACAACCAATGCCCCCCCCAAAAAAAATACAAACAAAAGTGCTGGGTTTAATGATTGAATTAAAGAAACTACATCCTATAACCATATCAGCTCTTTTTGACCTTTATCCTAGAATTGAACCAATGGCCTTATGCACATATTTTTATATTCCATCACTCTTCTACTGAGTCTTACATTCTACCAATTAGTCTACATCTTCCAGTAATGGTGAGCTATTGGCCTACTCATCTACTTTGACTTGTGTCTCCAATTCACCTCAAATGCCCCTTTTTGTGCAAAATAGTCCCAGATGTCCAAGTGCAAAGATCTGTTTCATCCTCTATGCTCACAGTAATTTTTATAGACCTTTCTCTCCCAGTTGTAATGGTTGCTATTTTTTGGCAAATATCTTACCTAAAAACGTGAATTCTTTCCCCGAGACAAGGAAATACATCCACATTAACTAGAAAATATTTCTAACACATGAAAATGGAATATGCTCTTTTTAGGGAACTTACCAACTCACATTTTCCCCTTAAAGTATACCCACACTGGTTCTAGAAATTCTACACTCCAGGCCTCCACCATAGACACAGTTAATAAACACAGGCTGGATATCTTTATCAAATTAGCCCCTTCCTAGAAAAGGTTCAGAATTGGGAAACAAGCTATAATTAAAATACAAATGACAAACATGAAAAAGAAGTACAACTTATATCAGAGACAAAGGGTGTTTTTATGAATGCATAAAAAATAAGGAAAAGAGGGCTGGGAAGGTGGCTCAGTGGTAGAGTGCTTGCCTTGCATGCTCGAGGCCCTGGGTTCGATTCCTCAGCACCACATAAGCAAAAAGAAAAAAGCCGGAAGTGGCGCTGTGGCTCAAGTGGTAGTGCGCTAGCCTTGAGCTGAAGAGCTGAGGGACAGCGCCCAGGCCCTGAGTTCAGGCCCCACGACCGGACCCAAAAAAAAAAAAAAAAAAAAAAAAAAATAAGGAAAAGACTAACTGCAGTAGAGAAAAAGTGGACAGAAGCATGAAACCCTCTATGCCTAGTTGATGTTAATAAAAATAGAAGAAAAATGGACAAAGTGATTACAGAAAATGACAATTACTCTTAAACATACTTTAAACAAGGTTGGTTTTTTGTTGTTGTTGTTGTTTCCCAGCACTATTTGCAATAATGAAACTGGAAAAACCTAAATGTTCAGCAATAAGAAACAAATACGTTATACCAAAGCAATAGAACTTGTAATATAAAAGAATGATGGCATTCTCTAAATGCTGATACTGCACAATCCCTATGATATATTTCTTAGTAATTTTGTGTGTGTGTGTGTAGATTTGAGGCCAGCCTGGGAAAAAAAGTCTGTACTCCATCTCCTATTAACCACAAAAAAGCTGAGCTAGGAAACATGGCTGAAGTAGTAGAGTGCTAGCAAGAAAGCAAGTATGGGGTACTGAGCTCAAGCCTTAGTACAGGAGCACACATACACATACTCTCTCTCTCTCTCTCTCTCTCTCTAAGAATTGGAATACCAGCAAGTATTATCAGTTGCAATTCAGTTTCCCCATTCTCTAACCACAACATCCCCCATTGTCCTTAACTGTCTATACACACTGCCTCTCATAATCTCATGTTTTCAAATTAGCCCAAGAGGGTAGTGGGGAGAAACATTCCAGGGGGGGGAAAAAAAGCCACAGCTATTATTTTCTTCCAGTTCTATCCTGTTAGGGAATGTTAGGGAAATAAAAATACATGACTTTTCTCCATGGCTCAGAATTAGGGAAGGATTAGTCATTAGCAGTTACTTCTATGTAAAAACAAATCTTATCCTTTATTCTTGGCTGTGAGAGAGACCAGCAGAAAGTCTGACAAAATCAGTTTCTCAATTCATATCCTTTATGACAAATTATCAGGTAGAAATTTTCATTTGGTCAAGACCAAATGTATTGCCAGACAAAATGTCATCTTGAATCAAGATAAGAAAAGATCTAATGCTAGGGATGGTGGCACATTCCTGGGGAATGCACTGGAGAATTTGAGGAAGAAGCATGAATTCAAGGCCAGTCTGGTATGCTTATTGAAACCTTCTCAAAAGAAGGAAAATAAAAATAAAGAAAAGAAAGCCAGGTGCTGATGGCTCACGTCTGTAATCTTAGCTACTAAGGAGGTTAAGATCTGAGCTCTGTGTTTTGAAACTAGCCCAGTCAGGAAAGTGTGTGAAAGTTCTATCTCCAAGTAACCACCAAAAAGCTAGAAGTGGAGCTGTGACTAAATGGTAGAGTACTAGCCTTGAGCAAAAAAGCTGAGGGAAAATGGGTGCTGGTGGGTCACACATGAATCCTAGCTACTCAGAAGGCTGAAATCTGAAGATTGTGGCTTGAAGCCAGACAGGGTAGGAAAGTCTGTGAAACTTTTTCTCCAATTAACCACCAGTAAACTGGAAGTAGCACAAAGTGCTCTAGCCTTGTTCAAGAAAGCTCAAGAATAGCATCCAGGCCCTGAGTTCAGCTCTAAGACCAGCACAAAAATAAATAAACATACAATAAACAAATATATAGTAGAAATAAAAATTTGGTGACATAATAAAGTTTGTGATAGAGTATGTCAAGAGTTTCATTCTTTTTTTTTTTTTAACCTGTCCTGGGGCTTGAACTCAGGGTCTGGACACTGTCCCTGAACTTCTGGTACTCCAGGCTAGCACTCTACCACTTGAGCCACAGAACCACTTCGGGCTTTTTCTGTTTATGTGGCACTGAGGGATCTAATCCAGGGCTTCATGCATGACAGGCAAGCACTCTATCACTAAGCCACATTCTCAGCCCCAATAGTTTCATTCTTTTATCAAACATAAAGAGGCAATGAAAATCTTGTCAGTTATGTGGCTATCACAGTTACAGGCTAAAAAACATCTTGCAGCTGTGTGGTCAAAAGAAAAGGAAAACAGATTTTGATGAATACATACTAATCTCTGCCTCACACTGAGATTATTATCCTCATTTTGAGGGGAAAATGCCTCCCAGAGACAGTAAGTAACTTTCATGTAGTCACAACTCAAGCATAGGCCTATTTAATAAAATACCTCCTTTGGAATCTTTTTTTTTTTTTTGTCGGTTGTGGGGTCTGAACTCTGGACCTGGGCGCTGTCCCCAAGCTCTTCAGCTGTAGACCAGCGCTCTACCCCCTGAGCCTCAGCCCCACTTCTGGCTTTTTCTGCTTATGTGGTGCTGAGGAATCGAACCAAGGGCCTCATGCATGCAAGGCAAGCACTCTACCACTGAGCCACCTTCCCAGCCCCATTGGAATCTTTTATGATGATAGCTTCTGTATTTTCACTTAAAGAGTGAAAATGTATGCAAAAGTTCTCCTCCCTTTTACAAAGGATTCAGGACAATTTTTCCCCTTGGCAATAATTATCTCTTCAGTCCCCACTTTTTGATTAAGCCCTGGGAGTTGGCACTAACATGCTGACAGAGTCTGCCCTTGAAGATCCCATCCACTTCCTGCCACCAAGCCAGTAACCCACCTCCATCACCTTCATACATTCTGCCAGACTGCTTGGTTTAGAGGAAAGAGGCATAGGTCTATCAAATGTTCCTTTCTTCTGTGTTCTAGATCTCTCCTTCCCCTCATCTCATTTTCTTTGATTTTGAAGTAATTTTTATTAGCATTCATTAGTTGTACAAGGGGAGATCTCATTGTGACATTTCCACACGTGCAAACAATGTATCTCTAGCAACCTTCCCTGTTCTGTTTCTCTCCCCCATCCCATCCACTTCTTAAAACAATTTCAGCAGGTTTCATTGTTATCTCCCCTTCCCTTCCTTCTCTCCCCTTCCCTTTCCCCATCCCTTTCCCCCTTCCTTTTCCCCTTCCCCTTCTCCCTTCCTTTTTGTTATTGTTGTTAAGGTATTGAGGCTTGAACTTAGGGCCTGGGTGCTATCCTTTAGCTTTTACACTGAAGTCTATCACTCTACAACTTGATCCACACCTCCACGTTCTGTTGTTTTGGTGGTTAATTGGAGATGAGTCTCTCAGACTCACCCAAACTGTGATGATCCTTGGAATTCAGCTTCCCAAGTAGCTACTATTACAGGTATGGGTCACCAGTGCCCAGCGCATTGTTCTATTTTCATACATGCAAGTAAACTTTTTTTTTTTTGTCGGTCATGGGGCTTGAACTCTGGGCCTAGGCGCTGTCCCTCAGCTCTTCAGCTCAAGGCTAGCGCTCTACCACTTGAGCTACAGCGCCACTTCCGGTTTTCTGGTGGTTTATTGGAGATAGGAGTCTCACGGTCTCTCCTGCCCAGGTTGGCTTTGAACTGTGATCCTCAGATCTCAGCCTCCTGAGCCACCAGCGCCCGGCTGCAAGTAAACTTTCTTGACCAGGTTCAGCTTCTCCTTCAGTTGCCCTCCTCTCCCCCATCAGAGTCTTTTCATTCTTCTTTGTTCAGTGTGTATTAATTTCACCAAGGGCTTTCACTGTACTATTTTATATGTGCATATATTATGTTTTACTCATAATAACCTCTTGTTTTCTCCTCCCCCCCCATAACATCCTATTCATTGGTAAGTTTTCATTGCTATTTTGAAATATTTTTATGCTTACACAAAAGCTATAAAAATAATAGCTTTGAAAAAGAACAGCTCAGTATTCACAAATAACCTTTCCCAGCTTTTCTTTTTTTGTGCAAGTCTCAGGGCTTGAACCCAGGTCCTGGGCACTGTCCCTGAGATTTTGTGCTCAAGGCTAGATATGCTCTACCACTTAAACCACAGCTCAACTTCTGGCTGTTCTAGTGATTAACTGAAGATAAGAGTCTCAGGGGCTTTCCTGCCTGGGCTGACTTTGAACTGGGATCCTCAGATGTCAGCCTCTTGAGTAGCTAAGATTACAGCATGAACTGCCAGGGCTGGATGGTAAATAAGAATTTCCAAAAGAACACTGAAAAGAAGTAATTAAAGACATAGGAGGAAAACCAGAATTACATGTTGTAATAGAAATCCAAGGAGGGAAATTGAGAGGGGTGGAGAGAGAGAATGAGTTTCCCTTGAAAGCTGTCACTAAGTCAAAAGTTTGGGTGATTACATAATAAGAAAATAAAAAGCAATAATCCAATTTAGTAAGAGAGCAGTTCGTGGAATGGGTTGACCAGGGTGGGGTGCACAAAATGTTACCTCACATGTGAAGTGAATAAAGATAATGAAAGCAGCACTGTGTTGGAAATAACTAGACTGTACCCCAATTGCAAAAGGCAAATGCACTGTGACTCGGTCATACAGAGGACTACTATAAACAAACCCAAATGAATGAACTAAAGCTACAGGTAGCAATATGGATAAATGTAAAAACAAATTCAACTTAGATCATACATTTGAATGCAATTAACTTTTAGAAGACAGTACAGAAATGGTCAGAACCTACACCCTCATGAAGAATTATTAGATACAACACAAAATATGATCTGTAAAAGGGAAAGAAAATATCCAGGCATAGTGGCATATGCTGGTTATCCCAACAGTTGGGAGCCTGAGGCAAGAGGATCTGTGTTCAAGTCCAGCCAGGGCAACTTAGTGAGACACTGTCTTAAAATGATGTAAAAAAGGGGGGCTGGGAAGGTGGCTCAGTAGTAGAGTGCTTGTCTTGCATGCATGGGGCCCTGGGTTCAATTCCTCAATACTACATAAACAGGAAAAAAAAAGCTGGAAGTAGCGTTGTGGCTCAAGTGGTAGAGTGCTAGCCTTGAGCTGAAGAGCTGAGGGACAGCGCCCAGGCACAGAATTCAGGCCCCACAACTGACCAAAAAAAAATAAAAAAGTAAAAAAAGGACTGGGAATATATCTTGGTGGTATAGCACTTTCTTCTAGTATGAATAAAGCCTTGAGTTCAATCCCTAATTACAAAATAAAGCAAAAAAAATCAATTCCACTTCATCAATATTGTATTTTGTTTGTTTGTTTGTTTACAGTTCTAGGGTTTGAACTCTAGGCCTTTCACTTAGTAGGCAGGAATTCTACAGCTTGAGCCATACCCCTAGCACTTTTTGTTTTTAGGCTATTTTTCTAATAGTGTCTCACTGTTTTAGGGAGGAGTGATGGGCCCTGGTCTGTCCTCAGACTAAGATCTTTCTACCTTTCGAGTAGCTGCAATTATAGATGTGAACCACCACATCTAGCTTATATATATTGATGCTAACTTTTTGCCTGAGCTAGCCTTGAACCTTGATCCTTCCATTTTATGACTCTCAAGTAGCTGGATATGAGCCCCACATCTAAGTAACAAAACATATGTAGAATATATAAAGAACCCTATATTGAATAATAAAACAAAACAAATCCAGTTAGAAAATGGGTCGATATTAGGGATGTGACTCAGTAATAATATGCCTACATGGAAAGTACAATAGCCTAAGTTTGATTTCAAAATAGAAAAAGAAAAAAAAGACATGCAAAGACTTGCAAAGAGGATATACTGCACAGATGTAAATGGGTATATAAAAAGATGTTCTACTTTACTAGACATTAGTAAAATGCAAATTAAGACCTTGAAGAGATATCATTATATACCTGTTAAGACAACTAAGATAAATAACCAGAATAGTGACATACCAGGTGCTGGTAATCCTAGCTACTCAGGAGGTTGAGACCTGAGGATCGCGGTTCAAAGCCAGCCCGGGCTCAAGTGGTCGAGTACTAGTTTTGAGCTGAAGAGCTGAGGAACAGAGCCCAGACCCAGAGTTCAAGCCCCATAAAAAGAAAAAAAAAGATTTAGCATGTATTGATTGTACAACCCAACCTTACACTCCCAGACATTAATTCCAAAGAAGGAATATTTATTTATTCATTTATTTTTATTTATTTATTTATTTTTGGTCTGGTCGTGGGGCCTGAACTCTGGGCCTCCCGCTGTCCCTCAACTCTTCAGCTCAAGGATAGCACTCTACCACTTAAGCCACAGTGCCACTTCCGGCTTTTTTTCTTTTTGCTTATTATGTGGTGCTAAGGAATCGAACCCAGGGCCTCATGCATGCAAGGCAAGCGATTTACCACTGAGCCACCTTCCCAGCCCCTTAAAGAAGGAATGTTTATATTCAAAAATTAACTTGACACGAATGTTTCTAGTAGCTGTATTTGAAATAGACCTAACCTGGTAACCTCTAATATGTTTCTCAATGGGTGAATGATTAAACTGGTATATCCACACCACAGAATATTCAGTACTAAGAAAAAAAGATGAGCTGTGTACTGGTGGTTCATGCCTGTAATCCTAGCTACCCAGGCGGCCAGAGATCTGAGGATCAAAGTTCCCCAGCCCCGGCAGAGAAGTCTGTGAGTCTTCTATCTCCAATTAACCAACAGAAAACTGGAAGTGACACGGTAGCTTAGAGTGATATAGTGCTAGCCTTGAATAAAAAGAGCTCAGGGACAGCACCTAGGCCCTGAGTTCAAGCCCCATGACTCACAAAAAAAAAAAGGAGAAGGAGCTGGATGCCAGTAGCTCATGCCTATAATCCTAGCTACTCAGGAGACTGAAATCTGAGGATCTCGGTTCAAAGCTAGCCCGGGCAGGAAAGTCTGTGAGACTCTGATCTCCAATTAACCACCAGAAAACCAGAAGTGGCACTGTGGCTCAAGAGAAAGAGCACTAGCCTTGAGCTGAAGAGCTCAAGGACAGCACCCAGGCCCAGAGTTCAAGCCCCATTACTGAGCACCCCCCCAAAAAAAAAAAGTAGAATATACTGGGCACTTTGTGGGTCATACCTGTAAACCTAATCTGTGAGACTTTTATCTCTAATTAACTACCAAAAAAGCTAGAAGTAGAGCTGTAGAGCACTAAAGCTCAGGGACAGTGACCAATCCCTGAGTTTAAGCCCCAGGAATGGCACACACACAAAAAAAGGAAAGATGAGATCTGGGAATGTGGCTTAGTGGTTGAGTGATTGCCTAGTATGCATGAAGTCCTGGGTCTGATTTCTCAGTACCACACAAACAGAAAAGGCCAGAAGTGGCGCTGTGGTTCAAGTGTTAGAACACTAGCCTTGAGCCAAAGAATCTCAGGGACAGTGCCCAGGCCCTGGGTTCAAGCCCAAAGACCAGCAAAAAAAAAAGAAAGGAAGGATGGGTTGATGCAGGCAACAACTCTTTTTTTTTTTTCCTGAGCCTGGGGCTTGAACTCAAGGCCTGGGTGTTGCCCCTGAGCTTCTTTGGCTCAAAGCTACATACTACCCCTTGAGTCACAGCACCACTTCCAGCTTTTTCTAAGTAGTTTATTAGAGATAAGAGTCTTACAGACTTTCTTGCCTAGGCTGGCTTTGAACCACAATACTCAGATCTTAGCATCCTGAGTACTAGGATTACAGGCATGAGCCACTGGCACCCAGTAAGCAACAACTCTTAGACAGTTCTCCAGGGCATTTTGCTGTGAAACATCTGGTCTCAAAAGTATCACATGAGCTAGGCGCAGGTGGCTCACGCCTGTAATCCTAGCTACTTAGGAAGCTGAGATCTGAGGATCACGGTTCAAAGCCAGCCAATAAGCCACTCAGAAAACTGGAAATAGTGCTATGGCTCAAATGGTGGAGTGCTCGCCTTGAGCTGAATTGCTGAGGGACAGTGCCCAGGCCCAGAGTTCAAGCCCCATGACCAACAGCAACAACAAGCAAAAAGTATCACATAAGCTGTATGATTCCACTTACATAATTTTCTCAAAATGACAAATTATAGAGGTGGAAAAATAGCCTCTTGTTCAGGGCTGTTCACATTTCCAATAGGTTGAACCAAATGAAATAATTTCATAGTAGATAAAGTTCAAATACTCAGGTTTCAAATACTTGCAAAGATGGAATGAAACACATAAATTCTAGGATGTGGATTCCAGGGCAAGGAGGAAGAATACATGGGAATGATGATTTTGATAGAACCTTGACTGAGACCAGGAGTAGAGTAATTAAGAAGCTTGCCTACAAAGGGTAGTAGACAAAGGATCTAAATTGATGGGTGGGGAAAGGGAGTTTTTGTTTGTTTACATTTGTTTCTTTCTCCAGGAAAAAACCAATAAAGAGAAGTTGAAAATCCCCCCAAGAGATGAGAACTAGTTCAAATATAAGATAAGAAGTTGTTAAATGGTAATAATTGCACCAGCAACTGGAAAGATTAGAGATTAGGGTCAATGAATAATGAGAAACCACCGATGTACAGTGAACATTGACCAAACCACTTAGAACAATAGAACCCTGATTTACAAGCCTCAATACCCCTGCTCCCAGAACTAACAGAATTTGGTCAATGGCATTTGCTTTTGTTTTTTGTTTGTTCATTTGTTTGTTTTGTCAGCCATGCAGCTTGAACTCAGTGCTTGAGCACTGTCCCAGAGCTTTTCTGTTCAAGGCTAGCTCTCTACAACTTGGAGCCATAGCTTTACTTCCAGTTTTCTGATGGTTAATTGGAATGAGAGTCTCACAGTGGCTGGGATTGTGGCTTAGTGGTAGAGTGCTTGCCTAGCATGCCTGAAGCCCTGGGTTCGATTCCTCAGTACCACATACACAGAAAAGGCTGGAAGTAGCACTGTGGCTCAAGGGGTAGAGTGCTAGCCTTGAGCAAAAGAAGGCTTAGGGACGGTGCCCAGGCCCTGAGTTCAAGACCTAGGACTGGAAAAAACAAAAACCACAAAAAAACACCAGTCTCACAGAGTTTCATACCATGGCTAGCTTTGAAGTTGGATCCTCAGATCTCAGCCTCCTGAGTAGCTAAGATTACAGGTGTGAGCACTTGGCTCAATAGCATTTTTGTATTCTTCCATTTCAATTTAGAATAAAAGAATGCCAAGTATATTTCTACCCAAATTGTATAAAATGTTCCACTTCCAGCTGGGTATATAATCCTAACACTTGGGAGGCTAAGGCAGAAGAATCCAGGCCAGCCTGGGATAGACAGTGAAATCTTGTCTTAACAGCAGCAACAGCAAAAATGTTCCCTTCTAGATCACTTGTTTCCAGCCTCCCCATGTTCTGAATCTGATTTCCAACCAGACCATACCTGAAGCCCTTTCTCTCTTGCCCTCTTTCCTTCCCTCCCCCACCTCTTTTTTCCCCTTCTTCTCATTTCCTGCTTGCCTTTGATTCTCTGCCAAAAGCAAGTGGCGGTGGCTGACTCCCTTGCCATAGTGAGTTCTGAGTAAACAGCCTCTGTTTGTTAGTTCTCATTTGATTGAGCTTCTTTTATTTCCACAGGTTAGAGAATAGTTGGACTCATAATTTGCAAAATATGTTTACTGTAAAAATACTGTACAGAGGGATTACAGTTACATGAGTAATGAGTACATTTCCTATGGAGCATTGTTACCTCTTTTGTTTTTTCCCTACCATCCCTTACCTCCCAACTTCTCCATGGACTCATAACTGAAGATAGACCTACATAAAACGCTCTAATGTGGAGTGGAGATGTCTATTTGAAGATGGAGAAGTCAAGAAGCTGAAAGAACAAATTTTGGATGGTCTGCCTTTGCACATGCTGAAACCCAGAAAACCAGTTGGTTTTAGGAAACATAACTGTTGTCAACAGTACTAAGAGACAAGGCATAGTTAGCATAGTAGTCTACATAGACAAAATAAACTATACCATTGGTGCCTTCTGCCTGTAATCCTAATTACTCAGGAGTCTGAAATCCAGAGAATCAAGATTGGAAACCATCCTGGAGAGAAGAGTCACATAGATTTCATCCCCAATTGACCAGCAAAAAGCAGGGTTGGTAACTCAGTGCCACTGGCTCACACCTGTAATCCTAGATATTCAGGAGGCTGAGAGCTGAGGATTGAGGTTCAAAGCCAGGCTGGGCAGAGAAGTCCATAAGACTCTTAACTCCAATTACTCACCAAAAAGCCAGAAGTGGAACAGTGGCTCAAGTGGTAGAGCATTAGTCTTAAGCAGAAAATACCAACACACACACACACACACACACACAAACAGGACTGGTCAATTAAGGAGAAGAGTAGCGCAAATAAAGGCCCCAGAGCAGGGAATCAAAAGCAGCAGAAAATTGGAAGGAGTGCAGTAGTGCTGATTACATTCTTGCAAGTTAGTACTTTAAGTCAAGAAATGCAATTGCCTGAAGATCCACAGTGAAAAGAGTGAGGGTCTCTGTCCTTTCTCTGGAGGGGAGGCAGATGGTATAATGGTATAATAAATGTGCCACATTCTGTGAAAGTTGTCACAATTAAAATAGACTCACCAGGCTGGCATGTTATCTGTCTCAGTGGCAAAGTGCTTGCCTAGCAGTCATGGGGAATAAATAGAATCAGAAGGTTATGAAGGACAGGCTCTCACAGATTGCTTAATAGTAATGTACAAATCTCAAAACTTACTAGAACACAATGGAGGGGGTAACAATGTTCAAGAGGAAGTGTACTCATTACCTCACTCATGTAACTGTAACCCTCTGTATAGTATCTTTACAATTAAAAAAAAAAAAAAACTTACTAGAACCACAGCTTTCACAAGTTCACTGAAACCATACACAAAAAGTAGTTTTACAAGGATGTCTGCCTAACAACCTTGGTCCCAAAGTTCAACCTTGGACTAATGACACTCTTTTTCTTTTTTTGGTCAGTTGTCAGGCTTGAACTCTGGGCCTAGGCGCTGCCACTCAGCTCTTCGGCTCAAAACTAGCACTCTACCACTGGAGACACTTCCAGTTTTCTGAGTGGTTTATTGGACATAAAAGTCTCATGGCCTTTCCTGCCCGGGCTGGCTTTGAACCGCAATCCTCAGATCTCAGCCTCCTGAGTAGGATTACAGGCGTGAGCCACCGGCACCCAGCTTCGTGCTACTCTTTTTAGGAATTATTGTGTCCAAAGATTATTGTTTCAAAATACATAATAAAACCTCTTCACTTTTCTCTTTAAAAAGTTCCCCTGCCAGGCACCAGTAGCCCATGCCTATAATTCTTGCTACTCAGGAGGCTGAGATCTGAGGATCAATCAAGGTTCAAAGCCAGCCCAGGCTGGAAAGTCTGTGAGACTCTTATCTCCAATTAACCACCAGAAAACCGGAAGTGGCACTGTGGCTCAAATGGTAGAGCATTAGCCTTGAGCAGAAGAGCTCAGGGACAGTGCCCAAGCCCAGAGTTCAAGCCCCACAACTGACAAAAAAAAAAAGGAAAAGAAAAAGAAAAAGTTCCCCTAAATATGATAAAGACACCTGTCCATCCATATTCATGCTGCAATATTGACAATAGTCAAAATAAGAAAATAGACCAGATGCCCCACAATAGATGAGTGGATACAAAAATGTGGTATACCTATACACAATGGAATTTTACACAGCCATTAGAATGAATAAAATAACGTTATTTTTAGGGAAATGGATGGAACTAGAACAAATCTTGTTAAGTGAGGTAAGCCAAACTTGGAGAGAGAAATGATGCATGTTCTCTCTGATATGTGGAAATCAGATATAAAATACACTGGGATATGATAAATTATACAAGATTCTAGATACTCACACACAGTGAAACCAAAAGAGGATACTCTTAGGAGAAAAATATACAAAGGCACAATGCCTAAGTGCCTCTCTCTCTCTCTCTCTCTCTCTATATATATATATATATATATATATATATGAATGATAATGAACTCCAAGATATGATAATAAGAAATGTCTTTTTTATTTTCAATTTTTAAGTTTTTTTAATGATTCTGTCTTCTTTTCCTATGTGTGGTATATTTCTGTGCCTATTTTCAGGAGGGTAGGAGGGACGATACAAACTCAAGGGAAAAAGGGTAAAAAAGCGCAGCAGTGGAGCTCTCTGGACACTGATGAAAATGAACTATACAATTTGTAGGTGGAGACAGGAAAGACAGACTTGGAGAATGAGGGAACAGAAGACACTGTACAAAGGAAATGTGCTCATTACCTGACGCATACAATTGTAATCCCTCTGAATATCACCTCTATAACAACAACAAAGTAAATTAATTTTTAAAAAGTTCTCCTAAGCTGGGCAGTGGTAGTTCAAGAGGCTAAGATTTGAGGACCACAGTTCAAAGCCAGCCTAAGCAGGAAAAGTCCATGAGATTCTTATTTTCAGTTAACCACTAACAAAAACAGAAGTAGAAGTGTGGCTCAAGTAGTAGAGCACTAATATTGAGCAAAAGAAGTTAAGAGACAGTGCCTAGGCCCTGAGTTCAAGCCCCAGTACTGGCACAAAAAGAAAAAAAAAAGTGCACTTGAGCCAGGCACCGAAAGCTCACCTATAATCCTAGCTATTCAGGAGGCTGAAAGCCGAGGATCTTAGTTGGAAGCCAGAGTGGGCAAGTATATCTGTGAGACTCTTATCTCCACTAAAATGGCAAAAAACTTTAAAAAGCCAGAAGTAGCACTGTGACTCAAGTGGTAGAGTGCTAGTCCTGAGCAAAAGAAGCTCAGGGACAGTGCCTAGGCCCTGAGTTCAAGCCCCAGGACTACCACACACACACACACACACACACACACACACACACACACACACCTTCCTCTTGCCTATTTGTCCATAGTTGACTATGACATGCACATTCTCATTGTAATACTGTAGTACAAATAATAAAAATAAATATATTTATTTCCCAAATATATTATTTGGAGACTCTCTTGTGCTTTTTCCCCCCAGGTTAATAGTTTTGTTTTGCCAGTCCTGGGACTTGAACTCAGGGCCTGGGCACTGTCCCTGACCTTCTTTTGCTCAAGGTTAGTGCTCTACCACTTGAGCCCAGTGCTACTTCTGGCTTTTTGTGTTTATGTGGTACTGAGGTATCAAACCCAGGGCTTCATGCATGCTAAGCAGGTACTCTACCACTAAACACTAAATGACATTCCCAGCCCCAAGTTGATAGTTTTGTGTAAAGAAAGTTAGGAGTTTATTGAAACACCTCAGGAAGGAATCTAATCAAGGTTTTGAGGAAGAGGGGTGGTCAGAAATTTCCTGAGACAGTAATATTCACATATCCTGCGGGATGATGGGAAAAGTACAAGCAAACAAACTTTTCCATTTGTCTATTTTTACATGGCTTTTCCTGTTTAAGTATAAAGAAAAGAATTTGATTGGGTCCCTTGTTCTGGGCAAGAGTAGCTATGGCAATTCATTGTAAATAAATGCATCAACATTTTATTTTTTTTTATTTATTTTTTTCCCGCCAGTCATGGGGCCTGAACTCTGGGCCTGGGCATTGTCCCTCAGCTCTTCAGCTCAAGGCTAGCGCTCTACCACTGGAGCCACAGCGCCACTTCCGGCTTTTTTGCTTATGTGTTGCTGAGGAATCGAACCCAGGGCCTCATGCATGCAAGGCAAGCACTCTACCACTGAGCCATCTTCCCAGCCCCATGCATCAACATTTTAATGTTGACTGTCTTTGGGAAGAACTACAGCTTATCTTTCCTACCCTGAGCACCAGTCCTTCATGCTTATAATCTCAACTACTGCTAAGGAGGCTGAGATGTGAGGATCATGGTTCAGGGCCAACCAGGCAAGAAAGTCTATGATACTCTTATCCCAATTAATCATCAAAGAGCTGGAAGGTGAACTGTGGCTTAAGTCACAGTTAAGTGGCAGAGTGCCAGCCTTGAGAGAAAAAAACTAAGGGACAGCGCCAAGGCCCTGTGTTCAATCAAGTCCCAGTAATCAAGCGTGTACACACACACACACACACCAGCTCATAGCTGTTATTCTACCATATGAGTTACTGTTCCAGCCCTATTTTTTTGCTGTTTCCTTTTTGTTTTTGTGCCAGCACTGAGACTTGAACTCAAAACCTCTCCTCTCATGACTCCTACTCTACTCCTTGGGCCATACATCCAGTCTGGCATTTTTTTTGCCAGTTATTCGAGAAACTTGGACTTGTTGGCCTGGGTTGGCTTTGAATCATTATCTTCAGATCTCAGCCTCTTGAGCAGCTGAGATTACAGATGTGAGCCTGGCTTGCTGGTTATTATTATTATTAAAAATAGTGTCTTGTGAAGTTTTCTGCCTGGGCTGGACTCAATCTGTGATACTTTCACTCTTAGCCTCCTTCGTTAGAATTAGATGTGAACCACCAGCACCTAAACTATTGTAACCATTTGATGAGTCCAAATCAGAAAAAGCCGTATTTAATCCCTAACTTCCTGGTCAAACTACCAAATACCTTTCCAGAAAGTTTAGACCAGCTAAACAACCTCTGTCCTTATATCTGGCAAGAGAAAAATTTAGGCAAGACTTGAAAGTTTATTAGAAGAGAAATATGGTAGAGAAAGAGAGCATACGGCCTAGATATTCCCTGAGGAAGATAGCACTTCAGTTTCCTTCCGCTATCTTGACTGTTTTCTTCCTTACAAAGCTTGGTCTTGGATTAAATAATGAAAATCAAATGGCGTTCTGATGGTGGGTCTCCTTTCTGTTTCCTGTAAGGTAGTGATGCCTCGTTCTTATTTCCTTACTCTTTTGCCCTTCTTACTTTCTCATTCTTTTGTAGCCCTTTGCCCCAATTTGGTTGGCAAGCAGGTTTTGGTTTTTCAGCTTATCCTGCCATCTGCAAGTCTATAAGCATAGGCTACTTTTCTACTAACCTGTATCACTGTTTTTTTTGTTGGCTTGAATGGGGACATGATGGGTAGAAATAAGCAGTCATTTTGGATTGTAAGGTAAACAAAAAAAAACCACAATGCCCCCCCCCATAACATCTTTAAGTAACAATATAAGTACAATTTGTGAAATAAGTCTTTCTTTACCAGCCCTGAAATACCTGTCCCAGATATGGTGGTGGGT
Organism: Dipodomys spectabilis; assembly: GCF_019054845.1. Lineage (NCBI taxonomy): Eukaryota > Metazoa > Chordata > Mammalia > Rodentia > Heteromyidae > Dipodomys > Dipodomys spectabilis. The sequence goes on along the minus strand of NW_024870720.1, from coordinate 7,670,467 downwards.
TTTTTTTTTTTTTTTGGGGGGGGGGAGGTGGTTATTTGGGGAGGGATGGTCCTAAGTACTGTCGCTAAGCTTTTGTGTTCAAGGCTAGTGCTATATATCTTTTTTCTTTTCTTTCTTTGCTTTTTTTGTCTGTCATGAGGCTAAACTCTAGGCCTGGGCGCTGTCCCTCAGCTCTTCAGCTCAAGGGTAGCACCCTACCACTTGAGCCACAGTGCCACTTCTGGCTTTTTTCTGCTTATGTGGTGCTGAGGAATGGAACCCAGGGCCTCATGCATGCGAGGCAAGCACTCTACCACTGAGCCAACTTCCCAGCCAGTGCTATATCTCTTGATCCACATGTCTACTTCTAGCTTTTTGATAGTTAGTTAGAGATAAAAGTCTCACAAACTTTGTTGCCTGGCTGGCTTGGAACCACAATCCTCAGATTTCAGCCTCCTGAGTAGCTAAAATTACAGGTGTGAGCCACTAATGCCCAGCTTACTTGTTTTTTACATAAAGGAAAAGTAATTTGCTGTCTTATAAGCCATCATTTGTGTTTTCCGTTCTGTACAGCTGAAACTAATTGTAAGTGATGTTATTTACCTTTATTTCTTTCCCTCTAATCTTCTTTGGTATATTTGTTTCCCTTTTTCCACGATATATGCCAATCACACCTACCTTTCTTTTTCTTTCTCTTCACTTTCCTTTCTTTTTTCCCCCCTGAAATGCTAAGAATGAACCCCAGGACCTTGCACATGATAGGCAAGCACTCTGCTACTGAGCTAAACCCTCACCTTTTCCCCTGCTTTTTTGTTCTTTCTCCAATAAACATTATTGGGCAAAACTATATGCCAGATGAGGGAAAATGTACAAAAATGTAAAATTCTAGGGAAAAAAAAACAACGAAGATACTTCTACTCTTTAGCACTTGTAAGCTGGTACAGTAGAGTGAAAAATACTATGAAGAGACACATAAGGGGCTGGGAAGGTGGCTCAGTGATAGTGGTAGAGCGCTTGCCTTGCATGCATGAGGCCTTGGTTTTGATTCCTCAGCACCACATAAACAGAAAAAGCCAGAAGTGGTGCTATGGCTCAAGTGGTAGGGTGCTAGCCTTGAGCTGAAGAGCTGAGGGACAGCGCTCAGGCCCAGAATTCAGGCCCCACAACTGACAAGATGGGGGGGGGGGAGGTCCCAGCTTGTAGAAAAGCTGAATGCAAGTTTGAAAAAAGTCTGAGCAACATAGCAAAATCCTGTCTGAAAATACATACACTAGCCAGGTGCTAATGGCTCACACCTATAATCTTAGCTACTCAGGAGGCTGATAAATGAGATTATGGTTCAAAGCTGGCCTAGGCAGGAAAGTTCCGGAGATTCTTATTTCCAATTAACCACCAGACAGCCAGAAGTAGAGCTGGGACTTAAAGTGATAGAGTGCTATCCTTGAGCACAAAAGCTCAGGGACAGTACTCAGTCCCTGAGTTAAGCCCCATGACTGACAAAACAGACACACACACACACACACACACACACACACACACACACACACACACAAATGAGACACATAAAAAGGACAGGAAGAGTCCTTCACGACTCACCTTTATTTTCTGTACTTCTTAGTACTTACCACACTTAATCATCTGCAAGCATTTCCCTGCAATCAATTGTATTATTTATATACAAGGCCTAGGTACTTGTCCCCCCTCCCCTTTTTTTTAAGTTTTTGCCAGTCCTGGGGCTTGAATTCAGGGCCTGGGCATTGTCCCTGAGCTTCTTTTGCTCAAGACTAGCATACTACCACTTGAGCCACAGCGCCACTTCCAGCTTTTTCTGTTTATGGAACCCAGGGCTTCACACAAGCTAGGCAAGCACTCTATCACTAAGCTACCTTCCCAGCCCTCCTGAGCTTTTTTGTTCAGTGTTAACACTCTACTATGTGAGCTACAACTCTGCTTCCAGCTTTTTAGTGGTTAATTGGAAATAAGAATCTTATGAACTTTCCTATATGAACTGGCTTCTCCTATGTGAACTCAGCCTCCTGAGTAGCGAGGTGTACAGATGTGAGCCATAGGCAGCTGCTTTAGTCATTGTCTTTCGTAGTTGTACAATGTTTCAACATATCCATTTATAAGTATAATGGGTCTTGAGCTATGTCACCCCTTTCAACATTCTCCACAACCACATCAACTGTATTATTATTATTATTATTATTGTCGAGGCCTGGGTACTATCTCTGAGCTCTTCAGTTCAAGGCTAGCACTCCAACACTTAAGCGCCACAATGCCACTTCTGGCTTTTTTCTGTTTATGTGTGTTAGGTTTTTAAAAAGAGGTAGCCAAGTAAGAACAGCACCACGCACGTGGTAAGGGGTAGGTTTATTCAGTAGACCTGCTGGGACCAGGCAAGGTTGGTACTCCACGCGGCTGGCACCAGGCTATCTTGTCCTCCACAGGGTGAGGAAAGGCCTGGGAAAGAGAGCTGGGAGAGCTGGGAAAGAGAGAGCGCTGGGAAAGAGAGAGCTAGGAAAGAGAAGAGAGCTGGGAAAGAGAGAGAAGGAAAGAGCTGAGAAAGAACTAGAAAAGAACAGAGAGAGGGCGTCTGGACCTGGGCTAGGCCTTTTCTAGGGTATGGGCAGAGAAAGGTGTGGCCACATCAAATTCAGATGTGACAGGGCTGGGAAGGTAGCTCAGTGGTAGAGCACTTGCCTTGCATGCATGAGGCCCTGGGTTCGATTCCTCAGCAACACATAAGCAAAAAGAAAAAAGCCAGAAGTGGCGCTGTGGCTCAAGTGGTAGAGAACTAGCCTTGAGCTGAAGAGCTGAGGGATAGTGCGCAGGCCCAGAGTTCAGGCCCCACGACCAGACCCAAAAAAAAAAAAATTCAGATGTGACCTCTTCCAGGTGTCCCAGTTGCCTAGGTAACACAGGTACTGGGTGGAGACTTTGCTGCAAGGAGGGTGGAGTCTGCTAGCCATCCAGGAGCGGACCTTACAATGTGGTGCTGAGGAATCAAACCCAGGACCTCATGCATGTGAGGCAAGCACTCTATCACTGAGCCACCTTCCTAGCCCCATCAACGGTTTTACTTTTAAACAGGAATTTGTATATTTATTTTCTTTTCCTTTTTCTGTTCACTCAGTGAGGCATTTTATTTATATGCATGTTTTGCTTTCCTAGAAAAAAAATACCAGTACTTCCTTTCCTGTACATTTTTGTCATGCTTCTTCATGGCTTATGATGCCAGCTGAAATTGTCAGTACAATGAAACCCAACTAATGAGGGAGCAGATTATTCTGCCGTTTTAAAAGGTCTTTAAGCTGCAAATTCAATCTGGGTTTGATTGTACCATACTTGTATACCCTGGCCGTGAGGTTCACAACCATTTTCCCAGCTCCGTAATCATCAGTGATTTCAAATGCACTGTGTAACCATGCTTCATCATCATGGCAAGGAACCATCCATGACTTTGGAGCACAGCTGGATTTGGCTTAGTGTTCAGCATTACTGAGTATTTGCCTGGGGCATTCATGTGCAGCATTGTGGCAGCATGGAAAGACAGCAAAAAGCTTTTTCCTTTCTACCAGATGTCTGATTTTTTCCCTCTAATATATTAAGCCTCCTAGTAGCAACATAAGAAGGTTGGCATAACAAGCATATTATAATGGTATTTTTTTCATCTTTTTGTTTACGGTCCTGGGGATCAAACTTGGGACATTGCACTTGCTAGGCAAGTGCTTTGCCACTGAGCTACCTCCTAGCCCAAGAATATTATTACAGATCTTGCCTTTGGTGATTAAGCGTCACTACTTGGGCCCAGTCATGCTGATGACAATTTACTCCCGTTTTGCTTCAGTTTTCCAATTGAGTGGCTGCAGTTTATACTATGTCTAATGTACAAACAAGTGTGATCACAGCACTTTTCCAGGATGCTGAGGCTCTCCTCATAAATATGTTTCTCTAAGAATTTTTGTTTGTTTCTGTGCTGGTACTAGAGCTTGAACTTAGCACTTCTCAAGGCTGGCACTCTACCACCTGAGCCCCAAGCTCTACTTCTAGTTTTTACTGGTTAATTAGAGATAAGAGTCTCATGGGATTTTTCTGCCTGGGCTAGCTGTGAACCACGATCCTCAACCCGGAGCCTCCTGAGCAACTAAGATTACAGGCATGAGTCTCTTCGCACCTGTGTTTACTTCTCTTTAGTCTCCGCACAAGTTCTGCATACATAAATTCTGAAGAGATTTTCCAAAATAGTATTTATCTAGGTAGTGCACGTTCTAAAAACTATTCAGTTTCTGGAATTGCTTGGGAAAATTCACAAAGCAAGAGTTGTGCAAATTCTTGGCACAGTCCTTGGACAAGTCAGATGGCATTGGTTGCCAGTTCAGGAACTTACATTTCCAGTTAAACTGGAAATTTCAAGTCAAGTACTTGTTTCACTGACATTTGGCTGGTTTTAAAAAATAGAATATATTTCTCTTGTAAAAAAAAAAAAAACATAGTCAATAAAATGAGAAAATTGATTATTAAATAAGTATTTAGAACATTCAAATGAACATAAAATATTGATTACTTGATTATTGCAATGTTCCTTGACTTTTTTAGTATTTTCAATGTTGTGCAAATTCAGTTAGTACACTTTATTTCCATTACTAAATTGCTTTTAAATTTTTACTTTGGATTTTAGTACATCAGCTGACAAATGAATACTTGGGTCCAATTTTAGTGGTGTTTTCTGCCAACCAAGTTTCATTTTTTTCCTGTTTTTTTTTTTTCATGTTAGCTGTGTAATTACTTAAATATTTGCTTGTATAAATTAGGGAAGCTGTTGTTCACTGACTTACAAATGTTCTCTGGTTTCTCTCCCAAAGCAAAGGTGTAGCTGGGTGTGGTGGCTCACATCTCTTAAGTCTCAGCACTGCCAATGTTGAAGCAGGAGGATCCTAATTCAAGGCCAGCTTGGGCCATATGGTGAGTTCCAGGCCAGCCTGAGCTGCCTAGCAGCACTCTCTCATCAAAAGGAACATTAGCATATATAAAAAAAGGAAAAACAGGCCGGGAATGTGGCTCAGTGGTAGAGTGCTTGCCTTGCATGCATGAGGCCCTGAGTTCTATTCCTCAGCACCACATAAGCAGGAAAAAAAAAAAAAAAAAAAGGAAAAACAAACACCACAGCAACAACAACAAAAAAAGAAGAAAAAGAAAATCCATAAAAGTTTAAGTCCCAATAAAGTAATGACTTTTGTCTCTGAGAAGATAAAATACTTTTGCTTGCTCAAAGCTACAACTATATCACTTTAAGATGGTTTCCTGGGGTTGTTGTAATGTTTTTCAGTGATGGTTTAATACAACATAAACACATTCTCTTACAGAAGTCTGCAGGCTATAAGGAAGATACCTTGCCTGCCTTGCTAGCAATCCTTGGCTTGAAGCTGGTCCACTTAAACAATTTCCTCTCTTACCTTGCCTTATGAGCTTTCATGGTCTTCTTGTGACTCCAGCCCTTAAATTTAGGACCCACCTAATCTAATCTAACTTGACTTTAGCTGATTTTGAGAAAATTGTACTTCCACATATGGTCACATTGTGAAGTTTCAGTGACATTGGAACATGAATTTTGGGGAGACACTATTTGACTCAGTACAGCTGAGTCATGATTAAGATTCATGAAGTCAAAGGGGCACCGTTGGCGCATGCCTGTAATCCTAGCTACTTAGGAGGCTGAAATGGGAGGATCATGGTTTGAAGCCAGTCCATGCAGGAATGCCTGTGATTCTTATCTCCAATTAACTACCCAAAAGCTAGAAATGGAGATGTGGCTCAAGTGGTATAGCACTAGCCTTGAGCAAAAAAAGAAACTTTTTTTTTTTCAGTCTTGGGGCTTGAACTCCCTGGGCACTGTCCCTCAGATCTTCAGCTCAAGGCTAGTGCTCTACCACTTGAACCACTGCACCACTTCTGGTTGTCTGAGTGATTTATTGGAGATAAGAGTCAAACGGGCTTTCGTGTCCTAGCTGGCTTTGAACTGCAATCCTCAGATCTCAGCCTCCTGAGTAGCTATGATTACAGGCGTGAGCCACCCGGCGCCTGGCTAAGAAACTAATTTTAAACATAGTGTCTAATATGTATTCCTGCTGCATTTGTTCACTCTTTGTCCCTGTATTTGCAAGTTTTCTATAAAAATCTAGGACAGGTTGCCTCTTAACAAAGGTAAATTTTACAGTGATTGTAAAACAACCTTTTCCATCTCATTGCCTCCAAAGCTCATTTGGGTGAACAAAACATCTATTTCTGCTCAAGCTGGATTTGACACATCTTCCTCTGTTTTTGATCTTGAAGTTTCTTTCTAGGAAAGTAGCTGGGAACTCTAGCCTTACCTTGAAATGAATCCAGGGTATCTGGTCATATATTATGTATAGTGAGATTTTCACAAGATTCTTCTTTATCTTAGTGGTTAGTCTAACGAATAAATGCCCAATCTACAACCAGTGTTTCTCCTTCAGGAAATTTGTTTTTCCTGGCAGATGCCCTTGTGGAGTGGCCTGTGTCCAATTTACTCTAACCAGGATAGTCACTGGAACCAGAATTTGGTGTGGGTGTCATTCAGGCAAGACACAGAAGGGGATTCAAAATGAATGCTGAGACAACAGAAAATTTACCACAGTTTTACAAGAACCCAGAGGAGCCTAAGAGAAAATCTGGAAGCCTATTCAAAATAACCAGCTGTGAAGACATATTTTGGAGACCAAATTATTAGGAAAGTAGCTCTTCAAATTGGCTGCTGATTCCTTTTTTTTTTTTTTTTTTTTAATATTTTTAATGTTTCTTTTTTCTCTTTTTAATTTTGTTTCTTTGCTTTATTTTTTGTTTATGTGATCCTTAAGAATTAAATCCAATGCATGCTAGGTAAGCACTCTACCACTAAGCCACATTCCCATCCCCTGGCTTCTGTTTCTTATCTAGATTACTGAGTTCATGGCAGGTAGAGCCCAGTGAGAAACAGGACAAAGCATTTTTTTTTTAATTTATTTTTTATTTTTTTTTTGGTCCAGTTGTGGGGCCTGAACTCTGGGCCTGGGCGCTGTCCTTCAGCTCTTCAGCTCAAGGCTAGCGCTCTACCACTTGAGCCACAGCACCACTTCCAGATTTTTTCTTTTTGCTTATGTGGTGCTGAGGAATCAAACCCAGGGCCTCAGGCATGCAAGGCAAGCACTCTACCACTGAGCCATCTTCCCAGCCCCCCAGATTTTATTTTTGAAAATCAATCACTTAAGGTTTTTGTTAAGAGCTTTTGAAAGAGAAACAATTGTTTAAAAGCTTACAATCTGTTAGGAAATGGAAAGGCTTGGAAAAAATTATATTAAGTGAAGTAAGCCAGGCCCAAAGAAACATAGGTCCCATGGTTTCCCTTATTTGCAATATCTAGTATAGGTATGAGTCAAGTGGAAAAAGTCAGATAATGTGATGTTAGGAAAACGAACCCTCAAATATGTATTTTAATGTTTTTTTTTCTTTCATGCATGTGTTCTAACGCATTTATAAGATTATTTCTTTGTTGCTTTGTATGTCCCTCCCCCACAGTGTAACCCCCGCTTTCACTATATTTGATGTCAGTATAACATGTGGAGGAGACGGGGACAAACAAGTCGTTTAAGGATTCAGGTGGACCTGTTGCAACAATGAGAAGTACAAAATGTCATGTCAAAACCAGCTTTACAATGTCGGTGTGGGGGGGTATGATTGGGTGGGGGGAGGGGGGAGGCTGGGAAGGGAGGTGAAGGGTAAACAAAGGAGGAGGCTGCAATGCTTGGTAAGAAATGTATGCATTATCCTGCCCATGTAATTGTAACCCCTCTGTACAGTATGTTCTCAAATAAAATAAAATAAAATTTAAAAAAAAAAAAAAACTTAAAAAAAAAAAAGCTTACAATCTTCTGTGTATTAATAGGTCTCCTTTCATAGTTCTAATTCAGGAGTCCTTACTTTATTATTTTTTTTTTTTACAAAAAACTACAAGTTTTGGGCTGGGAAGGTAGCTCAGTGGTAGAGCACTTGCCTTGCATGCATGAGGCCCTGGGTTCGATTCCTCAGCACCACATAAGCAAAAAGAAAAAAGCCGGAAGTGGCGCTGTGGCTCAAGTGGTAGAGTGCTAGCCTTGAGCTGAAGAGCTGAGGGACAGCGCCCAGACCCAGCGTTCAGGCCCCACAACCAGACCCAAAAAAAAAAAAAAAAAGCTACAAGTTTTATTAACATATTTTAACATGTATCAAAGAGCCAAGCAAGTCATTTTAAATCTCAAGAAACAACAATATTCAGTATTAATTACAAAGGAAAAAATGGTAGTAGTGGTCACTCATAGGTGTTAGTCTAAAATGAAAATGTGAGAAACCTTTATTCTGGTGGATCTGTGTTGATGCCATATTTCTCCTTGAGAAGCTTCAACTGTTCCTTCTTTTTCTTGGTGTCCATCTTCTGAAATGCCCTGTTGGCATTATAGTACAAAACCACAAGATATCTGTTACAACCGTTGAATCCTGACAGGTGGTCACATGCATTCTTGGCATCAAAAATGTCTTCATAGACTACATAAGCTGTTCCTGTAGTTTCAGGTGTGTTTCCCATTCTGATTTGACGAATAGGTCCATATTTCCCAAAGATATCATACATGTCTTCAGCTACGACTTTGTATGGCAAATTTCTTTTTTGGGGGGGGGGTTCCAGTCGTGGGGCCTGAACTCTGGGCCTGGGCGCTGTCCCTCAGCTCTTCAGCTCAAGGCTAGCACTCTACCACTTGAGCCACAGTGCCACTTCTGGCTTTTTTCTTTTTGCGTATGTGGTGCTGAGGAATCGAACCCAGGGCCTCAGGCATGCAAGGCAAGCGCTCTACCACTGAGCCACCTTCCCAGCCCCGGCAAATTTCTTATATACAAAATCCGATTTACTTCGGGTGGAAGGCGAATGTTCACCCTCTTGGCCGCTTGCATCGCTGTCTTGGCAGGCTGAGGAGGTTACAGCACCAAGAACAGAAAGGTGCAGAGGACCTGGAGAGGACCCGCTGGACTTCGAGCACAGTCAGGTATCAAACACAGAACCCAGGAGTCCTTCCTTTAAATGTACTTCTTAAAGCTTGGGACCAGTCTGCATAATAGCTACATTTAGTTCTTTAGAAATTTACACTGAATTTGAGTCTCCCAAGGCTAAGATAAAAGCCAAACAGGGAAATGGGGAAGTGGTGCTGTGGCTTAAGTGGTAGAGCGCTCACCTTGAGCTGAAGAGCTGAGGGATAGTGCTCAGGCCCAGAGTTCAAGCCCCACAACCCACCCAAACAATAAACAAACAAAAAATTAAGGATTTATATAAGCCAGGTGTGGGTGGCTCATGTATGTAATCCTAGCTACTCAGGTGGCTGAGATCTGAGGATCACAGTTCCAAGCCAGCCCTGGCAGGAAACTCTGTGAGACTCCAATAAACCACCAGGAAATAGGAAATACCGCTGTGGCTCAAGTGGTAGAGCGCTCGCCTTGAGCTGAAGAGCACACAGTCAGCGACCAAGCCCAGGGTTCAAGCCCCACGACTGACAAAAACAAAGTAAAAACAAACAAACAGGGAAATGGAGTAGGAATGGGTTGGGTAATGCTTTAACATTGTACCTCATTGCACGGATGTTTCTTTTTTAATTTTATTTCTTTTTTTTTTTTTTTTGCCGGTCATGGGGCCTGAACTCTGGGTCTGGGCGCTGTCCCTCAGCTCTTCAGCTCAAGGCTAGCGCTCTATCACTTGAGCCACAGCGCCACTTCCGGCTTTTTCTGTTTATGTGTGCTGAGGAATCGAACCCAGGGCCTCATGCTTGCAAGGCATGCACTCTACCGCTGATCTAGCTTCCCAGCCTCTTTTTTTTTTTCTTTTTCTTTTTTTTGGTCATGGGGCTTGAACTCTGGGCCTGGGTGCTGTCCCTCAGCTCTTCAGCTCACAACCAGCACTCTACCACTTGAGCTACAGTGCCACTTCTGGTTTTCTGGTAGTTTACTGGAGATAAGAGACTCATGGACCCTTCCCCCACAGTATAACCCCTGCTTTCACTGTATTTGATGTCGGTATAATTTGTGGAGGGGAAGGGGAAAAACAAGTCGTTTAAATAAGGATACAGGTGGACCTGTTGCAACAATGAGAAGTACAAGTCGTTATGTCGAAAACGAACTTTACAACTTTGGTGTGTGGGGGGGGGGAAGGATCGGGTAGGGGGGTGTGGGGAGGCTGGGAAGGGATGGGAAGGGGAAACAAAGGAGGAGGCTACAATGCTCATTATCTTGCCCGTCTAATTGTAACCCCTCTGTACAGTATTTTCACAATAAAAAATAAATAAAAATTAAAAAAAAGTCTCACGGATTTTCCTGCCAGTACTGGCTTTGAACCACAATCCTCAGCTCTCAGCCTCCTGAGGATAAGGTCTGAACAGGGACACCTCCCTCCCTCTTGGCTAAGTTTCCTCCCAGTATCTGTTACTAAGGTAACTGGCAGACCTGGAAGCAGTCATCTTCCCCTCCTGCTAGGTCATATCCTGGGCCACCTCTGGTCACATGCCTCCCATCTGACCTTAGGAGGGTCCTAGACCCTAAGGTCACATCCAGATCCAGTGTGGCCACACCTCTTCCTGTCCCTGGCCTAGATAAGTCCTGGCCCAGGAGTGGGTTGCTTTCTCTTGCCCCTTTCCTTATCAGCCATGCTTCTCCACCATGCATGGTGGGGGCAGCAGTTTGGTAAATAAACTTCTTTTCCTGCCTGAATAACATGTGGTGTTCTCTTCATCGGCTACCTAATGAAACCTACCTATTTAATACCTAATTAATCTTACACTGAGTAACCAGGATTATAGGTGTGAGCCACTGGTGCCGGGCTACAGATGTTTTCTTGAGGCAGGTACTACTCCATTAAGTGACCAGCTTATCCTTTTTTTTTTTTTTTTTGGTTAGTCATGGGACTTGAACTCTGGGCCTGGGCGCTGTCCCTGAGCTGTTCAACTCAACCTAGCACTCTACCACTTGAGCCACAGAGCCACTTTGGGTTTTCTGGTGGTTAAGTGGAAATAAGAGTCTCGCAGATTTTCCTGCCTGGGCTGACTTTGAACCACAATCCTCAGATCTCAGCCTCCTGAGTAGCTAGGATTACAGGCGTGAACCACCATCACTCGGCCTCAGCTTATCCTTTTATAGTGTTTGTTGCTGTTTTTGAAGATTGTCTCAGGAAGAATTAGAGACCTCTACCCAGTGTTTCCAGGGACTTGTCTCCACCAGAGAAAGAATTCGAGACAACACAAAATGTTGGGATAAAGTTTGGGTTTGTTGTTGGTATTTGTTTGTATTTTGTGCTGTGCTGGGGCTTGAACTTAGAACGTGGGCACTTAGCTTTTTTTTGTTCAAGGCTAGTGTTTTACCACTTGAGCTGTAGCTCCACTTCTGGCTTTTGGGGGGGTAGTTAATTGGAGATAAGAAGAGTTTCATGGACTTTTCTGCCAGGATTGGCTTTGGATGATGATCCTTAGATCTCAGCCCCCTGAGTAGCTAGGATTACAGGTGTGAGCTGCAGGTGTCCAAATGAGAGAAAGCTTTATTACAAAGTAAAAATAAAAACTCTTTTACCAGTTGTACCTTGTGCAGAGATAAGTCAGGGTCTTGCTGAATATATTAGTTACTTTTCTCATTGCTTTGACCAAAATACCTGAGAGAACAAATTAAGGAAGCTCACAGCTAAGAACTTTGAGTTACCAGCTAGGCAGAATCCTGATGGGTCACACCTGTAATTCTAACTACTCAGAAGACAGAGCTCTGAAGATGGAAGTTGAAAGCCAGCAAGAGCAGGAAAGTCCTTGAGATTCTTATCTCCAATTAACCGCAAAATAAAAAACAACAACAAAGTAGGGCTGTGGTAGAGTGGTAGCCTTGACTGAAAATATGTAGAGGTAGTGCCAAAGTTGATGAGTTCAAGTCCCACTACTACTACAAAAATAAATAATAATAATTTTGGAACCGTTTCAGCAATTTCAGTCCATTGTGATAGTGGGTATAGTGAACAGAACAGTTCACATTATGGTAGCCAAGAAGAGAAAGAAGGACAGGATACCTTTAAAAATCTCCCTTGAAGATCTACTTCAGGGGCTGGGAAGGTGCTCAGTGGTAGAGTGCTCACTTTGCATTCATGAGGCCCTTAGTTACATTCCTCAGCACCACATAAGCAGAAGAAGCTGGAAGTGGCACTGTGGCTCAAGTGGTAGAGCACTAGCCTTGAGTTGAAGATCTGAGGGACAGCGCCCAGGCCCAGAGTTCAGGCCCAATGACCCACCAAAAAAAAAAAAATCTACTTCAGCTGGGCACTGGGCACTGATGGCTCATAATCCTAGCGACTCAGGAGGCTGAGATCTAAGAATCACAGTTCAAGCAGTTCAAAGCCAGCTCTACTGGGAATATCCGTAAGACTCTTTTTTTTTTTTTTTTGGTCCATCATGGGGCCTGAACTCTAGGCCTGGAGCTGTCCCTCAGCTCTTCAGCTCAAGGCTAGCACTCTACCATTGAGCTACAGCACCACTCCTGGCTTTTTCTGCTTATGTGGTACTGAGGAATCAAACCCAGGGCCTCATGCATGCAAGGTGAGCACTCTACCACTGAGCCACCTTTCCAGCCCCATCAGATTCTTTTTTTTTTTTTTGTCGGTCGTGGGGCTTGAACTCTGGGCCTGGGCGCTGTCCCTCAGCTCTTCAGCTCAAGGCCAGCGCTCTACCACTTGAGCTACAGCGCCACTTCCGGTTTTCTGGTGGTTTATTGGAGATAGGAGCCTCACGGTCTCTCCTGCCCGGGCTGGCTTTGAACCGCGATCCTCAGATCTCAGCCTCCTGAGTAGCTAGGATTACAGGCGTGAGCCACCAGCGCCCGGCCCTCATCAGATTCTTATTTCCAATTAACCACCCAAAAAACAGAAGTGGAGCTGTGGCTCCAAATGGTAGAAGCTCAGGGACAGCACCCAGGACAGTGCCCTAAGTTCATGCCCAGCAACCGACATAAATAAATAAATACTTTATCCAGTGAAGGCCCTACTTTCTAAAGTGGTCCAGGATCTTCCAAAATGCTATCCTCAGATTTTTTTTTTTTTTTTTTGTCAGTTGTGGGGCTTGAACTCTGGGCCTGGGTGCAGTCCCTGTACTCTTCAGCCCAAGGGTAGTGCTTTACCACTTGAGCCACAGTACCACTTCCAGTTTTCTAGTGTTTAATTGGAGATAAGAGTCTCACGGACTTTCCTGCCTGGGCTGGCTTTGAACCTCAATCTTCCGATCTCAACCTCCTGAGTAGCTAAGATTATAGGAGTGAGCCACAGGCGCCCAGTTTCCTCAGCTTATTGTCTAGGTTTTAACACATGAGCCTGTGGGGGCATTTCATAATTAAACCATAACATCCAAAGACTCATGACTTTCTTATTTTGTAAAATATATTTAATTTATCTCCAACAGTTAGTACAATCTCAACAATTCCAACATGAATGTTCAAGACTAAGCCCAAAGTCTTTTTGTGTGTAAATCATGTATACTAGTACAGAGCTCAGATATGATTCTCACATCTCAGCCTCCTAAGTAGCTAGGATTATATAAACCACAAGTACCCAATTCCAAGGTCTCCTCTGATATTCCAGCAAAACTCTTAGCTGTGAGCCGTAGAAAATCAAAATGGGAGTTATATATTTTCAAGATACAATAACACAGAATGAATGCCATCTTAATCACCTAGAACATACCTTAGCTTAAATATGATTAATTAGACTTTGCCAGAGAACCACGCAGACATCCGGTACATAGAACAAAGGAAGGTTTATTGTTGGTAGAGGGGGGCCTACAAGACTCCTCACAAGGGAGGAATGAGAAGAAGCACTGGCTCTTGTCTGGGGTAACCTATATAACCTAGGAGGTTCAGGAGGGGCTATAAGGAGCTAGGAGGCAGAGACACTGGTGTGGACGTGTGGGCCAGGGGCTTCATCATGGTGGACTAGGATTTATGGCTGCTATCCAAATAGTAGATAAGGGTTCTGCATCTGCCTAGACCTGAAGGTCACTCCAAGGGACTCTTGTTGCCTTATATGGTGGTAGCTGCCCCAGAGAAGTGCCATCCCAAGGTAAAGGGGGCTGGAAGTTGATTATTTACTGCCTTTACTACAAGGGCCTGGTGTTGCCTAGGAAGGGGGCATGCTAAGCTGTCAAGAAGGGAAGGAGTGGACTAAGCTATGGGAAGGGACTCATTTTTCTAACAACACGTCTCTTCTTTGGAGTCTGAGGACCCTCATATAAATAAATCTGTTCCTGCAGCCATCAGACTTTTTTTAGCCTTTATCACAGACTACCAGACACAAAAGACATGCGAACAATCACATTAAATCAGTAATCATGTTGAGGATAGAATAACAAAAAATGAAAAGGACACATAACAGAAATATATTAAATATGAGTTCACTCAGACCTTTCGGCCAACCTGTTTCTCAAGAGTCAATCCTCCTTTTTAGTTATTGGTCTATAAATTACAAATAGACTAAGCAGTTAGGATTTTCCCTAGGGGACACGGAGATATAGTCAATGCCTTTCATTCTTATGCAAATCATAACTGAGATCTCAAATACCCTAGTTTCTGTGTGTGCCATATGTCCCTTTCCTGTCTGTTAACACTACAAAGTAATAGAGTCCAAGCTTTCCTGTCAGACAAATGGCAGAAGCCTAAATTAGTTAAAAGACATAAAGTAACCATTTGTCCCTGTGGTTGAAAGATGGGTAGTGGTGTGCAAATCAGAATATACCAGTGAAGAGATGACAGGAAAAATAAACCTAAACAGGGAATTTAAATCTCTGCTGCACAAGAACCAAGCTTGTGTGTCTGAACAAGAGGAACCCCCAGACCAGACACCAAACTACCAATAGATCCAGGAGGGTGGTCACCTACCAACATTTGAGAGTAAAAGAAAATGAGGATCAATTTCATGACCCCCCCCCCCCCCAAAGATTAATGGTCGCTTTTACAGTGGTGGATTACGTAGCCCAAGGGAGTGCTAGCAGGTATGCAAGGAATATGGCTATGAGACTAGTTTATTGTCTTTCAGTAACCTAAAAAAAAGAAAAAGAAATAAATCAATGCTCTAGGAGGGAACTTATATGATGTCATCCTTGGGTACCGACATCTTAATCCCAGGAGCCTGTCATTTAGGCATCCCTAGTGCAGAGGAACTGTGACTTGTCCCAATGTCAGCAAGGGTTGTCCGATCAGGATTTAGGAGGGTTGGTCTCTCAGGACTAGAAGGAGTCAGAAAAGACTTGAGTGATGTATCAAATGACCAATTATCAAATACATTGTAGTGGAGGAATGGATACCATGGAATATCAACACACAATTGGAAGCAGAGTGACCTCCATTTTGCCTCTTGCTAAAAAGACTGAAGGAGGGAGAGAGCAGAGTTAACCTAGTAAGAAAGGATTAAAGAGCTCTTACCTCAGAAGAAGCCAGGTGAGGGATGATTACACATATAATCCTAGCTACTCACCATGATCTAAGGATCAGGGTTTGAAGCCAACTTGGGCAGCAAAGTCCACGAGACTATCTCTATTAGCCTACAAAAAAACAGAAACAAAAACAAAAACAGCCAGAAGTAGAGGTATAGCTCAAGAGTGCTAGCCAAGTGGGAGTAAAAATGAGTAGATAGGGCTGGGAAGGTGGCTCAGTGGTAGAGTGCTTGCCTTGCATGAATGAGGCCCTGAGTTCAATTCCTCAGCACCACATAAGCAGAAAAAGCCAGAAGTGGTGTTGTGGCTCAAGTGGTAGAGCGCTAGCCTTGAGCTGAAGAGCTGTGGAACAGTGCCCAGGCCCAGAGTTCAGGCCCCATGACCGGAAAAAAAAATAGAATAGCGTAAAATGGAATTAGATAGAATGAAAACTCAAATTCAACAACTCCTTCTAATCTGGTTTGGCTCTCTGATGGTGTTAGTAACTGTGGGAGCTGGGGAGTTTCAGAAAGGAACAGAGAAACTTTTACCTTCCAAGTTCTTGAACTCAGAGGTGAGATAAATTAAGAAACTGGGGGAGCACTTTTATTACACAAAAAAGGAATACACTTAAGGGATAAGTGTAGAAGTTCTCAGAGTACGTCTCGGGCATTTAAAAAATATTTTTATTTTAAAGGTAATGTATAGAGGGTTAGTTACATAAATCGGGTGTCATTGGACAATGTCACCCCTTCTACGGCACCATTTTGTTGTTGTTGTTGTTGTTGTTGGTCCTGGGGCTTGAGCTATGTACCTAAGTACTATCCCTGCAACTCTTCAGCTCAAGGCAAGCACTCTACCACTTGAGCCACAGCACCACTTCAGGTTTTCTGGTGGTTAATTGGAGATAAGAGTCTCACAGACTTTCCTGCTATGGCTGGCTTTGAACTGTGATCCTCAGATCTCAGTCTCCTGAGTAGCTAGGATTACAGGCATGAGCCACTGGCGCCTGGCTAGGGGAAGCATTTTTTATGGGTAAATTTAATGGAAGGGAAGCTGATTCATAGGCTAAGAGTAGGGTGCAGAACGGTCTTTTCCCATTTTCTGTCCTCACGTGGAGTTTTCAGCTATCATGGCATCAAAGGATGATGGGAACAGCTAAAACCACAATGCTAACAGTACAGAAATGCCATTACAGTAAAAGCAAAAAACATAGATAGTTATCTAGGTCTTGGTCTGCCATGTGGTACTAGGCAATTCTGACAAGATCTTCCTTTTTACTGTTTGAACAGTAACATTATGTACTGCTATAACAGAGCTCTTCTTTTGCACCAGTCTCTAGCTACCATGAAGCTGCCTCTTGCCCTATGCTATCTAGCCTGCCTACATGGTAGTCTTATTTTAGTTATCTATTTTTTTTTATTTGTATTGGGATTTGAACTCAGATCCTCACCCTTGCTGGGCTTGCTCATTTGGCTGGCACTCTATCAATTTGAGTTTACAGTTCAGCTTTTTGTTGGTTATTTTGGAGATAGTCTTGGATTTTTCTGCCCAGGTTGGCCTCAACTGTGATTCTCTGGATTTCAGCCTCCTTGGGAATTAGGATTATAGGTGTGAGCTACCAGCCTGCAAGAGGTAGTCCCTCTAATAGTTTTAATAGTCCTTGGGCTTGAACAGAGGGCCTGGGCACTGTCCTTGAGCTGTTTTTGCTCAGAGCTAGCATTCTACCACTTGAGCCACAGTGCCACTTCTGGCTTTTTCTGTTTATGTGGTACTGAAGGATCAAACCCATGCTTTGTGCATGCTAGGCAAGCACTCTACCACTAAGCCACATTCCAGCTCCTTTTGATAGTTCTTAAGTTCCCAAATTGTGGGTTTGGCTTTGAGATCCTCTAGACCAACTTGGCCAATGATTTTCCTCTACCTATGCACAGAAGGAGGAAAAGGAGGAAGAGGAGGAGGAGGAGGAGGAGGAAGAGGAAGATGAGGAGGAGGAGGAGAAAACCTGATTTCATATCTCCTGTAATAATTTCAATTTTCCATCAGTTTTTCTCTGGCCCTGATAGACATTGGATTTTCCCAATAAAACCCAGTCCTATTTCTGTTAGGCTTCCCCACTCGCCTGTGATTTACCAGCTACCACAAACCCAGAAAGGTCATATGCTCTCTCACAGCACACAGTGACTGTTAGTACCTACCACAAGGTCATGATGCTTTCTTATACTCCAAGCTGGCTTTGAAAGCCAAAAATATTGAGGGTCCAAAGCAAAAAGAGCAGTCTGATCCTTTGAAAAAAACTTACTTGGGACTCTCTGAGGAAGACAAGACCTCAGAGCCCCTCCCGTGCATTCTCCAATGTGTCTCAAGAGTCATCATCAGTGTTATTTGGGTCTTATTGATCAGTAACTCTGTTGAAGAACAAAATTACAATTTAGTTATTGGTCCTGTGTGTGTGTGTGTGTGTGTGTGTGTGTGTGTGTGTGTGTGTGTGTGTGTGTGCGCGCGCGCACACACGTGCATATATCAGTACTAGGTCTTGAATTCAGGGCCTGTACAATGTCCCTTAGCTTTTTCACTGAAGGCTGGCTCTCTATCACTTGAACCATAACTCTTCTTCTGGCTTTTTTGGTGGTTAATTGGAGATGAGAGTTAGACACTTTCATTCCTGTGCTGGTTA
This sequence comes from Dipodomys spectabilis, assembly GCF_019054845.1. Lineage (NCBI taxonomy): Eukaryota > Metazoa > Chordata > Mammalia > Rodentia > Heteromyidae > Dipodomys > Dipodomys spectabilis. The sequence continues at coordinate 7,652,317 of NW_024870720.1, read as the reverse complement.
GAAGTTGTAATCCTCAGATCTCAGCCTCCTGAGTAACAAGAATTACAGCTATGACCACTGGCATAAAACTTTTTTTAATAATTAAAAATCCATTAATATTCTTATTTCTTTTTTAATAATTAAAAATCTATTAATATTCTTGCACTAACTACTTTTCAAGTGGTATATCATGTGGTTAATGGCTACTCTATTGGACAGTACAAATAAGGAACATTTTTAGTGTTGCACATATTTAGTTTAGGCAGTACTGCCTTAGCATTTGAATATAGTATTTATATACAGGAAGACTTTGTATTTAGTAGTGCAGTTGAAATTGAGAACTACGGGCTTTGTCCTAGAAGTGTATTGGATAACATTTTGCTTATAGATTATGAGCTTACATGCGCGTGTACGAGAGGGCTTGATTGTGAATAGAAAAAAAGATTCATAAACCCATGACATTTGGGCTAGGGGTATGTCTCAGTGGTACAATATTTTTATACCATGCACCAGGTCCCAGGTTTGATTAACATCACAAAACAAAACAACACACATTATTGTGTAACCATTAACAACTCTTTTTTTTTTTTTTTTGCCAGTCCTGGGGCTTGAACTCAGGGCCTGAGCACTGTCCCTGAGCTTCTTTTTGCTCAAAGCTAGCACTTTACACTTGTGCCACAGCACCACTTCTGGCTTTTTTTTTCTTTCTTTTCTTTCATTCTCTTTCTTTTTTCTTTCTTTCTTTCTTTCTTCCTTCCTTTTTGTTAGTCATGGGGCTTGAACTCTGGGCTTGGGCACTGTCCCTGAGTGCTTCAGCTCAAGGCCACTCTACCACTTGAGCCACAGTGGCACTTCCCATTTTCTAGTGGTTTATTGAAGAAGTCTCACAGACTTTCCTGCTCAGGCTGGCTTTGTACTGTGATCCTCAGATCTCAGCCTCCTGAGTAGCTAGGATTACAGGCGTGAGCCACCAGCGCCCGGCTATGGTTTTCTTTCTTTTTTTGCTAATCTTGGGGCTGGAACTCAGGGCCTGGGTACTGTCCCTGAGCTGCTTTTGCTCTAAGCTAGCACTCTACCACTTGAGCCACAGTGCCACTTTTGGCTTTTTCTGTGTATGTAGTGCTGAGGAATCAAGCCCAGAGCTTCATGCATGCAAGGCAAGCACTCTACCACTGAGCCACATCCCCAGCCCTAACTCAGCTCTTTCCCCCCCAAAAAAATTTAGATTTATTCACCTTGAAGTCTTTGTTTAAGCCTTCATGGTTACTTCTATTAGTTATTATCATCTCCACACAACAATTCACCCTTCAAGACTCAACCTCATGTGACCATTCCCTTTGGGAATCTCCTAGAACATTCCTTTTCTGGGCTCCCAGACAATGTAGTTCAAGTGTCCATTACAGAATGTATCTTAGTCATGTTGCAAATTGTAATTTGTTGCATGTCATTGCTCCTTCCAATGGACTGTGGTCATACCAAAAGCAGAAGTTTAGCCTTCAAAAAAAAAAAATTCTCCTAGTGCCTAGCATCCTATTTTCACCATTAGAGGAGCTCAATAATTGTTCATCTTAAATTGCTTGTGTGTGTGTGTGTGTGTGTGTGTGTGTGTGTGTGTGTGTGTGTGTGGTATTGAAGGTTGAGTTCAGAACCTCACATTTGCTAGGGAAGTGATCTACCATTTGAGCCACTCTATCAGAACTCTTCTTATTTTATTTATTTATTTTTATTTATTTATTTTAATCAGTTGTGGGGCTTGAACTCTGGGCCTGGGCGCTGTCCCTCAGTTCTTCAGCTTAAGGCTAGCACTCTACCACTTGAGCCACAGCACCACTTCTGGTTTTCTGGTGGTTTGTTGGAGGTAAGAGTCTCAAGGACTTTCCTGCTAGGACTGTCTTAGAACCTCAGATCTCAGCCTCTTGAGTTGCTAGGATTGCAGGTGTGAGGGACCAGTGCCCAGCTTCTTCCTGTTATTTTTTCAGATAGCATCCTGGTTTATTCCCCAGGCTAGCCTTGACTACTCGACTATGATTCTTCTATTTGTGCTTTCCTGCATCTCTGGGATAAGAGGACTGTGCCACTGCATCCAGTCATTGTGCTTTCTGCAGAGTTGGAATGATAGGTGCATGATACAGTGTCCAGCCAATGATGGATATGGTGTGTTTCAAGCTTATTTTATGCCCTGGTGGACCTCAAATCACATTTCCCTGATCTCTGCCTCTCAAATAGCTAGGATTACAAGCTTGAGCCACCAACCTCAGCTGAATTGTTTTTGTATCTAAAAGATATTGTGGTTCTAATGGTGCACTAAGCATAGTACTTCCTATCTCACTGTTAACTTTATTTTATTGTTCTAGGTACTGAGGCCTAAAACTTCAAAGTCATCTCTGGTTTCTTGTTTCCTCCTTTTCTTTTCTTTTCTGTACTTTTCTCTTTTTGGTGTTGGTTCTGGGGCTTGAACTCTGGGCCTGGGCACTGTCCCTGAACTTCTTTTGCTCAAGGCTAGTGCTCTATCACTTGAGCTATGGAACCACTTCTCACGTTTTTTTTTCTTTTGTAGTTTTGTGGAGACAAGAGTTCCACAGACTTTCCTGCCCAGGCTGGCTTTGAACTATGATCCTCAGATCTCAGTGTCCTGAATAGCTAGATTATAGGTGTGAGCCACCAGCACCAGACTCCTTATTTTTTCTTATATTACATTTCATCACCTCCACTTATTTGCCTGGTTCTTGTTACCATCTATCCTTGGGAGTTTTGCATTTGTCTTATGCCAGGTTACCTTACTTCTACACTATGTACGAAGTATTGGGGCTTGAACTCAGGGCCTCCTGCTTGCCAGGTAGGCACTCCATTAGAAACTTTTTTTTTTTTTTGTCGGTCATGAGGCTTGAACTCTGGGTCTGGGTGCTGTCCTCAGCTCTTCAGCTCAAGGCTAGCACCCTACCACTTGAGCCACTTCTGGTTTTCTGAGTGGTTAATTGGAGGTAAGAGTCTCATGGCCTTTCCTGCCCTGGCTGGCTTTGCACTGTGATCCTCAAATCTCAACTTCCTGACTATTAGGATTACAGGCGTGAGCCACCAGCGCCCGGCTTAGGTACTATTATTATACCTGCTTTACAGATGAAGATAATGAGGCATAGAAAGACTAATTTGTGGGGCTATGAAGGTAGCTCAGTGGTAGAGTGCTTGCCTTGCATGCATGAGGCCCTGGGTTCGATTCCTTAGCCCACATAAGCAGAAAAAGCTGGAAGTGGCGCTGTGGCTCAAGTGGTAGAGTGCTAGCATTGAGCTGAAGAGCTGAGGAACAGCACCCAGGCCCAGAGTTCAGACCCCATGACAGACAAAAAACAAAATAAAACAAACAACAACAACAATAACAACAAAGCTAATTTGTTCAAGGTTACCTAGGTCAGAGGACATAAATCATAGCTTATCATTCTATTTAATCAGTCTAATAATTCTCCACTGTAATCAGAGTTCCCATAGGCCCGTAAATCTACATAGGAATTCCCCTTTATCTGACAAATTTATTTGAGGTTGAATTTTTTTTTTTAAGATTTTATTTTATTTGGTGCTTGTCCTGGGGCTTGATCTCAGGGGATAGGTGCTGTCCTGTTTTGTTTTGTTTTTCCTCAAAGTTAGTGTTCTACCACTTAAACCATAGCTCCATTTGTGGCTCCTCCCCCGCCCCCGTTTTTTTTTTTTTGTCTGTCATGGAGCTTGAACTCTGGGCCTGGGCACTGTCCCAGCTCTAAGTGAGCTGAAGAGCCACAGGGCCACTTCCGGTTGTACTGATGGTTAATTGGAGAGATAAGAGTCTCATGGACTTTACTGCCCAGGCTGGCTTTGAACTGTGATCCTCAGATCTCAGCCTCCTGATTACAGGTGTGAGCCGATGGCACCCATCTTCTGGCTCTTTCTTTGGTGGTTAATGGGAAATAAAAGAGTCTCAATGGACTTTCTTGCATGGGCTACCTTTGAACTGAGATCCTGATTTCAGCTTCCTGAGTAGCTAGGATTCCAGGCTTGAGCCATAAACCTGCCTATCTGAGAGTTTGTTTTCCAGTTTCTTTTTCTCTTCTTCCTCTTTCTCTCTGTCTCTCTCTCTCCTTTTTCTTTCTTTTTTTTTGCTGGTCCTGGGCCTTGAACTTGTTCCTGAGCTTTTTTTGCTCAAGGCTATACTACTCTACCACTTGAGCACAGCTCCACTTCTGGCTTTTTAGTGATTAACTGGAGGTAAGTATCTTACAACTATCCTTTCTGAGCTGGCTTTGAGCTGCAATCCTCAGACTTCATCCTCCTGAGTAGATGGGATTACAAGCATGAGCCACCAGCACCTGGCTGATTGCAATAATTTATCTCAAGTCCAAAGCCAGCCTGAGTTACATCATGAGTCTCTGTCTCATAAAATTCAACAAGAAGAAAACAAGACAGGTATTTTAAAGATTACTTCACAAATTCATTATGTTTATGTGTTGAAAGTCTTAGGACTTAGTAGTCTTTGAGTGTTTACAAAGTTGTAGAAAAATAAAGTAATACATTGTATAAAGTTAAAATGTATGAGTAGATAGAAAATTCTATTTATAGGAAAGTTACTGAGCTTGAGAATGAAACTCATTGATCTTTCATTATTTAAATATCAGATAAAGACACATGAGAAGTGACCAGAAGTACCTAAAAATGATTGGGCAGAGTTAATAGTTTGGAAGCACAATTTTAAATGGATTCTGCCTGCTATTCAGAGATCCAGCAAATAAGCAATTGTGGAATGTTAGATTCCAAGATGATTACTCCTTTGGTAATATCTGAAAAACAACTCTGTGAGTTGAAGTACTTTTACTATTTTTAGAGCCAGCTTGAAGAATATGGAAAAAAGAAAATCAAAGCATATCCATCAACTGTAATTTAAGTAACTGTATATAATTTCAAACTATGAAGGTGGTTAGTTTCAAAAGATGAATGCTATTTCGTGTTATTGTATTCTATTTTCTTTCTCTCTTTCCTTCTTCCTTTCTTTTTGCAAATCCTGGGGCTTGAACTCCGGACCTGGGCGCTGTCCCTGAGCTTCTTGTGCTCTTTTTGCTTCTTTTTGAACCACAGAGCCACTTCTGGTTTTTTCTGTTTATGTGATACTGAGGAATCGAACCAAGGACTTCATGCATGCTAGGCAAGCACTCTACCACTAAGCCACATTCCCAGCCCTCTATTTTCTTTCTTTCTTTTTTTTTTTCTTGAAGAGTAGGCAGAGAAGTAAGCCAGCCCTCTATTTTCGACTCATATCCTGAAATTATGTGTGTACTTCTGAGGATCATTTGCTTTCGTATTTATCTTAAATTGCTCCAGTCCTGACTTTTTCTTGACACTAGTTTGTCTTTGGATGAAAGAACAGGTCAATCTGTGTTACATCTATATCATTAAAAAAATAGATCTCCCACATGCATAACTACAGTATGTAGTTAATATGTAAAAATGTTTTTTTAATTAACTTTGTTATTAAAAAGGTGACTTACGGAGGGATTATAATTACATAGTCAGGTAATGAGTACACTTCCTTTCTTAAAGTGTCTTCTGTTCCCTCACTCTCTCCCAGTAAAAATGCTTTTCTTTTGAGATCCACTATCAGAACTTTTGTTCCTGTAGATTTAAGTGGGGGGGAGGGGGAGACTTAGATTTCCAGCTGTAATTTAAATGTCTGGGAGGCCAGCAGACCAAAGACAACACCAAGAGAACTTCTGAATGTTAATTCGCTTTTTTCGTGTGTGTGTGTGTGTGTGGGGGGGGGGGATGCTGGGGTCGAACTTGGGTCCTTTACTTGCTAGGCAGGCGCTCTACCACTTGAGCCACGCCCCCTCTCTTTCCAATGGCAATTTCCTATTTTTCAGCCTTCAAAAGATTAATTTTCCAAGACTGAGGTAGGAAGGTGAGAACTCGGTGGCTGTCAAAGGAAGGAGCGAGCAGCCACATTGTCTCGGGTTGCCAACTTCGTGGCTCGGTCCCAGGGTGTGAGCAAGGGTGAGAAGGGGGGGGGATCGGTGCTTTTTCTACGAGTAACTAACCAAGTGTTCACCCCGTTCTGTCCACATCCCTCAAGACGATCCTGCAGAAGCCGGGAACTCAATGTCACGGCGGAAGATAAAGCTCGGAGCGCTCCGAATCCCAGGCGCCCAAGGCCGCCCAGGCAGGGGTTCACTTCCCGCCACCCGGGCTCCTCCTCCGCTCACCCTCCCGGCTGCGCTCCTCCCAGAGGCGCCCGCGCCGTAGATTTTGGCGCCAACCGAGTGGTGGCGCTGTCGATCTCGCGCGCGGCCGCGACCGGCCCGGGGGAGGCGGAGGCTCGGCGGGCGGAGGCTCAGCGGGCGGAGGAAGGGGCGGGGAGCGGGGTGCGCGCGCGCGCGCGGCTCTCGCGGGCTCTCGCGCCGCTCGCGTGACCGGCCGGTGTGTGCACTACGCTACGCTACGCGCCGGCTCCCGGGAGCACGGACGGCAGGTCGGGGGCGCGCGCGCGGGCGCGCGCGATTGCAAAGTGTGTCCGGGTCCGGGTCGGCGCGAGGTGCGTGCGTGCGGGGCGCGCGGGCGGGCTTGCGGGGGTTCCGGGCGGACTCACGCGCACACGCGCTCCCGGTGGAGCCTTTTCCGAGGCTGCTCTTCCTTGGCCCGACGGAGAGCGGCAGTGTCTCCCCAGCCAGCGCACGCCCGCCCCGCGTCTCCCCCCGCGGCGGCTGCTCCTCGGCACCGCCAGCCCCAGAGCGGCTCCGGGGCGGGTGGCGGCGGCGGCGGCGGCGGCGGGACCCGCGGAGCCGCTTTGTGTTCAGCCCGACGAGGGGCGGCGGCGCAACCACCTGACAGAGGCCCGGGCGCTCGATGCACCTTCCGCCCGCATGAGGAGGAGGTAAAGGCGGCGGCGGCGGCGGCCGCGCTCCCGCCCTCGGCTGCTGGAGGGAGGGAGGGGACGGAAGGGGAGATCGGAGGCGGGGGAAGGGGGGGGCGCGGGACCTAGGCCCGGCGGGGCTGCTCGGAGGCGCTGCTCAGGCCTCGGCGGCACCGGGCGGCGCCGAGCGGTGGAGGGCTGTGGGGAATCGGCCGGGGTCCCCGGGCTGAAGTTGAAGGAACAAAATGTGAAGTGCGGAGCCGCGTCAGCCGCTTCCTGGCGCGGGGCTGGGGGTGAGGGCGGCTTGTTTTCCCCGCGCGCGGGGGTTGGAGCGGGCCGGGGCCCGGGCGGGAGCGCGCCGGGCACCGCCGCGGCCCTGGGCTCGGCCCCGGCAAGGGCGTTTTGTTCCCGGGAGGCGCCGCTGCGGGCCGGTCCGCTTGGGTCCCTAGTTTTGCGGCCTAAGCCGTGAGCTCTCTAGGCCTCGCGTCTCCTTTCCTGGAGGCGGCCGGCCGGGCCGGGGACTCGGGGCTTCTCTCTGGCTGAGCGGAGGCCTCGGACTCCCTGCCGGCCTCTCGAGGCCCCCCAACTTCGGACCTGGGTGCTTAGGGGTGGATTTCATTGTGAAAGGTGGAATGGGCAACTCCGGGGCTGCTCGGCGCCTCCCGTGGCCGCGGCTGCTGCCGCCGCCGCCGCCGCCGCCGCCGCCACCGGCGGGGAGTCCTGTGGCCCAGGTCTGGCGCGGGTGGGGGAGGCGGGCGACTGGCAGGGTCCGAGCCCCCAAAGAAGAGCAGAGTGTCCGGGGGGAGGCACCCCCGAGTCCCCGGCCTCCTGGGGGTGGGGTAGGGGCGAGGAGAAGCCTTTTCCAGATTAAGAGCTTTTTGAAATGAAAAAAAGAGGTTACAAAGTCGCCCCTTTGCCGCTGAACTTTGGTTTTCTGACCGATAGAGGCCGGTAGAGGACTGTGAAGGAAAAGTTCTCCCCCAGGATGGACTTCACCGCGCAGCCCAAGCCTGCCACGGCCCTCTGTGGCGTGGTGAGTGCCGATGGGAAGATCGCTTACCCTCCCGGAGTGAAGGAGATCACTGACAAGATCACCACGGACGAAATGATCAAGCGATTGAAGGTAAGCGGCTGGCCAGGTTGGGTTGTTTTGCGTCTCCCACATGTCTTTTTTCTCCCTGTGACGTTACTGCACCGCTGGGCCTGGCCTTCAGTAGAAGTTTTCACCTACTAAGCTCTTAAATGTTACCATATATATTGTCTTCTCCTATCCCCTCTGAAATTGTTCTCTCGGGTATATTTTTTAATAAGTTCCTCAGGAACGGAATTATTAGACGTCTGTTTTTCTCTCCTACTGTTTTTCAAGCATCAGGAACTCTAGCGTGTTTTAAAAGTTTTATTTCTGTCAACACTTGTATTTTATGAGAATATTGTGTTATGATATGGCCTGCTACCTTGATTATGGGCAATAATTTGTCTGGGAATGTTCGTTCCAGTTTTCATCAGCTCCTGAGAGAACTGATTTAAGAACTTTTTCCACCTAATTTCTCGCAATTTTCTTTTTTTTTTTCCCCTTTTGGTCGTGGGGCTTGAACTCTGGGCCTGGCACTGTCCCTCAGCTCTTCAGCTCAAGGCTAGCCCTCTACCACTTGAGCTACAGCGCCACTAATTTTTGAATAGTCAGAAGATATATACATATATTTGCATATACATGATGTGATTGGGTTAGTAGCTTTAAGATGATGATCTAAGTGCATATACATTTGAAGGAGTTTTAAGAAACACTATTATAGCTTTTTGTGAAGCCTCTGCTTATGTAGTATGTAAACACGGCAGCCCTAAGGACTTACATTGGTTCAGTTTTTGCTTTCTGTTTCATTGTGAGAAAAGCCATCTTTTCTATCAAAGTAGGTTGCTTAAAAGTTCCTATTTTGGCTTGATGGGTTGGCTCTTGTTGATTATTCTGCTAAGACAACATCAGTGACTAAAGAAAGAGAAAATGCTTTGGGATAAGGAAGGATTTAAAAAATACAGTTTTATTTTATTAAGTGTTGTTCAAGGGTGTGTTACCATCTCATAAGTCAGGTAATAAATACATTTCTTTTTGGACAACGAGAATTTTTGCATTGTAAGATTTTAGCTGGTTCTTTTTTTGGGGGGGGGTCTGGTCGTGGGGCCTGAACTCTGGGCCTGGGCACTGTCCCTCAGCTCTTCAGCTCAAGGCTAGCGCTCTACCACTTGAGCCACAGCACCACTTCCAGCTTTTTTCTTTTTGCTTATGTGGTGCTGAGGAATCAAACCTAGGGCTTCATGCATGCAAGGCAAGCACTCTACCACTGAGCCACCTTCCCAGCCCCTTAGCTGGTTGTTCTGAGACAGAATTCAGACAAACTTCAGATTGTTCAAGAAAATAGATGGTGTATGTTTTGAGATTGCTTGTTTCTGTTAATCTTATCACAGAGTCTTAATGGTCACTTTATGTGACCATATGTGACCATCTTATCCTCTTCAAATAGCCAATTGAATGCACATTGTGAACCTGAGTTTGGCCAATTCAAGCAGTGGGGCAGGGCCTACTGCCTCAGGGATCATAAAGGAGCTGCTGGCCTGTGTTATATTTTCTTGCCAGCTTTTTGGCTGATGGTGCACCCTTCCACTTTGCCTTGCTGAGTTCCTTTTGAGTTTTGTCCTTTTTCCTATACAGCACCTCAACATCCTGAGACATTTCTGACATCATGGACATAAATTGTGGCCAGAGTACTGTAATTGTTATGAGATTAGCTTGAAGTAGTGATTGAGTTTGGGCTGGAGGTATGGCTCAAGTGGAACTCGCTATAGTATGCCTCCTAACAAGTGTGCATTTGCGACATTGGTTATCCTTACACTTCAGAGGACATGGAAAGTGTTGCTTGTCACAACTGGGACTAGCTTGGTAGAGAGCAAGACAATGCGCTGTTGGGAAAAATTATTATTACTAGTCCTGATGAATGTGTTAAAAGTATTTTTTTGTTGTTTTTTTGATTGGTCATGGGGCTTGAACTCTGGGCTTGGGCGCTGTCCCTCAGCTCTTCAGCTCAAGGCAAGCGCTCTACCGCTTGAGCCACAGCGCCACTTCCGGTTTTCTAGTGGTTTATTGGAGATAAGAGTCTCACAGACTTTTCCTGCCTGGGCTGGCTTTGAACCACAATTTTCAGATCTCAGCCTCCTGAGTAGCTAGGATTACGGGTGTGAGCCACTGTCGCCTGGCTTAAAAGTATTTTAAAATAGGAATGTAAAGAAGGAATGATTGGATGGAGAGGTTTCAAAGTTACAATAAGACTAGATGATGGAATATGAAGCAAGAAGGTGTCTCTCTGGTCACCTTGGTGAAACTTATTTGTAGGAACTGACAGTTATGCTTTTAAGAGTTTGTAGTATAATGTCTAATAAATGTTTGTGATGTTATGTCTTTTTTGTTGTTGTTGGTCATGGGGCTGGAACTCTGGGCCTGAGTGCTGTCCTTGAGCTCTTCAGCTTAAGTCGAGTGCTCTACCACTTGAGCCACAGCACCACTTGTGGTTTTCTGGTGGTTAATTGGAGATGAGAGTCTCATGGACTTTCCTGCCTCCTGAGTAGCTAGATTATAGGCAAGAGCCACCGGTGCCCGACAATCATGTGTTTTAGGTTCCATTTATTGCCTTTTTAGGAGAAATTAGGCAGTTTTTTTTTCATTAAAACAAATCTTTTTGGTGTGTCTTGAGAGATTGAACCCATCTCCTCACTGAAGAGGCACTCTGCCAACCCAGTCACATCCCTAGACTTGATACTAAAGATTACACATGAATTGAGTTACTTAATTGATGCTTTTTAAAGTTAGAGGTTTTAAAGCAAGAATCTGAAAAGCTGAAATATAAACCTGTGAATTGTAATGCTGTTATGTAGTATATTTATCTTTTAAGTTTTACTAAATTTTTCAATGAAGAATATTAAAACCTGCCCAGGCATCGGTGAGTCATGCCTGTAAGTCTTGACCTCCATGCTACTCAGGAGGCCAAGATCTGAGAATTGCAGTTCAGAGCCAGCCCCTTCAGGAAAGCCTGTGAGACTCTTAATCTTCAATTGACTACCAAAGGAAAAAGAAAGCTTGGACTTGTGGCTCTAGTAGTAGAGCACAATCCTTGAGCACAAAAGCTCAGAGACAAAGACCAGGCTCTGAATTCAAGCCCTAAGACTGACACACAACAAAAAGAATATTAAAACCTTGAATTCTGTTGGTGAGTAATCTGGATAAAAAATAGAAAGTTGAGCTGGTCGCAGTGGCTCAAGCCTATAATTAATACTAGTTACTCAGGAGGCTGAGACCCAGAGGATCAAGGTTAGAAGCCAGCCTGGGCAGAAAAGTCCACAAGATACGATTGCTAGTTAACCAGCAGAAAGGTGGGCTGCACATTGTAGCTTTGTTAGTGAAGTGCTAGCACAGTAAGTACAGGACCCTGAGTTCAAACTCCAATTTAAAAAAATGTAGGAAGTTGAGCTGGAAGTACGGCCTAAGTGGAAAGTGGTAAAGAGCCTGCTTATGCTTTGGTTAACACATTTAAAACCTAAGTACAAAAAAAAAAGCTGGGCTGGGAAGGTGGCTTGGTGTTAGAGCGCTTGCCTTGCATGCATGAGGCCCTGGGTTTGATTCCTTAGCACCACATAAGCAAAAAAAGAAAAAAGCTGGAAGTGGCGCTGTGGCTCAAGTGGTAGAGCACTAGCCTTGAGCTGTAGAGCTGAGGGACAGTGCCCAGGCCCGGAGTTCAGGCCCCACAACCAGACCAAAAAAAAAAAAAAAGCTATGACTATATATACATTTTCATTTGAAAATAGGTTGAATATCAGAAGTACTGTTGATTATAAATGGACTTACAACCAAGCCTAGGATGAGCATTGGGTTGGGTTGTCCATTTATTGAGTTCTTTTAGAAATTGAAGTTGACAGACATTTTAACCAAATTAGAATGTCCTACTTCCAAGAAAAAAAAAATTTGAGGTACTGATTTCACTGGCCTTGAACAAGATCCTCTTGCTTCACCCTTCTAAGTTCTGGGAGTACAAGTGTGTGTGCGCATGCCCTCGCTCTCACACACACACACATATATATATAACTATTATTATTATTATTAGTTGGTCATGGGGCTTGAACTCTGGGCCTGGGCCCTGTCCCTCAGCTCTTCAGCTCAAGGCTAGTGCTCTGCCACTTGAGCCACAGCGCCACTTCTGGTTTGCTGGAGATAAGAGTCATGGACTTGCCTGCCTGGGCTGGCTTTGAAATGTGACCCTCAGATCCTAGCCTCCTGAATACGATTACAGATGTATGCCACTGGTGCCCAGCTATTATTATTTTTTATTTTATTTTTGTGGGTCATGGACCTTGAATTGGGGCTTGGATGCTGTTCCCTAGCTTTTTCGCTCAAATCCACAGCTCTGTTTCCAGTTTTGGGGTGACTAATTGGAGGTAAAAAGTCTCCTGGACTTTCCTGACTGGGCTGGCTTTAACTCAAGATTCTCAGATCTCAGCTTCTGAGTAGCTAGGATTATAGGTGTAAGACACTGGCACCCAGCTTAACAGCTTTAATTTTTTTTTTTTTTTGTCATACTGGGATTTTAATTCAGGTTACTTGTCAAGCTGATGTTTTACCCCTTGAGCCATACCTCCAGTCTAGCTTTTTGCTATTTTGGAAATGAAGTCTCATGAACTTTTCTGCTAGGGGTTGGCTTTGAACTGTGATCTACATCTCAGTTTCACAGGCATGAGCTTCCAGGGCCTGGCAACTTTTTTTCTTAAAATTTTAAACTATGCTAAGCATGCTGGTACAGCCTGTAATCTTCAGGTTCAGGAGGGAGGATTGTGGATTTGGGACCAAACTTGGCTACATAGTGAAACCTCAGCTCATAAAACCAAAGGGAGGGTACTGTTACTAAGTTTACTTTTTGTGCAGTACTGGGGCTTGCCTTATGCTCTTGCATGTGTGTCACTCTATTACTTGAGCCATACCTCCTCTTCCAGCTTTTGGCCAGTTATTTGGAGATATGAGTCAAGTGGATTTGTCTGCTTGGGCTGATTTCAAACTGTAGTTTTCAAATCTCAGCTTTAGGATTGTAGACACGAGTCATTCATTAGTGGGTATTTTTTTCGCTTGTGGGCCTGAACTCTGGGCCTGGGCACTGTCCCTCAGCTTTTCAGCTCAAGGATAGTACTCTACCACTTGACCCACAGCGCCACTTCTGGCTTTTTCTGCTTATGTGGTGCTGAGGAATCGAACCCAGGGCTTCATCCTTGCCAGGCAAGCACTCTACCACTGAGTCACCTTCCCAGACCCTTACCAGTGTTTTTGTTTGTTTGTTTTTTGTAGGTCGAGGGGCTTGAACTCTGGGCTTGGGCACTGTCCCTGTGCTCTTCAGTTTAAGGCGAGCACTCTACTGCTTGACCCGTAGCACCACTTCCGGTTTTCTTCACCAGTGTTTTTGAAGCTTATATTTTAAACTTGTTTATTTTTGGCCAGTTCTGGGCAACTCTGGGCTTGGGTGCTGTTCCTAAGCTGCTTTTGCTCTACACTAGTGCTCTACCCTATAGCACCACTTCCTGGCTTTTTCTGTGATTAATTGGAGATAGGAGTTTCATGGACTTTCCTGCCCAGGCTGGTTTTGAAGCTTCATCCTTAGATTTTCATCCTAATATCTTAAGATTACAGGGGTGAGCCACTGGTACTTGGCTATTTTATTTGTTTTTTTTTTTTTTTTGGGTCCGGTCGTGGGGCCTGAACTCTGGTCCTGGGCGCTGTCCCTCAGCTCTTCAGCTCAAGGCTAGCGCTCTACCACTTGAACCACAGCGCCACTTCCGGCTTTTTTCTTTTTTTGCTTATGTGGTGCTGAGGAATCGAACCCAGGGCCTCTGGCATACAAGGCAAGCGCTCTACCACTGAGCCACCTTCCCAGCCCCTACTTGGCTATTTTAAACTTTTGGCTGTACTGAGATTTGAACTTCAGTCCTTACACTTGCTAGACTGGTTCTCTGTCACTTGAGCTACTCTTCAGACCCTTACCGTATATCTTTGGAAGAGCGAGATATACTTTTTACAGCAGAAATTTAAATTTCTGTCTTCAAGGATCTGCCTTCAGGGACTGGGAAGGTGGTTCAGTGGTAGAGTGCTTGCCTCGCATGCATGAGGCCCTGGGTTCAATTCCTAAGCACCACATAAGCAGAAAAAGTTGGAAGTGGCGCTGTGGCTCAAGTGGTAGAGTTGTAGCCTTGAGCTGAAGAGCTGAGGGACAGCATCCAGGCCTAGAGTTCAGGCCCAGAGTTCACAACCCACCAAAAAAAATAAAAAAATTTACCTTCAATATTTTTGTTATGTCTGGTTTTACTAGTCTTTTGGTATCCTGAACATACTATGTCCATTTCTGCCTAGATACATTGCTTGCATTATATAGCCTGAATAGCTAGGATTATAGGTGTGTGCCCAGGTTGTTTTAAAATCTCTTTGAAATAATTTTATGTAGTCTTTATCTACTCAATTTTTTTTTTTTTTTTTTGTCTGTTGTGAACTCTAGGCCTGCATGCTGTCCCTTAGCTCTTCAGCTCAAGGCTAGCACTCTACCACTTGAGCCACAACACCACTTTTGGCTTTTTCTGTTTATGTGGTGCTGAGGAATCGAACCCAGGGCCTCATGCATGCGAGGCAAGCACTCTACCACTGAGCCACCTTTCCAGTCCTCTATTCAATTCTTATTTATTTATTTATTTGTATATTTTTTTGGGGTACTGATTAGAGGCTTGAACTCAGGGCTTGTACTCTATCCTAGACCCTTGGTGCTCAAAACTCCATTTCCAGATTTTGTTTGTTGGCAGTTAATTGGAGAGAGGAGTCTTGCAGACGTACCTGCTTTAGCTAGCTTTGAACTGAGATCTTTTGATCTCAGCCTCAGTAGCTAGTATTACAGGTGTGAGATAATCCTAATAAAAAATTACTGTTTTTCAGATTTTTGTGTGTTTTTATGAGATGTAGTAGGCCTTGGACTTAGCATCTAGCAGCTGTCCCTTAGCTCTTTCACTCAGGGTTAGCCATCTTCTACTTTAGTCATACCTCCACATTTGGCTTTTTGGTGGTTAGTTGGAGGAAAGAGTCTCAGTCTTTCCTGCCCAAGCTGACTTTGAATTGTTATCCTCAGACCTCAGCCTTCTGAGTAGCTAGGATCACAGGTGTAAGCCACTAGTGTGCTCAGTGTCCCCTTTTACTGATTTCTAATTTTATTTCCCTATGATTTGATAAGATACAATAAATGGTTTCAGGTGTTTTTTATTTTTTTGTGTTCGTTAAGACTTACTTTATAGCCAAACTGTGGTTATTTTGGAGAAAATTCCATACGTCAAGAAGAATGTGTGTTGCACCTCTATTGGATGGAATGTTGTGGAGATGTTAGTTAGGTCTACCTTGTCAGTGACGTAGCTTAACTGGTTTCTTTGTTTATCTATCGTTTTGTGCAGATGATCTATCAGTGATAGTGAGGTATGGCTATCTAGCCTATTATTATTTTGGTGGTACTAGGATTTGGACTCATGGCTCTCTGCTTATTAGGCACATACTCTACCATTCAAGCCACACCTCTAGCCTGTCACTTAGTGTTCATAAGTGTAACTTTTATGAAATTGAGTATATCAGTGTTGAGTGTATATATATATATTTACAACCCATAGTTTCTCATGCTAGGTATGTTTTTGCTGTACCACTGAAGTATATCTCCAGTACTTGGTTTCTTTGAGACAGGGTCTGAAAACTTGCCATGCACCCTAAACCTCAAACTCCCAGTCCTCTTTACCTTCTGGTGCTGGGATTACAGGCATGTTCAGCTTATAATATTGGATTGATGGATTGTTCCTTTACTCTAATTATCTTCTTTGGCTATTCTGACTTTTTTGTGGTGTCTGTACTGGGGCTGGAACTCAGGGCTTCACAATCATGCTCAGTTCTCGATTGCTCAAAGCTCCATTTCTAGATTTTTTTGGGGGGGGAGGTGATTAATTGGAAATAAGATCACAGACTTTCCTGCCTAAGCTGGCTCAGCCCCCTGAGTAACTAGGATTACAAGTGTGAGATAATCCTAATAAAATAATTGCTGTTTTTCAGATTTGTGTGTGTGTGTGTGTGTGTGTGTGTGTGTGTGTATGGAAGGTGGTAGTGGGGTTTGGACTTAAGGTCTAGGAGCTGTCCCTTATTAGCTCTTTCACTCAGGGCTAACTCATATCTGGTACTCTGCCACTTAAGTCACATCTCCAGCCTGGCATTTCGCTAGGTATTTTGGAGATGGAGTCTTGTGGACATTGCTGCCTAGGCTGGCTTCAAGCCTCAATCCTCTAGCTCTTAGCTTCCTGAGTAATTGGAATTACGAGCGTGAGCCACCAGTACCTGATTGGATTTCATTTTCTAATCTATTTGGTTACTTTTAGTTTTTCAATTAGTGAATAAAAGACCATTTACAAAAAAATTTAGGATTATTGTTGAAAGCTTAGGTACTGATTTCTCCTTTTCAAGGTTTGGTGATTAGCAGAGTTACTGTTTGATTCTTCCCCAATTATTTATCTGGTGTAGTGAGATTTATTCTTAAATGAGAACTTGTTATTGTGTATACAACTGTATCTTCGTTCCTCTTTTGAGTGTAGCATTTTTTACTTTTTTTGGGAGGGGGGGGGTCCAGTTCGTGGGGCCTGAATCTGGGCCTGGGCGCTGTCCCTCAGCTCTTCAGCTCAAGGCTAGTGCTCTACCACTTGAGCCATAGCGCAACTTCCCGGCTTTTTTCTTTTTGCTTATGTGATGCTAAGGAATCGAACCCAGGGCCTCAGGCATGCAAGGCAAGCGCGCTACCACTGAGCCACCTTTCCAGCCCCATGTGTAGCATTTCTTTAAGAGTCTTCTGCAGAGGCTGAGAAGGTGGCTCAGTGGTAAAGAGTTCAGGCCCCACGACTGACAAAAAAAAAAAAAAAAAATGGCTGGCTTCAAAGACAGTTCAGATGAATAGCTGAGTGAAATCAGAGTCAAGGTTTGGACAGGTAATTAACCATCTGGACAAGAAATTGAGCAAAAAGAGACTATGAAACATACTAAACAAACATTGAAGAAGTTCAATAAATCAAATCAAATAAAAATGCAATGGAAATCATCATCAATAGATTATACCAAGCAAAAGAAAGCGTGCACGCACACATATACAAACACATATACACACACATACATGAAATATTTAATGAAATTATTGAAGAAAAGTTCCTCTAAATATAGGCAAAGAAATGGAGACCCAAGTACTGGAGGTTCTGAGAATCCCAAATAAATATGGCCAGGAAAAAAACCCTCTCCGTATTGTGTTATAGTTAAAATGCCAAGCACTTAGAACAAAAAAGGAACTGATGCATTTCAAGCCCTAAAACAAGATTACTATATCCACCAAATTATTCCTTAGAAGTGAAGACCTTCAAAATCAAGTATAAACTAAAGCAATTCATGACTATTAAACCATGACCACAAAAGATTCTTTTTTGGGGGGGAGGGGGGCATGGGGCCTGAACTCTGGGCCTGGGCGCTGTACCTCAGCTCTTCAGCTCAAGACTAGTGCTCTACCACTTGAGCCACAGTGCCACTTCCGGCTTTTTCTGCTTATGTGGTGCTGAGGAATCGAACCCAGGGCCTCATGCATGCAAGGCAAGTACTCTACCACTGAGTCACCTTCCCAGCCCCAAGGCCAGCCATTTTTTTTTTTTCAGTTTAATTTTATTTTATTTGTGAACATACTGTACAGAGGGGTTACAATTACATGGGCAGGATAATGCGTACATTTCTTACCAAGCATTGCAGCCTCCTCCTTTGTTTACCCTTCACATCCCTTCCCAGCCTCCCCCCTCCCCCCCAATCCCAATCCTTCTCCTTCCCCCCCTCTCCCCCTCCGACATTGTAAAGCTGGTTTTGGACATGACAACTTGTACTTCTTATTGTTGCAACAGGTCCACCTGTATCCTTAAACAACTGGTTTTTCCCCATCTCCTCCACAAGTTATACTGACATCAAATATAGTGAAAGCAGGGGTTATACTGTGGGGGAGGGACATGCAAAGCAACAAAGAAATAATCTTATAAATGCGTTAGAAACACATGCATGAAAGAAAAAAACATTAAGATACATATCTAAGGGTTCATTTTCCTGACATCACATTATCTGACCTTTTCCGCTTGACTCGTACATATACTGGATATTGCAAATAAGTGAAACCATGGGACCTATGTTTCTTTGGGCCTGGCTTACTTCACTTAATATAATTTTTTCCAAGTTTTTCCATTTCCTAACAAATGGGGCAATGTCATTCTTTCTGATGGAGGCATAGAATTCCATTGTGTATATATACCACATTTTCTTATCCATTCATCTACTGAGGGGCATCTGGGTTGGTTCCATATCTTAGCTATGGTAAATAATGCTGCAATAAACATAGTTGTGCTGGTAGCTTTAGTGTGGTCTTGTTTGTAAACATTTGGGTAAATGCCCAAAAGTGGGTTTGCTGGGTCATAGGGGAGTTCTATGTGAAGTCTTTTGAGGAACCTCCATACTGCTTTCCAAAGTGGTTGAACAAGTTTACATTCCCACCAACAATGAAGTAAGGTTCCTTTCTGTCCACATCCCCTCCAGCATCTGTTGTTGTTAGAGTTCTTGATTTTTGCCATTCTAACTGGAGTGAGGTGATATCTCAATGTTGTTTTGATTTGCATTTCTTTTATGGCTAGGGATGTTGAACATTTCTTCATGTGTCTATTGGTCATCCTTCTTTCTTCTTCAGAGAAATTTCTCTTTAAGTCTTTTGCCCACTTACTTATTGGGCAGTTGTTTCTTTGAGGATTTGTTGTTGGGGGGTTTAATTTTTTGAGTTCCAATTATATTTTAGATATGAGACCCTTGTCCGTTGTATGGCTAGTAAAGATCTTTTCCCAATCCGTGGGCTTTCTATTGATCTTGCTAGCTATGTCATTTGCCCTGCAGAAGCTCTGCAACTTTATGCAATCCCATTTGTCCAACCTTTCTTTGATTTGTTGTGTTTCCAGATCTCTATTCAGAAAATTTCGGCCTGAGCCAAGGAGACCTAGGGTTTCTCCTATTCCATCCTATAATGTTTTCAGAGTGTCTGCTTTGACTTCAAGGTCTTTGATCCATTTGGAGTTGATTCTGGTGCAGGGTGAAATATAAGGATCTAGCTTTAGTTTTCTACATGTCGTTAACCAATTTTGCCAACACCATTTACTGAAGAGGCTGTCTTTCTTCCATTCTATTGTTTTAGCTCCCTTATCGAAGATTAGATGGCTATAGGTCTGTAGGTTCATTTCTGGGTTTTCAATTCTATTCCATTGGTCCTGAGGTCTGTTCTTATGCCAATACCAAGCTGTTTTGATTACTATAAGGCCAGCCATTTTTAAATTATTTTGAGTTCTTGGTCAGACATTTCACCCATTGAAATATTTTGGCTTAAGTTATTATTTTTAGTTTTTCTTGTTTTAGTGGTACTTGGATTTGAATTCTGGGCTTTGTACTTGCTAGGCAAGTACTCTATGACTTGAGCCATGTCCCAGCCCTGGCCTTAGTTTTTAAAGACTTGGAAACTTGTGGGGCTTTGGTGGCTCATGCCTATTATTCTTGCTGCTCAAGAGGTTGAGATCTGAGGATTACAGTTCAGGCAGTTCTGGCAGCAGCATCAGGAAGGCTCATCTTCAGTTAAGGAGCTGGGAAGTTGGCTCAGTGGTAGAGTGCTTGCCTCGCATGAATGAGGCCTTGGGTTTGATTCCTCAGCACCACATAAGCAGAAAAAAGTCAGAAGTGGCGCTATGGCCCACGTGGTAGGGTGCTAGCTTTGAGCTCAAGAGCTAAGGGACACCGCCCAGATCCAGAGTTCAGCTCCCACGACTGACAAAAAAACAAACAAAAAACACCAAAATGAAGAAATGAAGCTGTGGCTCTGGTTGAGCCTTGAGCACAAAAGCTCAGCCACAGTGCCCAGGGCCTGAGTTCAAGTCCCAGGACTGGCACAAAAGTAGTTTAAAATGAATGAACTTTTTGAGGAATCATGTTGCCCTTTTTCATGTGTTTGTGGTAATTCCGGGGCTTGAACTCAGGGCCTCTGCACTGGCACTTTGTTATTTTTGCTCAAAAATGGTGTCTACCACTTGAGCCACAGCTCTAATTCCAATTTTGTAGTGGTTAGTTGGAGAAAAGTGTTACAGACTTTCCTACCTGGATGGCTCTGACCCATGATCCTCAGATCTTGTCTCCTGAGTAGGTAGGATTACAGACATGAGCTAACTACACCATGCCATATTGCCATCTTTATATTTATTGTTTGCAGCTTTGGGAGTTGTGTGGGTGTTAAGGATAGTTAGCTCTACTGCTTTTTATTTATTTTTATCAGTTGTGGGGCTTGAACTTGGGGCCTGGATGTTGTCCCTGAGCCTTTTTGTGCTCAAGGCTAGTGCTCACTACTTGAGCAGCCACAGCACCACTTGCAGTGGTTAATTGGGGATAAGAGTGTCATGGGGACTTTTCTGCTCCAGCTTAGAACAACAATCCTCAGATTGCAGCCTTCTGAGTAGCAAGTATTGTAGGTATGAACCACTGATGCCTGGCTCTGCTTTTCTTTTGTAGGCCTTCTTTATGAACTGTCATCTCTTGAGTTCTTCATTTCCTGTACCTTTAGGAGAAAACAAATCACTGTAACAGTGACACTATAGCAAACCAGACAGAAATCTTAGAGACAATGACTGCATTGCTAATAACTATAGAAATGATGGTGGCAAGTAATGTAGAATAAATTATGAAGTTAGAAGTTAATAAAGGTAAGCCAGGCGCTGGTGGCTCATGCCTGTAATCCTAGCTACTCAGGAGGCTGAGATCTGAGGATTGCGGTTCAAAGCCAGTCCGGGCAGGAGAGACCGTGAGACTCTTATCTCCAATAAACCACCAGAAAACAGGAAGTGGCCCTGTAGCTCAAGTGGTAGAGTGCTCGCCTTGAGCTGAAGAGCTGAGGGATAGCGCCCAGGCCCAGAGTTCAAGCCCCATGACCGACCAAAAAAAAAAAAGTTAATAAAGGTAAAAGGAATAATGAAAGAATGAAATAAAGTAGGGTGCAAGAAAAGGGGGGGGGGAAGGTAGAAAAAAAAAGTGAAAAGAAGGGAATGTGAGGAAAAAGAAAAGAATAAGAAAATTCCTTAAAAATGAACTCAAAGGGCTGGGAAGGTGGCTCAGTGGTAGAGCGCTTGCCTTGCATGCATGAGGCCCTGGGTTCGATTCCTCAGCACTACATAAGCAAAAAGAAAAAAGCTGGAAGTGGCGCTGTGGCTCAAGTGGTAGAGCACTAGCCTTGAGCTGAAGAGCTGAGGGACAGCGCCCAGGCCCAGAGTTCAGGCCCCACGACCGGAACCCCCCCCCCAAAAAAAAATGAATTCAAAATAAAGAAAAACATGCAAATAAGAAAGGTAAGATGAGATAGAAAATTTTAAAAAATGAAAGTATTTATAGATTTTAAAAATACTTAAAAAATAGTAAAAAAAAAAAAGTGGAAAAATAAACACTTTCAGGTCCTCTAATGTTGGAATCTGGCAGGTCTGAAATGGAAGGTAGAGGGGTAGTAGTTGTAACTAGAATCTAGTAATTCTTCTCTGTTCCCACCATACTAATTGGTACTATATGATAAAAGTTGAGTTGGTTTGGGAATGTTATCAGTGTCAGGCTACATTCATTTCGGAACCTTCCTGTTGCTTACTAGGAACTTCTGGCCCCAGTAAATAAACTTAAGTGCTTCTGGTCCAGGGAAACTTTTACAGTTGGTTCCCCTCCACCCCTTCCCCATCCTCCCTTTCTCCCACCTCTCCAGTTTGTGCATCCATAGGCAACATAAATACCCAAGCCAAGAGGTCTAGCCAAGGGCTAAAGAGTAGGGTACACAAACAGCACTAAGGTCTGCACTGGATGGGGAGAACCAAGGGAACCTGATACAACCTGTTGATTTTAGTGCTTTTAGACTCCAGTTCACAGTGAACTGTGGGAGGAAAAATGTTGCAGAAACCGAGAGATCCTAGAGACCTGGACTCGAGTTCTTAGTCCTACTTGGCAGCAGTCCTCATACTTCAGTGAGGCAGCTCTACAGTCTGAGCAGTCTGCAGTCTCAGAGCTCTCAGTTGCCATAGTAATCTAACAAGTGGTAGGGGCTTGATCCTTGCTACACAGAGTTGAGATACCAAGTGTCTGCACAGCATAGTCCGAGACCCCTGCTGCTTGCTTAACCCCAGGGGGTCTGTATCTGACTTTCCTTTCTGTCAGTAACTGCCATTTGTGGCCATCTTCCATCCATACTCTCTGGCAGGGTATGCCCAAGGATCTCTCTGACTTGTGATTTGTTTCTTATGATTGTTTTGAGTTCCCCAGAATAGCTTAGTTTCAAACTGCCGCTCACAGTGGCAACAGGTTTGGGGATAATGCAATGAATTTCTTCAGTGCTAGCCTGTCACATAAGAGTTGCTGTTGCCAAATTCTCAGGCTGGATTTAAAACTAAGAGAACTGTCAGTTCTCTCCTGTGGCTTGGACTTTGTTGTCACCAAGAGCTGCCTGACTTGCCTTGTACTTGTATGACTTTGGCCTCTTCTCCCTACTTAGGAACTAGTTAGTAGGGCTAACTGCTTCATACTTCTCTCTGGGTCTCTCTCTGTCTCTGTCCCTGTCTCTTTCTCTCTTTTGTTGTTTCTTCATGCTTTTTTTTTTTTTTAACAGTTCTATTATCTCTTCTCTTTCTTGATTCTCAGAGCTTTGAATATAGTTTTTTAACCTCTAATCTTATAATTTCTTGAGTATTTCACTCAAGGCTGGCACCCCACTTCCAGCTTCTTGATAGTTAGAGGGGGCTTGTGGCTCACACCTGTAATCCTAGCTGCTCAGGGGGCTGAGATCTGAGGATCACCTTTCAAAGCTAACCCTGGCAGGAAAGTCTGTGAGACTCTTATCTCCAATAAACCACCCAGAAAACCAGAAGTGGCACTGTGGCTCAAGGGTAGAGCACTCACCTTGAGCTGAAGAGCTGAGGGACAGCGCCCAGGCCCAGAGTTCAAGTTCCATACCGACAAAAAAAAATATATAGAGAGAGATAAGAGAGTCATAGACTGTCCTATCCGGGCTGGTTTTTGAACTAGGATTGTTGAATCTCAGCCTCTTTAGTAGTTAGGATTTCAGGTGTGAATCACGGTACCTGGCTATTTTTTAATCATCAAGTGATATGAAATACAGTTTCAGCATCTTTGCATGGTTTTTCTTTTGTATTCTACTAATATAATTTATTCCATTATTGAATATTCAGATATTAAACCAAGTTTGGATTCCTGGTATAAATTCTACTTGGTAATAGTATATAATTTTTTTTTTTTTGTTTTCTTCCCAGTCGTGGGTTTTGAACTCTGGGCCTAGGCACTGTCCCTGAGTTCTTCAGCTCAAGGTCAGTATTCTACCACTTGAGCCAAAGTGCCACCTCTGGTTTTCTGGTGATTAATTGGAGATGAGTCTCATAGATTTTCTTGCCTAAGGTTGCTTTGCACCTCAATCATCAGATCTCAGCTTTCTGAGTAGCTAGGATTAGGGGCATGCGCCACTGGTACCTGGCTTATAATTTTTTTTTTTTATTTAAAAAATTATCTTTTAAAGCCGGGCGCTGGTGTCTCACGCCTGTAATCCTAGCTACTCAGGAGGCTGATATCTGAGGATCGCGGTTCAAAGCCAGCCCGGGCAGGAGAGACCGTGAGACTCCTATCTCCAATAAACCACCAGAAAACCGGAAGTGGCGCTGTACCTCAAGTGGTGGAGCGCTCGCCTTGAGCTGAAGAGCTGAGGGACAGCGCCCAGGCCCAGGGTTCAAGCCCCACGGCCGACCAAAAAAAAAAATTATCTTTGAAGTAGTTGTACAAAGAAGTTCCCATTCTACAAAACAGTATATGAGTACAAAGTGTCTGACAGCATTGTCACCCATCTCTCTTAACACATCCCTTCTCTCACTTTTTTTCTTTAATTGAGATTAGGTAAGATTGCATAAATTTCACATATTTCACAGTATTGTGGAATAGTGATACTTAGAGTCACACACATTTTAATTTTCACAAGGTAAATTGTCATCATGTTATAATTGTTTTTATATGTTGCTCAGTTTAATTAGCTGGTATTTTGTTGAAAACTTATATTGTAAGAGTTACTTGTTTGTCTGTAATTCTGATTTTAAAATTAGGGTAAAACTTCATACATTAAATTTACTGAGTCAGTCACCGATGGCTCACACCTATAATCCCAGCTACTCTGAAGGCTGAGATCTGAGGTTAACAGTTCAAAGCCAGCCGAAGCAGGAAAGGCTGTGAGACTCTTTATCTCCAATAAACCACTCAAAACTGGAAGTGGCTGTGGCTCAAGTGATAGATTGCTAGCCTTGAGCTGAAGAGCTGAGGGACAGTGCCCAGGCCCAGAGTTCAAGCCCCAGGACCAACCCCACCCACCTCCAAAAAAAATTTTTACTTGGAAATATTTGAGCTTCCTGTTTTGTTGTTGTTACTGCTGTTGTCAAAGTCAAAATGGTTTTAGTTCTTTATGTTTATCAAGTCAAATTCAGCAGTCATGGTATTTGGGCCTGGGCTTTTATTTGTGTGTATCCTTTGACTGCTAATTCAACTTCATTTATTTTAGCCTTATTCAGATTTTGTGGTTCTCCTCAGGCAGTTTTGGTGGTCTTTTTTTCTAGGACTTTGTACATTTCATTTAAGTTATTTAATTTGTCGGAATACAATTATCCATATGGTGCTCTATAATCCGTCTATTTCTATACAGTTGGTAATATTGTTTTTCATTTATGAATCTAATAATCCTTTTTCTTTCCTTGCTTAATATTAGCTGAGTGAAGAGATTTTAAGAACTTTTTTAGTTCCCTTTTTCTGTCATTAAGTATTGTGTTGGAAAGCTTTGCTTACTCTTGCTTCTCTGCCAGTGTCTACTTTTTGCTACTCCCTCTTTTCATCTTGCTTCTACGGAATTTCCCTGAAGTTATTGTTGATTTTTTCTCAGCTCATAGCATAATTAACTCCATGTGTCTCTTCTCACATACAGATACTTATCGTTGTGAATCTCATTTTTCCAACTGTTAATCTATTTAATGAAAGAATAAACAAAACCAACCCTGCTCCCCCCAAAAACCATTGCTTTTCATTTTTTTTTTTTTTTAGAAAAAGCTTTAAATAATGATTATTTTACAAGTACAGTGTAAAACTTACAAGTGTCATCTCCAATTTTTCTGGTGTACTCTTCGCCTAGCTAACCTAGAAAACATCAGTTATAATTTGGAGTTAACCTAGAAAAATCAGTTATAATCTCTATTATGTCCTTTAGTCTATATAACATAATACATATATTTTATTTTCTTGTAGTCAGTTTTGGTCACTCCTTCCTCCTGTAATAATAATATATATATATATATATATATATATATACACACACACACACACAATTTTATATACATATATTTACAGACATTATAGATCGATAAAAGATAGATAAGGGTGTAAAGTAAGAGTGATTAGCCATAGTGCCTTGCTATGCCCTTAGGAAGTTACATGACTTCAGTTTCCTCTAAGTGAAGCAATTAATAATGTTTTGGCTCTGCCTTTGAAACTTGATGGTCAGGAGAATGAGGCAGGAAGAGTGTAAGTTGAGGAGACCACCATGGGCAACTTAGCAGGTTGCTATCTCAAAATAAATAATGTCTCACAAACGATATCATCGTATTAAATGAATTAATTGAATATTTAAATTTCTTGAATTTTTTGCTATTTAGCAGGAACTCAATAAATGTTAGATTAGTATGATTACAAATGTTTTCACCCATAATAGACATATAAATTGTACTTTTTCTAAATTATATGAGTTAAAATGTGGAATAATTTATTTGTTTTATATTATTATTTGTCCTTTACCTCACAAATACTTCAAAATCAGACACCTAAGGTTATCTTTATTTTTTGGGGGGGGGGGTTGATCGTGGGGCTCGAACTCTGGGCCTAGGCGCTGTCCCTCAGCTCAGCTCAAGGCTAGTGCTCTACCACTTGAGCCACCCCACTGCTTGCAGTTTTTGAGTGGTTAATTCGAGATAAGAGTCTCAGGGACTTTACTGCCTAGGCTAGCTTCAAACCTCCATCCTCAGATCTTAGCTTCCTGAGTAGCTAAGATTACAGGTGTAAGACACCAGTGCCTAGCTTCTTTTTTTTGTTGTTGTTGTTAGCAACCATTCATGGTTTTATTAATTAGGTAACATTATTCTTTTTTGTTGTTGTTGGTCGTGGGGTCTGAACTCTGGGCCTGGGCGCTGTCCCTCAGCTCTTCAGCTCAAGGCTAGAGCTCTACCACTTGAGCCACAGCGCCACTTCCGGCTTTTTTCTTTTTGCGTATGTGGTGCTGAGGAATCGAACCCAGGGCCTCAGGCATGCAAGGCAAGCGCTCTACCACTGAGCCACCTTCCCAACCTCGGTAAACATCATTCTTATTTCATAGTTTTAAGTAAGCACAGATATGGAACTATGAATATTTTCTAGTCTTAGCAATTGCTATATAGTTTATTAGATGGTAATAAACCTACGGAGGCTAATTTTCAAATATATATTAACTGGGGCATAGTGACTTATACTTGTTATTCCAGCTACTTGAGGAAGTGGACCGTACCTCAGTCAACAAGCTGGTAAGGTGGTTCATGCCTTAAATCCCAGTTATGTGGGAGGCATAGGAAAGGGGTTAAGGAACCAAACCTCTTTCCTCATACAAATCTGCAGCATAATTTTTAAAAGGCTGAAGGTGTGGCTCAAAATGGTAGAACACTTGCCTAGCAAAAGGAAGGGACTGAGTTCAAACCCCAGAACCTGTCTCAGAAAACACATATAAATAGATTTTCATTTATTTATTTTATAGGACCTGTGTATGCTAGGCAAGCATTGTATATCTGAAGTATTTCCCAGTCATCTTATACTTTTGTAAATTTACTGTGTGGAGGTTCTCATTCCATTTGGTGTCTTGGTGCTAAGTTTAGATTGGTGTTTATTTAGGGCATCCATTCTCTTCTATATGTTCTGTGTAATGGCTCATCTTCAGGGCTCTGCCCATGTTTTTTTTGTTGTTGTTGTTTGTTTTTTGGTCTGGGTTTCCTAGGATCCTGATACTGGGTTCTGATACCACTGAAGTCATGTATAAATACTTATCAAACTGCCTCTTATATTAGGCTGCCTATTGTGCCTTTGATCAATCCTTTTTTTTTTTTAAATACTAAATAGGCATTTTTTATTTTTATTGGTTTATCATTGGGTAGTGATATACTGAAGAGGCAAATAGAAATAAAGATATGCACATTAATTTAGAGAACCATTTTAAAATATCTGCTTTTCTTTTTTTTAATTTTAATTTTTTGTTAATATACTGTACAGAGGGGTTACAATTACATGGGCAAGATAATGAGTACATTTCTTATCAAGCATTGCAGCCACCTCCTTTGTTTACCCTTCACATCCCTTCCCAGCCTCCCCCCGCCCCTCCCCCCAATCCCCCTGATTAATCCTAAATCATGGGAGAAGACTACAATGGTATAAATAGTAGGGGAGATTGTATGGTATAGTCCAAAGATAACCCCCAAATGATCCTTGTTTCCTTGTGTTTACTCGATTGTGTAGTCCTTTTTCACATGAATAAATCTATTAGCAACTAATAAGCTACTGTAGAAATCACTTTGTATGCCTTTTGTTGTTGTTGGTCATGGGAGCACTGTCCCTCAGCTCTTTAGCTCAAGGTTAGCACTCTACCACTTGAGCCACAGTGCCACCTCCGGCTTTTTCTGCTTATGTGGTGCTGAGGAATCAAACCCAGGGCCTCTTGCATGCAAAGCAAGCACTCTACCACTGAGTCACCTTCCCAGCCCACTTTATATTCCTTTTGAGGTTAAGTCCTAAAGATTGTCACTTAGGACTTGCTGTCTTAGATAACCTGCTGGAGGAAGGCTTTCCATAAAGGGCATTTCATTCTTCTGTCTAAAAAGATAGTATCTAATTGAGGTATTTTTATAATAGTACCGAACTAGAACCTTATGAAAGAGCTTCCATCAAAATATCCTGCAGGTGGGGCTGGGAAGGTGGCTCAGTGGTAGAGCGCTTGCCTCGCATGCATGAGGCCCTGGGTTCGATACCTCAGCACCACATAAGCCAAAAAAGCCAGAAGTGGTGCTGTGGCTCAAGTGGCAGAGCGCTAGCCTTGAGTTAAAGAGCTGAGGGACAGTGCCCAGGCCCAGAGTTCAGGCCCCATGACTGGACCCCTCTCCCCCCCCCCAAAAAAAAATATCCTGCAGTCTCTGTCAAACTTCAGACAACTGCACGCACGACAAAGTGCGACCTTATGAGAAATTCCAAGCTGAACCCACCCAGCCCAGGCAGCCTTCCAGTTGTTTATTCTGAAAATCTGTGATAAATGTTTACTGTTTAATGTTATATAGTAATAGATGACAAAAATATGTCTTGTTTTCTATTTGTAAAAAGTAGAAAAGAGTTGAGCGCCAATGGCTCATGCTGTAATCTTAGCTACTCAGGAGGCTGAAGTCTGAGAATCATAGTTTGAAGCCAACCCTGGCAGGAAAATCTGTGAGACTCTTATCTCCAACTCAGAAAAACACGGAAGTGGCACTGTGGCTCAAGTGGTAGAGGGTAGCCTTGAGCACAAGAGGCCCAGGAACAGCGTCCAGGCCCTCAGTTCAAACCCCAGGAAGGCTCCCCCCGCCAAAAAAAAAAAAATCTGTTCACGGGTGATTCATGCCCATAATCCTAGCTACTCAGGAGGATGAGCTATGAGGATCACAGTTCAAAGCCAGCTTGGGGAAGTAAAGACTGTTGAATGCCTTTTTTTTTTTTTTGTTTTAGTCAGTTGTGGGGCCTGAACTCTAGGCTTGGGCACTGTCCCTCAGCTCTTCAGCTCAAGGTTAGTGCTCTAGCACTTGAGCCACAGTGCCACTTCCGGCTTCTTTTTCTGCTTATGTATGTGGTACTGAGGAATCGACCCAGGGCCTCATGTGTGCAAGGCAAGCGCTCTACACTGAGTCGCCTTCCCAGCCCCTGTTGAATGTCTTTTTAAAAAAAATTTTTAGGGCTGGGAAGGTGGCTCAGTGGTAGAGCGCTTGCCTTGCATGCATGAGGCCCTGGGTTCCATTCCTCAGTACCACATAAGCAGAAAAATAAAAAAAAGTTGGAGGTGGCACTGTGGCTCAAGTGGTAGAGTACTAGCCTTGAGCTGAGGGACAGAGCCCAGGCCCTGAGTTCAGGCCCCATGACCGACAAAAACAAAAAAAATATGCTTTAAGAAAAACAATAAAAATTAAAAAAAAATTTTTACATAGTTTTTATTGTAAAAATACTGTACAGAGGGGTACAGTCACACGAGGAAGGTAATGAGTACATTTCCTGTCGAGCATTGTTACCTCCTCCTTTGTTTATCCCCTACCATCCCTTCCCCTCTCCACCTCTCCAACATCTCCTTCTCTGCCCTTCCCCCACCTCTGGAAGTTGTAAAGTTTGTTTTCAACATACTGTCTTGTACATCTTATTGTTACAATGGGTCAACTTGTACCCTTATTTCAGCATTTTGTTACTACCCTTCTCTCCCCAAATTAGAGAAATGTATATACAAGATGCAGGGCACAGGAATCAAGTACAGTGAAAAAAGGGGTTATACCATGGGGGAAGAACATACAAGAGAAACAAACAAAAAAAACCCCACATAGTACATTATAAATACATTAAAAAACAACAGCAAGAAAGATAAAATGACTTGTGTCCCTGTCTTGGGGTTCATTTTGCTTAGCATCATCTTATATGGTCCTGTTGAATGTCTTAACTCCAGCTAACCATCCCCAAAAAGCTGGAAATGGAGCATAAGTGGTAGAGCACTAGCCTTGAGCACATTCAAGCCCTGGAAACCTCACCAAAAAAAAAAAAAAAAAAAAAAATTGCTGTACAGCCCAGGCTGGCTCTTAACTAATAAGCTTCCTGCTTCATCCTCACGAGAGCTGGAATTAAAGTAATGTAACACTCCTGGTGCTGGTGGCTCACACCTGCATTCCTCTCTACTCAGAACACTGAAATCTGAAGATTATAGTCTCCAATTAACCACTAAAAAATGCCAGAAGTGGAACTGTAGCTCATGTGGTAGAGTACCAGCATTGAGCAAAAAAAAAACTAAGGGACATTTAGGTTCTCAGTTCAACCTTGAGTACTGAAAAAAGAAAAAAATAAATAAAGTACTACTATACCCTTTGTAAAAGTCCTTTTTTCTCTTTGGTCAGTCGTGGGGCTTGAACTCTGGGCTTGAGTGCTGTCCCTGAGCAATTCAGCTCAAGGCTAGTGCTCTACCACTTGAGCCACAGCGCCACTTCCAGTTTTCTGAGTGGTTTTATTGGAGATACAGAGTCTCACAGCCTTTCCTGCTTGGGCTGGCTTTGAACTGCTATCCTCAGATTTCAGCCTCCTGAGTAGCTAGGATAACAGGCATGAGCCACCATGCCCGGCTTTTTAAAAGTACTTTTTTGGTAACTTCCTTTTTTTTTTTTGGTCAGTTGTGGGGCTTGAACTCTGGGCCTAGGTGCTGTCCCTCAGTTCTTCCAGTTCAAGGCTAGCACTACTATTTGAGCCACAGAACCACTTATGGCTGTTTATGTGGTGCTGAGGAATGGAACCCAGGGCCTTATGCATGCTAGGCACGCACTCTACCACTGAGCCACCTTCCCAGCTATTTCACTTTTCTCACCTTCCTGAAACTGCTTTAGAATGCTGATGTCTAATGACTTGAATGTCCCACTGAATTAGGTTTAATGGGTGTGTCAACTTGTACATTCCTTTACTGAGTACCTCTTAATGAAGTATTTTCATGAGATGCAAATTATATTATGCTGAAAACTGAACAGTAGGACTTCCTTAAAATTTTTTCCTTTTTTGATTTCAAAATAAAAGCCAACTATTTGCAGTATTTGCATGCTATATACTTTGGCTTTTCTTTCTTTTTTTGTTTTGGTTGGTCACGGAGCTTGAACTCTGGGCTTGAGTGCTGTCCCTGAGCAATTCAGCTCAAGGCTAGCACTCTACCACTTGAGCCACAACTCCACTTCCAGTTTTCTGGAGTTAATTGGAATCTCAAGGACTCTCTTGCCAGGGCTGGCTTTGAAAGGCGATCTTCAGATCGCAGCCTCCTGTGTAGCTAGGATTACAGGCATGAGCTACTGGTGTTTGGCTAGACTGGCTTTTCTCGTACATGAAATTTAAACTCTTAACTTTATTTATCTGTAAATAAGAGGGTTTTTTTTTTTTTTTGTGGGTCGTGGAGCTTGAACTCTGGGCTTGGGCGCTGCCCTTGCACTCTTCAAGGCAAGCGCTCTACCGCTTGAGCCACAGCACCACTTCCAGTTTCCTAGAGGTTTATTGGAGATAAGAGCCTCACAGGGCTGGGAAGATGGCTCAGTGGTAGAGCACTTGCCTTGCATGCCTGAGGCCCTGGGTTCGATTCCTCAGCACCACATAAGCAAAAAGAAAAGAAGCCAGAAGTGGTGCTGTGGCTCAAGTGGTAGAGCGCTAGCCTTGAGCTGAAGAGCTGAGGGACAGCGCCTAGGCCCAGAGTTCAAGCTCCACGAACGGACCCGGGGGAGGGGGGGCGCGAAGAGTTTCACGGACTTTCCTGCTTGGGCTGGCTTTGAACCATGATGCTCAGATCTCAGCCTCCTGAATAGCTACGATTACAGGCGTGAGCCACTGGCGCCTGGCATAAAGTTTTTTTTAATGGGTGAAGCTATTAGATAAGTTATGTCAGAAAACTTTTTTGTAAGGTGATTTCAGGTAACCTCCTTAGTTCTACTGTTGTGATTGTTACGATTGTCTTTTATTTCTTAACATCTCTTTTGCTTCTTATTTCTTTTTCTTTTTCTTTTTCTTTTTCCCAGTTGTGGGGCCTGAACTCTGGGCCTGAGCGCTGCCCCTCAGCTCTTCAGCTCAAGGTTAGCGCTCTACCACTTGAGCAACAGCGCCACTTCTGGCTTTTTTTCTTTTTGCTTATGTGGTGCTGAGGAATCGAACCCAGGGCCTCATGCATGCAAGGCAAGCACTCTACCACTGAGCCACCTTCCCAGCCCTTATTTTTCTTTTTACCAATACTGGGGCTTGAACTCTCAGGGCTTCAAAGTTTTGCTTGGCTTTTTTGTTCATGGATGGTCTTCTACCACTTGAGCCATGCTGCTAGTTACAGCTTTCTGCTGGTTAATTGAAGATGAGGGTCTTACAGATTTGTCTCTGGGATTGGCTTCAACCTGTATTGGCTTCAAATGGTGAGCCTCAGATCACAATCTCCTGAGTTGGTAGGATTTATAGTGTGAGCCACCTGCACCCATCTGTCTTTATTCTTAGTATTCCTATATTCCAGATGTTGTCTATGTATTATTCTTTTCTTCCAATCAGATAACTATCTATTAAAATGTTAGTAGAAGAATATATAAAGCTTAAAAAATCCTAACTTCACTTTTTACTAACCACAGACAGTATTTCTACACCAAGATCCGTAGCTTAATAAGAGCAGAATGGCAGAGAGGGGCTTGCTGTCATGAATGGAATAACTTCTAGTATACTTTATCTATTGTGAACTTTGGACCTTTTCACCAGTGAATACTGTTGCTGAAGATTTTATATGTTTATTTTATTTATATTCAGTTTTTTTTGTGGGAATAGGAATATGCAGATTGTTGTATTTCATGTGACAGGTAGTGTTTCTACCTAATGTATATAATACATCTCCTTTTTTATTTCTGATGTTAGTAATTTGTGACTTGTCTTTTTTCTTTCTATTCTTGCTAGAGGGCAGTCAGTTTAATTAGCTTTTCCTTTTGTATAATTGGTTTCTAATTATTTGATACATGAATAAATAATTATTTGCAGAGAAAACAGGCCAGCATCAAGAAGCAAATGTGAATAGCGATTATTTTCTAGGGTTAAGAAATCGAGAATTTGGGGCTGGGAAGGTGGCTCAGTGGTAGAGTGCTTGCCTTGCATGCATGAGGCCCTGGCCTGGGTTTGATTCCTCAGCACCACATAAGCAAAAAGAAAAAAGCCGGAAGTGGCGCTGTGGCTCAAGTGGTAGAGCGCTAACCTTGAGCTGAATAGCTAAGGGACAGCGCCCAGGCCCATAGTTCAGGCCCCACGACCGGACCCCCCCCCCAAAAAAAAATAGAGAATTTTTCTTTTATGTATTTGTCTTTATTGAAATCACAAAATGCATATGCGAGGCTAAGGGTATGTGGCTTAAAATATACACAAAGCCTTAGGCTCGGTTGTAGCATTTCAAATGAAAAATAAAACACACTTGTTTTATAGCCATAAATAATAGGAAAATTTATAATTACAGCTATATGGAAACATTTAAACATGGCTTTATTTTGTGACATCATAATCATGTTAAAGTAGCAGTTTTTACAAAAGCACATAAAACAACTTTGATTATAAAATATAAAAGAAGCAATCGATGGTGTAAAATATCAAGTCAGTTTGATTGTACATCTAAGGCCCAGACCTTTTTTTTTTTTTTGGTCTGTTGTGGGGCTTGAACTCTGGACCTGAGCTCTGTCCCTAAGCTCTTCAGCTCAAGGCTAGTGCTCTACCACTTGAGCCACAGCACCACTTCCAGTTTTCTGAGTGGTTTATTGGAGATAAGAGTCTCAGACTTTCCTGCCCAGGCTGGCTTTGAACTGCTATCTTCAGATCTCAGCCTCTGGAGTAGCTGGGATTACAGGTGTGAGGCACTGGCGCTAGGCTAAAGCCTAGACCTTTTTACTTGAGCTAGATATAAAATTAGAGCACTCTTGTCACTTGAGCCGCAGCACTACTTCAAGTTTTCTGGTGGTTAATTGGAGATAAGAGTCTCCTGGACTTTGCTATTGGGACTGGCTTTGAACCACAATCCTCAAATCTCAGCCGCCTGAGTAGCTAGGATAACAGATGTGAGCCACTGGAGCCCGGCGCACATTTGTTTTTAAAAAATCAAATTGCTTTCCTAGTCATCACTAAGTACCATAGTTGATCATATATTGTTCATTTGTATATTTTTACAGATGGTAGTAAAAACTTTTATGGATATGGATCAAGATTCAGAAGATGAAAAGCAGCAGTATCTCCCACTAGCCTTGCATCTTGCATCTGAATTCTTCCTCAGGAACCCTAATAAAGATGTACGTCTCCTTGTAGCTTGTTGTTTGGCTGACATATTTCGCATATATGCCCCAGAAGCTCCATATACTTCCCATGATAAACTTAAGGTAAATACAATGTTTATAAACTTTTACAAAAGTAAAAATTGACTTATTTTTGTTGTATAGTTTATCTTTATGAACATGTTTTATATTCTTACAATTTTGATTGTATTATTAGTTTTATTATATTAATTATTGTATTATTAGACAATTTTCATGTCTCCAAAAATAGTGTTACTCTGAGCTTTTGAAAAGTAAAAATTAAAAGTTATCCTTTAAGCTAGCCCATCACAAAGCCTACATATTAATAGTAGATTAATGATGGTTTTTAAAACTGTGCTGTACTAGAATTTATACGTTCAAATAGCTATATTCCCCTATAGGTTACTTAACAAGCAAAACTGTGTGCTTATATTGGTGATTCTTCCTTCGTTCAAAATGTTTCAGGAACATTTATATAGCTCCCTTGAACTGATTTCATTTCAGTAATATGAAAACTAAAGTGAAAATTAATATAAAAACATGAAAAGTAAATATGAATAATAAAATCAATTATTCTTGGAAAGTTTTACTCTTTTGGACAACTTTCTGGTAAATGCTGTAGGGTTCCCTCCCCATCCATAGTAAGAGTTTTAGTCACTTACAGCTGACTATGGTCAAAAGTAGTAAATGGAAAATTCTAGAAATAAATGATTCAGAAATGTCAAAATCTCACTGTTTTGCAGAGAATAGTGAAATATTATACTCTTCTGCTTCATCTTTCCTGAGACAAGAATTATCCCTCTATCCTGTATTACACTGTATATGCTGCCAGACCATTAGTCACTTAATGGCTGTCTCAGTTACCAACTGTCACCGTATTTTACTTAATGTTCCCAGATGCAAACTTTTTTTTTTTTTTTGGGGGTCCGGTCGTGGGGCCTGAACTCTGAACGCTGTCCCTCAGCTCTTTTAGCTCAAGGCTAGCGTTCTACCACTTGAGCCACAGCGCCACTTCTGGCTTTTATCTTTTTGCTTATGTGGTGCTGGGGAATCGAACCCAGGGCCTCATGCATGCAAGGCAAGCACTCTACCACTGAGCCACCTCCCCAGCCCCGCAAACTTTTATAACGTATTGTTTTGTTTTATTTCATTATTAATGTTAATCCCTTACCATGCCTAATTTATGTATTCAGCTCTCATAGGTATGTGTATATAGTGTTAAAAAAAAAAACAACTATTGTAGGGGGCTGGGAATGTGAGTTAGGGGTAGAGTGCTTGCCTAGCATTCATGAAGGTCCTGGGTTTGATTCCTCAGTACTACATAAACAGAAAAAGCCGTAAGTGGCACTGTGGCTCAAGTAATACAGTGCTATCCTTCAGCAAAAGAAGCTTAGGGAAAATGCCCAGGCCCTGAGTTCAGGCCTCCAAACTGGCAAAAAAGAAAAAAAAACCCAAAAGCAAAAATTACTATAGGGTTTATTAATGTCTAGTCTCAGGCATTTGCTGGTAATCTCGGAGTATATTCCCTCTGTATAAGGGAGAATTATAGTAGTGCAAAACTCATATTGTAGCACGTTGGTACTATTTTGAATTAAAAGTTCTAAAGAAAGTTCAACTAGAAATGAAAAGTCTCAGGGTGGTAGCTGACATCTATAGTCGTAGAATGTTATTGACTGAGGCTAGAGGAGTGAGAATTTGAGGCCAGACTAGGCTACCGAATCAGATCCTGCCTCAAAATAAAAGCAACAACAAAAGAATTAAAGCACAATCATCACTCTTTTTTTTTTTTTTTTTGGTGAAAATACTGTACAGAGGGGTTACAATTACATGGGCAAGATAATGAGTACATTTCTTATCAAGCATTGTCTTATCAAGCACAATTATCACTCTTGTACTAGTTGTTTACATCTTTTTTTTTGTCCGGTCGTGGGGCCTGAACTCTGGGCCTGGGCGCTGTCCCTCAGCTCTTCAGCTCAAGGCTAGCGCTCTACCACTTGAGCCACAGCACCCACTTCCGGCTTTTTTCTTTTTGCTTATGTGGTACTGAGGAATCGAACCCAGGGCCTTGAGCATGCAAGGCAAACGCTCTACCACTGAGCCACCTTCCCAGCCCTTGTTTACATCTTTGTAGATGCACATCAAAACTGGGTCATGAAAATTGATATTTATATGTAGGAAATAGTGGATTGGCTTATTCAGCTTCTTAAAAATGAAGATAGTTGTTTGACATGCAAGGTGAAGATACTGAGTGATGTGGAAGTTCTGTAGTAGAAGTAATACAGTTGAATAAGACACAGACGCTGGGTTCTTAGAGAAAGGTTAAAGATGAATATAACTAACCATCTTTATTTTTGCTTCTTATTTCGCAGTCATTGTGAATAATGGGCCTTGCGTAGTTTTAAGTTATTCAGTTAAAGGAGAGTTTTATTTGTTTTTTGTAACAAATATATAGAGAATATAGAGACAATGTGATGTGAAGGAATGATAAGTATGTCTAAATTAATATATTTTATTTTTTTTTAACAGGACATATTTTTGTTTATTACCAGACAATTAAAAGGTTTGGAGGATACAAAGAGCCCACAATTTAATAGATACTTTTATTTATTAGAGGTAAAAAAAATCCTAACACTCTATTGCATAAATGTCGGTTCTGCATACTAGCAAATTTTTATATTTATGATATTAAATGAACCATTGTTTTATAGAAATCTACCTAATGAAAAACCTTTTACATTTACAAGGAAAAGAAAATCTTACTTTGTTCCTTATAGTTTGAAAAGATAAATGTATTCTAATGGATGCAGATTAGTTTGAAACCAGCTTTCATTGTATCTTATTTGTTTTTATTCTTTTCTGATCTAAAATAGATTTTCAGCGCTCCTTAACATTCTGTTTATGTATATTATGTATGCTTATCAATCTCTCTGTTAATAAATCTGAAAAAAGTTCATGCTATCAAGTGTA
Source organism: Dipodomys spectabilis (assembly GCF_019054845.1). Lineage (NCBI taxonomy): Eukaryota > Metazoa > Chordata > Mammalia > Rodentia > Heteromyidae > Dipodomys > Dipodomys spectabilis. The sequence continues at coordinate 7,615,167 of NW_024870720.1, read as the reverse complement.
TGTCTTTTTAAATGTAGACTATTTAACACTTGTAGTTTATACATTGAGTCATTATAGGCTCTAATAAAAATTCATAATTCTAAAAGTTAAATGTTACTAGTGATAAAAATTTAAATTTACTAATAAGTTTAGTTTTGCGTTGCTATTCTGTACATATGAGATTAATTATTTTTATTTATTCATTTTAAGAATTTAGCTTGGGTTAAGTCGTATAACATCTGCTTTGAATTGGAAGATTGCAATGAAATTTTTATCCAGCTTTTTAGGACTCTCTTCTCAGTAATCAAGTAAGTTTCTTTTCAAATCATTTGTTTCTTTTTTTTTCCTCTGTATATATTGAAGTCTCTTATGCTCTAATTTGTGTTTGGAGAATTTTTAGACTTAAAAGATTGTTTCTTTAGAAGTGGTAATATGAAGAGGAAAATAAGTTATCTTTGTCATTATACTGCTGTTTTGAATTTATAATACAAATTTATTGGTTGTTGTGAAATAGTAGAGAAGTATTAAGCAGAGACCTTGTTTTGAAAAAACTTAGCAATAGAAGCAGTAACATACAGTTGGAACATGAATGATGTGAGATTTTAAGTCATGAAATAGCAAATTATGAGAAGAAATCACAAGTGATCTGTGTACCATTAGTGATGAGAAGCATGATATCCAAATCCTTAAGCATACTGATTTTGATACCTTTATCCATGTATAAAGTAACCATTTGGTGCATGGCATGTACCAAATGTATGTTTCTCATCAGCTCCCTTGACTATCTGGTTTGTTTTGATAATTTTCTATGGCCTTTCCTTGGGAGAACTAAAGTTCTTCCATTCCCGTTTAGAGATTGGGGAAAAATTATAAAACACTGCTTAAGTCAGCTTTTGTTTCATAGAAATAGGGAAAGTAATACAGCATGAGAGTGTTGGCTTCGAACAGGTTACTGGACAAAAGATCTCAAAATGATGTTTTGTATTTTTCTTATAGTTAAGAAAGGCTTTTGCTGGGCTAACTTTGAGCAGAAGAGCTCAGGGGCAACAACTAGACCCTGAGTTCAAGCCCTACAAAGGACAAAAAAAAAAGCATCTTAATGAGTTGTATTATAAAGCATTTGAATATGTAAACAATGTCTTACATAAATTTTAAATTTCTAATGGCAAAATTCAGACAAGTAGGAAGAACATGCAATTTATTTTAATACATTATCAATTCTACTATGTCCAAAAGAATTATCCTTTTTTTTTTGGTCAGTTGTGAGGCTTGAACTCAGGGCCTGGGTGCTGTCTCTAAGCTCTCCTCTTGCTCAAAGCTAATGCTCTACTACTTTGAGCCACAGTGCCACTTCTGGTTTTTTAATGGTTAATTAATTAGAGATAAGAGTCTCAAGGGGACTTTTCTGCCCAGGCTGGCTCCTAACCATGATCCTCAAATCTCAGCCTCCTGAGTAATTTAGGACTGCAGGCATGAGCCACTAGCACCTGGCTAATTATCCTTTGGTTGTTGTTGTTGTTTTGTTTTTGTCAGTTGTGAGACTTGAACTCTGGGCCTGGATGCTGTCCCTCAGCTCTTCAGTTCAAGGCTAGTGCTCTACCAATTGAGCCATAGTGCCACTTCTGGTTTTCTAGTGGTTTATTGGAGATAAGAGTCTTATGGCCTTCCTGCCCGGGCTAGCTTTGAACCGCAGTCCTCCAATCTCAGCCTCCTGAGTAGCTAGGATTTCAGGCATGAGCCACTGGCGCCGGGCTTAAATATCCTTTTAATAAATGACTCTGACCATACTTCCAAGTGTTCATTAGCCATATATAGGTAATGATTTGCATTATGGAGAACAGTTTTCTATGGATTTTTTAAATAAAAACGGAATAGAATATAAAATTAATATTAACCTAGAATAAACAGTAAAGAATCAGACAGGCCTAATTTTAAGACAGAAATCTATGCAAAAGATTGAATGAGAAAAAAAAAAACTTTTGGTAGGATTTGACTACCAGTAGACCATTAGACTAAATGATAGAATAAGTAAATTTTTGTATTAGTTAACTTCTACAGTATAACAAAACAGAATAAAAATCATACCTACAATCCCAGCTCCTTGGAAGGTATAGATAGAAGGATAGGAATTCAAGGCTGGCCCTAGCAAAGTTAATAGGAAACCCTAATTAGGATGGATATGTTAATTAAAATCCATAATCTCAGCTATTTGGCAGGCAGAGTGGAAGCATTTCAGTCTAAGGCTGGTCTGAGGAAAAAATGTAAAAAAAAAAAGGAAAGAAAAGAAAAAAAGATAGGAAAAAGAAAGAGGAAACCATCAGAGCCCTTCAACTTGATAGTGTTAAGACAGCTACCATTTTATTTAGCCTATGTTTTTGGTTAACAGTTGTTTATGTCTGTTCTGGATTCTTCCTCATGTTTGCAGTCCTTTCTTAGGACATTGGAAGTTGGCTGAAGTAATAGTACAACTAAATCACTTATTTTTCATTTTCCCTAGCAGGCCAGGCCAGCATTTTAATAGATTGACTAGGTTTTAGAAATACATGAAAATGCAAACCTTACTGCAAAAGAAAATTTTAAGCCTTTGGTTTGATTGGTCAAGCCAGAAACATAGGTAAATCCTTAGATGTAATGATTGGTCAAATAAGCTCCATATTTGGATGATAAGGACAACGTTGTCATGGGATGTATGTACCCCAGTGAGAACAATTTATGTCCATTGTTCTCCTACCTCATTTTTGGACGCTTTTTAAAAAAAATTCTTTCAATAATAGCTTTAATATTATTGTTCTACCCCTTTCTCACTATGCATTTAAATCCACCTCTCATTCTGTAGTTACTCTGATTTTGGGACTATTTAATCACAAAATCCCTTTTTTGGGGGTGGGGCTTGGGTTGGGTGGGCTGGCACTATGGTTTGAACTCAGGACCTGGTAAAGCATGTGTCTTCCTCTGAGCCACTCCTCAAGCTCTCTTCCATGCTGTTTTTGTTGTTTTGTTTTTGTGTACTCCTTGAGCTTGAATTAAGAGTCTGGGCACTATCCTGAGCTTTTTTTTTTTTTTTTTTAGTTCAAAGCTAGTGCTCTACCACTTGACACAGTTTTACTCCCTACTTTTTGGTGGTTAATTGAAGATAAAAGTCTTTGGGACTTTCCTGCCTGGTCTGGTTTTTAACGTTTATCCTTAGATTTTAGCTTCCTGAGTAGGCTATGATTTTAGGTTGTGCGCCTCTGTCTGTACTGATTATTTTTGAGATAAGTCTCCCTTCCCTAATGTATGCTTGGGTTACAATTCCCCTATTTTAGGCTTCTCATCACAGCTAGGATTACAGGCATGTGCTTGTGTGTCCAACTTTCAAGTGAGAAGGGATCTTGTAAACTTTTCTGTCTAAGGTGGCCTCAAAACTGTGATCTTCCAAATATCAGCCTCCTCAGTAGATAGGATTACAGGTGTGAGCAGCTAGTCCCTCGGCAATAAGAGTCTCACAGACGTTCCTGACTTGGCTGGCTTTGAATCACCATCCTCACATCTCAGCCTCCTGAGTAGCTAGGATTACAGGCATGAGCCACTGGTGCCCAGCTTTAGTCCTTGGCTTTAAAAAAAATTTTTTTTAGTTAATGAGTCTGAAGACTGTTAATGTTGCTCTCATTAAAATAATTAGCAGCCAGGTGCCAGTGGCTCACGCCTGTAATCCTAGCTACTTCGGAGGCTGAGATCTGGGGATAGCAGTTCAAAGCCAGCTTGGGCAGGAAAATCCCCTTGAGATTTGTATCTCCAATTAACAATTCAAAAACTGAAAGTGGAGCTCTGACTCAAAGTGGTAGAGCATTATCTTTGAGCAAAAAGAGCTCAGAGGCTAGGATGTAGCTTAGTGGTAAAGTGCCTGCCTAGCAAGTGCAATAACAAAAACAAAAAGACAACAAAACAAAAACCCACAGTCAAAAACAAACAGAAGGAGCTCAGAGACAGCACTCAAGCCCTGAGTTCTATGACTGGCGGCCCCTACCCCCCCAGGAAAAAAAAAAGTCTTAAAAGAACTTACTGATTTGTACTTGACACATCTCATTTCCTCCCTCCCTCTCTCCCCTCCTCCCTCCCCTCTTCCCTCCCCTCCTCCCTCCCCTCCTCCTTCCCTTCCTCCCCCCTCCCCTCCCTCCCCTCCCTCCCCTCCCTCCCCTCCCTCCCCTCCCTCCCCTCCCTCCTCTCCCTTCCTTCCTTCCTTCCTTCCTTCCTTCCTTCCTTCCTTCCTTCCTTCCTTCCTTCCTTCCTTCCTTCCTTCCTTCCTTCCTTCCTTCCTTCCTTCCTTCCTTCCTCTCTTTTCTTTTTCTTTCTCACTGTCCCTGAGCTCTTCTGTTCAAGGCAAGTGCTCTACCACTTGAGCCACAGCACCACTTCTGGTTTTCAGGTAGTTAATTGGAGATAAAAGTCTCACAGCTTTCCTGCCCTGGCTGGCTTTTGAACTGTGATCCTCAGATCTCAGCCTCCTGAGTAGCTAGGATTACAGACGTGAGCCACCAGCACCCGGCAGACACATATTATTTCTTTACAAAATGCTTTGTTTTTTTACTCATATGCACATTTATATCTTGTAGAGTTTTTAGTCTGGAGTACTTCCTTTAACATTTCCTTTTTTTTTGGTCGGTCGTGGGGGCTGAACTCTGGGCCTGGGCGCTGTCCCTCAGCTCTTCAGCTCAAGGCTAGTGCCCTACCACTTGAGCCACAGTGCCACTTCTGCCTTTTTTCTGCTTATGTGGTGCAGAAGAATTGAACCCAGGGTCTCATGCATGTGAGGCAAGCACTGTACCGCTGAGCCAACTTCCCAGCCCGTATTTCCATTTCTGGTAGTGTAGGTCTGCTGCTGATGAATTCTCTTATTTTTTGTATGTTTGAAAATTCCCTCCCTGGGTTCGATTCCTTGGCACCATATAAGCAGAAAAAGCTGCAAGTGTTGCTGTGGCTCAAATGGTAGATCACTAGCCTTGAGCTGAAGAGCTCAGGGACAGTGCCCAGGCCGAGTTCAGGCCACATGACCGACCAAAAATAAATACGCATATACACAAAAAGGAAGAAATACTAGTTATGATACATAATTACCTAAAAATAAATTTAAAATATCTGAAAAGTAGCTGGGGTGGGGGGGAGGAGGAGAGCGAAGAGTAACATTAAGAATAGCACAGAACCAGTGGCTCAAGCCTGTAATCTCAGCTACTCAGGAGGCTGAGATAGATCTGAGGATCTCAGTTCAAAACCAGCCCTGGCAGAAAAGTCTGTGACTCTTTTTTTTTTGTTTTTTTGGGTCCGGTCGTGGGGCCTGAACTCTGGGCCTGGGCGCTGTCCCTCAGCTCTGCAGCTCAAGGCTAGCACTCTACCACTTGAGCCACAGCACCACTTCCGGCTTTTTTCTTTTTGCTTATGTGGTGCTGAGGAATTGAACCCAGGGCCTCAGGCATGCAAGGCAAGCGCTCTACCACTGAGCCACCTTCCCAGCCCAAGTCTCTGACTCTTATCTTCAATTAACTACCTGAAAACCAGAAGTGGCACTGTGGCTCAAATGGTAAAGTGTTCACCTTGAGCTGAAGAGCTCAGGTATGGCGCCTAGGCCCAGAGATCAACTAGTACAACTGGGACACCCCCCAAAAAAAAATTGCTAGAAGAAGCTGGGCACCAGTGGTAATCCTAACTACTCAGGAGTCTGAGATCTGAGGTTTGCATTTCGAAGCCAGACCGGGCAGAAAAGTCCCCATTAGACTCTTACCTTCAACTAGCCACTCAAAAACCAGAAGTAGCTCAAGTGGTAGAGTGGTAGCCTTGAGCACAAAGAGGCTCAGGGAAAGCGCCCAAGACCTGAATTCAAGCCCCACAACCAACCAACAACAACAAAAAAAGCTGGAAGTGGGCTGTGGCTCACATAGTAGATTTTCAGCCTTGAACTAAAAAGCTACCAAAAGCATGAGGCCCTGTGTTCAAGGCAGAGTACTGGCATCAAAAAACAAACAACAAAACCCCACATGCATGCAAGGCAAGCACTCTACTGCTGAGCTACCTTCCCAGTCTGTGTGTATGCTTATTAAGCTTTTAGGATATGTGGGTTTATACTAAATTATATTACTCTATTAAAAAGTTCCAGGGATTATTCCCTCTTCTCCATTCAGTGGGTTCTTAAAGTCAAGGCATTTCCTTGTGTGATCATCAAGCTGATCATTAAGCACTTGAAGATTCTTTGAGCTTACTCTGTCAGTATTTCTATCTCTTCTAATACACTACTTGCAAACTAATCTATACTCTGGGGAATCATCAGGCCCTTTGATGGCTTCTTGCCCATACAGCCTACACTTTTTCTAGGCAGTTGACTTGAAAATGATCTGGTTTTGTTTTTCCCTCCAAAGGCTGTTGCATGTGTTTTCCCCAGTTTTTGGTTTCAGTTACAATCTTGCCTCTGTTAATGTTCCTGCATCTTGTTAGAAAAGTTACTGATTGAGAGGCTTCTGAAATCTGAAATTTTTTGTCTTTTCTCCTATCTTCTTACCCTCAAGTATATATGGATCAGAGAGTCAAGTACATAGATTTTTGTTTTGCTTTGCCTTTTCTTGTTTTATCAGACTGAAAGTCTTTTATCCTCTTTCATGTATAGAACTTTCTAGTTGATGCTTCATAATCTTGGTATTTTGTAAAATATACAAGATATTTTGGTGAAGAAGTGAAAAGTTGACTTTCTCAAACTTGTAAGTTTCTAACAGTGACAATTTTCTTACCAACTTGTAAGTTGGATTTTTGTTGTTGTTGGTATGGGGCTATTAATGTGTGTAACAATTCTATAGGGATCTCGGTGCTTTTTATTTAAAGGCTGGTACTCTACCACTAGCATTGCATCTTCATATCTACCTTTTGGTGGTTAATTAATAACAATAAGAATTTCGTGGACTTTGCTGCCTAGGTTGGGTTTGAACCCAAATCCTCAGATATTAGCCTCCGGAATAGCTAGGATTACATGGGTGAGCCACCAGTACTCACTGTAGCTTTGTGTATTATCACTGAATACCAAATGGCTGAGTTATTCATGATAATCAAGTTAATTCTAAAGAGTTGTAAGTGATTCCTGAGTCTTAATCCTTGTTGCATATTTATAATATTAGTATAGATGACACCATTTCTTTCTTTTCTTTTTTGAGATGTAGATTTTGAACTGAGGGCTCTAGTGCTTGAGAGGCAAATATTCTCTACCTACCTCTTGAGTCATGCATTCACCCATTTAATATCTTTTTTTCTCTTGTGTGTGTGTTAGGGAGTAGAGATCAGTAAATTGTAGAGGATGTGGACTTCATTAGAAATTAAAGTACTCTTTGTTTTTGTGAAATACTTTTCAATACTATCTTACAGCTACTGTAGTACTCAAGATAGAAACAAAAACTTCTTTACAGCCTAATTTGACATTGTGAGCATAGTTCTCAAATGAAGAATCCTTTTTATATCTGTGATTATTGTTAAAACTGGGAAATGTAGCTGACATGGCATAGCATTATTTTTCTGTAGTCTTAGCACTTGGATGACTGAGACAGAGGATCACAAATTCAAGACCAACTTGGGCTATATAATTAGACTCTGTCTCACAAAAAAAGGAAAAATAATCAGTGGAATTGTCAAGTTTATATTTTTTTATATACTTAAATTATTATCTTTTTCTTTTCTTTTTCTTTTTTAGCAATAGCCACAATAAGAAGGTACAAATGCACATGCTAGATTTGATGAGTTCTATCATCATGGAAGGAGATGGAGTTACTCAAGAATTATTGGACTCCATTCTTATTAACCTCATACCTGCACATAAGGTCTGTATTGTTTGAAGATATTGATTAATATTTAAAGGTAATGCTAGACACACAAATCAATGATTAGTTTTGGCTCTTTGCAATCCTATGTAATTTTTCCTACTGCCATTTTCCACAGTATTTTATAGCTATTATTTTTAGAAGATATGCTCATTAACATTGTATAAGATTTTCATTCAGGGGGCTGGGAAGGTGGCTCAGTGGTAGAGCGTTTGCCTCGCCTGCATGAGGTCTTGGGTTCGATTCCTCAGCACCACATAAGCAAAAAGAAAAAAGTCGGAAGTGGTGCTGTGGCTCAAGTGGTGTAGAGCGCTAGCCTTGAGGTGAAGGGCTGAGGGACAGTCCCAGGCCCCAGAGTTCAGGCCCCACAACCGGAACCAAGAAAAAAAAAAAAAAGATTTTCATTCAGCTAAGTGCTACTTATTTTATGGGGATAAGAAGTGTTTTGTGCCAGGCGCTGGTGGCTCACGCCTGTAATCCTAGCTACTCAGGAGGCTGAGATCTGAGGATCTCGGTTCAAAGCCAGCCCGGGCAGGAGAGACCGTGAGATTCCTATCTCCAATAAACCACCAGAAAACCGGAAGTGGCGCTGTAGCTCAAGTGGTAGAGTGCTCGCCTTGAGCTGAAGAGCTGAGGGACAGCGCCCAGGCCCAGAGTTCAAGTTCCACGACTGACCAAAAAAAAAAAAAAGAAGTGTTTTGTATTCACCACTCACAAACAACTCGGAAATTATAATGGTTGGGCTGTTGTCTTTCCTTATTTGTAACACAGATATGGAACCTGAGAGATTAGATTTCTTTGCTCTTTTAAAGTTTAAGATAGGGCCTTACTGTGTAGATATCAGGCTGCTCTCAAACTGGCAATCCTCTTACCTTAGTTTCCCAAATGATAATATTACAGGTGTGTACCACTAAACACAGTGGGAATTGGAACTTCTTTTTAAGAAGTCTTATTGCACAGTTTTCTTAGGAACTTTCAGGAAAAGAATAGGCAGAAGTGAGAGTATATGATTAATGTTGTGGGGCGGGGGACAGGATGATTCAGTTCTGTCCCATTCATCCCCATTGCTGTGACTTCCTATGAGATATTTACTCAAGCCTACTCTGAACTTGTTATTTACCCAGTGCTTCTAATAGTACTTAGCTACTGAAATATGTGATTAATATTTAATTCTTTGCATATCTAACTGCTTATACTTCATTAATTCAAATGATTCTATAGTTGGAGAAAAGATTTTTTAGTTGTTGTTAGCTGAACTAGGTTTACTTTTTCTTAGTTATGGGGCTTGAACTTGGCTTAGTTGCTGTCCCTGAGCTCTTTTGTTAAGGTTAGTGCTCTACCATATGAGCAATAGCTCCACTTCTGGTTTTTGAGTGGTTAATTGAAGAAAAGAGTCTCATGGGGACTTTGCTTCCTGGACTGGTTTTAAACCATGATCCTCAGATCTCAGCCTCTTGAGTAGCTAGGATTATAGGCATGAGCCACTGGGTCCATCTGAACTAGATTTTGACCCTGGCCTTGGACTTGAGCTTGTTTGGCAATTCCTCTACCTGTGAGCCATATCTAGTCCCTTTTTTCACTGGTTATTTGAAGAAGGACCTACTGCTTGGGTCTGAACCAAAGCCTGGGCTTAGACTACATTTCTTTTGTTCTAGGCTTCTCAGCATAGATGGGATTATGGTCCTATTCATTAAATAACCTCTCCTTTGGATTTTTCTGTTCATGCTGGTCTTCATCCATTATGTCTTTGATCTCAGGCTCCCATGTATCTAGAGTGATAGGCACGAACTGCTAGGGAATGTTTTTGATAGTATAAGAAAAAGAAAAATTCCTTGGGCAGAATAAGGGAAATTTGGAATTGGAATAATGGTTGTTTGTTTGTTTTTTTAGTGTGAAATGTGCCCTTCATTAAGAAACATAGGTTAATCACATTGGTTCACACTGACAATCACTGCTATTTGGGAAGCAAATAATTAAGGGAATAACAGTGCAAGGCTAGCCCAACCAAAAAGGCACTCATCTCAGTCAGTGAGCCTAGTGTGGTGGAATACACCTGTGATCCTAGCTTCACATATTTAGCAGTGTCACGGTAGGAGAATTGTTTCAGATCCTAGGCAGAAAAGCAAGACCTGACCTGAAAAACAACTAAAGCAAAAAAAGGGTTAGGAGCATGGCAAAGTGGTGGAGCACTTGCCCCGCAAATTCAAACCCTAGGACCACCAATTTAAAAAAGAAGAGAAAAATAGTAAGGTAATTTTAAGTTAGTTTATCCTTTTTTTTTTTTTTTTTTGCCTGTGGAATAAAAGCCTAGAGTGAGAATTTGGAAGCTATTGCTAATAGATGAAAAAATTGATAGTAAGTCAGTTAAGTCCTCTCAATAATTTCTATGCTTTTCTGCACCATATATTACTGTTAGCCATAGTCCACAAACATTAAATGAGAAATTCCTGAAATAGTTCATAAGGTTCAAATTGCATACCATTCTGACTAGTATGGTATATATTTCTCACTACCTGTTCCATTTCACCTGACATGAATCATCTCGTCTATTGTAAATCCTTATTGGTCACTATATCCTCAGTGTATATGCTATCTGCTAGTTAGTCATTGATGAGAAAGATTGTTATCACAGTGGCAGTGTATTAAAAAACCCCTTGTTTACTTAATCATGTCCTGGGTAGTAATGCCCACAATTCAGTTATGTGAAAGAAAAATCATAGTGTTTCCTTTAATTTTTTTTTGGTGTGTGTGCCAGTCTTGGTCTTGAACTCAGGGCCTGGGCACTGTCCCTGAGTTGCTTTAGCTCAAGGCTAGCGCTCTACCACTTGAGCCACAGCGCCACTTGCAGCTTTTTCTGTGTATGTGATGCTGAGGAATCTAACCCAAGGCTTCATGCATGTTAGGCAAGCACTCAACCACTAAGCCCCATTCCCAGCCCTTTATTTAGTCAGTTGGTTGTGAGGCTTGAACTCTGGGCCTGGGTGCTGTCCTTCAGCTGTTCAGCTCAAGGCTAGCGCTGTGCCACTTGAGTCATATTACCACTTCTTGTTTTCTGGTGGTTTATTGGAGATGAGAGTCTCACAGACTTTGCTGCCCAGGCTGGTTGAACTGTGATCCTCAGATCTTAGCCTCCTGAGTAGCTAGGATTACAGGCATGAGCCACTGGCTCCTGGCTGAGCATCTTTTTATTTTATGACTGATTTCAAACAATAGCAGCAGAATTGTATGCCCATAACCCACAAAACCTGAAATCATTACTATATTGCCTTTTACTTAATTTGATAATAATTATGATAATTGGTCTATACTGTATAGTTTCATATCCACTTTTTGAGAAAAGTACAAAACCATAATGAATGAATTTCACTGTGGTGCCAAACTTTATAATATAGGGCTGGGTAGAGTGGTAGAGTGCTTGCCTCGTATGCATGAGGCCCTGGTTTTGATTTCTCAGCACCACATAAGCAGAAAAAGCCAGAAGGGGTGCTATGGCTCTAGTGGTAGAGGGCTAGCATTGAGCTGAAGAGCTGAGGGACAGCACCTAGGCCCAAAGTTCAGGCCCCATGACCGACCAAAAAAAAACAAACAACTTTATAGTATAGAGAGATATTAGTGTGTTTTTCAAGATAAGAATTTTTTTCTTTTTTGTGCATAAAATACTCATTTAAAAATTATTAGTTGTACCAGAGGGGTTAATTCTATAAGTCGTGTTGTAAATACAGTACTTCTTGGTCAGTATCAGCCCTTCCTTCATTCTCCCCCATTCATTTCCCCTTCTGTTCAAATCCTCAATTTATAATTTCTTCAGTAAATTTTTAAAAATCAAGAATATGTCATTGTTATGGTCTTTATTAGATCCTTTAATTGATTATGGTATATTGAGATTTAAGCAGTTACCATTGTCAGATAACAAATGACCAGACCCTTTTTTAGAACACTTTCCAGATATACTCTTCTTAAAGAAATTTATTGGGCAATGAAGTACTTAACATGGATGGGTTAGAATGGGGGGAGGGGCGCCGGTCAAGGGTATTTAGGATACGTGGATATAATTACCAGTTCATATTGATCAGTATATAAACAAAGCCAAGAAGTCTTATGTCTGTTTTAAGTACAGCAAAATTTAATAGAGGATTCCACTTATTAGTGTCTTATATTGTATTTCACTTTGGGATTTGCTGAAGTTCATTCAGCAACTTAGGCATTTGTGACTCCCTGACTAAAGTAGATGGTTAAACCTTAAATGGAATTCCCTTGTATTTGTTTCATCTTTCATATTTTAGTAGATTTGAGACTGTAGTGTTATGATGGTGTTTCATAAATTCAATTCTTTTGTAATTTTTCACATTTTTGTTATTTTTCAGAATTTAAATAAACAATCTTTTGACCTTGCAAAAGTCTTGTTGAAAAGGACAGTCCAGACTATTGAGGCGTGCATTGCTAATGTATGTATTATCTGTCTATATTTTATAATTGTGTAATTCTTAATAAAATGTATGTTTATTAGAACTATTCACATTCAGATTTATTGTCTGAACCATTGTATTAAGAACATATATAAAAGCTTTTATATCTGAATGTGATTACAATTTTTTAAAAGACAGCATAACTTTGTAATTTTATTGGAGTGCTTTAAAGTGGTAGATTTTATTTAAAAAGGTTTGTCTCTAACCCATCTTTGGCTTTTGTGTTTATACTTAATATCTCCCAAATATGCTAATCTCTTTCAATTTCTCCTGCATCTTTACCTTTGAAGTTCTGTATCTATACGCAATTTCTTCTGTCTTCTAGATCATTTTTCTGAAACCCTTCTATTTCTTCTTGAATAGGTGGTATAAAAATACTTGAAATTTCATTGAGCCAACCATGGTGGCATACCCTTGTAATCCCAACACTTGGGAGGGAGGCTGAGGCAGAAGTACTGTGAGTTTGAGAAGCCTCTCTGGGCTACATAGCAGGTTTCAGGCTACTCTGGTCTACATAGTATGACCCTTTCTTGGTAGAAGAATGAAAACAAAAAAATTAAGAATACAATTTTGGTTTTTTAAAAAAATTAAGTAAAAAAATAGTTTGTGAGGAAAGAAATAAAACTCAATGTTCCACTATGTTAATATGGAGTTGTGTTTCATTGTCATTCATTCATATATATTTTCACATTTTAATTTTATAATATGAATGGCTATGACTTTAAAATTAATAAAAATCCATTTCCCTATTGCCTTGCCTTAAAGCTTTTAAAAAATGTTTTCCTTTACAAATTATCTTCTTCAGTGTAACATTTATTATTGAATTGTTTATCTTATAATAAAATATTAATTTAAATGACATAGTATTGGTATTTTCTCACTAAACTATTAAGTATGTAAAATGATTGCAAAAATAGTAACAAGATTATGCATTGAAAAGTCAGTATCTGTCAACCTTGAATATACTGTTTTTAACTTTCAGAAATATCAATAGTTTTTCATATAGTTCTTAGAAAGTAACATTCTGTGTATATTTGTGTTTGGCTGTTTCGCTAAACCTGTCAGTTTTATTTTTTTTGTAAGTCCAATAGTAAATACAAATCTTTTCTTTTCTACCTTACTGGAGCTTGAATTTAGGGCCTTATACTCTCATTTGGCCTTATCTCCACTTCTAACTTTCTGCTGGTTACTTGGAGATAAGAATTTGTCTGCCCAGGCTGGCTTTGAACTACAGATCCTTAGATCTCAGCCTCCTGAGTAGCTAAGGAGATGATTGTGAGCCACTGAGTATTTCCACCTGGCTGAATATTTTCCTTTCATTTATATTGCTTTTTCAAATGAATATTTTAGGATACTGGAAATAGCATACTTTTTTGCATACAGCTTCCTTGGTGACATTTTTAAAAAATTTAGTACTTAACTACTAAGGCAAGAAGGAAATAGCTTTTAAGTTGTATTCTTCTTTCTTTGTAATACTTAAAAATTACCAGCTGGCTTTAAAATTGTTTTAATTAACTTACTGGTCCTGGGGATTAAACTCAGAGCCTAGTGTTTGCAGGGCAGGCACTGTACCACTTGAACCAGCCACTAGCCCTCAGCTAGCTTTTCTGTGATCAGTCTTTTTGTCTTATAATCAAAATGTAGTTCATTTTCTCTGGGTGCTAACAATAATAACAGACCACAACTTCACCACCTCATATCCATTAAATTTATGATAAAAGAATCATTTTTACATAACATGGTAGAGATTGAGAGATTGAGTTTAATTTTTTTCACTGTTATAAAGAAATAATCTCTACAGATTTTTTTTTTTTTTTTTTTGCCAGTCGTGAGGCCTGAACTCAGGGCCTGTGCACTGCCCCTCAGCTCTTCAGCTCAAGGCTAGTGCTTTAGCACTTGAGCCACAGTGCCACTTCTGGCTTTTTCTGCTTATGTGATGCTGAGGAATCGAACCCAGGGCCTCATACATGCAAGGCAAGCGCTCTACCTCTGAGCCACCTTTCCAGCCCTCTACAGAATTATTTGTAATGAACACAAGTTGTCTGAATGGTTTTGTTTTAATGAAAATTGATCTCAGCAATTTTGTGCTTATTTGAAAGTCAGCCATAGTCCAATTAAAAAAAAAATCTTTTCTGTTGTAGTCAAGATTTGATAATATATGAAAGTTTACTTTTTCTGCTATCAGATGGCTGTCCTATTGTACATTAAAAATTCAAATGCCTATTCTGTGTCATTTTCTTCATTGCATATATCATTTAAATGCATGTTCATAGAGAACAAGTCAGGTTTTTAAATGAGATACATACTTTTGTTTTTAATATTTCTTACAGTTCTTCAATCAAGTCCTGGTGCTGGGAAGATCATCAGTGAGTGATTTGTCAGAACATGTTTTTGATCTGATTCAGGAACTTTTTGCTATAGATCCTCATTTATTATTATCTGTCATGCCGCAGCTTGAATTCAAATTGAAGGTAGGATTGACCAATTTTCAAAGATTTTTTAAGTTTTAAAGAAAAAATGTGTACTAGATACTTTATAAAAGACCAAAATTTGGATTTAGTTTTATCTCTACATTTACTTAAGTATTTTTTTAATCATTTGAATAAAACAGCATCTCGTTACAGGTGAGAGCAGAATTTGCACTAAAGAAGCATAACACACCCAAATTTCAATATATTGATACAGTAATAGAGAAGAAAATAGTATTATCCTTGAAATGTATAATATTCTGTATGTTGGTATTAATGGTATGAATGTATTTGTCTATTACATTTGGTGCGTTTTTAAACATAAGAAGATGTCAAATTCAGCAAGGTGCCTGTGGCTCATTGCATTTAGAAGCCAGCCCAGGTAGACAAGTCCATGAGACTCTTATTTGCAATTAACTGGCTGAAAGGTGGAATGGAGGTGTGGCACAACTTTGATCAAATATAACTGAGGTGGATTACAAGTTAAAATACTGGCACAAAACAAATAAAAGAAGTTTTAAAATCAAGTGCTCAAAAATGTACCCCCCTTTTGTTTTGGAATAGGTCCTGGGCACAGTTCCTCAGCTTTTTTGCTTCAAGGCTCACTCTATCACTTGAGCCAAGCTCCACTTTTTTTTTTTGGTCGGCCGTGGGGCTTGAACTCTGGGCTTGGGCGCTGTCCTTCAGCTCTAGGCGAGCGCTCTACCACTTGAGCTACAGCGCCACTTCCGGTTTTCTGGTGGTTTAATGGAGATAGGAGTCTCACGGTCTCTCCTGCCCGGACTGGCTTTGAACCGAGATCCTCAGATCTCAGCTTCCTGAGCAGCTAGGATTACAGGCGTGAGCCACCAGCGCCTGACTTCCACTTTTTTTTTTTTTTCCTGGCTAATTGGAGACAGGAGTCTCATAAACTTTTCTTCCTAGACTGCCTTTCAGTTATGATCCTCATTTCTCACCCTCCTGAGTAGCTAGGATTACAGATGTGAGCCACTGGCGTGTCTTAACAATTTTATGACATGTTTATAGTGCAGATCAAAAGCCTTCTTTTGTTTGCTTGTATTGGACTTAAACTCAAGAGTAGGGCATTCTCCACTGCTTCATTTCCAGAATTACAGGAGAGCTACTGTTTTTGTGTGTGTGTGTATGTGTGTCTGTGTGTCTGTCTGTGAACTCAACCCTCAGATCTCAGCCTCCTGAATAACTAGAATTACAGGAAAGCTACTGTTTTGGGTGTCTTTCTCTCTCTCTCTCTCCTCTCTTTCTCTCTCTGTCGTGTCGTGGGGCCTGAACTCTGGGCCTGGGCGCTGTCCCTCAGCTCTTCAGCTCAAGGCTAGCACTCTACCACTTGAGCCACAGCACCACTTCTGGCTTTTTCTGTTTATGTAATACTGAGGAATTGAACCCAGGGCCCCATGCATGCAAGGCAAGCACTCTACCACTGAGCCAACTTCCCAGCCCCAAGGAGTTTTTTTTTTTTTTTTAATTGGTCGTGGGGCTTGAAGTCTGGTCCTATACCTTGTCCCTGAGGTTAATGTTCTACCACTTGAGCCACAGGTGACTTCTGGTGGTCTGAGTGGTTTATTGGAGATAAGAGTCTCACAGACTTTCATGTCTGGGCTGATACTGAACTGCAGTCCTCAGATCTCAGCCTCCTGAATAGCTAGGATTACAGACATGAGCCACCGGTGCCCCTGTTTTAATTTTCAACAAGCACTAAGACGAATGTATAAATTTACAAATTTAAGATTTTGTTAAATGTCCAGATGAAAAGTTTTTAAGAAAATATTTTTCTAGACCTGTGGTTTTGAACTCTGACATGGATATGGTGGGAGAGGACAACCTCTAGCCCTGTTTTGTTTTTTTGTTTTTAGATACGTTCTGACTGGAACCATAGTCTTCCTAGTGTCCCTATAGCTTAGGGATGACAAGCCCATGTCACTGTACCCAGCTAGATGAAAAGAAGTGTCTCATAAACTTTTCTACACAGATTGACTTCAAATCAGATATTTCCCATTCTCAGCCTCCCAAGTAACTAGAATTACAAATGTGTACTACTGGAACCTGGCTGGGCTGATAGTCTTTATATGACTACAAAGTGGCCGGAACTGGGTAGTAACATCTTAAATGGCTTATGAGGTGTTTTTTTTTTTTTTTTCTCTTAACTCACAGTCTCAATATTCTTTTAACGCTTTATACTGAACCAGTACTAATTTATTATCTGTCATGTAAAATTTTTTATTGTCTTACAACAGTAAGAAACATGTGCTATCACCTATATTTTGTTCCTTTCTGAAATTCTAGCTTGTATTGGTATTCATTTCAATTGAAAAAAACTGAGGTTTTGATTAGTTTTGGTAGTAGATGCAATTAGGTTACCCTTTTGATGTCATATGTATGTACTATATAACCTAGGAAAAATTTATGACTGTGGTGGTTTCTTCAGTTTTATTTCCAAACCCTATAGACTCAGCCTGTTACAATTCAGAACCTTTGGTTGTACTCCTTTGATAACATTAAAAATGCTTAGAAAATCCTTCAACTAAAACTTCCATTGATTTTTCTCTGTATGTGCTATTGGACACAGGTTGTATACATAATCTACTTCCAGCGTCCAGAGAGTTAGATTCCTTGGAGTTTTGTAACCTAGCAGCATTCATTGGCTAATACTATCAATAAATGAATAACATTTTGCGTTTAAGAGTTTTTTTCAGCCGGGAGCTTGTGGCTCATGCCTGTAATCGTAGCTAGCTACTCAGGAGGCTGAGATCTGAGGATCGTGGTTCAAAGCCAGCCTGGGCAGGAAAGTCCATGAGACTCTTTTTTCTCCCCTCCCCTCCCCTCTCCTTTCCTTCCCCTCCCTTCTCCTCCCCTCTTCTCTCCTCTTTTTTGTTGGTCATGGAGCTTGAACTCTGGGCCTGGGTGTTGTCCCTGCTCTCTTCAGCTCAAGACAAGTGCTCTATCATTTGAGCCACAGCTCTATTTCTGGTTTTCTGGTGGTTAATTGGAGATAAGAGTCTCATGGACTTTCCTGCCTGGGCTGGCTTTGAACCATGATCCTCAGACCTTAGTCTCCTGAGTAGCTAGGATTACAGGCGTGAGCCACTGGCGCCTGGCTTGAGTATATGTTTACTTTTTTTTTTTTTTTTTTTTGGCCAGTCCTGGGGACTGAACCCTGGCCTGGGTACTCTCCCTGAGCTAGCACTCAACCACTTGAGTTAAACCACCGGAAAACTGGAAGTGGAGCTGTGGCTCAAGTGGTAGAGCACTAGCCTTGAGCTGAAGAGCTCAGGGACAGCACCCAGGCCCAGAGTACAAGCCACATGAACAATAAAATAAAAAGAATTATTTGTAGCTTTGTCCTTGACAGAATTTTTGTTGTGAGATAATACCAAAGAACCAGATGATCTAACATGGAAACATTTCTGGTAGTAAATAAAACACATACGATATATTAAAGTTGTCAACATTATAACCAGAATTGCAAGGTTAGGTCTATTGGAAAGTTTTTCCTTTTTTTGTAATCTGAATAGTGTAAGTTTGGCCTCATTTACTTTCTTTTTACTTTGTAGAGCAATGATGGAGAAGAAAGATTAGCTGTTGTTCGACTTTTAGCAAAATTGTTTGGCTCTAAAGATTCTGATTTGGCAACTCAAAATCGTCCTCTTTGGCAATGTTTTCTTGGACGGTAAGAAAATTCAGGCTTCTATAGTTTGGAGCCACTCTGCTTAAAAATATAGATTTTTAGTTAGGACCTTACTTTATGGCCATGCTGACCTGAAGTACTGCCCTCCTTGTGTTTTCTTCTGATGCTGGGATGACAGGTGTGTGCCACTATGACTAGCTATTTTGCTTCTCCCTACCTTGGAATAAGAGGCACTTGCAACTGCGCTCAGCTACTCTGTCTGATCTCTGCCTTCCAAATAAATGGAATTATATGCTTGAACCTCTTCACCTGGCTATTTGGTTATTTTTATGAGATCACTTAAAAAACAAAAATATTTCTATTCAGTTAGAATCACATTATTACCCTACTATAGAGTTATAATTGAACCCAAGGCCACGCATTTTTGAGAACATGGTCCAATACTGAATTACACCCTAGCCCAATGTAATTTGCTATTAGTAAATACATTCAAAAGTTGTACAGTCTATCTCAAATCTGAATTAATAGACTTAGCATTATTAGATAATTGCACATTGTGTTTCCTATTCATTGGATTCTTATACCAGATCTTTAAAAGAGTATTCTTCTATAAGTTGATCCTGTCCAGATTAAATTTTTGTTGTGAAAGCAGTATGGTTCACCCTTTTGTATAGTCCCTTTTGATCTTCTGGATCTTCCTTTTATATAAGGTTTGCTTTTTTTTTTTTTTTTAACCTGGTGCTGGTCCCAGGGTTTGAACTCAGGGCCTAGGCTGTGTCCCTGAACTTCTTTGGCTCAAGGCTAGCACTTTACTACTTGAAACACAGTGCCATTTCTGGCTTTTTTTGAATACTTTATTGGAGATGCAAGTCTCATGGACTTTCCTTTCCAGGCTGACTTCATACCATGATCCCCAGATCTCAGCCTCCTGAGTAGCTAGGATTACAGGCATGAGCCACCAGTGCCCAGCTAAGGTTTGCTTTATACCCAAATTTTTTAATTCTTTTAAACATTTTTCAGACTGTTTTTGTGTTCTGAATTTTTCTTGTTTTAGCATAAATGAAAAGGTCTCGGCATTTTAGGTCTACAAAATTAGTTTGGTATTGGGATTATATAGTATTCTGATTTTTACTTGTTTTAGCATGGTAAATTCAATTTTTTCAAATACTTTTTAAGTTATGTATATTTTTGCTTACTTCTGTACTTTATATTCTTTCATCAGAGCATATTAGCGGTCATAACATTTTGTTATAAACATTTACATATTGGATTATCCTTGAAGATAACTTTTATGTTCTCTATGTAGATTTAACGACATTCATGTTCCTGTGAGATTAGAAAGTGTAAAATTTGCCAGTCACTGTTTAATGAATCATCCAGATTTAGCAAAGGACCTTACAGGTAAGTTACCTGAGTTACCTGGTAGTTTATTACACATATTAATCACAAAAATAACCCATGGACTTGTACATGCCAGACAAAATACCACTGAGCTATAAACACAACCCCAGGGCTAGGAAGGTGGCTCAGTGGTAGAGCGCTTGCCTTGCATACATGAGGCCCTGGGTTCGATTCCTCAGCACCACATAAGCAGGAAAAAAAAAAAGGCTGGAAGTGGCGCTGTGGCTCAAGTGGTAGAGCACTCGCCTTGAGCTGAAAAGCTGAGGGACAGCGCCCAGGCCCAGAGTTCAGGCCCCACGACCAGACCCCTCTCCCCCCCCCCCCCCAAAAAAAAAAAAAAACCCAAAATAAATTTTTTTTTAAATTGTTATGAAAATTGTTTTGTTAGAAATTGTTATGTACAGAGGGGTTGTAGTTACATAAGTCAGGGAATATTATTTATTTTTTTGGACAATGTTACCTTGATCTCTCCTGCCAAAATAAATTTTAAATGTCCCCTGTGACTTAACTTCAGTTTCTAAATAGGATTTAATCCTTACCCCCTCTCCTTCCCTCTCTTCTCTTTCCTTCTTTCCTTTTGGTGCTGCTACTGGGGCTTGGACTCAGGATATGTGCTTGCATAGCATTTTCACTTGAGGCTGGCATTTCACCACGTGAACCATATTCAACTTTCAGCTTTTTGCTTATTAATTGGAAACAGTAGTTTCATGCATTTGTCTGCATAAGCTGGCTTTCAACTGGGATCATCAGATCTTAGCCTCCTGAGTAGGATTATAGTCGTGAGCCAGCCGCTCTTGCCCTGCATAGTTTCAAATAATTATTTTTTATGGAATGAGAAATGATTTCATTTTTATAAAATAAAATTATAACTTAAATCTTCACATTTTGGCCATTTGAAATTTTTTAGATGGGGGAGGGAAGGGATAGTGAGAGAACAACAAGGGAAGGGGTAACAGTGCTTGACAACTACTGTGCTCATTGCCTTACTCATGCATCCAACCCCTCTGTACAGCCTCTTTACAACAAGGGAAGGGGTAACAGTGCTTGACAACTACTGTGCTCATTGCCTTACTCATGCATCCAACCCCTCTGTACAGCCTCTTTACAACAAGGGAAGGGGTAACAGTGCTTGACAACTACTGTGCTCATTGCCTTACTCATGCATCCAGACCCTCTGTACAGCCTCTTTACAACAAGGGAAGGGGTAACAGTGCTTGACAACTACTGTGCTCATTGCCTTACTCATGCATCCAACCCCTCTGTACAGCCTCTTTACAACAAGGGAAGGGGTAACAGTGCTTGACAACTACTGTGCTCATTGCCTTACTCATGCATCCAACCCCTCTGTACAGCCTCTTTACAACAAGGGAAGGGGTAACAGTGCTTGACAACTACTGTGCTCATTGCCTTACTCATGCATCCAACCCCTCTGTACAGCCTCTTTACAACAAGGGAAGGGGTAACAGTGCTTGACAACTACTGTGCTCATTGCCTTACTCATGCATCCAACCCCTCTGTACAGCCTCTTTACAGTAAAATTAACTTAAAAAATATTTTAGGAACCATAGTTTGAGAAGATAAGCCTTTGAGAACATATGCCTTTTGGCATATTCACAAGTCATATCTACCAATAAACAGAAAAAGTAATTGTAAGCAGGGTGCTAGTGACACTAGCCTATAATCCTAAGCTACTCAGGAGGGCTGAGATCTGAGGACAGCAATTTGAAGCCAGCTGGGGCAGGAATGTCTGAAACTTTATTTTTTTATTTTGTCAGTCCTGGAGTTTGAATTCAGGGCCTGGGCACTGTCCCTGAGATTCTTTTTGCAGCTTAGCACTCTACTGCTTGAGCCACAGCACTACTCCTGGCTTTTTTTCTGTGTATATGGTACTGAGGAATGGAACCCAGGGCTTCATGCATGCTAGGCAAGCACTCTATCACTAAGCCACATTCCCAGCCCTCTGTGAGACTTTTATCTCCAATAAACTACTTAGAAAAATACAGGAGAGTTGATTTGGCTGAAGTGATAGAACGCAAGCTTTGAGCACAAAGAAGCTCAGGGATACTACCCAGCACTGGCAAAAAGCATTTATCTTCTGGAAAAGTGATGACATTTTGATTAGACTAGAATTATTTATTCTTCAGTTAAACCATTTGAACCTACCTATTGGATAGTACCAAATAGGTTTCCTTTTTGGTTTTAATTTGTGTGATAAGTTGCCGAAGAATGTGTTACAGTTGTATTATACTCAATTTTATATCAATCACTTATCACCTAACTTCTTATCATTTTTCTGTATTTCTTTTTACGTCTTTTAGTTGTAACAAATTCCAAATAAATCAAATAGTGTGTTATTTCACTTTTTCACTAAAATGCATTCTTTCTTAATATGTACTATGAGCCTGGTATAGCACTGGCTTACGCCTATAATCCTGGCTACATAGGAAGCTGAGATGTGAGGATCATGTTTCAGAGCCAGCCTGGGCAGGAAAGTCTATAAGACTCCAGTTATTTAGCAAGAAAGCCATAAGTGGTGCTGTGGTTCAAATGGTAGAGCACTAAAATAGCCCAGGGACAGTACCCAGGTCCTGAGTTCAAGCCCAATACCAGCACCAAAACAAAACAAGACAAAACAAAAAAACAACAACAAAACTGTACTATACAGACATAAGGAGTTTCTTACTATCACAGAGTACTTACTACTACATTAAAATGATTTTCATTTTGTGCAACATTTTATACAGTTTGAATTTGGACAAAAACTTAAAGCATTATTCTTCTGTCATTCTGAATCATGACAAATTACCTAACATTTACCTTAAGTTTATTTTTCCTTATAGAATATTTGAAGGTTAGATCACATGATCCAGAAGAAGCTATTCGTCATGATGTCATTGTTACTATAATAACAGCTGCCAAAAGAGATCTTGCCTTAGTAAATGACCAGCTACTTGGCTTCGTAAGAGAAAGGACACTGGATAAACGGGTAAAGTGTTAGGACTTTTATTCTTTCCTAACTTACTGTGTTTAAATTGTTTGCTAAATGAATTCATTATTTTCTTTTTTTTTTTTTTTGGGTCCGGTCGTGGGGCCTGAACTCTGGGCCTGGGCGCTGTCCCTCAGCTCTTCAGCTCAAGGCTAGCACTGTACCACTTGAGCCACAGCGCCACTTCCAGCTTTTTTCTTTTTTTTTTTTTGCTTATGTGGTGCTGAGGAATCGAACCCAGAGCCTCAGGCATGCAAGGCAAGCGCTCTACCACTGAGCCACCTTCCCAGCCCCGAATTCATTATTTTCTATAATAAAAACCATTATTCTTGTGGAGTGTGGTGGCTCATGCCTATACTCCTCAGGTGGCTGAGATCTGAGGATCATAGTTTGAATCCAGCTCAGATAGATAAGAGACACTGTTAACTCCAATTAGTCTGCAGAAAGCTAGAACAGTGGAGTTGTTTGAAGTGGTATAGTGCCAGACATGAGCAAAATGCAGAATGATAGGTTGAGACCCTGAGTATAAGCCCTGGTGTGATAAGTGTACTCACACATACACACAGAAGCATTATTCTGTAACATTAGTTATAGTTTTTCTATGTAAAACTAAGATTACTAACTATTAAATTCTGAGTTTTAGGTTTCCTAGGTATTCCTTTTTTTTTTAAGCAAGATACTAACACATTGTTCAGGTTGCCTTTGAACTTACTGTATAGGCAAAGTTGATATCAAACTTGTGAGCTTCCTTGCACCACTTCGGTTTTCTGGTGGTTTATTGGAGATAAGAGTCTCACAGACTTGGCTCCGGGGCTGGCTTTGAAGATCTTTGCCTCCTGAGTCAGCTAGGATTACTGGTATGAGCCACCAGTGCCTGCCTCTTTTTTGTCTCCCCCCGTAATTGTATAAAGGGACTTCGTTGTGTGTGTGTGTTTTTTTTTTTTTTGTCTGTCATGGGGCTTGAACTCTGAGCTTGGGTGCTGTCCCTGCGCTCTTCAGCTCAAGGCCAGTGCTCTACCCCTTCAGCTACAGTGCCATCCAGTTTTCTAGTGGTTTATTAGAGATAGGAGTCTCACGGTCTTTCCTGCCCGGGCTGGGTTTGAACCTTGATCCTCAGATCTCAGCCTCCTGAGTAGCTAGGATTACAGGCATGAGCCACCGGCGCCCAGCTTTCATTGTGCTATTTACAACATGGAATCCTAGTGTATTTTACCAACTAACACAGTACCTGAATTTCCCTTTGAATCTACCATGTAAATGGAATAAATTCTTTCTAACTGTTGCTTTGATTCTTGATAATGAATTTTTTTTGGGGGGGGGTCAGTCGTGGATCTTGAACTCTGGGCCTGGGCACTGTCCCTTAGCTTTTCAGCTCAAGGCTAGCACTCTACCACTTGAGCCACAGCGCCACTTCCAGCCATTTCTGTTTATGTGTTGGTGAGGAATCGAACCCAGGGCCTCATGCATGCAAGGCAAGCACTCTACCACCGAGCTATCATCCCAGCTTCAATTTTTTTCTTCTTATTCTGGGGTGGTACTAAAACAGACTAAATCATCCTATATGTTAAAGCCCTGATTTACAGAGTGATTTTATATATATTTTTTTAAATTTGTAATCACATCTAAAACTTGGCCAGTATGTTTTTAGAGGGAATCAAATGAAATAATCTATAACATTTACTGTTGCTTTGAGAGAAATAAAAAATTGGTAATATCTATGGCAGCTTGGATCTATTTATACAAACTAAAGTAGTCTCATTTCCAAGTAAGAACATTGAAAGTAATTGGTAATTTTGTAAAAGCTGCTTAAAAAATATTCTTCTACAATATATTTCTACATAAAATTGTTTGTTCTAACTGGTGAAGCCTTAGCAGTGTTTGCAGATTAGTATAAAGATTGTTATCTAATGAATGTTATATTTTCTAGTGGCGAGTAAGAAAAGAAGCTATGATGGGTCTGGCACAACTTTATAAAAAATACTGTCTTCATGGTGAAGCAGGAAAGGAAGCTGCAGAGAAAGTCAGCTGGATAAAGGACAAACTTCTACATATTTATTATCAGAACAGCATTGATGACAAGTGAGTCTTAATATGTTGGTTAAAACCTTAATGTAATCTGCTTTTCACTTGTGTTGTCTATTTCAGTTTTAAATAATTTGTTTCTAAGTTAGCAGTTATTTCTGCATATTTATACATTGTATATTTAAGTAAGACCCTGTTTATGATTGAATAGTAACCTAATAGTGAAATAAACATGGACTTTGGAGGTATACTAGAGACTAAAGTTTTATTCTGCCCCTTACAATTTAGAATGTAATTCCTGTGTCTGTTTTATATAAAAGTGAAAAATAATAATGCCTTCCTTACTGGATTTTCATGAGGATTAAATAAATATAAAGCATCATGGTGCAGTTCCCATAATAATAAGCACTGATAATTTATTTTTGCATTACAATCTCTACCAATCAAAGAAATACTGATTTGCTTTCATTTTATGATTCTATTTTGTATTATACTAATAACCTTTGGTTGTTACGAAATACTTTGCAATGTTTCATTGAATTGAAATTGCTTAGTTATCACTGGATATATATTCCATTGGTTAAATGAAAAGCTTTTGTTCTCTTATTCCACTGATAATGAGTAGTATATTTAAAGCAAGCAGGAAGAATATTCCACTGTTGATAAGGAAGAAAAAAACAATGTGCACATTTTTCAGGAAATAACGGAAAATAAATTCTTCTGTTTTTACTACATGAAGGATGGAAAAGGAACAAATTATAATTGGAGGAAGTTAGTGTGTTTCTTGAGAATTACCTTTACCTGGAACCATACCTTTGTATGTAGTCTTACCTAATTTACTGGAGTTCTAGACTTCTAAGAATTGGATGTGACAGCCTAACTTTCTATATTTAAGAATAATATTCAGGAGGCTGAGATCTGAGGATCA
The DNA here is from genome assembly GCF_019054845.1 of Dipodomys spectabilis. Taxonomy (NCBI): domain Eukaryota; kingdom Metazoa; phylum Chordata; class Mammalia; order Rodentia; family Heteromyidae; genus Dipodomys; species Dipodomys spectabilis. The sequence continues at coordinate 7,589,448 of NW_024870720.1, read as the reverse complement.
AGGTTGGAAGCCAGCCCAGGTTTCCAATAAACTTCCAAAAAAGCCTGAAATGGAGCTCCAAGTGGTAGAGCACTGTGTCCTGAGCAAAAATCTCAGGGACAGCTCCTAAGCCCTGAGTTCAGACCCAGAAGCAGTGCATGTGCGTGCGCATAAACACACACTCAAAATAATACTTTACAATTCTAGAGCAAATGTTTCATAATCATAGATGATAGTGTAAATAAAGCCACAGTACAAACTGTAAATCTTCCAGCTAAAGGAACTGATCATTGTATATGTGCCTGTGACTACGACTACTGGTGTACTTTAAAATGGCTAAAATGACTATGGCCTCTAAATTAATTATATTTTTGGGGGTTATTTTGTTGTTTTCTAGACTGTTAGTAGAGAAAATTTTTGCCCAGTATCTTGTTCCCCACAACCTGGAAACAGAAGAAAGAATGAAATGCTTATATTATTTGTATGCTAGTTTGGATCCAAATGCTGTAAAGTAAGTTACTTCCAAATGACTGATTCATTTTCTTATGTGAATTTTGTTTTTTATATTAGAAAAATATTATTACTTATATATGTAGAAATAGTGTGTTGTTATATGTCCCTGGCTAACCTTAAACTCAGGATAGCCCATACTGACCTCAGGCTTGGTGATACTGTTAGCACAGTCTGCAAAACACTGAAATTTTAGGCATGAACCATTGTACCTGGGCAAAAAAGAATAAGAAATTAACACTACTGCAGTTAAAATGTTTTTTATGTTTCACCTTCCTGTAGTTACATATTTAGTTATTATATCTCTAGTCTCTTGATCTGGAGCCATGTTTAATCTTTGCTTTGCTTTTATGTGTTTTGGAAGAGTTTGCAGACAGGCAATTGTTTTATGTCATATGGTCTCAATTTGGATTCTCCCAATGTTTCCTTATTCTTAGACCAGAGGTAGGGAACTTTTTTTTTGAACCATGGGCCATTTATATCAGCAGAAGAGGGCCATATGAGTACAGGCTAATGGTCTCAATCAGCTGACAAGCATATTTGTCTCTCATTATGTACCAGATCATTTAGAGGGCTTTATACAGCCTGTGGACTGATTTTCCCCACCCATGTCTTACACTATATCATATCTTTTTAGCAGAAATTCTGTGAAGATAATCTTATATTCCTGATATACCACATCAGCAGATGTTAACTATTTTAAAGTTTTGCAAATGAGTGATAATTCTGACTCCTGGTGGCAAAAACAATCCTGGTTTACTGTTTTTATCAGCCACTGTATGTATCTGTCCCAAGTATTCAGATACAATAGCTTTCTACAAGTGCTCTTTGTAACCCTGAATGTATGGAGAGGATCTGAGAAAAGGAAGTTAATGTTTATAGGGAAAAGAGAATAAAATAAAAACCATTTAAAGTGTTTTTTTTTAATGTACTCATTACATGACTTCTGGAAATGATAATTCCCTCTATGCATCACCTTAATAACAAAAAACTTACATTTAAAAATAAGTGTTTTTCTGGAATCTACATCATTATAAGATACCTTATTTTTCATGGTTCAAACCCTTGATACAGGATTATCCCTATACCTGTCCCTTGCCTTCTGCTTCTTGTCTGATAGACAACCATTCCCACTCTGTACTTGAGGCATGTATATGCCACACATTTAGACATTTTATCTTTCCTGGTCTAGAACTCTGTAGCTGCCTTTGTTTATGACAACTTTCAAAAAATTGTTTGTTTACCTGGCAAGATCTTACTGACTTGTGAACTCTCTCTCAGTGGTAGAGTTCTTTCCTAGCATTCATGAGGCTTTGGATTTGAATCCCAGCACAGCGTTCACTGAAAACTAAAAAATTCCTTTTATGAAAACCCTTATATTTGTACTTAAATCCTAATAAGTTGTTTCTTAAAAACTTTTATGTGGATGTACAAAAGTAGTGTTTCCATATCAACAATAAGAAAAGTTATATTCAATTAATGTATTCTTTTTTTATTAATGTATGCTTATATTTTTAACTTTATAGAGCTCTCAATGAAATGTGGAAGTGTCAGAACATGCTTCGGAGTCATGTACGGGAACTATTGGATTTGCACAAGCAGCCTACTGTAGGTTCCTGAATGGTTTAAGTCATCAATTATTTGCAGTGTTCATTTTTTTTCTTTTTTTTTTTTTGCCAGTCCTGGGGCTTAAACTCAGGGCCAGGGCACTGTCCTTGAGCTTCTTTTTGCTCAAGGCTAGCTAGCACTCTGCTACCTGAGCCACAGCGCCACTTCTGGCTTTTCTGTGTATGTGGTACTGAGGAGTCAAACCCAGAGCTTCCTGCATGGTTTACCAAATTTGGTTTCTGTCTTTCTTGCTCAGGCTAACATCTCAGCCTCCTGAGTAGCTAGATTACAGGCGTAAGCCACCAGCGCCAGGCTTATACATTGTGATTTTTAAGTATGACCCACATTGCACAGTAATGAGAGTTGATTTTTCTTGGAGAAATTTATTACTGCATATGACACCTTGTTCTTCTGTTTCTGTTTTAAATTTCAGTCAGAGGCTAACTGTTCTGCCATGTTTGGGAAACTGATGACCATAGCAAGTGAGTATATTTAGTTATCAGTAAATATATAATGAATATCAAAATCCATTAATTTATCCAATATGAATGAAATTTTTCAAAAACTAATTCTGTACAATGGAAGGAGTAATATTTATGGAGAAGGAGTATACTTAAAAACTGACTGGTTGAATAGAAACCCCTTTGTACAACTGCTTATTATAAGTTAATAAAAAAGAAATGTAATCCTTATCTTGATTGCATTTATATTTGTCTGATTTTTCTCTTTAATTGCTTAGTATTTTTAAAATTTTTATTGTAATTATTAGGGTGGTGTTCAAAAGGGTTACCACTTCATAAGTCAGTAATGAGTACTTTTTTTTTTTTTTGGTCAGTTGTGGGGCTTGAACTCAGGGCCTGGGAGCTGTTCGTGAGTTTTTTGCTCAAGGCTAACACTAGCACTTTGAGCCCCCAGCTCTACTTCTGGTTTTCTGGTGGTTTATTGGAGATAAGAGGATACAGGTGGACCTATTGCAACAATGAGATGTACAAGTTGTTATGTCAAAAAACAAACTTTATAACTTTGGTGGGGGGGGATGACAAAGGAGGAGGCAACAATGCTTGATAAGAAATGTACTCATTATCTTGCCCATGTAATTGTAACACCTCTATTCGGTATTTTCACAATTTTTTTACAAAAAAGCTCACAGACTTTTCTGCCCCAGGCTAGTTTTGAACCATGATCCTTAAATACCAGCCTCCTGAGTAGCTAGTATAACAGGCCTGAGCCCTGCAAGTACAATTATTTTTTAATAGTATCACCCTTTCACTTGCTGGTCTAGGCGTGCTGTCCCTGAGCTGCATTTTGCTCAAAGCTAGTGCTCTACCACTTGAGCCACTGTGCCACTCCCAGCTTTTTCTGAGAAGTTTATTTAGAGATGAAAGTCTTACAGACTTTCCTGACCAGGCTGGCTTCTATCTCAGCCTCCTGAGAAGCTAGGATTACAGGTGTGAACCATTGGTGTCTGGCTATCCCTTCGCTTTTTAAAAATGTATGTTGATTGATTGATTGATTCCCAGTCCTGGGGCTAGAACTCTGGGCTAGACACTGTCCTTGAGCTTCTTTTGCTCAAGGCTGGCACTTGAGCCACAGCACCACTTTCTGGCTTTTTTCTGTGTATATGGTGCTGAGGAATTGAATCCAGGGCCTCATGCATGCGAGGCAAAGACTCTAACCCTAAGCCACATTCCCAATCCCTCCCTCCCCCACTTCACTTTTAAAGAAGCTTACTTTTTATTTAAAGTTTTTCTTTTTTTTTCTTTTTCGGTCTTGGGGCTTGGGCGCTGTCCCTGCGCTCTTCAGCTCAAGGTGAGCGCTCTACCACTTGAGCCACAGCACCACTTCCTGTGTTCTGAGTGGTTTATTAGAGATAAGAGTCTCATGGCCTTTCCTGCCTGGGCTGGCTTTGAACCGCAATCCTCAGATCTCAGCACCCTGAATAGCTAAGATTATAGGCATGAGCCACTGGTGCTTGGCTAGTAGTTTTTCTTTACTAATATTTCTTTATTCTTAATTTTGTAGAGAATTTGCCTGACCCTGGGAAAGCACAAGATTTTGTGAAGAAATTTAACCAGGTTCTTGGTGATGATGAGAAACTACGGTCTCAGTTGGAGTTACTTATCAGCCCAACCTGTTCATGCAAACAGGCAGATGTTTGTGTGGTTAGTAAATGATATTTTTACTTTCAGTTATAGAAATATTTCATTAAAACCTTTTTTACATTCACTGCTTGTGTAAACAAAATTGTGAGGATTTGGTTACTTAACCGTGTATCTGTGTTCAACTTAGTTCTCTTGACTATACACTCTTGACTATGTACGCTCCAATTACAGATCTAACTAACAGATTTGCCTAAGCCCAAGAAACTGTTTTTAGGAATTGAACAAGATAAAGAGTTTTGTATCTAGTGGACACTCACTGAATGAATGCAAGAGTTTTCTAAATGCTTTTTGTGCATGCATTTATTTTCTTATGTATTGACATGAAATAACCTGTCAACAGATTACCTATCTAAATGTCTGTGTATGTGGTTTCACTTACAGATAAGGCAAATTCCTATGTAAACTTTTGTCCTCATTCTGTTCTTGGACTCCTTATTTTGTAGAAAACCATGAAACTGTCAAGAAAGAAAACTTCATCTGTTCATTTATTCAGCATTTTAAGAGACAGGGTCCTAGGTTTGAATTCAGCTTTACCATTTACTACCAATGTGACCTTTAGTAAGTTACTCAATTTTTTTGAGCTTGTTTTTCTCACCTATATATGCTAACAATCTCTTAGGATTTTATATATACTATACTATTTCCTAATGTATGGTCCTGGATTGAATTACACTATATACCTTATAGTATTCATACATGATCCATATTATTTTGGCACCAGGCTTACAGAGATCAATAAGAGAAGGATAGTTATTTTATGCCTACCTCTGCCTGCTGTATAGCATGCCTTCACATCTTTCTTTTTCTTTTTCTTTTTTCTTTTTTGTCACTTGTGGAGCTTGAAGTCAGGGGTCTGGGTGCTGTCCCTGAGTTCTTTTTTCTCAAGACTGGTTAGCATTCTAATGCTGTGAGCCACAGTACCACTTCCAGTTTTCTGGTGGCTAGTTGGAAATAAAGAGTACCACAGACTTTCCTGCCTGGCCTGGCTTTGAACCATGATCTTCAGATCTCAGCCTCCTGAGTAGCTAGGATTACAGATGTGAGCTACCCACCTGGTGTGGCTTGTTTGGTAGGATCTTCACTACCTTTTTGTCCATGTTGGCCTTGGGGCACAATTTTTTCTCTGGCTCCCAAGTAGCTGGGATTATAGGTATGCCACATCTGATAACATTTAAAGAAAGATTTTATTTGCTCTCTTTGCTTTTTGAGTTTCATATTATTATCCTACAGAAAAATCTATTATACATACATGCTTATATACATATACTTTTAAAAATTATCTTCAAATGATAAGAATTTTAACTTAACATGCTTGTTTATATGTACAATGCTTCTCGATCATTGTGACTTCTTTCATCATCCACATGCCCACTTGTAAAGTGTCTAGTACCATTATCACATATGTACATTGTGGATTATGACTGCTTGCCATTCCTCTCCATTTGTCTGCCTACTGTTGGAATTCTAGAGTAAAATAGCTTGAAAATACCCAAGTGATATTTGTCAGACTAGAAATGTAAAATACATATGTAAAACAGATGATTTGACCAATATAATCCTGAAATTATTGTATAAGTTATACAGTGCCAAGAAGTTCTTTCTGGTTTTAGAAATCAGGGAAATGCAGCCATATTGCATGCCTATAATCCAAAGCAGGAACATTAATAGTTGGAGGCCAGTATAAGCTATATAGCATGAGTCTGTCTCCAAAAACGAAATAAACAGCTTCGTGCCTTTGTCCAGAATACCTCTCATTATTCTTCCTTTTCCCATGGGCTACTTAACGTTAGTTATATATTTTCTCTTATATCTTTGTTCTGATGTACAAGCCAGGCTGGGCACTTGTACACCTGTAATCCTAGTTACTCAGGAGGCTGAGATCTGCTGATTGAAAACCAGCCTGGGCAGACAAGTTTGTGAGACTGTGATCTCCAGTTAACTACCAAGAAGACAGAAGTGGAAGTGTGGCTCAAGTGGTAGAGTGCTAGCCTTGAGCACAAAACTCAGGGGAAGTACCCAGACTCTTGGTCTCAGGACCAGCACCAAAAAACAAGCACATGTGGCATATGTGTATAATCTTAGCTACTCAGGAATCTGAGATCTGAGTATGACAGTTCAAAACCAACCTGGGTAAGAAAGTCTGTGAAACTTACCTCCAATTAACCATAAAAGTTAGAAGTAGAGCTGAGGCTCTGAGGCTCAAGTAGGAGGCTGCTAGTCTTGAGCAACAAATCTCAGGGACATGTGTCTAAGCTCTTGAGTTCAAGCCCAAGGGCTGACACAGTAAGAAAGAGGGAGGAGAGAGTAAGGAGAAAAAAACATAAATGCAAATTTTAGTCTATAATATTGTATAATTTTGATCCCATCTTTCAGGGATTCATTCACTTCACCAGAGATGGACATTTTTCAGTAATAGAATTTATAGAACGTAACTCTACTAGTTCCCTTTTGTATTCCAAGTTCTATTTTTGAAAAATTTTTAGGAAACTATTTTTAGCAAGGCATATTAATAGAGACATACTAGGTATGTGTGTGTGTGCATGTATGTAGTGATGACTGTGCAAGAGGGTTTGTAATATTATATTTCATTTTGACTTTAGGTTTTATGTATCTACATATAGGTTCTATAAAAGGACAGCTGTGCTTGCTGGTTTATATTGCTTTGCTTTCCTATGATAGCTACTTCCAAATTTTAAGGTTTTCTAAGAAGTTTAACATTTAGTAAGATAGTCCTGAATCTGTGCCACTTAATACCATGTTAGTCAGTAAGTAAATATTTCTGAACTTGACATTCTTTATAGTGATTTTGAGGCTAGCCAGGGCTACAGTAACTACATTTTGTCTGGGGCAGGAGGGACACCTGCCTATAGGATTATTCTTAGGAAGTTCAAATATTGTCACTTGATCATATGTCCTCCCTCCAACATGTCCATCCTGTTACAGTTCACTACATAACGTAGTGTTTCAGATGATAGTATTGTTAACAGTTTCTCACTCATCTTATAGGTTAGATGAAAAACACACATATACTTTGATAAACAATACAGTGTGATAAGTACGCTAGTAGAATCATATGCTTTGGTAATGCAGAAGTGCATCACTCATTCTAGTTAAGATTGGGCATCAGAAGAAATGGTGTAAGTATATAAGATGAACAGGGGTGGCCTCTGAGTTGAGTTGAGATGTTTGGGACTTAAGATTTAGCATAGTTAAATATCCTTGAGAAGATTGGAAGGAATACTTGTTAGGATTTTTGTTGTTTTGTGCCGTTTCTGGAGATTGAAGGTCAGGGTCTGGGCTGTGTCCCTTGAGATTTTTTTTATGCTCAAGGCTAATGTTCTTCCACTTGATACAGCTCCACTTTCAACTTTTTAGTAATTAATTGGAGATGAGTCTCACCAACTTTCCTGCTTGGGCTGATGTCGAACTGCGACCCTCAGATTTCAGCCTCCTTAATAGCTAGGATAATATGATTCACTGGAGCCCAGCTGATTGCCCCTTCCACTGCTCTGTATTTCAGTGAGAATGATGTACATGATACTTCAGTCTAAGAGTTAAGCCTTTGGGAATTCCTTATGAGAAATTAGTGTGCCTTTCAGATTCTAGCTGTAAATTGTACATACTAATATTACCCCCCCCCCATTGGAATTATTTTAATTGGTTAAGGAGAAAATGTATGACAGGGATTAATGTACATAGGAAGTGATTCTTTCTTTAAAAAATGAAAGTTTAACTATACAAGAATGACTTATTTTTTAACTATATTAAGAATTTAAGAGACGGGAGCCAGTGGCTCATGCCTGTAATCCTAGCTACTCAGGAGGCTGAGATCTGAGGATTGTGGTTCAAAGTCAGCCCAGGCAGGAAAATCCATGAGACTCATCTCCAATAAACCACTAGAAAACTGGAAATGGCACTGTGGCTCAAGCGGTAGAGTGCTCACCTTGAGCTGAAGAGCACAGGGACAGCGCCCAAGCCCAGAGTTCAAGCCCCACGACCGGTCCAAAAAAAAAAAAATTAACCAGAGACTAGATACAGTTCCTTATGGAATACCTAGGAATAATTTGATGGTCAGATTATTAATAATTAAAATTCTAGAGGCAGAAGTTTGCAGTTCTCACTTATTCCTGGACAATTTCCTCTAGAACTTTTCAGTATTTCCCTATCCTACCCTTTTCTTTGAAACCAGGTCTCTCTATGGTTGTCCAGATTGGTCTCAAGTAGTTTTTCATGAGCTGAAGCAAGAAGCTAAATAGCTAGAACCAAAAATATGTGACATTGTGTCTTGCTAAAAGAAAACACAAGATTTCATCAAATTCTAAAATAACAAGAAACAAAACATTCATGAGGATATATGTTTCAAAAATAATACATTTAAAAGATTTTCTAAGCAATTTCATGGACGAAATAAAAGCAAAAATCACTACAAAATCTCATTCCCTTCTGTTCTCTACTATCCAGATTTTCCATTCATTACTGAAAGTATGAATTTTAATGTGGGTCTAAAAGAGAAAAATGCTTTATTCAGGTTTTAAGTCTTTAATTTTTTATACAGTATTTTTATTTGGAAAAAACATGGAAGTAAATTATACTCAAAGTAACTCTTTTCTTTCTATAGAGAGAAATAGCTCGGAAACTTGCGAATCCTAAGCAACCAACTAATCCTTTTCTAGAGATGGTCAAATTTCTGTTGGAACGAATTGCACCTGTACATATTGATTCAGAAGCTATAAGGTAAGCTAGGGAATAAACATACTAAAAAACAATTTTCATCTTAAGCTACAATATTGTAAGTTTAAATTTTGGAACATTACAAAGAACATTACAATAGACATTCCTGTGAACCTCTCCTAGTGGCAATGAAACAGTTTTCATCTTATATGGCTTTTTATGGTGCTTTGTATTATTTAAGTTTTTGGCCAGCCAGACACCAGTGGTTTATTCTTATAATTGTAGCTATTCAGGAAGCTGTGACAAAACTGAGGATTGAAGTTTCAAAACAGCCCAAGAGACTCTTACCTCCAGTTAACCAGGAAGAAGCCAAACTGGAAGTGTGGCTCAAGTGATAGTGCTAGCCTTGAGTTAGCAAGCTTAAAGCCCTTAATTTAAGCTCCTGTATCTGTCAAAGACGAATTCTTTCTTGAGGGAGGGAAATAGCTTAAGGGACAAAATGCCTACCTATCAAGCATAAGACTTTAGTTTAAACCACCTTAAAAAATTATGTATATTTCTGTTCTATATATGCTCATTAAAGAAAATCCAATTCAGGGACAGTGAGTCTCTCCTATAATCCTAACTGCTCAAGAGGCTTTGAGGATTGTGGTTCAAAGCCAGCCCAGGCAGGAAAGTTTGTGAGACTCCAGTTAACCAGTAAAAAGTGAAACTGTAGTTCAAGTGTGGTAGAATACTTGCGTGAAAAAGCTCAGGGATAGCACCAAGGTCTTATGCCCCAGAACTGACATGCAGGAAAAAAGATTGTAATTATTATTTTTTTGATCTAGTAGTCTTACTAATTTATACTTTTTTTTTTAATAGTGCACTAGTAAAATTGATGAATAAATCAATTGAGGGGACTGCAGATGATGAAGAGGAGGGTGTAAGTCCAGATACTGCTATTCGTTCAGGACTTGAACTTCTTAAGGTATTTTTGAAACAGTTTTATTTCCATTTATTTCCATAGAGTCATGATTTACATTCCCTTTAGGATATAAAGGAGTCATGTTGATTTCATTGGAGAATTTCAAAATTCTAAAATTTTGGGGTAAAATATTTTATCAATAGAATACAGTGTAACCATATGTGGAGATGCAGCAATGAAATATCTACCCCCTCTGAACTAAAGTAAAATAATAGTAGTAGAAGTTTTAAAAAATATTTTTAAGCATTCTAATGTTATTGCCTTACATTATAAATATTTCTGTATTTTCCTGTTTGATTCATTTGTGTTTATGCTATGGTTGGGACAGTTTATGCTAACTAATCTCTTTCCAAAGAACCAGCAATTGACGCCCCATTAGAATGGTTATATGACAACACCTAATTGGTTAGGAGTTTTAAAACAATTCATAATCATAATACATGGAAAAGAATTCAAAAGAATTAGGAATATTCAGATGATTCAATTTCATGGTTTAATTTGAGAAAAGTGCTACTTTAGGACATAGTGGGAGAAAACATGGGTTATCAGAGGAGCAGGAAGGTGTCTTTTTTACCAGATACTAAATATAATAGCTCTTCCATTGAATTGAGCAATAAGTTATTGAAGTAGAGGTAACAAAAGTTGAAGAGAAACCAGGTCAATGTTCGGTAGAAAAGAAAGTGACCAGATTATACTGAGATGATCTTAATTATTTCTTTCAAGTTTTTTGTCAGTCCTGGAGCTTGATCTCAGGGCCTGGGTGCTGTCCCAGATCTGCTTTTGCTCAAGGCTAGAGCTCTACCACTTAAGCCACAGCACCACTTTTGGCTTTTTTTTTGAGAATGTGGTACTGAGGAATTGTAGGCAAGCACTCTTACCACTAAGCCGCTTTCCCAGCCCACATACATCCTTTTTATGTTGTTTTGGGGTTGTGTTTTGTGAACTTTTCTCTCTTTGGTTGCTTTATTTATTTATTTTCCTTTTTCTTTTTTCGTGTGTGTGTGTGTGTGTGTGTGTGTGTGTGTGTGTGTGTGTGTGTGTGTGTGTGTGTGTGTGTGTGTGTGTGTGTGTGTGTGTGTGTGTTAGACAAGTTCTCGCCACATGACCGAGGGTAGCTTGGAACTTATTTATTTTTGTCAGTCGTGGGGCTTGAACTCTGGGCCTGGGCACTGTTCCTCAGCCCTTCAGCTCAAGGTGAGCACTCTTATTACTTGAGCCACAGCACCACTTTGGTTTTCTGAGTGGTTTATTGGAAATAAGAGTCTCATGGAGTTTCCTACTAGGGTTGGCTTTGAACTGCAATCCTCAGATCTTAGCCTCTTGAGTAGCTAGGATTATAGACGTGAGCCACCTGCACCCAGCTAGGATATATTTTTATACTTGTAATTAAAACTTTATAATGGGTTTGAAGCCAGCCTGGGCAGAGAAGTCTGTGAGACTCTTATCTCCAATAAATTACTCAGAGAAAGCCAGAAGTGGCATTGTAGCTCAAGTGATAAGAGTGCTAGCCTGGAGCACAAAGAGGCTCAGGGACAGCACCCAGGCCCTGAGTTCCAGCTCCAGAACAGGTAAAAAAAAACAAAAAATAAAAAAAACTTTACAATGATGATTTCTTTGTTGATAGTTAACTATGAGTGAACTTTAGGTGGTAGATTTTGCTTAACTAATTTCTATTTAGATTATTTTTTGACACTAAAATAAATGGAAGCTTTATTTATATCACACAAAGATTGAGTCATTAAATGTGAAGCTTTTACTTTAAATAAATATTCCCATACTGAAATATACCTAATTCTTTTATAATGGATTAGAACAGTTGTCTATACTCCTAAAGCTACATCTATTCCTCCAGGTTCTGTCTTTCACACATCCTACCTCGTTCCACTCTGCAGAGACATATGAGTCCTTGTTACAGTGCCTAAGAATGGAGGATGACAAGGTAGCAGAAGCTGCAATACAAATCTTTAGAAATACAGGCCACAAAATAGAAACAGACCTTCCCCAGATCCGATCGTGAGTATATACCTCAGTTGAGGTGTTTTATTTGTCCCCTGCCTTACTCCATTACCATTAGATTGCAGTACCTTTTTCTTAATAACTTGGTTACAAACTTAATAGCTGCTACCTTCTTGTACTACCAGGTTAAAAGAACAAGCATTCAACTGATGCTTTATAGGTATTTATTAGCTAGTTACTTATTTTGAAGTAGCATTACTCATAAAAATGAAGAACATTGTTGGATGAGCATTATAGTATAACTAGTTGGGAGATGAGTTACAAAACCTATTTTTAAAAAACATTTGGTTTTGCGTAGGCTGTTCTAGGCAGAAACACTGAAAAGGACAAATGAATGATGAGGCTCAAGTGAGTGGTAAGGTATCTGCCTAGCAACTATAAAACCCTGAAAAAGATGCAGTACAGAGAAAAAAAGAGAAGACGAGTTCAGTTCAGTAGTTTGGTATGTTTTCACTTGGTATCTTTTTTTTTTTGGCTGCTGGTCGTGGGGCCTGAACTCTGGGCCTGGCCTCTGTCTCTCAGCTCTTCAGCTCAAGGCTAGTGCTCTACCTCTACCACTTGAGCCACAGTGCCACTTCTGGCCTTTTCTGCTTATGTGGTGCTGAGCAGTCAAACCCAGGGCCTCATGCGTGGAAGGCAAGCACTCTACCACTGAGCCGTGTTCCCAGCCCTCACTTGGTATCTTAGGGTCCAACTTTTCCTGAGTGTTTCTATTTAGATTTAAAATACATTAGAGACATTTTTTAAAGGAAAAACAGTGCTAATTTCTGTTGAATCATATTTTCATGCTCAAGAAAAATGTAAATTATAAAAAACAAGTTTTTTCTCATAGGATAATACAAGTAGACTCCTGAAGTTTTAAGCTTGTGAGCTAATATGTAAAGTAATTCAATATTTACTGTACAGTCTCTTTACTCTGCTCTGTAGTAGTTAATACAAAGTAATTAACCTATCAATCAATTCTTTCCAGGAGTTGATAGTTTCGTGATAATTTTTATGTATACATTATCTGAAAATATAAAACTCTAGGAAAGAGTTTCTGTTGACTTTTTTTTTTTATGGGTCCTGGGGTTTGAACTCAACCTGGGCCATGTCCGTGAGCTTCTTTGTGCTCAAGGCTAGCACTTTACCAGTTGAGCAACACCACTTCTGGCCTTTTCTGAGTAGTTTGGTGGTGATATGAGTCTCAGGGACTTTCTTGCCCAGGCTGGTTTCAGATCGCAGACTCCTGGCGTGAATCACTGGTGCCTGGCTAGCTGTTGACTTCTTTAAAGAGAAAAAGCTGTCCCTTTTTTATCTTACATGTTATTTTTTAAAAAATTTTTTATAAAGGTGATATGCAGAGGGATTATAGTCTCATTAAGTCAGGAGAGAGTACATTTTTTGGACAGTGTCACCCCTTCTTTCAGTCTGTCTCCTGTCCCTACCCACAAGCTAGAATAGTGTCTGGTGAGTACCACTGCTGTATTTGTTCACCTTTTATCCCTCTGTGGTTCCTCCCTTACGCTCCCAAAGACAGAAAAATAAGCAAGAAAGAAGGAAAAGAAAACAGAAGCAGCAACAAAGAAAAAATAACCTGTTTTCCTTTCCTTTTTTTTTTTTTTTGTGCTAGTCCTGTCTGTGGCTTGGACTTGGGGCCTGAGTACTATCCCTGAGCTTCTTTTGCTAAAGGCTAGCGCTCTACCACTTGAGTGAGCCACAGTCCCACTTCTGGCTTCATGCATGCTAGGCAAGCACTCTACCACTAAGCCACATTCCCACCCTGCTGTTTTTTCTTTTTATTTGTTAAAATCAAAGTATTCAGGACTTTATACTCCCTCTTAACTCTTTCTCTCAAGATTGGTGCTCTGCCACTTGAGCAACACCTCTAGTTCTGGCTTTTTGCTGGTTAATTGGCAATGATTCTCTTGGATTTACCCGCCTAGTTGACTATAAACCTTGATCCTCACATCTCAGCTTCCTGAGTAGAATTATACATGTGAGCCATTAGTTCCTATCACAGAATCTATCCCTAAAAGAATTGTATCCCAAGAGAAGAAGTAGATAAATATAGTCGAGCCTGGGTCCCGGTAGTTCACACCTCTAATCTTAACTATGCATGAGGTTGACAGTTCAAAGCTGTCTAGGCAGGAAAATTCATTAGACTTGTATCTCCAGTTAGCCACCAGAAGTTTGGTATTGAAGCTGTGGATCAAGTGGTAGACCACTAGCTTTGGGTAAAAAACCTCAGGGATAGTACCCAGGACCAGAGTTCAAGCCCCAGGTCTAGTGTGTGTGCGTGCACACAGACAGACAAACAGACACACACACACACACAGAGAAGGAAGAAAAAAATGGGGAGAGAAGAAAGAATGGTTGGGGCAAGAAGAAATTAATGGAAAACAGAAACACACCACCAAAGGCTTCAATACTAGTCCTGATGATACCATTTGATTTTAGCACTCCATAAATAAAGCATAGAGTTTGCTCACTTATTAACATTACAGGTTTTCCAGGATGAATTAATACTATGTTTAATGAAGAGTTTAATCAAAACTGTGTCTTTAGTTATTCACTGGTGCTAGTAAAAAATGTTACTCTCCTGAGTTAACAAAGAGAGACTAAATTATGCCGAGTCAAGGGTAGGTATTTGAACATAACAATATATATTCATAATCAAATATCCATGGAAAACATCTTGAAGCATTTCCTAAATATAAAATCAAACTTATCCTTAGCAACATGTGTCTCAGCTTTTTTGATTGAGGGTGTACAGCTTGGGCCTTGTATATTGCTATTGAAGTCTAGTCCTTCATTATAAGATAACCTTGTCAAGGCATCATTTCATTTGACATCACCAAACTTTTCTAAAAATACATCTTTTCTAATTTTATAAAATGTGAAAAAGTATCTTTAAATTTTTACATTGCTTAAGTTTAACTTATATGTTCATCATAAAAAGCTGAAAGCAAGGCTGGACATGTTGGCATAGTGGTAGGATGCTTGCCTACCACTATGCAGAAGCACTGGATTTAATCTCTAGGGCTATGGAAACAAATACCTGTGAACCTAGGGCTGGAAAATCTGCCTAGCAAGTATGTGGCCTTGAGTTCAATCCCTAGTACTTCAATCCACCAAACATTTTACCTTATTAATAGTTGAGTTAGAGTAGAGACAACACTGAACTTATTTTTAGTATTTGTCCAATATCATAGATTTACTTTGCTTATTTTTGCCAGTATCATTCCAACTATTTGCTAAAATATAAGTTTTATTTTTCTGATTTCTTTGTCTTCTTTGATATAAATATAGGAACTTATTTTTAAAAAACTGGAAAATAGGAATATCTACTTAGAAGGTAAATGTAAAAGTGTATCCTGGGACAAGCTTTAGTTTATAGAATAAGGGAGACTTGTTTACTGTTTCTTCATATTTATGTGCTAGATTTAAAATGAGAATTGTCTTATGACCTTTATCATGAGGTATTTCTTTTTCTTAATTCATACTTTAGGATAGAAAGGTAGCTTCCAAGCTGGGCGCTGGTGGCTCATGCCTGTAATCCTAGCTACTCAGGAGGCTGAGATTTGAGGATCGTGGTTCAAAGCCAGCCCAGGCAGGAAAGTCCATGAAACTCTTATCTCCAATAAATCACTAGAAAACTGGAAGGGGCACTGTGGCTCAAGCGGTAGAATGCTTGCCTTGTAGAGCGCTAGCCTTGAGCTGAAGAGTGCAGGGACAGCACTCAGGCCCAGAGTTCAAGCCCCACAACTGACCAAAAAAAAAAAAGAGAGAGAAAAGTAGTTTCCAATCTTTCTCCACATCAAATAATTTCTCAGAGTGTTCTCTTAGCAACGCATACCCAATTATGCAAAGTGGAAGACAATGAGACTAATAATACTTGTGACTTTATGGGCTGAACAAAATGACAACTATGATACTATTTTTTGCAGGACATTAATTCCCATTTTACATCAGAAAGCAAAGAGGGGTACACCACACCAAGCAAAACAAGCTGTGCACTGTATACATGCCATTTTCACAAATAAAGAAGTCCAGCTCGCACAGATTTTTGAGGTATTTATAATACATAGGATATGTTTATATGGATTTTACTTTGTAAGCTCTTTATGTGGGTTTTATGGAATCTAGATGAGTTTCAAAAAACTATGTTACCCTATTATATAAGTTTCTTGGATGCATGATTCTTCTCCCCCCCCCCCCCCCCCCCCCCACACACACACACATATACACAGTGGGGCTTAAAGTCTGGGACTAGACGTTGTCCCTGAGCTCTTCAGCTCAAGGCTAGCCCTTTACCACTTGAGGCACAGCACCACTTCCAGTTTTCTAGGGTTTATTGGAGATGAGAGTCTCACAGACTTTTCTGCTAGGGCTGGATTTGAATTGTGAGACAATTTTTTTTTTTTTTTTTTGGGGTCCAGTCGTGGGGCCTGAACTCTGGGCCTGGGCGTTGTCTCTCAGCTCTTTTTTTTTTTTTTTTTTTTTTTTTTTTTTTTTTTTTTTTGTCTCTCAGCTCTTCAGCTCAAGGCTAGCGCTCTACCACTTGAGCCATAGCACCATTTCCGGCTTATTTCGTTTTGCTTATGTGGTGCTGGGGAATCGAACCCAGGGCCTCAAGCATGCAAGGCAAGTGCTCTACCACTGAGCCACCTACCCAGCCTGGATTTGAATTGTGATCCTCAGATCTCAGCTTCCTGAGCCACCAACGCCGGCTTGATTTCTTTCTTTTTAATACATTGAGGGTAGTAAACATAAAACTTACTTTTTATGATTGACGATTATATAAAATGTCCTCACAGAATAATAAATCCATCAATTTAGCAGACATAATGTAGAATGGCAGAAACTAATGCACATTTGATATGACTGTTCTTATTTCACTATTTATTTATTTGTTTATTTATTTATTTATTTATTTAGTCGGTCGTAGGGCCTGAACTCTGGGCCTAAGTGCTGTCCCTCAGCTCTTCAGTTCAAGACTAGGTGTAGGCCTCTACCTCTTGAGCCACAGCCTTATTTATTTTACTGTACACTCTTTCAATTTTGTTAAATTTAAGTAGGTAAGTTAAAAACCAAATACCTAATATGGCTTAAGTCAGTTATTGTCAGATCATTAAAATAAATTGATAAGGAAACTTTGGGAGACTCAGGAAATTTTTATTTTAGAATATGTAAATGTTTATAAAACAGACTGGTAATTGTTTCTTTTACTTTTTTAGCCACTCAGTAGGAGTTTGAATGCTGATGTACCAGAACAACTTATTACTCCATTAGTTTCACTAGGTCACATTTCTATGTTGGCACCTGATCAGTTTGCTTCCCCAATGAAATCTGTAGTAGCAAATTTTATTGTGAAAGATCTACTAATGAATGACAGGGTAAGTTTCTCATTTAATTAAATGAATTGACTACACCTTTTCACAGAAGCATTTTATTTTTCTGAAGTCTCTTCACTTCTTCATCTCCTTCTCTTCCTCTCAGTCTTTTTGTATGTTGTGATGTATTTTAAGAACTGATCTTACTAACCATAGCTTTTCCACTTAGTTGTACTTTCACCTCCACATTTTTCCATTTAAATTATCCCAAACACTTTCTGTGTTTGAGATACCTATTGCCAGAGGTAACCTTTTAAGAAAGATTTTAAAGCTGGGCACCAGTGACTTATGACTGTAATCCTCGATACTTAGGAGACTCAGATTTAAGGATCATGATTCAGAGCTAGCCCAGACTGAAAGCCCCTGTGAGATTCTTATCTCCAGTTAACCACTAGAAAACCAGAATGGCACTGTGGCTTAAAGTGGTAGAGTGCTAGGAGGGAAAGAGCTCATAGATAGTACCCAGGCCCTGAGTTCAAGCATCACAACTGGCCCCCCAAAAATAGAAATTTAAGAAGACTATTGTGGTTTGGGGCACTTGTAATTATAGTTCTCAGAAGACTGAGGCAGAAATATGTAGAGTTTGGATCCAGCTAGAACTACATAGGGAAGTCTTGTTTTGGGAGGGTTTTATGTATGTTCTGGTCCTGGGGCTTGAACTCAGGGCTTGGATATATGCCTGAGCTTTTTTGTTCAGGGCTACCACTTGAGTCAGTAGTACCCAGGCTGTAAAGTCTTGTTTCAATGGAGGAAGGAAGGAAATGAGAGATGAATGATAAAATTGAGATACTATTACTGTACATTCACAGTTTTCTAGAGTTCTATTGTTGCCTTTTCTACCACTCTTGTTTCTATCATTACTAAAAATATTAATGGATTTGAATTTTACTAATTTTATTGCACATTTGGCATTAGACTTACGTATTGTTTTCAGATACTGAACTATGTGTGGATGTGTTTTTACTTTTAGATTGGAACCCAAGAATGTACAAATAGGGAAGCTTCACTATGTCATTTCAGAAATATAATCTGATTAAGAATCACTACTTGGGCTGGTTGCTGGTGGCTCACTCCTATAATCCTAACTACTCAGAACGTTTAGCTCTGAGGAACACTGTTCGAAGCCAGTCCTGGCAAGAAAGTATAAAACTTACCTCCAATTAACCACCAAAAAAATCAGAAGTAGAGCTGTGCTTTAAGTGGTAGAGCATTAGCCTTGAGCATGAAAGTTCAGGGGCAGGGCTGGGAAGTGGTAGAGTGCTCACCTTGCATGCATGAGGCCCTGTGTTTGATTCCTCAACACCACATAAGCAGAAAAAGCCGGAAGTGGCACTGTGGCTCAAGTGGTAGAGAGCTAGTTGAAGAGCTGAGGGACAGCACCCAGACTGAGTTCAGGCTCCACGACTGACAAAAAAACGAAAAGAAAGTAAGTTCAGGGGTAGCACCCAGGCTCTGAGTTCAAGCTCCAGTACTAGCATGTAAAGAAAAACAAAACAAACCAAAACAAACACTGCTTGGGAGTCAGGTGATCACAAGCTCAGAACCACATAGTAAGACCCTGTTTCAAAAGTGAAAGAAAGCAAAGGAAGGATTTCTACTTTACCAAATGGATATAAATTGAAAAGAGTTATTGAAAAGGACACAAACTATTCTTAAAATTTTTCAGTGTGGATGACTTTGTTTTAATTTATCACAAATGCAAACTATCCAAATCTTTCCTAACCATATAGTTAGTTATCTTGGTAACTTAACCAGTGTGTCTTTTGTATTTAGAGTACTTCGGCTAATTCCTTTTATGCTTTTTTTTTTTTTTTGGTCCGGTCGTGTGGCCTGAACTCTGGACCTGGGCGCTGTCCCTCAGCTCTTCAGCTCAAGGCTAGCTCTGTCACTTGAGCCACAGCACCACTTTCGGTTTTTTCTGCTTATGTGTTGCTGAGGAATCGAACCAAGGGCCTCATGCATGCAAGGCAAGCGCTTTACCACTGAGCCACCTTCCCAGCCCCTGCATTTTATTTTTGATAGACAAATAAACTTACACATAGTGATAGATAAAATAACATGTAGTATGATATTTTAATATATGTACACAATATGTAATGGTCAGATCAGGGTAATTGGTAAGTTTTTCATCTTAGGCTTATATTACTCTTTTGTAAACATTCTAAATCCTGTTTAAAAACAATTTTGAAATAATTCCATTATTGTTTATTCTAGTTATCCTTTACTGTGTTATAGGATATTAGTAGTTCTGTCCACATGCTTCTTTATACCCATTAACCAAATGTTTTGTAATTATGCTCAATTATATAATACAGATTTTGCCATTTTAGGTATAGGGTCACTAATCACCACCACCATCCATCTATCTGCAGACCTCATTTATCATCTCAAATAGATGATTCTGTACTCATTAACATCCTCATTGCTCTTTGCCATAGCCCATCATTACAGCTGGGTTTTTTTTGGCTTTATGAATTGACTGATTCTAGATATCTCGTAAAGTAATACTTGTTTGGTATTTCATTTATTTCACTAAGCAAGTTAACCATGTTACTTTTATGGCTGAAACATATTCCTTTCTGTTTATAGCTCATATTTTGTGTATTCATTTATTGATAGACACTTGTTTCCAATGTTATAATGCTTGCAAAGCTGATAGGTACATTTCATTACCTGTTTTCTGATATTTGGAGTATGTGCCTGATAGCAAAATGGGTAGATCACATGCTCATTTTGTGTTGAACTTCTTGTTGTTGTTCTGGTACTAGGGCTTCAACTCAAGGCCTGGATACTATCTCTTAACTTTTGTGCTTAAGACTCATATTCCACCACTTGATCCACAGCCCTTCTTCTAGCTTTTTGGTGGTTAATTGGAGATAAGAATCTCATAGAATTTCCTTTCCCAGGAGGGCTTTGGGTTTGAATAGTAATGCTCAGATTTTAGCCTCCTGAGTAGCTGGGATTATCTGTGTGAGCCACCAGCATCCAGTTTGAATGTTGAACTTTTTGAGCCTCCACTGGACTGTTTTCCACAGTGTCTGTACCATTTTACATTCTCACCAACAATACTTGAAGGTTCAAGTTGTCTTCATACTTGCTATTTCTTAACAGAGTAATATTTGTGCTATTGGCTATGAAGTAGTAATTCATTATAGGTTTGCTTTGTTGTTGTTTTTTTGTTTGTTTGTTTGTTTTGTGCTGGTACTGGGGCTTGAACTGCAGGCCTGGGTGTTGAACTCAAGGATACTCTTCTACCACTTGAGCCCCACACTACTGGCTTTTTTGACTGATAATTGGACTTTCTTGCCTGGGCTTTCTTCAAACTATGTTCATCAGATCTTAACCTACTGAGTAGCATTTCATGAGATACATGTGCCTAATCTCATTATTGTTTTTATTTGTCTTACCTATATAAATGATGTTGAAGACCGCTTTCATCTGCTTGGTTGATTGCCATCTGTGTATCTTTGGAGAGCTATTTACTCAATTCTATAACCACTTGTAGTTGAGTTGAGACTTCCTTATAAAAGCCTTGTCAAACTGGCTGCAGTGGCTTACCACTATAATCTTAGCTGCTCAGGAAGCTGAGACCTCAAGATTGAAGTTTCAAGTGAGCCCAGTTAGAAATGAATTGACCATATAAATGCAGTAACAGTTGTTTGGATGTTCTTTTTTATTCCCATTGCTCACTATGTTAATCTTGTAGTATGGACCATACTATTTTATATAACATTTTTAGACCTATAGCTTTTGCTATAGATTTTCTGAAAACATTTCTCAACTTTAAAAATGTTCTTTAATACAAGCTAATTTCTTCTGGTGTCTATAGTCAACAGGTGAAAAGAATGGAAAATTATGGTCTCCAGATGAGGAAGTTTCCCCTGAAGTACTGGCAAAGGTAAGTTTGTAAAAGTCTTTAAATTTATGTTCAAAAAAGGAATGTTTAGGACTAGGAATGTGGCTTAGTGGTAAAGTGTAGCCTTGAGCACAGAGAGGCTCAGGGACAATGCCAGGCCCTGAATTCAAGCCCCAGGACTGGCAAAAAACAACAAACAAGAAAAAAAGGAATGTTTAACAGTATTCTGCCCCCACCCCCTGGTCATGGGGCCTGAACTCTGGGCCTTGGCGCTGTCCCTCAGCTCTTCAGCTCAAGGCTAGCGCTTTACCACTTGAGCCACAGCACCACTTAGTGCCTTTTCTGCTTATGTGGTGCTGAGGAATTGAACCTAGGGCCCCATGCATGCAAGTGAGCCACCTTCCCAGTCCCTCTTCTTTTTTTTTTTTTTTTTTTATTGTAAAGATAACTATACAGAGGGTTACAGTTACATGAGTGAGGTAATGAGTACACTTCCTCTTGAACATTGTTACCCCCCTCCATTGTTTTCCCCCTACCATCCCCTCCCTCCCTCCCTTCCTCTTCTTTTTTTATATGCTAATAGTTACCAAGTTTTTCATTGAGATCATTTTGTTTATAGATGAAATAGTACTTAGCTGGTTGCTGGTGGCTCCTGTTTGTAATCCTAGCTACTCAGGAGGCTGAGATCTGAGTATTTGTGAGGGAAGCCAGCCCAAGAAGGAAAGTTTATGAGCTCAGATTTCAAACCATGGTACCATCTCTGCGCTGCCCCTCCCAACCCCCCCCCCCCCCTTTTTTTTTTTTTGGTCCGGTCATGGGGCCTGAACTCTGGGACTGGGCGCTGTCCCTCAGCTCTTCAGCTCAAGGCTAGCGCACCATAGCACACTTCCTGCTTTTTTTTCCCCTGCTTTTATGATACTGAGGAATCGAACCCAGGGCCTCATGCATGCAAGGCAAGCACTGTACCACTGAGCCACCTTCCCAGCCCTCTTTGTCTTTTTGTTGTTGTTGTTGGTTGTGTGGCCTGAACTCTGGGTCACCTTCCCACCCCCCACTTGCCTTTCTATCTCTTCCATTATAATAGGTGTTTGCTTGGTTTTCTGTGCCAGTCCCAAGCCTTAAACTTGACCTCAAATTCTTGTTCAGTTTTCTTCCTGTTCTTTGGCAACTCTTATCAAGTGAACCATGCCTCCAATCTAGATTTTGCTGGTTAATTGGAGATATCTGTCATAAGACTTTTTTTCTCAGCCTTGTTTCAAACTTTAGTTCTTCTGGACTGACCTTCTTGAGTATCTAAGATTATAGGCCTGAGCCAATGGTGCCTATTTAAATGGTTGTTTTTAAGCCGCATGTTTTGTTTTATTTTGTTTTTACCAGTCCTGTGGCTTGAACTTAGGGCCTGGGTACTGTCCCTGAGCATCTTGCTCAAGGCTAGCACTCTACCACTTGAGCCACACCACCACTTCTAGCCTTTTCTGTTCATGTGGTACTAAGGAATCGAACCCAGGGCTTCATGCATGCTAGGTAAGCACTCAACCACTAAGCCATATTCCCAGCCCCTAAGCCACATGTTATTTTAAAATGTTATCTTTTTAATGAAATACATAGTAATTGTACATTTTGTGTGGAACAGTGTGGTATGTTTCAGTACATGTATAAGTAATTAGACGCAGGTAATTAGCATATTATGTCAGATAGTTACTACTCTTTGTATTGGAAACCTTCAAATACCATTTTTTCTAAACTAACTTATTTTTAATTTCTTCTTGTGTTTGTTGTTGATGGCCATGGGGTTTGAATTCAGTGCCTGGGTGCTGTCCACATAGTGGTCTGCCACTTTGATTATCACCTCCATTTCCAGGTTTTAGGTAGTTAATTGGAGAGATAAGAGTCTTACTCACTTTTTCTTTCCTGCCCAGGCTGGCTTTGAACCTCGATCATCAGATCTCAGCCTCCTGAATAACTAGGATTACAGGTGTGAGCCACCTGGGCCTGGCTTATTTATTTTCTTAACTAGTCAATACTAGTGTAAGAAAATATTTTATCTTATAACCTGTAATATACTAGCAGCTGTGCCATTCAGAAAAAATGTGAGCAGTCACTGCTTCTAAGTTATAATCTGGATTAAAGTAGTAGAGGTCAATTATTTAGAAAAAGCATATTTCACAGACAACATATCAATTTGAAATATGTGAACTTGAAGTTGCTCCTATACTGGGGATAACTTTTATACACACTATAGACCAGCTAGTTGTTCTTTCTCCTGTAATTTTGCTGACATAGGGTTTGGATGGGACCTGGGCAGACCCAGCTAAGAACTTGTGGTAGGAAGTTTGGTTGTATTTGGTTCATGTCAAATCAACAGGTTGGCAGCCCAAGACTAATACAACAGAGAGAAACAGGTCAGGAGCCTGAGTGCACTCTAGGGTAGCCATGGCTTTATGACTATGGTGGCATGTGGGAGATGGAATTTAAGTCTACTTCTCATTTCCTTCCTTCCTTCCTTCCTTCCTTCCTTCCTTCCTTCCTTCCTTCCTTCCTTCCTTCCTTCCTTCCTTCCTTCCTTCCTTCCTTCCTTCCTTCTCTCCCTCCTTCCTTCCTTCCCTCCTTCCTTCCTTCCCTCCTTCCTTCCTTCCTTCCCTCCCTCCCTCCCTCCTTCCTTCCTTCCTTCCTTCTTTCCCTTCCTCCCTCCCTCCCTCCTTCCCTCCCTCCTTCCTTCCTTCCCTCCCTCCTTTTTTCCCTCCTTCCATCCCTCCCTCCCTCCCTTTTTTGTCAAGGCCTAGGCACTGTCTTTGATCTTTTTTTTTTTGTCTTTGATCTTTTATGCTTAAGGCTAGCACTTTGCCATTCTGAGCCACAGATCCATTTCTGGTTTTCTGGTGGTTAATTGGAGATAAGAGTCTCACAGACTTTCTTTCCTGGGCTGGCTTCAAATTGCAATCCTCAGATCTCAGCCTTTTGAATGCTAGGATTATAGGTGTGAGCCACTAGCACCCAGGTACTGGTGATATTTTTATGTTTTTTTTTTTTTGTTTATTGGGTTTAAATTTAGGCCATGGTATTTGATGAGCTGGCTCTCTACCACATTAGACATACTCCTAATCCTCTACTCAATATTTTGGAAGATTCAAGTCATTATTGTTAACTATAATTATCCATCTTTACTGTGGAACAATTCACGTTTTTTCCTATTCAACTTCATTCCTGTATCAGTTAATTATCCTTATTCTATCCCTTTCCAGTCATTAGTTACCAGTATACTAAATAGTTATTCTATTTAGTTTTTTCCAATTATTAAAAAATATTGGACAAGTCTTCGAATGTTAACCCTGAGTTCTAGAGCCCAACCATATGCAAGTTATATATTATAGTACTATGTCCCAGTTGCTTTCTCTGTTGGCATAAAGTTATTTGGAAGCTAACTAAGATAATATGATGTGTACAACTTTGGGAAAAGCAACTGATATCAGATTAAGCATGGAATAAATGTTAGTTCTTACTATTACTGTCCCACTGGCAAGTAAGATGTATCTACTGATGAGGATAAGTAAGCTGATCAACTTACATAGTTAATGTTCTCTTTAGTTGGAAATTTAAGTTCCTTCCTTTTTTTAGTATGTTAATATTTTATAGGTACAAGCAATTAAACTTTTGGTAAGATGGCTCTTGGGTATGAAGAATAACCAGTCTAAATCTGCCAACTCAACTCTTCGGTTATTATCAGCAATGTTGGTTAGTGAGGGTGATCTGACAGAGCAAAAGAGGATCAGGTGAGATTTTTCTTTTTTTCTTTTTCTTTTTTTTTTCTTTTTACAATTTCCTTAGCTCAAAAACAGGCAGACATTTATATAACAGTATTTTATCTGATTAATACTAAATTTTGGAATAATACTATGTACCTTCGGGTGAAATCTTAGATAGTTTTCAAGGGTTTTATGTCTTTTGTACTTTTAATAGGACATGTGTGGGTGTGTTTTACTTCTAAAACCTGAACTTAGACCAATAAATTTTTAGTCATAATAAGTATAATCTAACGTTACAGTCTTCAGCATTTGGTTAAGTAAACAAATAGCTGCTAAATTGCCAGTTTTTCCAAAGCACTGAGAGTAGTATTCCAGCAAAAATAGATCAGTACCTACCTTAAATGATCTTATCTACAGAGTAATTTCATAAGTGCATTAACTTAAACGTGTTGAAAAAATAGCTTAAACAATCAAAGATTTCTGATAATTTATAGAAGAGTCTACAGATGCAAAAAGAAAGTGCCATTGGACTCTTCAAATCTGTAACATTGCTATCTTTCTGTTCCTTATAAGATGGGAACAATATCAGTTTTCTTGTTTCTTTCAAAGACTTGGTTTATTTACTAAGGGCCAACAGAAATAACTAAAGATTTCCACTTCTAATTCATTCCTGTTTTAGAATTTGTATGACAGGACAGAAGAGGATATCATTTGTGCATTCAATACTTGTTTAGTACTATTAGTACATAATATTTATAGATACAGAAATCCTCACAAGAGTATGTAATTGAAGGGTTGAATTATGAACATTTACAATAGATTGATGCTTTCTTTAATGCTTTAGCAAATACAATAAAATTAATTTGCATGCAGAATAAGGCAGAGATAGCATTTTAAGAACAGTGATCATTAGAGCTAGTTGGAGGTAGCAAGAAGTTCATATATGGTATGACTATGTAATATATTGCAAAGGCATAGCCTTATTAATCAATAACATTCCATAATGTACATGAAGACTAGATACTATCAGTTGACTTGAAAAAATATTCATCATCATTATGCAGTTTATACAATCTAAACCTTTCCAGTGTTTGATAATTCTTCCCTCCTCTGTTCCTCCATGCCATTTCATCAGATCTATATAGAATTAAGCTAAATTTTTATTATGTTGCAATAAATGCCAACAGATTTTTAAAAACAGAGAAAACACTTAAAATTATGATTTTTAATTCTTTGGGATTTTAAAATCAGATTTAACAGGTGAAGGCTGGTTGTTAGAGTATATTAAGTTATTTGTAGAGCAGAAGGGTAACCTAGAGCACAATAAAGAATGAAGACAGATAAATTTGTTAGCAACAGGTCACTATGGCTTGAGCCTCTTTCCTTGAGATCATGGACACAGTAGCTTTCTCAGCTTTGTATATTAAGCGTAAATTGCCCCGTAAGGATCTTATACTGAAAAAAAAAAAAAAAGCTTTTTATGAGTAATAATGGTTATAGGAAATGTTTATTTCTTTTTTGTTTATTTATAGTAAATCTGACATGTCTCGCTTGCGATTAGCTGCTGGTAGTGCCATAATGAAGCTTGCTCAAGAACCTTGTTACCATGAAATTATTACCCCAGAACAGTTTCAGCTCTGTGCACTTGTCATTAATGTAAGTAATTATCTATTTTTATAAATTTTTTGCCTTAAAGGCTAAAATT
Source organism: Dipodomys spectabilis (assembly GCF_019054845.1). Lineage (NCBI taxonomy): Eukaryota > Metazoa > Chordata > Mammalia > Rodentia > Heteromyidae > Dipodomys > Dipodomys spectabilis. The sequence continues at coordinate 7,562,856 of NW_024870720.1, read as the reverse complement.
ATTTATTAATACAGATCCTCTTAGTTTTGTTATTTTATTTTTATGTTTTTCTACTATTGAGATGTCAAACTCAGGCTACCACTTGAATAATCCCAGCCCTATTTTTGCTCTGTGTGTGTGGTGGGGGGGGGGGGGGGGGGGAGATATGCATTCATGCATGCTTCAGTGCCATTCCTTGGCTTTTTTTTTTTTTTTTGTCGGTGATGGGGTTTGAACTCTGCCTGGGCGCTATCCCTCAGCTCTCCAGCTCAAGGCAAGCGCTCTACCACTTGAGCCACAGCTTCACTTCCAGCTTTCTGAGTGGTTTATTGGAGATGACAGTCTCACAGATTTTCCTGCCCAGGCTGGCTTTGAATTGGAATCTTCAGATGTCAGCCTCCTGAGTAGCTAGGATTATAGGTGTAAGCCACCGATGCCCGGCTTCCTTAGCTTTTTTGTTTCAGGCTAGCACTCTACCAACTTGAGCCATATCTCTACTTTTGGCTTTTTGTTGATTAATTGGACATAGGCCTCAGGTATTTTCCTGCCCGGGCTGGCTTTGAACCACAATTCTCAGATCTCAGCCTTCTGAGTAGTTAGGATTACAGATGTGAGCCACCAGCACCCAGCCTCCTTTTTTGTTTTCTCAGGTTCTCAGGCTTCTGCCTGGTCTGGTATTGGGCAATGATTTTCCTCACTTTCCCTATCAAATAGCTTGAATTGTACCTGTGTAGCATCACACCTGCCCTTGAGAATAGATTCATATATAAATATGCATATTAAAAAGGTTGCTGGGGCTGGGAAGGTGGCTCAGCAGTAGAGTGTTTACCTCGCATGCATGAGGCCCTGGGTTCGATTCCTCAGTACAACATAAATAGTAAAAAAGTGACACTGGCTCAAGTGGTAGCGTGCTAGCCTTGAGCTGAAGAGCTCAGGGACAGTACCCAGGCCTAGAATTCAAGCCCCAAGACTGACCAAAAAAATAAAGAGCTTGCTGCTACCTATTTAAGTAATCTGTATGATGTAAAAACAACATACTAAAATTTCTTAAAGTACCCCCTTATTAGAGATTACCCAATTTTACATATTTTGTTTTTTGTACTGATACAGGATGAGTGTTACCAAGTAAGGCAGATATTTGCCCAGAAATTACACAAGGCACTTGTAAAGTTACTGCTCCCATTGGAGTACATGGCCATCTTTGCCTTGTGTGCCAAAGATCCTGTGAAGGAGAGACGAGCACATGCACGACAGTGTTTACTGAAAAACATTAGTATACGCAGGGAGTACATTAAACAGAACCCTATGGCTACTGGTAAGTAACTCAGAGTTGGCAGTGTGCACTTATCTGTTATCAGTGTGTTCATATGAAGGAGGGGCTTATATCTATTTTTCTGTTCATAGTGACTAAATTTTACAGAGATGAGAAAAAAATGGTAACGAAAGTGGCTAGCACTCAAACAAGGTATTATATAAAAGCCATTAAAATTGTTAATATTGATTTTTTTTCACTTTAGAGAAATTATTATCACTGTTGCCTGAATATGTAGTTCCATACATGATTCACCTGCTAGCCCATGATCCAGACTTTACAAGATCACAAGATGTCGATCAACTTCGTGATATCAAAGAGTAAGTCATGTTGTTTTTCAGGAATTCCATGAGTTATTTTTTCTTTTTTAAAGATGTTAACTTTTCCTATTACTATTTTTGTTGGAGTTTTTATTACCTTTTTTGGTTTTATTTTTTGAATATTTAATATTTTTCTTTGCAAAATTGTTTCCAGGGCTGGGAAGGTGGCTCAGTGGTAGAGCGCTTGCCTTACATGAGGCCCTAGGTTCAATTCCTCAGCACCACATAAGCAAAAAAGAAAAAAGCGGAAGTGGCGCTGTGGCTCAAGTGGTAGAGCACTAGCCTTGAGCTGAAGAGCTGAGGGACAGTGCCCAGGCCCAGAGTCCAGGCCCCATGACCGGACCCCCCCCCCCCCCCCCCCCCCCCAAAGAAAAGAAATTATTTCCATCTAACCAACCCTTTCTGTTTTGTTTTAGTATCGTACAGTTACTTAGCTTTCTATGCCTTTGAAATGTATCCATTTGACTTAGTGTTTATATGTGACGTTCTTTCTATTGAGATACAGGCCTCAGTTCTGTAATTTAGAAACGTCTCTACTTAAGTTGGTGTTAGAGCTTAGTAGTGGTATATTTGTATAGTGTTATACTCAACGCACTGGGTTCTATTCCCAATACCACAAGAAAAATAATCTCCTGGGGCTGGGAAGATGGCTCAGTGGTAGAGCGCTTGCCTTGCATGCATGAGGCCCTGGGTTCGATTCCTCAGCACCACATAAGCAAAAAGAAAAAAGCTGGAAGTGGCACTGTGGCTCAAGTGGTAGAGCGCTAGCCTTGAGCTGAAGAGCTGAGGGACAGTGCCCAGGCCCAGGGTTCAGGCCCCACAACCAGACCCAAAAAAAGAAAGAAGAAAAACAATCTCCTTTAATCTTTAGTTTAAGAAAAGATAATCCCAGTGCCAGGAGTACGGACTCATCTATAATCATATCATTCAAGAGGCAGAGTTGGGAAGAATGCAGTTTGAATCTAGCCTGGGTAAAGACTTTGTAAGTCCATCTCAATCAACATAAGTGGTAGTACATGCCTGTCATCCTAGCTGTTTAGGAAGCACAAATAGAAGTATTGTTGTTCAGGCCAGCCTGGGAGTAAATATCAGAACTTATCCCAAATGAATTCAAGTAAAAGTTCTCGGTACATGGCTCAAGTGATAGAGCACTTGCCTACCATGAGAACATTAGTTCATACCCCCTCAGTACCACCAGAAAAGTGAAGATAAAAAATACTTATCCATACATAAAATATTCTATGGCTAGTCTGTAAACAAATAGTAAACCAGTGTATATGATACCAAACTTTGTATATGACACAGGATGAAAGATTAACAGGCTAAAGGTTATGTACACATGATAAAATAATATTTGCTATCTTTCTTCATTGCTGTTTTGCCCTCAAGTTGATACTGTCAGATTATATTGAAAGTATTACATTTTTTACTACTAGACAGTAACTTTTTCCTAAGCTGATTTAAAACTCAGCATTTAAAGCATTGTATAGATTTGGTGGATAACCTTGTCAAAATCTTAATGGGAAAAATGTTGTTCATTGTCCTACATTATTTGTAAGCATTAGATTATGAGATCCTTATATTTTGAGGACTTCTCATTCTGTTGTTCAACACATCATCCCAGTGATGTGATGTTACCCTTTAATTTAAAATACATGAAATCTCCTTTTTTTTTTTTTTTTTTTTTTTAATTTTGCCAGTCCTGTGGCTTGAACACAGGGCCTAGGCCCTGTCCCTGAGCTGCTTTTGCTCAAGATTAGCACTCTCCCACTTGAGCTACAATGCTGCTCCAGCCTTTTCTGTTTATGTGGTACTGAGGAAGCACTCTACCACTAAACCACATTCCTAATCCAAAGTCTACTTTTTTTGTGTGTGCCAGTCCTGGGGCTTGAAGTCAATGCTTTTTTAACTCAGGGACAGTGCCCAGGCCTTGAGTTCAAACCCCCTGACCAACAGAGCCTCCCCTTTTCTCCTCCCCACCCCCAAAAGAAAAAAAAAGTTTGGATTTAACTGATTTGCAAGTTTCCTTTTTCTTGTTGTTTGGAATTACTATGGGTTGAACCCAGATCTTTACCCTTTTAGAAAGCCACTCCACTGCTTGAGCCACATCTCCAGCTCTTTCTTGAACTTTTTTCCTTTGTCAGTACTGGAACTGGAACTCAGGGCATCATGTTCTAGGTTGACATTCTTGCTCATGTCTGCCACTTAAGCAATACCTCCAGTCTAACATTTTGCTGTTTAATCGAAGATGGAGTCTTACAGACTCTGTTCTAACTGGCTTCTGTGATCCTGTAGGTCTTAGCTCCTTAAGACAATAGGATGAACTGTTGATGCCAGGTTTTGCTCTGGTTATTTTTGAGATAAGATCTGGCCTTTTGTATCCACCTACCTAAATTGCAATCCTTGTACTTACTTATGTTACTTGCTATACCTGAAATAATAGGTGTGCTACCCCAATCAGCTTTTTCTGTTGATGTGAGGTCTTTTGTGAACTCTTTTGGATTTACCTGGACACAATCCTCCGAATCTCGTTGTAGCTGGAATAACAGATATACACCAAATTATCTTGCTGTTAGTGGAGATGGACATAGCATTAACTTTTTGCTTGTGTTGGCCTCACCCCATGATCTTCTAATCTCTGCTTGAGTAACTATGTTGAGAGGTGTGAGCCACTACCTAAACTAAGGGCCTTGCTTGACAAGAATTCTTGACAGTTGAGCTGCAGCTCCAGCCCTAAGTAAATACTTTCTAAAACTACATTGTTAAATTTCAGCTGAGGATTGGGAATGTGGCATGGTGGTAGAATGCTTTCCAAGCATGCATGAGGCCCTGGGTTCGATTCCACGGTACCATGTAAATAAATTTTTTTAGGAAGTGGCCCTGTAGCTCAAGTGGTAGAGTGCTCACCTTGAGCTGAAGCCCAGAGTTTAAGCCCCATGACCGACAATAAATAAATAAATAAATAAATAAATTTTTTTAAAAATTCAGCTTGAAGCTGGGAAGATGGCTCAGTGGTAGAGTGCTTGCCTCGCATGCATGAGGCCCTGGGTTCGATTCTTCAGCACCACATAAGCAGTAAAAGCCAGAAGTGATGCTGTGGTTCAAGTGGTAGAGCCATGAGCTGAAGAGGTGAGGGACAGCACCCAGGCCCAGAGTTTTAAAAAAAAAAAGCTTTGTTCCTGTAATCCTAGCTACTCAGGAGGCTGAGATCTGAGGATCGCGGTTCAAAGCCAGCCCGGGCAGGAGAGACCGTGAGACACCTATCTCCAATAAACCACCAGAAAACCGGAAGTGGCGCTGTACCTCAAGTGGTAGAGCGCTCGTCTTGAGCTGAAGAGCTGAGGGACAGCGCCCAGGCCCAGAGTTCAAGCCCCACCACTGACAAAAAAAAAAAAAAAAAAGCTTTGTTATAAGAAGAATACTGAATTACACAGAGTCTTTAGAGTTAGAATTGAAATTAATGGCACATATTATTTTGTCCTTAATTTTGTTTGGTCTTACATGCAGCACTTTTTTTTTTGGTAGGTAGTGGGGCTTGAACTCTGAGCCTGAGCGCTTTCCCTTAGCTCTTCAGCTCAAGGCGAGCACTCTACCACTTGAGCTACAGTGCCACTTCCACATGCAGCACTTTTTTATTTCTATTTTTTTATTTTTTGGGGGTCCGGTCGTGGGGCTTGAACTCTGGGCCTGGGTGCTGTCCCTCAGCTCTTCAGCTCAAGGCTAGCACTCTACCACTTGAGCCACAGCGCCACTTCCGGCTTTTTTCTTTTTGCTTATGTGGTGCTGAGGAATTGAACCCAGGGCCTCATGCATGCAAGGCAAGTGCTCTACCACTGAGCCACTTCCCAGCCCCGCACTTTTCATTTTTAAACATTTTTACCATTTACTTTAAATAATGTTTTCCATAGCATAGTTTAATGATGTGCCAGAAGGAAAAACTATTTTTGTTTTTCAGTCATGGAGCTTGAATTCTGGGCTTGGGTGCTGCCCCTCAGCTCTTCAGCTCAAGGCTAGCTAGCTCTCTACCACTTGAGCCACAGTGCCACTTTGGTTTTTTTCTGTTTATATGATGCTGAGAAATGGAACCCAGGGCCTCATGCAAGTACTCTACCACTGGCCCACCTCTAAGCCTAGCAAAAATTTTAATTGCATACATTAGCAATAGATTGTTTCATTGTGATAATTCCGTGGACTTACACAGTGTGCTTCAAACAAATTCATCATGTGTTCCCTTAGCACTTCTCTCCCTTCTCTTCAAATGGTAATTTATTTGTGTATGTGTGACATAACTTCAATCCTCTTCACTTCCCAGTGCTTGCTCCCCTTTTCCCTCTGACTCCCCCCACTCCACATAACCTTGCCCCTTTTATATTCATACCCATCATTATCAATAGCAACATGGGTTTAAATTCCACAGACAAGTAAAAACATGCAGTACTGTATTTTTGAAGTTGTAATATCTGTCCAACACAGTAATCTGCTGTTCCATCCATTTTCCTTCAAATGATGTGTTATTCTTTGTCACACCATTGTGTTCTTTATTTGGTCATTGAGTACCATGTGCTGGTTATCATCTCTTGGCTATCACGAATAATACTTTGTATACCCGAGTGGTATTTTAGTTTTATTAAGAACCCCTGTGTGGTTTTCAATAGTGGTTATACTACTTTACATTCTTAACAGCAGTGCCTGAGGGTTCCTTTCCCCCTACAGTCCTACTACCATTTGTTGTTCCCTCCCCTCTTCTCCTCCTTCTGGGGATTGAACTGAAGGCCTGGGCATTGTCCCTGGTTCTTTAGCTCAAGACTAGCTCTACCACTTGAGCTACATTGCCACTTCAGGCTTTTTGTGGTACTGAGGAATCAAACCCTGGGCTTCATGCATGCTAGGCAAGCACTCTTCCAATAAGCCACATACCCAGCCCATTTGTTGTTTTCTTGATAGCTACCATTCTCACTGGAGTGAGATGGAAAGCTCCTTTATAGCTAATGATACTGCACATTTCTGCATATATTGATTACTATTATTTATAGTGCTACTTGAGAGAACCATTCAACTCATTTTCCTATTTATTACTTGAATTATTTGTTCTTGTGATTAACTTATAAGCTCTTTGTATATGTATAATACTAATTCTTTTTTTAAAATTCTTTATTGTGATTAAGTGATTACATAAATTTCCCAAATTTCACAGTGTTGTGGGATAGTGATGCTTAAAGTCACATACACATAGAATATGAATTCTTTATCCATTGAACAGACAAAAGTTTTCTCTCATTCTCTGGGTAGGTTTCTGATTCTAGTAGTGATTTCTTTTGTTGTGTGTAAACTTTAAATTTGATGCAATTCCATTTGTCTGCTCAAAAGTCATTGCCTATGCTTTTTTTTTCAGTTGTTTTACCATAGTAATTTCAGAATTTTAGATCTTCTAGCCACTTGAAATAGATTGCAGTGTAAGGCAAGGTGTAGGGATTTAGTTTCAGTCTTCTAAATGTGGCTATTCTAGAATTTCCTATCGCTGTACATTTTGATGCTATCTTCAGGCTCCCTTCTGTCTCCTAGGGAGCCAGGACAGGCTTGGAACTGTTGGCTGCTATTTTCTCTCTTCTTTTTCTTTATGCTTATACCTTTTTTGTGATTCCCAGTGTTCATCCAGATTCTCTCTTCAGAACATAGTATTTCATGTATTACTTGGCTCTTTCAGAGTCAAAATCTCTCATCTTTCCCTTGCCTCTCTATTAGTATTTTTGAACTTGTGCCAAATAAAATTTTGTTTTGATATTTTAAAATGTGTAATTGAGTAGAAAATAATGTTTTAGGTTTTTCTCTCATAGATCTATAAATACAATGCCACGTTGTGTCTGCCAGATCTATGTTACCTAGATGCTAGTCTTGAATTCCTATGCTGAAACACTCATGGCTTAACTTCCCAAGTAGCTGAAACTACATATGTAATATGCATGCCTGGTTTGCCTATATCTTGATTGAATTACTCTAATATTGAGCTATAGGAATTATTTATATATTGAGATATTTCTTGTGAGATATATGATTTAACCTCTTCTAGCTGGTCTCCTTTAATAAATAAGAGCTTTAAATTTTACTGAAGCAGAGTTGAATTCTCTTAACAGCTTTTGTGTCCTATATAAGAATCCATATCCAAGGCTGGGCACTGGTGCCTCATGCCTATAATCCTAACAATTTAGGAGGCTAAGAGCTGAGAACTGTGGGCAGCCAGTCTGTGCAAAAGAGTCCAAAGATTCTCCAACAAACAAAAAGATAACTGGATGAGTCAGAAGAGCTGAAGAAGAATGCAAGATCCTGAGTTCAGATTTTCTTTATTATGGCTTGTCTTTCTCAGTGTGGTGTCCTCAAATTCCATCCACTTTCCTGAAAATTATTACTTCTTTTGTTGTTGTTGTTGTTGTTGTTGATCGTGGGGCTAGAACTCTGAGCCTGGGCGCTGTCCCTCAGCTCTTCAGCTCAAGGCGAACGCTCTATCTCTTGAGCCACAGCACCACTTCCAGTTTTCTAGTGGTTTACTGGAGATAAGAGTCTCACGGACTTTCCTGCCAGGGCTGGCTTTGAACCGTGATCCTCAGATCTCAGCCTCCTGAGTAGCTAGGATTACAGGCATGAGCCATCGGTGCCTGGCACTTCATTTTTCTTTTCTTTTTTTGGGGGGGGGGGGAGGGTCGGGTCATGGGTCCTGAACTCTGGGCCTGGCCACTGTCCCTCAGCTCTTCAGCTCAAGGCTAGCACTCTACCACTTGAGCCACAGCACCACTTCTGGCTTTTTTTTTTTTTTTTTTGCTTATGTGGTGCTGAGGAATCGAACCCAGGGCCTCATGCATATAAGGCAAGCGCTCTACCACTGAGCCACCTTCCCAGCCCATTTTTTTTAAGACTATGTAATATTCCATAGATGTGGATGTCTACGGTTTGTTCACCTGTTGTGCACCTCAGTTCATCCCATTATTAGGCTATTATGAACAGTACTATACTGAACATAGATATGAAGTCTCTTCATGGTATATAGATTTAGTCTCCTTTGGATATTTATTGAAGTCATAAAGTCTACTTTTAGTCTTTCGAGGAGTTTAATTTCCTTAGTGCTTGTACTAGTGTACATTCCTACCAACAGTGAATGAGGATTATGTGTGTGTACCCATGTCTTTGCCTGTGTTGCTTTTTGTGATGGATGCCATTCTGACTAGGGTGAGATGGAATCTTAATGTAATTTTGATTTGCATTTTATGTCTAAGGATTTCTTTTTATGTGTCAGCCATTTGTGAATTTCTTCTGAGAGCTTTGTGTTCAGTTCACGTGCATAGTGATTAATTGGATGAGAGACAGAGTGTGTATGTGTTTGTCCTAGGGCTTGAACTCAAGGCCTGGACGCTATACCTGAACTTTTTTGCTCAAGGTTAATGCTTTACCACTTGAGCCCCAGCTCCACTTCAGGCTTTTTGGTGGTTAATTGGAGATGTTGCATGGATTTTCCTAGTCAAGTTGGCTTCTAATAGGCATCTTCAGATTTCATTCTCATGAGAAGCTAGGATTATAGGAGTGATCCTATAACTTTCTCTCTGTTTTCCTATAGTAGATTTAAATTTTTATGCCTCAGTTTGAGCTCTTTGAACCAATTGGAGTTGATCAAGTGGGTACCCAGTTTTCCTAGCAACATATATTGACAAGGCTCTCTTTTTCCCCGTAGTGTTTGTTGGTCCTTTGTCAAAAATTAGTTGGTAGGTGGATTTTGGTGGCTCAAACCTGTAATCCTAGCTACTCAGGAGTCTGAAATCTAAGGATCGAGGTTCAAAGCCATCTCAGACAGGAAAGTGAGACTCTTATCTCCAGTTTACCACCAGAAAACCAGAAGTAGAGATGTGGCTCTAAGTGGTAGAGTTCTAGCTTTGAGCAGAAAAGCTCAGGGACAGTGCTGAGACACTGAATTCAAGCCCCAGAACTGACAAAAAAAAAAAAACCATTGGTTGGAACCCAGGTGAGTTCCAGTATGCCTATTTTCTTTTCTTTTTTTTGGGTGGGGGGGCGTCCGGTCGTGGAGCCTGAACTCTGGGCCTGGGCGCTGTCCCTCAGCTCTTCAGCTCAAGGCTAGCACTCTACCACTTGAGCCACAGCACCACTTCCGGCTTTTTTCTTTTTGCTTATGTGGTGCTGAGGAATCGAACCCAGGGCCTCAGGCATGCAAGGCAAGCACTCTACCACTGAGCCACCTTCCCAGCCCCAGTATGCCTATTTTCATGATACCAATTCTGCTAATCCATGAGCTTGGAAAGAGGTCTTTGCATTTTCTGCTGTTCTTTAGTTTCTTGAGAGTTTTCTAGTTTTCCTTATAGCAGTCTTTTATGGAATTATATTTAGCATTTATCTTACATATTCAGATAAAAGAATTTTCTAATAGATACTTATTTCATTAAGCAAAATCACCTCACTTTAGTATATTTAATATGTTTACCGTTTAGGTGCCTATGGTTCATGCTTGAAGTTTTAATGACAAAGAATGAAAACAATAGCCATGCATTTATGAAGAAGATGGCAGAGAACATCAAGTTAACCAGAGATGCTCAATCTCCAGATGAATCCAAAACAAATGAAGTAAGATAATGTTAAGAAAATAGATACTAAGACATTAATATAGAAAAACATACTGACCACTATTTTTCCTGGGAATTATAAATATAAAAATTGTAAAATGTTTCTAAAAATAAACATAGCCTATTTTTGTTATATTTCATCACATGAATTTTGTTGTCTTAGTCTTTAGAAAAGGTATGGCTGGAGAAAATATTGTAAAGGATTTAGCCGGGCAGGAAAGGCCATGAGTCTCATCTCCAATTAACTACCAGAAAACTGGAAGTGGGGCTGTGGCTCAAGCAGTAGAGCACTTGCTTTGAGCTGAAGAGCTCAGGGACAATACCAAAGCCCAAAGTTCAAGCCCCACAAATGGACAAAAAAAATTTTTTCCTACCATGCACAAGACCCTCAGTTTGATTCCTAGCATCACAGTGGAAAATAAGAATACGAAAACTTCACCAATGCAGGAGAATAAGACCCGACAAAATTAATGGTGCTGTCTTGGGTGTTCCATCTAGTAAGAGTACTAGTGGGTACTTTGTTCGGTTGACTGTTATTCTCACGCATACTGGACGTTCGTGTTCAATTACTAAGATGAAGCAATGGTGAACAGAAATAGGAAATGTTTGAAGAGTAAGTGGTCCTGTATCTTCTTTACATATTTTGTGGAATTAGTCATCAGGATTATTTCAATCATGGAAGTTTTAGATATAATATGATTTCCTTTTTTCTTTCTAGAAACTTTATACAGTATGTGATGTGGCTCTCTGTGTTATAAACAGTAAAAGTGCTTTGTGCAATGCAGATTCACCAAAAGAACCAGTCCTTCCAATGAAATTTTTTACACAACCTGAAAAGGTAATTTTTCAAAAAATATATAATTTTATTGTTTATTATTAAGGTGTTGTATAGAGGAGTTACTATTTCACAGTTCAGGTAATGTGTACATTTCTCTCTTGGACAATGTCACCCCTTCCTTTACTTTCCCCCAGTTTTCCCCTCCCATCTGTGAAAGGTAATTTTTTTTTCCTACTTATTTTTATACCACATTGATGTGGTTTTACAAATATTAAGTGAACTCTTGAATTTAGGTTTACCCTGACTGGAATAATGCCACATAGCATATTCATAACAGCCAGGTGATGGATGTAACTCATGGGTGAGAGCTTGCCAGGCCCTGTGCCCTGCGTTCCAGCCCAGCTACCATAGTAACACCGGCAAGAACATAAATAGTTTCTAAGAGCGTGGATTCTTTTATTATCTGTAACTTAAAATGTTGGAGGATAAGTTTTTTCTTTTTCTCACCATACCACTTTCTTGGTGTTTTTGTTATTGCTGTTCCTAATATGTTGTTTTTTATATGTTATAAACTCAATCACTAGAATACCAGTCACTAGAATGCCAGGCTTATAAGATAGTGTGAGTCTATATTTCTTCATGAGTTAAGTGACTAAACGTGGTTATCCAGGCTTTGTAACATTTATTTTTGTTTTGTGTGTGTGTGTGTGTGTGTGTATGTCTGTGCACGTGTGTGCATGTGCATACATGCATACTAGAACTGGAGCTTGAACTCAGGGCTTGTGCTCTTGCTTTTTTTTTTTTTGTCAGTTGTAGGGCTTGAACTCAGGGCCAGGGTGCTATCCCTATGCTCTTTTGCTCAAGGCTAGTGGCCAATGCTCTACTACTTTGAGCCACAGCACCACTTCTGCTTTTTTCAGGTTAATTGGAGATAAGTGTCTCATGGCCTTTCCTGCCTGAGCAGGTTTTGAATGTCGATCCTTAAATCTTAACCTCCTGAATAGCTAGGATTACAGGTTTGAGCCACAAGTGTCTGGCTTCTTGCTTGTCTTTAGCTCAAGGCTGGCGCTATTAATTGAGCCACACCTCCACTCCCATATTTCTAATCTTAGCACTTTGGAGACTGTGACAACAAATCATGTTTGAATACACCTAAGGTACACATACATAGTGAGGCTCCTGTGTCAAAAAGAAAACAAAGCAAAGGATATCTCATTGTGTCTCACACATTGTAAGAGTGTGAACTCTTCATATGCACACTTAAATTGGTTTCTCCTATACCACTAGTATGAAATAAATTAATAAGTGGAAAAAAATTACAGCAGTACTAGGCTTTGAAATCATTTCCTTGCACTTGTTAGTTAGGTGTTCTACCACTTGAGCTATGCCCTCAGCCATTTTCACTTCAGTTACTTTTCAGCTAGAATCTTACATTTTTGCCTGAGCTGAGTTGGACTACCATTCTCCTGCGTGCCTCTGGAAGTATCTAGGATTACACACCTAGCTTGTAGATGACATGGTGTCTTGCTAACGTTTTGCCTGCAACTGTAATCCTTCTTCTGTCTGCTCCTTCAAAATAACTAGGGTTGATGGGTGCTGGTGGTTCACGCCTGTAATCCTAACTATTCAGGAGATCTCAGGATCGTAGTTCAAAGTCAGCCTGGACAGGAACGGCAGTTAATTTCCAATTAACCACTAGAAAGCCAGAAGTGGTGCTGTGGCTCAGTGATAGAGCACCATCCTTGAGCAAAAAAGAGCTCAGGGACAGCGCCTATGCCCCAAGTTCAAGCCCCATGATCGACTACCCCTCTTTCCCCCCCCCCCCCCCAAAAAAAAGCTAGTATTAGAAGTATAAACCACTATTACACATTTTGGTGGTACATTTACCTTTATGATGGTCTATATATACTTCTTAGAAACAATTGCTTTTGTTTTGGAGATAAGGACTCTATAACTTAAGTGGCATGGAATTTACTCTGGAGTGAGAGGTATAGATGACTGCATACAGTTCAAAATATATTTATATGTGTAAAATATATTACATATTTTATATATGTGTGTGTATTTCTTTACTTTTTTTTTTTTTTTTTGTCTTCTGTCATAGAGCTTGCACTGGGTGTGAGCACTGTCCCTGAGCTCTTCTGCTCAAAGCTAGCACTCTACCACTTCAAGCCACAGTGCCACTTTCAGTTTTCTGGTGGTTAACTGGAGATAAGCGTCTCAAGGACTTTCTTACCCAGGCTAGTTTTGAATCACTACCCTCAGATATCAGCCTCCTGAGTAACTAGGATTACAAGCATAAGCCATTGGCACCCAACTAAAAATATTTTTAATTAAGATGACAAATCCTTTTTTAACAATTTGGTGTGAATTTCCTTAATAAATATTAAATGCCTATTAATGCATAGTGCCATTTTGGCAACTAACTCACTGAGTCCCAGACTAAAATTTATTTTATTTTTGTCTAAGATCAGGACTCAAACCCTGTATTGGCGCATTGGCTCATTGGCTGGCACTTGATCATCTGAGCCACCCCTGCAACCCTGAGAGTAAAATTTATAATATAGTCAAGGTGAAAATGACTTAATGAACATATTGGTATTGTGTCTTTTTGCATTAAAACATATAAAAAACAGTATGCTTTATTTAAAATTCCACTCAGTGGTAAGGCCCTTAGCCTAGTAAAGGTAAGGTCACAGGCTGAATCTCCAGTAACACGCATATGCAGTTGGAGAGACTTCTTACATTTGCATAGATATTTACTTGATATATATATATTAGTACAAATATAACAGTTGCAAGGTTCAGTGGCTCAAAAGCCACATTTAGAGAATAAAAATATGTTTTCCCTTTTTGTTTCTAATAGGACTTCTGTAATGACAAGAGTTACATTTCAGAAGAGACAAGAGTACTTCTGTTAACTGGAAAGGTATTATATACTTGGCATTCTGGGGATTCTATGTACTTTTTTTTAAACAAACAGCTATTCTGGATTTGAATATCATCTGTTTCAATGCCGTTATCTGATGTTAACTTCTACCCAATGGCCACCTTTCCATGTGTTCTCTTCAGAGTTTCTAGCTTGAAATTTATTTACAATTCGCAAAACAGATTTTCTAAGAAAAAGAGTTAAAGGAAAAAGGTGGGTAAAATACAGAAGCTGTTTTTTTAATTGAATTAGTAATTTTTTTTCAAATATTGAATGTGATTGAAACCTAAAAGATCAAAAAACTAATACAATTTTTAAGTAGTATTATTACAATTAGTGAGTCTGTTTAAACACATTTTACTATGTATATCAATGTTTGAAGGGCCACTTTTTTAGGAAATAAGGGCTAATAGTACTCCCTTGTTATTGTTTTGTTTTTTTTTTTTTGGGTCCGGTTGTGGAGCCTGAACTCTGGGCCTGGGCGCTGTCCCTCAGCTCTTCAGCTCAAGGCTAGCGCTCTACCATTTGAGCCTCAGCGCCACTTCCAGCTTTTTTCATTTTGCTTATGTGGTGCTGAGGAATCAAACCCAGGGCCTCTGGCATGCAAGGCAAGCGCTCTACCACTGAGCCACCTTCCCAGCCCTCCCTTGTTATTGTTAAGTAGAGGAAATGTTTATGATTTTAACCTTATTTGGGCAGCCAAATACATTTCTACAGAGTTGATAACAATCCTTTGACTTACACTAACAAAGATCTCCTATTTTCATGTGGTTCTTTCACTAACATATAAAATACCGTGTGTGTGTGCGTGCGTGCTTTTGTGTGTGTGTGTGTGTGTGTGATTTTCAGCCAAAGCCAACTGGAGTACTTGGTACAGTAAACAAACCTTTATCTGCAACCGGAAGGAAGCCTTATGTTAGAAGTGCTGGTACTGAGACTGGAAGCAACATTAATGTAAACTCAGAAATGAATCCTTCACCCGGAAATCGTTCAAGGCAAGTTTTTTTAAGTTGATTTTCCTTTCTTCCTCACTTGTTGACTTATTCCTCAAGCGTATTACAAAATGTAGTCATGGCTTAAGAAGTGATACAAAAATCATGCTGTTGAGTTTTAGTATTTTTATTATGAGAGTCAATATCGTACTATACAGTTTGAAATGGAAAGGTTTCCTGTTTGTAAAAAGTAACCAGAAAAAAATAGGAATTTGTAATGTAACTAAAATTGACAAATATTTATATTGTTTATATAACAAAATTCAACATATAGAAATACCATGGAAAATAAAACTTTTTTTTTTTTTGGTGCCTGTTGGGGTTTGGTGCCTGGCTTGGGGCCCAGATACTGTTCCTGAGCTTTTTGCTTGAGTCTAGTGCTCTACCTCTGGGGGCACACCTCCACTTGCAGCTTTTTTTGCTGGTTAATTGGACATAAGAGTGTCATGGACTTTTCTCTGGCTGGCTTTGAACCATGATCCTCAGATCTCAGCCTCCTGAGTAGCTAGGATTACAGGCGTGAGACCTTGGTGCTAAGATTATAACTTTTAAATAATTTGAAATCCTTTTTAAGTTTTTAACTCAAATTTTGAGGTAATTTTTTTTGTTCAGTGTTGAGGATCAAACATCTGTCACCATGCGTGGTAGGAAAGTACCAGTGAGTGAGGTCCCAAGTCTTCCATGATTATTTTAATATGTTGTGTTTACTATATTAACAGATAAATAGTTTCTACTGAGTTTACTATTAAAAAACGGAAGGTTTTGTGTGTGTGTGTGTTTTAAGGGGGTTAATTTTATGATACAGTCTCACCCTGATGCTGGGGACCCGGTACACTTGTCCCCCTGCTGACTGCAGTAGGCCTGCACTGAAATACCCTCTTGTTGCAGTTTTGACAGTCCTGGGGCTCAAACTCTGGGCCTCAGCACTGTCACTGAGCTTTTTTGCTCCATGCTAGCTCTCTACCACTTTAAGCGACAGTGCCACTTCCAGTAGATGAATCTCATGGACTTTCTTTCCTGGGCTGGCTTTGAACCTGAATCCTCAGACTTCAGTGTCCTGAGTAGCTAAGGTTACAAGTGTGAACCAGCAAGGCCCAGCACCACCTTTTTTTTTTTTTTAATGAACCATTTTAAATAGTGCAGTTTTGGAGATACCATTCTTTTCCTTTTTCTTTGTGGCTTGGTTGTGGGGCTTGAACTCAAGGCCTGTGCACTGTCCTTGAACCAAGCTCTTCGTGCTCAAGGCTTAGCGCTCTACCACTTGAACCACAATGCCACTTTTGGTTTTTGAGTGGTTAATTGGAGATGAATTTCACAGGGACTTTTCTGCCCCGGCTGGCTTTGAACCAGGATACTCAGATCTCAGCCTCCTGAGTAGCTAGGATTATATAGGCATGAGCCACTGACGCTTAACCATCCAATTTTAAGCATAAACTAAGCAATGTTTAAAAGGAATTTTTTCCCACAGAATTCTATAGTGCAAAGTAAATTAATGTGGAACAGTTGTGATTTATTAAAGAGTGTTCACATAACTCCTGAGTGGCCTTTTCTGAGGTAACCCCTAACTGTGAAGAACATTAAGAACACTGGAAATTACCATGCCATACTCTGATCTCCTACCCCCAAGAGATGAGGATTAGAATAGTCGTGTGTGTGTTTCTTGACAGTTCTTTTGTCAGGCAGTTTTAAGCAATATCTTACATTATTGATGTTAAATGGAAGAGCTACTTAGCATGGTGTAATGAGCACAGATCTGAACCTTTGTCATTGTACCATTTGCATTGTTTTCAACATTCCTTCTTGGCAGACTTTAAAGAGTAAACTTGATGTTGGTGTCATGAGATGAAGAAGCCTTGTTTTGTGTGTGTGTTTGTTATCAATTACCAGGGAGCAGAGTTCAGAGGCAGCAGAAACCGGAGTTAGTGAGAATGAGGAGAACCCTGTGAGAATTATTTCTGTCGCTCCTGTAAAGAATATTGACCCTGTTAAGAATAAGGTAAATATTCATTCATTTGCAGTGCTAATGTTCAAATCCATACCCTTTGCACACCCAAATCTTAGGCAGAGGCTTTTAAATTTTAACAAGTGAATTTTTCCTTAGTAGATTTTTTCCCTATATATTTTATAGTTTATATTTTTACCCTGTATAGTGGTAAGAAAGTGACAGGCAGCAGTTAAATAAAATTTTATGCATGTGTTTATGCTGTTTCTGCTCTTCTAAAATGATTATACCTTTGTGCACACATACACAGACCATAATGGTCTGCTTCTCCATACTGCCTGGCCCAACACCTTGAAACAGTACTCAGGTGGCTGAGATCTTTTTGTTTTTGTTTTGTTCTAGTTTTTTGTTTTTTGGGTTTTTTTTGGTCAGTTGTGGGGCTTGAACTCTGGGCCTGAGCGGGGGTTGAGATCTTTAAGCCAGCCAGGCAGACAATCCCAAAGACTTTTCTCTCCAGGTAACCAGCAGAAAGTCAGAAGATAACTTGTAGCTCAAGTGGAGAAACACCAACTTTGAGCAAAAAATGCTCAGAGTTCTGAGTTCAGCCCTAGAACATCCTCATACACCAGCATGTGCACATGCATGCATATAGAAACACATACATGCATACGTGTATACACACACATGCAAACAATAAACTAAGATTTAGGAGAGCCATATTGCCAGTGTTCTTTTTTTCTTTTTATTTATTTTTTTTGGGTCCGGTCGTGGGGACTGAACTCTGGGCCTGGGTGCTGTCCCTCAGCTCAAGGCTAGCACTCTACCACTTGAGCCACAGCGCCACGTCTGGCTTTTTTCTTTTTGCTTATGTGGTGCTGAGGAATCGAACCCAGGGCCTCAGGCATGCAAGGCAAGCGCTCTACCACTGAGCCACCTTCCCAGCCCCCTCTTTTTATTATTCTAAGGCTGATGTACAGAGAGGCTACAATTACATAAGTCAGGTTCATGAATACATTTCATTTTAAATTATGTCACACTTCCCTTCCTCTCTCCCAGTTTTAGTACGAAAACTGGTTTCCTCTTCATAGGACTTTTATGTGAGCTCCTTTTACATATAGATATATGCAAATAAGACAAGGAATATGGGTTTTCTTTGTAACTAAAGCTGGCCCTGAACTTATAATTCTCCTTCCTCTGGATGCCAATTAATGAAATTAAAAGCTTGTGTCACGATGCCTGGCCATGTTATTTTTGGTTGTTTTTGTTTTTGGGTCCAGTCATGGGCCTGAACTCTGGGCCTGGGCGCTGTCCCTCAGCTCTTCAGCTCAAGGCTAGCGCTCTACCACTTGAGCCACAGTGCCACTTCCGGCTTTTTTTTTTCTGCATATGTGGTGCTGAGGAATCAAACCCAGGGCTTCATGCATGCAAGGCAAGCGCTCTACCACTGAGCCACCTTCCCAGCCCTGGCCATGTTATTTTTAATGGTTTTTCCTATATATGACCTTTCTCTGCCTAAACACATAAGTACTGGTGCATTTACTTTCATTTGCTTTATTTACTCAGTGAAATGCAGAGTCAAGGAATATATATATATATATAATACTGATTTTAGATTGTTTCATATTGATGTTCCTGAATCATTGTAACCTTTATAAATAGGTTATAAAAAGGAGTTCTTCACTACACACACAACAGCCAGCACATTTTACAGTTCTTTGGAGTTTTTTCAGGCTCAAATATTGTAACAGATATTCCCATTATTTTCATTTTCATTTGACTGTTGTGGTTCTTTTTCAGATATTTTGTTCTCCTGTCAGTTTCACTTTTCACAAAACAAGATACTGTTTTAATATTGGTGAAGAAATTTTTATTTATTTATTTTTTTTGGTCGGTCATGGGGCTTGAACTCTGGCCTGGGCACTGTCCCTCAGCTCTTCAGCTTACGGCAAGCGCCTTTTGAGTCACAGTGCCACTTCCAGTTTTCTAGTTGTTAATTGGAAATAAGTATTTCACAGTCTTTCCTGCCTGGGCTGGCTTTAAACTGCGATTCTCAGCTCTCAGCCTCCTGAGTAGCTAGGATTATAGGCGTGAGCCACTGGCACCCAGCTTAAAGGAATATTTTTAATTAAAGAACCACTCAACCAGTTATAAATGGATGCTTTCTCCGAATTTTATTTTCCTTCCTTGGATGCCTCCTTTGACTTTTAGCTTTTGTATTTAAAAAACATTGGGTTTATTTACTTTAACGTGTGTGTGTGTGAGCGAGCATGTGTGTGTGCGTGTGTGAGCGAGTGTGTGTGTGTGCGTGTGTGAGCACGCATGTGTGTGTGTGAGCGCGTGTGCATGCGTGCATCCTCACTACTAGGGCTTGAACTCAGGGTCTGGGTGCTGAACTTCAACTTTTTTTGCTCAACTAGCACCCTCCCACTCGAGGCACAGCTCCACTTGAGGCTGTTGGATGGGGAATTGGAGATGGCCATCTGACCCTCTTTCCTGTCCCACCTGACTTTAAACTGCAGTCCACAGAGCTAAGAATCTTCAGTAGCTAGGATTATAGGCATTGTCTACCTGTGTTTGGCTGGCTTATTTGCGTGTGTTTTGATCTTGGTTTGGTTTTGTGCTTGTTCTGGGTTGAATTCAGGGCTTAGGCACTATCCCTGTGCTTCTTTTTGCCCCCAACTGGTGCTCTACCTCTTTGATTGAACCACAGTCTACTTCCAGCTTGTTTTTGCTGGTTATTTAAAAATAGGAGTCTCAGCCCGGCGCTGGTGGCTCATGCCTATAATCCTAGCTACTCAGGAGGCTGAGATCTGAGGATCGCGGTTCAAAGCCAGCCCGGGCAGGAGAGACCGTGAGACTCCTATCTCCAATAAACCACCAGAAAACCGGAAGTGGCGCTGTAGCTCAAGTGGTAGAGCACTCGCCTTGAGCTGAAGAGCTGAGGAACAGCACCCAGGCCCAGAGTTCAAGCCCCACGACCGACAAAAAAAAATAGGAGTCTCTCTGCCTTTCCTGCCACACTGGTTTCACCATGATCCTGAGATCTCGGCTTCCTAAAGAGCTAGAAATACACGTATAAGCCACTGTGCAAGCTACATAAAGTCTGGCTTTATTTTTACTTTAAAAAATGGTTAGGTTTGAGCTGAGAATGCGGCTTAGTGCTAGAGTGCTTGCCTCACATGCATGAAGCCCTGGGTTTGCTTCCTCAGTACCACATAAACAAAAATCCAGAAGTCACATAGTGGTGATAGAGTGCTAGCCTTGAGCAGAAGCTCAGGGACAGCGCCCAGGCTCTGAGTTGAAGCCCCAGGACTGGCAAAAAAAAAAAAAAAAGCTGTGCTTGAGAAGGCCTCTACTACCAGCGTTAGGGAGGCAGCGGAGGATCCTAAGCTCCAGGCCACGCCATGCCACAGCACACTGGCCCAGTCTGCGCCCAACACCTGCATACATACTAGCCAGTCTGTTTAATGAACTATTCCTACTCCAGGTTTTCTTTTTTTTTGTCAGTTGTGGGGCTTGAACTCAGCCTGCACTCTGTCCCTCTGCTCTTCAGCTTAAGGCTAGCATCCTACCACTTGAGCCACAGCACCACTTCTGGTTTTCTGGGTTTTACTGGAGATAAGAGTCTCATGGCTTTTCCTGTCCAGGCTGGCTTTGAATTGCCATCCTCAGATCTCAGCCCCCTGAATAGCTAGGATTACAGGCGTGAGCCCCCAGCACCTGGCTACTCCAGGTTTTATACCACTTGAGTGCTGCTCTGTGGCGGGGTTAGAATGCTTACCTTGGGCACTGAAAATAGGAAAAATGTTGGTTGTTTTGTTGTGAGTGTCTTATCTTTAGAATTTCCTTTTCTAACAGGATATAAATCCAGGAATAGTAACTCTTTTTAAATAGTTTCAGAATCCTTTTTTTTTTAGCATATTATTGATGTTAAAAATTTTGTATTTATAGTTGTTTTTGTACTCTTTTAGGAAATCAATTCTGATCAAGCTACCCCAGGCAACATCAGTGGTGACCGAGGAAAGAAAAAAACAGTAACAGCAGCTGGCACAGAAAATGTCCAACAAAAATCAGATGAAAAAGTAGATGAATCAGGACCTCCTGCCCCTTCCAAACCCAGGAGAGGACGCCGACCCAAGTCTGAATCTCAGGGCAATGTAACCAAAAATGATGATATAAGCAAACCCATTAGCAAGGGAAGGAAAAGAATTATTATCACTCACGACAGTCCTGGGGAAGCAGGAAATGCCAAAGTGCCCAAGCTGCAAGATGTGGCCAAAAAGGCAACACCAACAGAGAGACAAATTGACCTACAGAGGTAATACACACTAGTCTTCCTGAACTTAGAATTTAGCATTGTCATTCCCCCCCCAAAATACCATTAGAGTAAAAACAGCATTTAGTTATCATTCATAATCTCCACTTCTAAGCGGCACTGATTTGGACTTCTTTAGATAATTTTTATTATGATACAGTTTTTTAGTTATACGGTATTTTTTATATTTCTGTTAGCAAGGAGAATGTTAGCTGTTTGTCTTACAAGGTTACGTGGGGGTATTTATAATATAAATGCTTCATTTTGGATACAAACTGATAGAAAAGATAGTAATGAAATATGTGGAGGTAAATGGCTCTCTAAGTTAATTTTCATTCACTTGTTATAAAACAACCTCATGGTACTCATCTTTGACTAGTGCTAAGAATTAAATGGATCCGGGTCTGGTGGCTTTGTACTTCTTATTCTCTTAACAAATACTTAGTGATTGAAGTGTTGCACATCATGTGAGTTCAAAAGCTTATCCATGGGCTGGGAAGGTGGCTCAGTGGTAGAGCGCTTGCCTTGCATGCGTGAGGCCCTGGGTTCGATTCCTCAGTACCACATAAGCAAAAGAAAAAAACCGGAAGTGGCGCTGTGGCTCAAGTGGTAGAGCACTAGCCTTCAGCTGAAGAGCAGAGGGACAGCACCCAGGCCCAGAGTTCAGGCCCCACGACTGGACCCAAAAAAAAAAAGAAAAAGAAGCTTATCTACTCTATTAGAAAATAGAAAACAGGCAGGCACTGGATCCTCATGCTTGTAATCCTATACTATACTCAGAAGGCTGAGATCTAAGGATTATGGTTCAAAGCCAGCCCAAGCAGGGAAGCCTGTGAGACTGGAGTCTCTAATTAACCACCAGAAAACTTGAATTGGGGCTGTGGTACAAAATGGTAGAGCTCTTGCCTAGAGCAAAAGAGCTCAGGGATAGCACCCAGACCCTGAGTTCAAGCCCCATAACTGACCAGAAAAAGAAAACAGAAAACATTCTCATAATTTGAACAGATTGATACACTAAACATACAAAAATTGGCTTCATAGGATGACTTACACCTATAATCCCAACATTTGAGAAGCAGAGATAGGTTGATTATAACCTCAAGGCAAGCCTGGCTACAAAGTAAAATAAGCCAGAACCAAATGAGAGCTATTATATGGTTTAATATTTATGAGGTACCTAGAACAATTAAGTTCCTAGACATAGAAAGGTTAGTGATGACCCTGAAGGAAAGAGTGAAAAAGGTTTTGAGACTTTTATTTCCAGTTAACCACTAAAAAGCCAGAAGTGGATCTGTGGCTTAAGTGATAGAGTACTATCCTTGGGCAAAAAAGCTAAGGTAAGCTGGTCCCAGTGGCTCATGCTTGTAATCCTAGCTACTCAGAGGAGACTGAGATCTGAGGATTGCAGTTCAAAGCCAGCCTGGGGGAGGGGCTAGGAGGGTGGCTCAGAGGTACAATGCTTGCCTTGCATGCATGAGGCCCGGGTTCTATTCCTCAGCACCACATAATCAGAAAAGGCTGGAAGTGGTGCTTTGGCTCAAGTGGTAGAGCGCTAACCTTGAGCAGAAGAGCTGAGGGACAGTGCTCCGGCCCAGAGTTCAGGCCCCATGACCGACCAAAAAAAAAAAAAGCCAGCCTGGGCAGGAAAGTCCATGAGACTCCTATCTCCAATAAACCACTCAAAAATTGGAAGTGGTGTTGTAGGCATGAGCTAAAAAGCTAAGGGATAGTGCCTAGGTCCTGATTTTGAACTCTAGTATTTGTGTACACATACACACACACAGAGTTAAAATGGCAAATGCGATGTTAACAAATATGTCACAGTTTTAGAACTTCATAAAACAGAAGTTGAACATTCTTATTTGAAACGTGTGGGACCAGAAGCATGTCAAATTTTGAATTTTTTTTGCATTTTGGAGTATTTGCATATACATAACAAAGATACTTGGGGAGAAGAGACAAATGTAAACACAATTCATTTATACAGATGGTTATTTATGTACTCATTACCTTGCTCATGTAACTGTAACCCCCTGTACAGTATTTTTACAATAAAAAACAGTTAAAAAAAGAGACAGATGGTTATTTATGTAATATTTTATTGTAAATGCATTATAGATCAGGTATTGCCACCCGCACCCAGTTGAAAATCAAAAATTTAATTCACACACATGTATTACATATTACCTGAGACTAAAAAAAGTTCCATGTTATTGTTAGTTGTTTTTAAATCGATGGGTGGTCTGCTGTTTCCTACCTTTAACTGGAGGGGGGGGGTGATACTATGCCAGTCCTGGGGCTTGAACTCTGGCCTAGACACTGTTCGTGAGGTTTTATGCTCAGGCTTGCTCTCTGTCATTTGAACTACAACCCCACTGCCAGCTTTTTGATGGTTAATTGGAGATAAGAGTCATGTGTATTCTCCTCCTGCCCAGGCTGACTTTGAGCCATGGTTTTCAGATCTCGGCCCCCTGAGTAGCTAGGATTGTGGGTGTAAGCTATTGGAGCCCTGCTCTTCCTCCATATTTTTAGTCAGCTTTATTAGTATGAAGACTATTCTGTGCCTATAATCTCATATATGTAGGAATCAGAAACATGGGGACTACAATAGATGTCATCCCAGGCAAAAAATTAGCAAGACTTTATCTTGAAAATAAGCCATACAAGTAGGCAGACCCTGTCATAACACACCAGGCATGTTTATGCTGCAAAGCAGGGATGGAAGAGTCATGCTCTTAAGGCCTATCTGGAAAATCACCTAAAGCAAAACAAGTGGGAGGCTTGAGTTCAGACCTTGGTACCTCTAAGTTATTTATTCCATGAATAATACAGATGAAGTTGGATACGCAATATATGCCTTATAATCCAAGTGCTTGAGAGGCTGAGGCAGATCAAGGGTTTGAAGCTTCAGCTGTTTTCTTGTCTAATGAAACAAAGGAAGGGACTACAGTTCTGCAGGTTTGGCTCCATGTTACAGTGCTTGCCTGGCATGTTCAGTGTTCTGGCTCCATCCTCTGTGCCTATTAAAAAACAAAAATGTAGAGTTTCCAGTTTTATCTGGTGGAAGAGTGCTTGCTAGCATCTGCAAGGCCCTGAGTTTCTTAGTACTGCAAAAAAAGAAATAAAAGGAGAAACAGTATAAGTAAGATGGCCTAGTAACAACTTGCCCCAAATTAATGCCAAGCTGGCCAATAGGCACTTCTCAGGACAGAAGAGAACAAGTCTAGACAGTGTCAGTGGGGAGAAAGGTGTCTTTATCATTCTATCCAGAATCTCCTCCTACACCGTTAGATTATATCCTCTCTAACCTGTACACATCTGAGGTTTATGCCAAGAGCCTTTTGGGGTTTTTTTTTCGTTTTTTTTTTGCTCAAGCTGGCATTCTTCCAATTAATTCAGCCACACTTCCATTTCCATCTTTTTGCTGGTCAATTAAAGAGTCTTATCAGACTTTTTTGCTTGGTCTGACTTCAGACATCAGTCATTACATCTCAGCCTGAGGAGCTAGAATTATAGGTACAAGTCACTAACACCGGCTTTTTGCTTTTTGTTTGTCTGGTTTTGTTTTTAGTATATAAAATATATTTGTCTACACAGCTTAAGAATCAGAGCTTATTTTTAATTATATATTCATTAAGTTACTTACTTGTATTTTATTTTTTTGGTCAGTCATGGGCCCTGAACTCTGGGCCTGGGCGCTGTCCCTGAGCTCTTCGGCTCAAGGCTAGCGGTCTACCACTTGAGCCCCACAGTACCACTTCCAGTTTTCTGGTGGTTAATTGGAGATAAGAGTCTCATGGACTTTCCTGCCTGGGCCGGCTTTGAACTGTGCTCCTCAGATCTCAGCCTCTTGAGTAGCTAGGATCATAGGCACAAGCCACCAGCACCCAACTAGGGGGGAAAGAAAATTAAGCCTATATAGTAGGTTAGTTGAGCATCTGGTTTGGCTTGTACCCATTTTTTTGTTGTTGTTTTATTCCCAGTAATGAGACCTGAACTAAGGGCCTAGATGCTGTCTCCAAGCTTTTTTGTGCTCAAGGCTAGCGCTTTATTACTTGAGCTACAGTACTACTTCCAACATTTTCTGAGTAGTTTATTAGAGATACGCATGCATCTCGAGGACTTTCCCGCTAGGGCTGACTTTGGACCAAGATCCTCAGATCTCAGCCTCCTGAGTAGCTAGGATTATAGGCGTGAGTCACCAGCATCAGCTAAACCAACCCTGTCATTTTTATCTTTTCTAACTTTTGTGTTCTTCTGTTCTCAAGGTAAAAAGAAAAATCACTTGCAAAGGGAGAGAATGAAGGCCAAACAGAAGCGGATTCCAGCTTCTGCAAAAACATGGATTCAGAAACGTCTCTGAGCAGAAAACGGAGTTCACTTCAAAACACTTTCTGCCTTGAAAACTGAAACTATGACTTCCTTTTTACATGAGCAGAGTCCTTTGATGGAAATGTACAGCAGAAACTTGAAAGAGAGAAGCTAAAGCAGCTCTGTTCCCCCTTTCCCCAGACTTTTCCTGTGAAAAGTCAATAATTAAGCAAATTGCTTAACACTTGCTTCCAGTTCCTACATATCTGGAGTTTAAATGCATAATACACCATTAATTTCCATGCTGCGTTTTCTATTTTAAAGTATAACAACAAGATGTCTTTACACTGACACTGAATATTCATTCTAGAGCCAGGATTTCCCATGTTACCCAAGAAAAAAATTGAAGTCTACTGAATTAATTTTTTTAGAAGAAAAAAGATTACGTATTTCTTTTGTTTTCCTTTTTGGAAAATTTTATGTATGATTCTTTCTGCCTGTCTACTTTTCTGCAAAAATGAGATGTACAGATTTCAGTTCCCTGATATGAAAAGTGATGTTGTGGCAATTTTATAAATGTTGCTTTCTGATTTTTATCAGAGTGAGAAATTAAAATTATTGATCTGCAAGTAGCAAACAGTTCATATTTTGATTTCCCCTCCATTTTAGTTTAATATAATTTGCAATAAATGTACATATTGTTTCATAAAGCCTATCACTTTAAGTGGTTTTTTACTCCTCTTAAGTTGGAATATTTGGAAGTTTAAAGGAGTAAAGACTGCTCAACATTTGGTTTTATAATATTTGTCACCAGATTTTTATTATTGATGTAAAAAAAGATTTTTTTTCTTTCCAAATAGTTGGCTGTTGGCAGCTTTGTAAGGAAGTTGGAGGTTTTGCTGTCATGTCAGCCTTCAGCATGTGTTGTTGGGAAGTAAGTGTCGGTTTCTGTTTCTGGTCTGGGCTCAGTTTCACCTACCTTACACACAGCTATTGAATCCACATAGTATGTTTCTTGCCATTGGTAACGTGTGCACTTTCTGTGTACACCTAATCATATTTAAGGGTTTTTTGGCATAAAATAAATGCTTCTAGATGTAATATGGCAGTCTTTAATCTTTTTATCATACTATGCTTTCTTGTCAGTTTTTAATATGAAAGGGCTGAAATCACAAAGAACACGATTACAACCAACTCTGCATTATCCATATATGAAACAGTGACTATACTTGAGAGACTTTCTGTTGTTTTGGGGTTGGTCATGGGCTTGAACTCAGACCCTGGACACTTGTCCCTGGGTCTTTTTTACTCAAGGCTAGTGCTCTACCACTTTGAGCCACAGCACGGTTTTCTGGTGGTTAACTGGAGATGAGAGTCTCATGGACTTTCATGTCCAGGCTGGCTTTGAGTCATTTTCCTTAGATCTTAGCCTCCTGAATAGCCAGGATTGCAGACAGGCGTGAGCCACCAGGGCCTGGCCAAGATTGTTAATTTTTTTTTAATGGCCTTTAATTTACAAACTAGTCATGGCTCCTGCAGAGTTGATACAAGGGGAACTTGAAATTCATCCTTTCTCATGTTCGTTGTTGTATCTGACCACCACTGTCCTCTAGTCCCCACCCTGTGTCCTTACTTCATGTGGGGCCAAGGAAATAAAGATGCTAGTTCTCAGTGTCACTCACGTTCGCATGGGTAATTGAGAGTTGAGTGTGAACTGACTGAAAGATGGGTAATTCTTTTTAAGTATACATATATATCCATATTCATTAGAAATAAGGTTTTTAGGGGATAATCAATACCAATGATAGAAAACAGTATCTTTTAAAAGGGCAAAATAAAGCCTCCTTACTGTCTTTTTATAACCCTTTAAAAATAGAAGATACTGTCTCCAGTATTGATGAAAATCATAATCTATGCATATATATATATAAAGTCCTTGCCGCATCAGTCCACAGCTTGATTCTTAGGACCTCTAGTTTTGTCACCAACAAAAAAATGTATGACGGTCAGTGACCTACTGTACTATGATGCCGGACAAGTAGTTGAGAGAAAAAAGGCTTCCAAGGGATCAGCCGCACCAGACAAAATGTAACAACCATTTGCATCAGTCTGTGGTTTTTTTAGATTTCTGGCAGGAATTAAAAGGATGTTTTTCCTTGCAGGTACATAAATGGCCCGTTTCTGCTTTGTAAAATGACCCAAGTGTCTTGTTCTTATGGTCAAGGAGAGTAAAATGAATGGTGAAGTAAATACACAGGGATCGCAGGGAGCTTGTCCATTTGCCTTTGAAAAGGAAAGTGTAAAATCTCTTAGGAATCTGGTATTCACATCTCAGAGAAAACAACACAAAAGTGCAGACTTATATTTGAGAATATGTTAACCCTTTGTGTCTAGTTTAAAGCTTCTTGTATTTGTCTAAAACTACAAGCCAGAATTTTGTATCTCCTTTGATAAAAAGTGTGTATAATGTAAAGTAGTTTTGCATATTCTTGTGCTGCACATGGGCTGAATTTTTAGAATTTTTTAAAGACTTGAAGCAGAACCTTGTAATTTGTGTAAATGACAAGTGTAAAATTCTACCATAAGATGCTAAAAATTATGCACTGTTTCGAATAAAACCAAGAAATGCAGCATTGTATAGAAGTGTGGAGCCCTGAATATTCACATCCTCTTCTGATACATTGAAAGCCGGTGACATTCCTTTGTATATTGTCTGTTTAGTTTCTCGATTCACATATCCTAAGAAGAAATCAAATGCCAACTTTTTAAACTTCTATCCACATACTCTGATCTGGCTTATAGTAACAATGAAAATAATGGATGCTCAGCTCTGATGTATATTTGGGAAACTTTGACTTGTTCCTTAACCTGTGAATGTAAAATCAATCATACATTCATACTTTATTACAGACAATGGACATGCATGTGTTAGTTTGATAATAGTTCACAACAATGAGATCACATGGGGCTGGAAAGGTGGCTCGGTGGTAGAGCGCTTGCCTTGCATGCGTGAGGCCCTGAGTTTGATTCCTCAGCACCACATAAGCAGAAAAAGCTGGGAGTGGCGCTGTGGCTCAAGTGATAAGAGTGCTGGGCTTGGGCTGAATTGCTGAGGGACAGCGCCCAGGCCCAGAGTTCAGGCTCCAGGACCAGCAAAAAAAAATTTTAAAAATAAGAGCTCACATAAATGTATCTAGAATTTTAGGTAACCAAAATGAGAAATGCACCCATGCTCAGTTGGATATTTTACTGTAAGTAGGGTTATCTTTCCCGAACTGCGGGCTAAGCGAACTTTAAGGTAACTTTAGACTGAGAGTATGGGGGGATGGGTGCCTTTACTGATACAAAGTTTTTCTTTCTGGCTTTTTTTTTTTGTTGGTCATGGGGCTTGAACTCTGGGACTGGGCACTATCCCTGAGCTCTTCTTCAGCTCAAGGCTAGTGCTCTACCACTTGAGCCACAGCACCACTTCTGGCTTCTTTCTGCTTATGTGGTGCTGAGGAATTGAACCCAGGGCCTCATGCATGCAAAGCAAGCGCTCTACCACTGAGCCACCTTCCCAGCTCCTCTGGTCATTATTTTGTATTAGTAAAATTGATGTAATTTGATTAATAAGACTAGAAACTACGTAGGTCAGGTAAAACTATTATGCCATTTCAGTTTTAATTTTTTTCAGTGCTAGGGCTTCATAAATTTTGTTTCCTCTGAGAATGTCTATTTTATCAATATCTTTGACAGTTTTTCTCACTGGGTGCAGAATTCTGGATTGAATGTTGTTGTTCTGCATTTGAAAATTCCATGCCACTTCCTTGGGCTTGAATGTTCTTGGGATTTGTCTTTGTGGTGCTGGTACTCACTTGCCTTTTTTGCTCAAATTTAGCACTTCATCTTTTTTTTTTTTTTTTGTCGGTCGTGGGGCTTGAACTCTGGGCCTGGGCGCTGTCCCTCAGCTCTTCAACTCAAGGTGAGCGCTCTACCACTTGAGCTACAGCGCCACTAGCACTTCATCTTTTTGCTGGTTAATTGAAGATAAGATTCTCACAAACTTTACTGCCTGGACTGGCTTCAAACTTCAGTCCTCAGATACCAGCTAGTATTACAGTGCCTGTAATTGGATGCATTGCAATTTCTCAATCTTTGAATTCGGAATGGAGGGGGGAGTATCATTTGGATGAATAACATGACAATAGAATTTTTTAAATTTAATTTATTTTTTGGCTGGTTGTGGGGCCTGAACTCTGGGCCTGGGTGCTGCCCCTCAGCTCTTCAGCTAAAGTGCTCTACCACTTGAGCCACAGCGCCACTTCCGGCTTTTTCTGCTTATGTGGTGCTGCGGATTCGAACTCAGGGCCTCATGCTTGCAAGCACTCTACCACTGAGCCACCTTCCCAGCCCCTGATAATCGAATTTTAGATTGATGGGCTGGGAATGTGGGTTAGTGGTAGAGTGCTTGCCTAGCATGAATGAAGTCCTGGGTTCAATTCCTCAATGGTAGAGTACTAGCTTTGAGCAAAAGAAGTTCAGGGACAGTGTCCATGCCCTGAGATAGATTATCCCCAGGACTGGCAAGAAAAAATTAAGATTGAGAATAAGTTTTTTTGTAAACTGTTCCGTTGCCTTTTAGAAGGCACTACCTATTTTCATTTGCAGTGCTGAGAACCATTCTCAGTGTGTTCAGTACAGCATGTCTGATATTAAGTCAGATTCTGTTTCTACACAATTTTCTAGATTAAAGATCGACTTTCTGCCCAGGCTGGCTTTGAACCGTGATCCTCAGATCTTATCCTCCTGGGTAGCTAGGATTACAGGTGTGAGCCACCGACACTCAGGCAGGAAAATCTGTGATACTCTCTCCAGTTAACCCACCAGAAAACCAGGAGTGGTGCAGTGGCTTAAGGTGGTAGAGCACTAGCCTTCAAGAGCTCAAGGACAGGGCCCAGAACCTGAATTCAAGCCCCACGACTGACCAAAGAAAAGATGTGAGTTTTTTTATTTTTAGTGGATTTCATTGAGCTGGTTTGTCTTTCTTGGAAATTGATGTCCTTCATGTCTCCTTCATGTCTGAGTTATTTCTTGGGCCATTTACACTTTTGTTTCCTCTATGTGGGGCTTGAACTGTTCCCTTGTTCCCTTTCAAAGATCAAACCTAAGTTGATACATCGCTTACAACTGCTTTGTTTCATTTGAGTTCTTTTTACACCCCACTCCCCCTTCTCCCCCTTCCCCCCTCTTCCCCACTCCTCCCCCCCCCCCCCCCGCCCCCAGTCTTGTTCATAAACCCAGGCAAGCCCTTGGCTTCTGTGCTTCATCTCTAATTCTTTGTTTGGGGGTACATAAACTTCATTTAAAACATGAAATTGGTCAAATTTCTAAAAATCCTGCTACACATACTAAAACAGTTTGAAAAGGCTAGATTTCCATTGCCAACTGTATTTGGAGCTAAAATTGAACATTGACAACAATCATTTCTGCTAAAAGTACTCTTGAAATACCTAGAAAAGGATATTCATTCTAATGATTTTTCTCCCACCCAAAATGTATCCAGTCCTCTTGTCCTTAAAACCAGATGGCTCTTACTAAAAATACATATCCAACACTTTCATATACTTAAATAAATGTAGCATTTCAGCACTTTGGAGGAGAATGGGGAGTTCTGACAAACTTACCACCTTAGAGATGACTATGACAAATCCTGCTGTGAGTTGTGAAATGGATAACGATGCATGGATAATGATCCAGTAGTCATGGAGTGTATGCGTCTAGCAGCAGCTACAGGTGCACCCGTTCCATGTGGGGCCTGAACTCTGGGCCTGGATGCTGCCCCTCAGCTCTTCAGCTAAAGTGCTCTACCACTTGAGCCACAGCGCCACTTGTGGCTTTTTCTGCTTATGTGGTGCTGAGGATTCGAACTCAGGGCTTCATGCTTGCAAGCACTCTACCACTGAGCCACCTTCACTGCCACATGGCTCTTCAGGTTTAGACATGCTGTTCCAGTCGAGTTGGTGCATGCAGTTGTTTCAGGTGTTATTATTCAATACAATTGAACTATATTCAGGTGTGTATAGCAAAAGACTCAATAAGGAGGTGACGCAAAAATGCACTCCACTTATATGTGCAAACTGGGGTCCCATTAGGGTTATTTGGCCATGACTTTGAATTCTTTATAAGATTTGAAGACCTCTTAGGAAGGAAAATTTTCACATTTTCTGCGTTCTGGTTGTGAAAGATAATCATACATGAAAACATTTAGCCAGCCAACTGACTATATTCCTCAAAAGCCTTTCCCATCTTAGGTGGATAGTAGCTTCTGTAAACTTTAATCTTTAGTGTTTTTCTCTTTCATTGGGCTTAAACTCAGGACCTAGATACTACCCTTGAACTTTTTATTCCTCAAGACTAGCATTCAACCAGTTGAGCCACAGCTCTACTTCTGGCTTTGGGGTGGTTAATTGGAGGTGAGTCCCACTGACCTTTTTTGCCTGGGCCAGCTTCAAAGTGGGTTCCCTAGCATTACAGTGGTGAGCCACCAGGGCTGGCTTTTTTTTTTCCTTGCAAGGTCAGTCTCCATAGACATGAGGTATCATTGAGCTGTAGTGAGCTGATGTAAAAGTTGCCATGTGTTCATTATCTTTGAGCACCAACCAAGGCCTAATCCTGCTTACCTTCTAAGATCAGATGAAAATGAGATCCAGCCTGTGGCTTTAGACTAATTGCTTAATTTCTATTGTGGTTCCTTAGTTTCTTGCTCATACAGCTTCATCAATAAAACCTAGGTACTGCTTTGAAAATCTGTGTACATACCTTTTCTAAATTCTTTGCTGTAAGCTGTTCTCACAATTTACACAAGCAAAATACCACACTGCTCACTCTCCCCAGAATCCTGTAGTTCCCATACTATTTGCTTCTTCTGTGTTCATTTCTCATTTGCTGAAGAACCTGATTCTCAAGTGTAGCACGTTCATTGGCATTTGTTCCTGGTGGTCTTCATTATTCTTTGCCAGGACTAGCTTTGAGTTAGGATTCTCATTTCTCAGTCTCCTGAGTAGCTAGGATTAGAGTTGAGCACCCGTGCTCAGCTTACATCTCAAAAATAAAAGGTATAATTTTATCTTCATTGTACTACCCTCTCCACAGGTACTTCTTTCTCCTCTTTACTAATCTATTCTCAGTGGATTCAGTCTTCATCTTTTACTACATACAGCCTATTTTCTCTTTAATTTCACCGACATTAATTTGGCAATTGTTACTTTTATCTAGTCTTCAATAATCCTTGTTCTGATTTGCAGAGTCCCAAAGCAATTGCTTCAGTGAGTGGGAATCTCCAAACTAGTTTATCACCAAAACCACTGATTTCCTCAATGGTTCTGTGCAACCGCCCACGTCCAACCTAAAAACTCATTACCGAGTGAAGACAAGTGAAGAAATGTTAAATATATAACACACAGAACAGAAACCTTGTTTAAAAAAAAACTTTGCCTAGAGTAACATTTACAAGAAAGGGGTAGGGGAACTCAAGTTTGCTTCCAATCTTGCTTTTCCCTTGAGGTAGAGTTGTGCCCCGGCTGGACTGTGTGGTGGCCATACTGTTAATGATCATGCTGCTGGCAACAGCACCCAGGCTCTGTGCTCACCATGTAGTGAACACATACAACCTTGTCATTACTGAGTTAGGTGGCATTGTAGCCAACTTTTAACCAGCAGGCTGGCTCAGGACAGTAATGGGCCAAACTTGGCCTCCCAGGCAACTAGATTACAGATTTGGACCACTCCAACTCCTCTGCCCAGCCTGGCCTTGAAACATGATCCTGTAGGTCTCAGGCTCTTAACTAGGATTGTAAGCAAGAACCACTAATAGGTTAATAAATGCCTGGCTCCTAGTTCAATTCATCATTACCATACTGCAAAATACTGGGCAAATATTTTACCCTGATGAAACTGAGGGTTGTTATTTTTCTGGCTCTGCAGCCTCAAGTGCAACAAAAACGGGGCACTTGATGCTCCTCCTGACCGAGCACCACAAAACCTGAGAGCACTCATGAGTACATGCGCAAACAGCGAAATGTAGCTCCAAGCACTGCATTTCTTCAGCATTTGGATTAGGAATTAACCAAATAATGCTCTACTTAGAAAAGCTTGCTGATTTCAGCCATAAACCTGATACAACTTATAGCTTTTATCCTATGTGCCACCAATACGTATCTACCTTGAGCTTCCTGTTGTCTAGAGATGAATAGCCAGAAATAAGATATGAATCATGTTCAGGGGAAAACATGCATGCATTTATTTTTAAGAATTCCCAATAAGGGGGAAAAATTCAACATCTTTAAAAATGTGTTTATTTTTTAAAAAATCAGTTGTGTACAAAAGTGTTTCGTAGTTTTTATTTCTCAAGACAAATTCCCAGCCCTCCACCCACAGCCCACCCTACTTCAATGGTATTTTGGTAACCCACCCATTTTCCCCATACAGGAAGTGAATGGCTCAGAATAAACCCTCCTACAGAATTTACCACCACTAACATTGTTTAGAGATCTAGAGCAGCTGACAAGCAAGGTTCTTTCTTGGTGAGGTTAATGAGAATCCCTACAATGGCAGTAGACTTCCAGCAGACACCACTACAAAGCACCATCACAATTGCTGAAAGCTAAAAAATAGATATTTTCAATAGTTTTCATTTTCTATTGGAAAAGTCTTTAAATTACATTAAATAAGTCTCTTTTCCCCCAGAGAAATAGTCTAGCTTTTATTATGATGCCTGTAAAAAGTAGGTAACAGCGAGCAGACCAGGCTCTGTTTAACAGCACAGTGCACACGACTCTAGAGCTGCTCACCCTCAGAACCAAACTGAACCGTGCCACACCTGATTACATATAGCAGCATGGTTGAAATAACCAAGCACAAAGGCGGCACATTCACAACTTCCATTTAGGTGATTGTGTTTATGAGGTTAGATCAGTCCAATAAAGCACTAACAGAAGACCCACCAGGGGGAGGGAAATGGCAGCACTTCCCTGCCCCGTGCCACGAGACTGTTAAGCTATATTGCAACAGTGCAAACAAAATGTGTGACATAATTTGGACAGGCTGAAGTTGTCACACGAGAAAAAGACTATCAATAAATACTTCAAGTTCCCTTCTGACTGATAGTAAGGATTTACTTTATAAATTGGTACCAAAACCTGGAGTTCAAATTCACTCAAACTAGGAAAAAATGATAAATAAAACATCAATTTGTAAAAGTCCATGAAATAAAGTTCAGATCACTTCCTCTTTCCTATCCAGTTTGCACCTATGCACAAGGAGTGTACTTGGCTCAGCTCTCCTCTGCACAGGACCAGCTGACATTCCTACAACAACAAAGGTATGTTCTTAGGTGCTGTGTTGCTACACTTAAGACTGTGAAAACACCTCAACTACACCTTTCAAGGCTCAAATCAGGCATAACCTTCCTTATTGTCAATACCTGCTTTTCACATTGGCAGCCCAAACAGGAATAAGCCTCATTCTGTAGTGGATAAATAAGCAACACCTATTAACTGCCAATTCTTAGATACTTAAAAAGAATTTTTGCATAGTTTTAAGTGTTGTTAACAATCACAAATGTGACATTTCTCAGAAAAAAAAATGTCCTTTTATTTCATAAATTACTCTCCTCAATGAGTCATTTCCTTGAAGGTGTTATGTATTAAAGTAAATCAATCAAAAGTCTGAACATTTTGGAGACCATCTAAATTTAGTACCAAGGTTCCTCAGATACATGTAACTGTGTATTTGTTTGGATCACAAACATATTCATTCTCTAACCTGTAAAGACATACTGTAAACTACTTGTAAAAACTCAGGCACAGAAGCAGGAAACAGGCTTGACTGTAACAGCCTACTGGAAGATCACTGACTAACAAATCTATCTGCCCTAAGTGTAATTTCATGTCTTAGTATTGAGGGCTGTTAAAACTGACATTCCCAAATAGAAAATTATAAAAAACAATTTCACTCAGGGTGTCCTTTCACAAATGCATTTAATACTAGCGGACAAAGCAGTTGCCTTTGGATCTTTGGCAAACTAAATCCACCAGCACAGAAATAAAAAGCAAAGGACGAGAAGGACAGTGGGTGAGCTATGCTACTGGAAAGCTCTATCACATTAAATAAAAATTAGGACTTTTTTTTTTAAATGTTGGGGTTTAAATGTTGAGGGTTGAAAAGATCTGGCCTTGCATTACCTATCTTTCTTTGTATCATAAGTACTAGAATCACCAGCCTCAGCACCAGGTCAAGAATCTTGTTACACCATGTATTATTTCCAGTTTCCTGGGCATTGGGGTGCTGAAATGTAGTCAGATGAGTAGATAAAGTATGTGGCCAACAAGGGCAAACGTGTGCAAAATATCAAAGCAAGATCAGCTGCCTCCAAGAGCAGAGCATGCAATGCTTGACTTTAGTATCCTCTGAATTTTCTCTCCTCACATATACCCTGAAAATATGGGCAAACAATAAACAGGATAAATGTGTTTGACATTTGTTTAAACCCAAACATTACTAATATTAAAGTCACCTTCAATTTAAAATTTTTTTCTAACCAATAATAGAACAAAACTGTCTGTTTTCACATATCCCACCCTTTCAAAATATAAAGAAAAGTGTTTTAGCTATTTCAATAAATAAAGAAAAATCTTGTTTCCTTTGGCATCTTTAAAAAATAACTAAACTACAGCAAAAAAAAAAAATGTGACTGAGGATATTTAAGCTTAAGCAAATACAGGGGAGAGAACAGCAAATTGTGTTTACTATACATTAATATAAACTGTAAGAGTCTACTATTAATTAGGAAAGCCTTACAAGTTTTTGGAAGAACCTTCACATTTTTAACATTACAAATGTTTAATAATGGTTCTTTTATTGCTTGTAGTACCAAGATTATTCAAAAGTCAAATGAAGTAAGTTATGCTGACTTAATAGGTTCAAAAATTATCTTCCAAACACTTAATGATTATAGCTTAAGATAAATAACACTTAAGAAAGCAAAGTTTTATAATATGACTGTCAATATACAACCTTTCTATAATTCAGTTGGATTCTATTACATTTTTGTTATTTTGCATTGGTCCTGAAAGTGTAATAAGAATTATATTACTCTGTATCAAACTGCCTGCATAAATCCATTTCAAGCTTCATAAAATGGTCAGATTGTGGTTGAGCTTGCAAAACTAATAATGTTGAAACTTGGAACTTAGAATGAAAGATAACATTAATAGAAAGCCTGACTATGTACAAGAAGTTTCAATTCCCTATCAGAAACATCATAAAGAAAGCTAGATTTATAACACACTTCTATTCCTATGTGCATCTGAAGTATGTACAGTAAAACACCAACCCAGTTTTCATGTGTCAACACGGGGAAGTGCAATCAGCAGTGACCGTGAAAGTATTTAGTAAAGCAATTTCCACAATGGTCCAAACTTAGGCTAAAAATGACTGAAAACATTGATTGCATCGTGGCAAGTTCTCAAAGACAAAAATCTAATCAAGTTAAAAAAATCTATGTGAAATTCAATGAAAAACTGAGTTGGGTCCTTTCATTAAATCTGGGAGTACAGCAACAGTATGTACTGTTTTTTAAAAGAGTAATAAAATTGGAGGCTCCCTTTTTCCATTATTATTGACGTAGGATATCTTAAGTGTGTGTGAAGAAACATTCCAAACCTATGACCTAAAAATGGAGCAATGGACACTGCCCCTCTCATCCATCATATCCTAGCTCATCCCCACCCAATGCAGAGAAACTTTCCATTAGAATGGTAGTGTGTACAGTAATGGGAGAAAAGATTCCGTTTCCCAATCTGCTGACAGGAACAAAAAGGCTCTGAAGAGGTCACCAACTTCAATTCTGGAGAGATCTCCTATTACAAATGTTCTAACGCTTAAAATGGTGGTGGTCTTTTCAGCTCCCCCTCCTAAGAAGTCAAGTACAAGCATGCAAGTAATTCACAGGCACAGAGGATCCATGTTAAGAACAGGTAAGGTAGCTGCGATGCAACACCAACAATGTGAATGGCCCTGACACACTCAAAGTATTATCTTAATTACTCAACAAAATCCAGAAGCAAACTCTTGCTAGTCTTGTTACACTGCTAAACACTAAAGTAGCATGTTTTCTCCATGGTTTTAGCTTAGCTCAGATTTTTTTACACTATCAAGAAAAAAAAATTAAAAGTATGTCCCCTTTTAAATGTACACAGACGTTTAATTAGCTTTATTTACAGAGCAGGGAATTCGTTGTTTTCAGTCTCCAATGGTGCCTAGGTAACATCATTAGGCAAGAATGCCAGTTTAAAAGAAATTTATGCAGAACCCTAAAAATAACAGATGTTGGTGCTCCTCAAGAGGCAAACTTGACTCTGAGCAGCTCTCTATCCTCAGTTACTCAGAAGCAATTCTGTTGCAGTCTCTACATCCCATGATTTTGAAGACAAGGCCACTATTACTGCATTCTGCAAAGAGGAGAGGAAAAAAAAAAATCAAATCTGGAGGAAATAGTTTAAAATACCGAATCACCTACTTTTTCTTTCACTAGAACAAAGTTGCCTTTGTACTTGAAGTGAACAAAAGGCTTTAAAAACCGTTAACTGGAATCAATAAGAAGAAACAATCACTAATTTAAGTAGAATAACATGTTTCACCAACTAGATTTTTTTCTTATTTCTTAGAGCACTTAAGCTAGCCAAAGATTTATAGTAATAAGGTTCTACAAGTACTTACCCTATCGAAGCCCATAGCACATAAGTTTTCTATTTTTTTGGTGTATTCTGGACTAGAAACTGGTGCACCAGCATACACATGGGCCCAAAGCCGAGCTGTTTGTTTGAACATTTCAGGATTCTGTTTGTACTGTGTGGAAGAGGAAAAAATTGGCACAATAGTTGTAATACTCAATATGGTAGCTCCATTTATAATTGTCTAATAAGCCTGCTTACCAAAAAAAGTAAATTCACATTAAAGGTGTGAGGTGTGGCTCAGACATAGTACGTGCTTACGAAGCACCCGGGCACTGGGTTCAATATGCAACACCCTCACATGTCAAAAAAAAAAAAAAGAGTAAAATGTAACTCACTTCCTAGTGCCTGCATTAAGGTATGTCATCCAAGATTTTGGGTGTGATAAAAGAAAATAAATTAATCTATTTGACTCTCTAAGCCAAAAACTAGTACTAAAGCCGGGCGCTGGTGGCTCACGCCTGTAATCCTAGCCACTCAGGAGGCTGAGATCTGAGGATCGCGGTTCAAAGCCAGCCCGGGCAAGAGAGACCCTGAGACTCCTATTTCCAATAAACCACCAGAAAACCGGAAGTGGCGCTGTAGCTCAAGTGGTAGAGCGCTCGTCTTGAGCTGAAGAGCTGAGGGACAGCGCCCAGGCCCAGAGTTCAAGCCCCATGACCGACCAAAAAAAAAAAAAAAAAAACTAGTACTAAGTAATGTATCAAGATATATTTCAAAGCCGGGCGCCGGTGGCTCACGCCTGTAATCCTAGCTACTCAGGAGGCTGAGATCTGAGGATTGTGGTTCTAAGCCAGCCTTGGCAGAAAAGTCTGTGAGATTCTTTTTTTTTTTTTTTTTTTTTTTTTGGGTCCGGTCGTGGGGCCTGAACTCTGGGCCTGGGTGCTGTCCCTCAGCTCTTCAGCTCAAGGCTAGCGCTCTACCACTTGAGTCACAGCACCACTTCCGGCTTTTTTCTTTTTGCTTATGTGGTGCTGAGGAATCGAACCCAGGGCCTCAGGCATGTAAGGCAAGCGCTCTACCACTGAGCCACCTTCCCAGCCCCAGTCTGTGAGATTCTTATCTCCAATAAACTATTCAGAAAAAGCTCAAAGTGGCACTGAGGCTCAACAGTGCTAACCTTGAGCTTAGTCTCAGGGACAGTGCCCAGGCCCTGAGTTCAAGGCCCAGAAGTTGGAAAACAAAAACACTCTGATGAAAGTAGGAGGAACAAATGGATGATGGTATTGGGGAGGGATTACGATAATACATTATATGAAGCTGTCAGAGTAACCTCTTACTTTGTAAATTAATATATACTAATGTTTTTAAAGTGGAGGAAGGGAATCCTATTACAATAAAAATAATTTATTCAGTGGCTTCACCACAAAAACTAAGAGACAATACCCATGCCCTGAGTGAAAGTCTCAAGACCACCACAAAATTATCCAGGTTTGCAATGAATTGACAATAAGGAAATATGTAAAACTAGTTAACTATTTCACATACCAAAAGGAACCTTAAGTTAAACCTTAACCTGAGAGAAACTAAAGGCTTAAACTGAAATCAAATTTGAGTTCAACTCTGAATTCAAATACGAATACATACATAAAATATGAAGTAATAATTCTATTTGCTATACAAATAGAATATATTACCAAATGTGTGTGTGAACATAATTTCCAGGGAAAGGAATATATAAATTAAATTAATATATATTATAATATATAAATAATATATAAATTAAAACATTAAAGAATCAGTTTGCCAAGAAGAAAATATCATGTACCATGTCCCAAATTAAACTATATTAAAAATTATGTCCAGGCCCGGTGCTGGTGGCTCACGCCTGTAATCCTAGCTACTCAGGAGGCTGAGATCTGAGGATCATGTTCAAAGCCAGCCCAGGCAGGAAAGTCTGGGAAACTCTTATCTCCAATAAACCACCAGAAAACCGCAAGTGGCGCCGTAGTTCAAGTGGTAGAATGCTCGCCTTAAGCTGAAGAGCTGAGGGACAGCGCCCAAGCCCAGAGTTAAAGGCCTAAGACCGACCAGAAAAAAAAAAAAAAAAAAGTATGCCTGGTGCAGTGGGACCTGCCTGTAATCCTAGTTATTCAAAAGGTTTAGATTTGAGGATCAGAATTCAAAGCCGGCCCATACAGGAAATGTCCATGAGACTCTTATCGGTCGTGTGGATCTGTGGCTGAAAGTATGATAGCACCAGCCTTGAGCAGAAAGGCTCAGTGCAGTGCCCAGGCCGAGTTCCATTCCTATGACTGACAAAAATCAATACACCAATACTATTACTTCTAACAAAATAATCTTACTAAAAAAGAAGAAACCCTTTCCAGACTTACTTTCAATAGAGAGTATGCTCACATGTTAACATAGCAAGCCACTGATATACAGAACATACATGAGAAGTCTTTTGAAAGCAATCTTACCTGATTTGCTACTACAGCGTCTTGTGGATCATCCGGCTCTGCAGCTGCCAGCAGTGCTTGTAATGACAGTAATACAGTGCGGAGAGTCATTGCTGCTGCCCTACATTTCAAAATAGGGAAATAGCCCACTTTAAGATGACAAACACAGACTGGGAAGGTGGCTCAGTGGTAGAACGCTTGCCTTGCATTCATGAGGCCCTGGGTTCGATTCCTCAGCACCACATAAACAAAAAAAGCTGAAAGTGGCGCTGTGGCTCAAGTGGTAGAGCGCTAGCCTTGAGCTGAAGAGCTGAGGGATAGAGCCCAGGCCCAGAGTTCAGGCCCCACGACCGGACACACACAAAAAAAAGATGACAAACACAAAATGATGCATAACAACCTACTGGAGATAAAGTTATCTACATTAATTATGTAGCTAAGATACAGATTTATATTTGATTACCTTTTAGTTTTAAAAATTCAGTCTTTTAAATAATAATTCCTCTTGGTACAACATACCTTATGCACAATAAATTTAATCCTCCAGAAAGAAATGTCATTACCTGACTTACGTAACTGGAGGTCCTCTATATACATTTATAATAATATTTTTCAGTCATGGGGCTTGAACTCTGGGGCCTGGGCGCTGTCCCTCAGCTCTTCAACTCAAGGCTAGCGCTCTACCACTTGAGCAACAGCGCCACTTCCGGTTTCTGGTGATTAATTGGAGATAAGAGTCTCACGGACTTCCCTGCCCTAGCTGGCTTTGAACCGTGATCCTCAGATCTCAGCCTCCTAACTAGCTAGGATTCCAGGCATAAGCCACCAAGGCCCAGACAATAATAATTTTTTAAAAGGTTAAAAAAAAAGTCTTGTTGGGGCTGGGAAGGTGGCTCAGTGGTAGAGCGCTTGCCTTGCATGCCTAAGGCCCTGGGTTCGATTCCTCAGCACCACATAAGCAAAAAGAAAAAAGCTGGAAGTGGCGCTGTGGCTCAAGTGGTAGAGCGCTAGCCTTGAGCTGAAGAGCTTGCCCAGGCCCAGAGTTCAGGCCCCACGATCGGACCCAAAAAAAAAAAAAAAAAAGTCTTGTTTCATAAATAATTCAAATCATCCTATCTTGAAAAAGTCCTTTTTTTTCTTATTGTTGCTGTTAATTTTCTTGTTATTATCATTGATGATACAAATGGTATCTACACACCAAGAATGGATTCTCATTTCTACAAAGTAAAGGAATGGGTAGATGGCATGGCATGGCTCAGTTGGTAGAGCAACTGTCCAGTAATGAAAGAATCCAAGGACATGATGGGTATTGTATCTTTTTTGTCAGTCATGGGGCTTGAACTCTGGGCCTGAGCGCTGTCCCTCAGCTCTTCAGCACAAGGCTGGCGCTCTACCACTTGAGGCACAGCACCACTTCCAGTTTTCTGGTGGTTTATTGGAGATAAGAGTCTCATGGAATTTCCTGCCTGGGCTGGATTTGAACTGTGATCCTCCGATCTCAGCCTCCTAAAGTAGCTAGGATTACAGGCATGAGCCACCAGGGCCCAGCTCCACAAGACTCTTATCTCCAATTAACCACCAGAAAATCAGAAGTGGTGCTGTGGCTCAAGTGGTAGAGCGCTCGCCTTGAGCTGATGTGCTTAGGGACAGCACCCAGGCCCAGAGTTCAAACCCCATGACCAGAAAAAAAAAAATCAAAATGGAACAAAGGTCCAAATCTATAAGCTGAAACTAGAAAGAAACAAACATTGTAAACTAGAATCATTTGTTGAATATT
This sequence comes from Dipodomys spectabilis, assembly GCF_019054845.1. Lineage (NCBI taxonomy): Eukaryota > Metazoa > Chordata > Mammalia > Rodentia > Heteromyidae > Dipodomys > Dipodomys spectabilis. The sequence goes on along the minus strand of NW_024870720.1, from coordinate 7,520,408 downwards.
TATATATTAAAAAAAATTTTTTTTTACTTTTACTTTTTGGTTAGTTGTGGGGCTTGACCTCTGGGCCTGGGCACTCTCCCTCAGCTCTTCAGCTCAAGGCGAAGGCTCTATGCTTGAGCCACAGAGCACCACTTCTGGTTTTCTGGTAGTTAATTGGAGATAAGAATCTCACTGATTTTCCTGACTCAGGTGGCTTTGAATCTGGATCCTAAGATCTCAGCCTCTTGAGTAACTAGGCCTTCAGGCGTGAGGAGCCTGGCCTTGAATATGGTATTTAATGAGAAACAAGACAACAACTACATCAAAATAAAACCCATTTGAAATAAAGCAAGGTTCTGTTTGCTCATGCTTATAATCTCAGAGAGTCAACAGAATGAGATCTACCTTTAGTACATCAATACTGCTTAGATTATAATTAATAAATATAAGTATTACTGCTGAAAATAGCCTAAATAAACCAAGTCATAAATAGGGAGGTGACTGGCTAACTAGACAAAAGGTTATATATAGTTTGGAACAATTGACAGTAAACCTGCTGGTCAGATTTTTGGGAGTTTCCCCAACTGACTTGTAGACAAGGTACAGAAACCAGGAAAAAGAAAACGAATACCATATAAGTTTCAGTGTAAGAAGCTGCAATGATGAATTTGAGAATAGATTAGATAAGAAAGATTATGTAAAGAAACAGCAGTTTGGATTTTTTTTTCCTTTTTTTTTTGTCAGTACTGGGGCTTGAACTCAGGGCCTAGACACTTGAGCTTCTCTGGCTCAAGGCTAGCACTCTTACCACTTGAGCCATACCACCACTCCCAGCTTTTTCTCTTTATGAGGAATCAAACCCAAGGCTTCTTCATGCATGCCAGGCAAGCACTCTACCACTAAGCAACATTCCCAGCTCATGGATTTTTGGGGGGTCAATACTAGGGCTTCAACATAGGGCCTGCGTGCTGTCCCTGAAATTTTCTGGCTCAAGGCTGACAGTCACTTGAGCTACAACTTCACTTCTGGCTTTTTGTTCCTCAAAACTCAGACTCCTGAGTAGCTAAGATTATAGGCATGAGACAAAACATGTATTTTGAAAAAGCTCTAGCTACATGGTTCAAGTGGTATAGTATCTAGTTGAGGTCAAGTTCAATCTCTAGTATCACAATTAATAATTTAAAAATTCCCATAGTAAAATATGATTTTGAGATTAGAAAGCAAGCTTAGACCTAATGAATAGTTTTTACTTTATTATCCTACCCCATTTCTTACAAAATTTACTCCATTTCAGAATATGCCAGAAACATAAAAGAAGTTCTTAATTCCCCTCATGCTTGTAACATAGTATACAGTTCATTTTCACAACTAAGGAAACAAAGAATTCAGCTAATTTGCTCATGACTACAGAACCCAACAAATGGAAGAAGTAGGATTTGAATTTGAGGGGTTACAATGTAAGAACCTTATTAAAAGATGAAACCAGGCCAGGGCTCTGGAGGCTCACACCTGTAATCCTAGCTACTTAGGTGGCTGAGATCTAAGGATCACAGTTCCAAGCCAACTACAAAAGTGAAGGTGTAGGTAAAGTGGCAGAGAACTAACTTTGAGTAAAAAAGCTCAGGGACATTGCGCAGGCCCTGAATTCAAGTCTCTGACTCAGTGGAGGGTGCGGGAAAGAGGTAACACTGTCTCAGACTTTTCTGCTCAGGATGACTCTCAACTGTGATTCTCAGATTTCAGTCTCATGAGTCGCAAGGATTAGAGGCGTGAGCCGAGAGTGCCCAGCAAACAACAATTTTTTAAAAAGTAAAACTAGCACCAGTCATTATTCTAAAAGTGTTCATAAATTTAGGTAGAGATTATCTCAATTATAATACGTTTGATGACGTACTTAAGATATATTAAGAAATGTTAGCCAAGAACTGGTGTAGCTCACACCTGTAATCCTAACTACTTAGAGGGGAGGGGGGCACTGAGATGTGAGGATCACAGTTTGAAGCCAGCTTGGGCAAAAGAATCCATGAGAGTCTGGGAATGTGGCTTAGTGGTAGAGTTATCATTGCCTAGCATGCAAAAAGCCCTGTGTTTAATTCCTCAATAACACATACACATAAAAGGCCACAAGCTGTGGCTCAAGTGGTAGAGTTTTTAAATTATTGTGATACTAGAGCTTGAACTTGACCTCAACTAGATGCTATACCACTTGAACCATGTATCTAGAGCCTTTTCAAAATATGTTTTGTCTCATGCCTATAATCCTAGCTACTCAGCAAAAAGGAGGAGCAAAAGTAGAGCTCTGGCTTAAGTGACTGTCAGCCTTGAGCCAGAAAATTTCAGGGACAGTGCCCAGGCCCTGAGTTCAAGCTCCAAGACGGGCAAAAAAGAAAATCCGTGAAACTCTTATCTCCAATAAACTACCAAAAAGCCTGAAAGTGGAGCTGCGGCACTAGTGGTAGAATGCTAGCCTGGAAGGGGAGGGGGGGAGGGGAGGGGAAGGAATCTTATTACCCCCAAAAGATAAAATATAACTTTTCCTTATGTTTTGGTGCAATTATACCTTTCACTTTCTTAAAATCTTGATATTCATATGAGAGAGGGAAGAAAATACTTTCAAAATCTCTTACCATTGGTCTTTCAGGATATCCAAACAAATAGCTCCTGTGACGGAACTAATATTAGGATGCCATATTTTAGTGATAAACCGGACCTAGAATAAAAATGACATTTGAACTTTTAAATAATAGAATAAACCAAGAAGTGACAGGCTAACTCTATGAAAACATAATGGAATAAGAACTAGTTCAACAAAAGGAAAAAAATTCTAAGAAAGATTTAAAAGGTGTGTGTGTGGGGGGGGTGTAAAGTGATAAAGCAGTAATAGAGGAGGTGATCGTGGTCTAAGTATATTATATATATTTATGGAAAGACAATAAAGCCATTCAAATTGTACAACGTATTTTAGTATGTATTTTAAAGAAATAACTAGAAGACATGATTTTTAAATTAGTTTAAAAATCTGTCATCAGCCGGGCGCTGGTGGCTCACGCCTGTAATCCTAGCTACTCAGGAGGCTGAGATCTGAGGATCGCGGTTCAAAGCCAGCCCGGGCAGGAAAGACCGTGAAACTCCTATCTCCAATAAACCACCAGAAAACCGGAAGTGGCGCTGTAGCTCAAATGGTAGAGCGCTCACCTTGAGCTGAAGAGCTGAGGGACAGCGCCCAGGCCCAGAGTTCAAGCCCCACGACCGACAAAAAAAAAAAAAATCTGTCATCAAGCCAATTGCCAGTGGCTCACACCTCTAATGCAAGAGGATCAGGGTCTAAAGCCAGCCAGGGTAATCAAACCTGAACAGACAAAGCTGGGAGGTTTTGGTTTGTTGTTGTCAGTTGTGGGGATTCAACTCTGGGCCTGGGCGCTGTCCCTGTGCTCTTCAGCTCAAGGTTAGCACTCTACCAATTGAGCCACAGCGCCACTTCCAGTTTTCTGGTAGTTAATTGGAGATAAGAGTCTCATGGACTTTCCTGCCCAGGCTTGGCTTTGAACTGCAATTCTCAGATCTCAGCCTCCTGAGTAGCTAAGATTACATGCCACTGGTGCCTAGCTTTAATAATCTTACTAATTTCAATATGTCTGTTTCTCTCTCCACTGCCTCTGGTCCTTTAATGGTCTCTCAAAACTGTTTTTCCCTTTATAGGGTTAATTACAACACTGGGGTTTGAAGTAGGGCTTCAAACTTGTTAAGACATCTCTAAGGGAAAAAAAAAAAAAGATATCTCTAAGTTGAGCTATACCTCATGCCCCATTTTGCCCACATTACTTTTTATTCAGGTGGGCCTGGAATAAAATCCTATTTCTACTTATTGTTTTAGGCACTCCATCCAGATATTTAGTTTTTAGGGTCTCACAAACTTGCTTCTTTCTCTGGCATTACACTGGCCTGGAGATCATCAAAATCTCAATCTTGCAGGTGGCAGGAGTGACAAGGGCATCAACATGCCCTGCTACTGGCTGAGTTGGGGGTCTTGTCAGGTTTTCTTTTGCCTACGCTCACTTCAAAATACCATCCTAAGGGCAAAGTTGGCTCGATGGTAGAGCGCTTGCCTTGCATGCATGAGGCCCTGGGTTCGATTCCTCAGCAACACATAAGCAGAAAAAGCCGGAAGTGACACTGTGACTGAGGTGGTAGGGCGCTAGCCTTGAGCTGAAGAGCTGAGGGACAGCGCCCAGACCTAGAGTTCAGGCCCCACGACCGACAAAACAAAATAACTATCCTGCTGATCTCTATTAAGTTACAATTACAGGTATGAACCACTTATGTGATGATTGTTGTTGTTTTGTCGGTCATGGGGCTTGAACTCTGGGCTTGGACACTGTCCCTCAGCTCTTCAGCTCAAAGCGAGCGCTCTACCGCTTGAGCCACAGCACCACTTCCGGTTTTCTAGTGGTTTTATTGGAGATAAGAGTGTCACGGAATTTTCTGCCCAGGCTGGCTTTGAACCACAATCCTCAGATCTCAGCCTCCTGAGTAGCTATGATTACAGACATGAGCCACCAGTGCCCGGCTTGTTTTCTTGAGTCTCACTCTATGGCTTACAATGGCAATGAAATTGGGATCCTCCTCCCTCTGCCTCTGCCTTCCAATGCTGAGATTACAGTTGTGCACCATCATCCTCAGCTCATTCTCTTTATGTATACAATGTTGACTCCTTAGCCTGAGACTAGCCTACATCGCTACTCCTCTCCACATACCACTTTCTTCTTGTTTTCTGCCAGTGTCTTCATGCATGTTTATTTTCTCAATAATCTATCTTTATACTATATCTTCTCAAACCTCACCAACTACTCTCTCACATTTCACTTTCCAGTACTAATCACTTATTTTATTTTTATTTAAAAGTTTTGTGCTGGTAAATTAAGACTTGAACTCAAGGCTCTAACATGTATTAGCTTTATTGATCAACGATGGCCTTCTACAACTTGACTCACTCCTCTACTGTCAGCTTCTTCCCACTTAATTAGAGATAAGAGTTTCAAGGATTTGCCTATTAGGCTGGCTTCAAACCAAGATCCTCAGCTCTCAGCCTCCTGAGTAGCTAAGATTACAGGAGTAAAGTCACTGGTGCCTGGATAAACTTTGTTATTTTTAGTATGTGGTTAAACTTCAACACAAAAATATTTGTGCTGGTCCTGAGTGGCTCAAACCTTTGATCCTAGTTACTCAGGAGGCTGAGACATGAGGACTGTAGTCCAAAGCCAGCTAGGGCAGAAAAACATGAGACTCATCTCCAACTAACCACCAAAAAGCCAGAAGTAGAACTGTGGTTCAAATGGCAGGGTATTAGCCTTAAGCAAAAAGCTAAAGGGCTTTTGAACTCAGCCCTGGCCCTAAGTTCAAGGCCAGTACTGGCACAACACAGGTGTACGCATTCATGCAGGCGCAAAAACAAACTCAAGTGTACACACTTGCTCAAACACACACATAATAATAAATGGCAAACCTGTTATTAGTCAATTTGTTTCAAATAAAATGAAAGTCAAGAAAGAGAGTAACCATTTCTTCCTAACAAATGCTAAGCACAAATCACACCTTGTAATGTTACCTATACACTGAATTCAATTCAAAAAGAGACATTAATACCAATGAAATAACAGTATTCGCTAAGTTAAAACAAAGTGGCTTACTAGTCTTTTTCCTTTTTTTTCTTCTCTGAGCTTCTTTTGCTCATGGCTAGCACTCTATCACTTTAGCCACAGCGCCACTTGCATGAAATGGTTTAATATGCTGAACAAGACTAACAAACAAATTTAAATTACTACTAAACATGTCAGAAAGGTTATAATTTAGACAAGTACTTCAGGACAAAATTATCTTGGGGGTCTGTATCTACAGTGCAGGGATTAAATACAGGGCCCCTTTCAAGAACTTTACCATTTAGCTACATCCCAAATCTGTGTATTGCTTTTAAGGAGGTTGGTTAACAGATTCCAAACTGGTTCCAGTTTGGAGGACCTTATGACTCCTGGTCTTGCTTGAGCTGGTGGTACTCTACCACTTGAAGGATGCCTGCAGACCAGAATTTTGCTGGTTATTTTCTGCCTAGGATCCCATCACACAGCAAATATCTAGGTCTCATCTTTCTGGGTAGTTAGGATGGCTCTATTTTGCTTTTCTTTTCATCTTTTCTTTTCTCTGCCCCCACCCCCTGCCTGTTTTGGGGGTTCTGTCCCTGAGCTTCTTTTGCTCAAGGATAGCACTGCACCCCCTTGAGCAAAAGGGATGGAGCTCCACTTCTGGCTTTGTGGTAGTAAATTGGAGCCAAGAGTCTCACAGGCCGAGGTGCAGTGGCTCACACCTGTAATCCTAGCTACTCAGAAAGCTATTAGGATAGCAGTTATCTCCAATTAAACACCCCCAAATGAGAAGCAGCACTGTGGTTCAAATGCCTCAGGGACATTGCCAAGGCTCTGAGTTCAAGCCCTACCACCACCACACACACGCAAAAAAAGTCTCATGTGCTTTCAAAGCTGGCTTTGAACTTCAATCCTCAGATCTCAGCTTACTGGTGCCTTTTTTTTTTTTTCATTGTCGGTTGTGGGGCCTGAACTCTGAGCCTGGGCACTTTCCTTCAGCAACTCAACTCAAGGCTGTCGCTCTACCACTTAAGCCCCAGCGCCACTTCCGGCCTTTTCTACGTATGTGGTGCTGAGGAATCGAGCCCAGGGCCTCATGCTTGCAAGGCAAGCACTCTACCACTGAGTCACCTTCCCAGCCCATATATTTTGCTGTTTAAGTTAGAGTCTCCTATAGCCAATTCCCCCTGCCACCTACATACATATGCAAAATCAAGGAAACAAAACGAATAAAATCACTACACTAATTCTTATTTCTACAAGTAGAAGTAACTAATTTTGGATTTAGAAATGAACAAAACTGCTTTTCATGACACTCAATTATCCACCAGTGAATCTAGTGGGCTGGCATGTTTGTTTGAAACAGGGTTGCTATATAATCCAGGACACCTCAGCCTCAACTGCCACAACAGGCATTGTCAACAGGCCCAGTTTTTGTGTGATCTACTTGATCCCTTCTTTTTTCTTTTTTTTGTCCATCATGGGGCTTGAACTCTGGGCTGGGCGCTGTCCCTGCGCTCTTCAGCTCAAGGCCAGTGCTCTACACTTAAGCCACCGCACTACTTCCAGTTTTCCAGTGGTTTATTGAAGAGTCTCACAGACTATCCTGCCAGGGTTGGCTTTGAATCGTGATCCTCAGATCTCTGGCTCCTGCGTAGCTAGGATTACAGGCATGAGCCACAGGTACCCGACTCAATGCCTTCTTTCCTTTCTTCTTACCTTCTCTCCCTCCCTCTTCCTCTTATTGTCTTTTTTATCATTAACCACCTATTTTCATGAGATTTCATCTTATTCCTTAATCATGTCTTATATAAACAAATGGTCTGCACAAATAACCCTGAATACTGTCCCATTCATTAAACTCAACTTCTAAACAAAAACGTAGAACCGTATTTGTGTTCTATTGGATAAATGCCCAGCAGTGGGATTGCTGGGCCATAGGGTATTCTTTATTTATTTAAGGAACCTCCATACTTCTTTCCAGAGTGGTTGAACAAGCTCACATATTCCTACCAATAGTGTAATAAAGCTCTGGTTTGGGCTGGGAAGGTGGCTCAGTGGTAGAGTGCTTGCCTTGCATGCATGAGGCCCTGGGTTCGATTCCTCAGCACCACATAAGCAAAAAGAAAAAAGCCAAAGTGGCGCTGTGGCTCAAGTGGTAGAGCGCTAGCCTTGAGCTGAAGAGCTGAGGGACAGCGCCCAGGCCCAGAGTTCAGGCCCCATGACCGGACCCAAAAATAAAAAATAAATAAAATAAATAAAAATAAATAAAGCTCTGGTTTGGCAAAAGCCTCATGAGCATTTGTGTTGTTTTACTGATAGTGGCCATTCTATCTGGAATGAAGTGGAATCTCAGTGTGGTTTTCTTTTTTTTTCTCTAGGGTTTGAAATCAGGGCCTGAGTACTGACCCTGAACCGCTCAAGGATAGCACTCTACCACTCAAGCCACAGCGTCTCTTCCCACTTTTTCACAGTAGGTTATTGAAGAGTTTCATGGACTTTCTTGCCTGGGCTGGCTTCAAACTGTGATCCTCAGATCTCAGTCTCCTGAGTGGTTAGGATTATAGGTATGAGGCAATGGTACCTGGCTTCAGGGTTGTTTTGATTTGAATTTCCTTTCTGGCCAGAGATGAGCATTTTTCCTGTGTCTATTGGTCATTTTTTTCTACTTTTTCTGAGACGTCTCTCAAGTCATTAGTCCATTCATTAACTGGGTTGTTTCTTTGAGGGTTTAATTTTTGAGGATTTTTGTTTTGTTTGTCGGTTGTAGGGCTTGAACTCTGGGCCTGGGCCTTGTCCCTGAGCTCTTCAGCTCAAGGCTAGCACTCTACCATTTGGGCTACAGCACCACTTGCAGTTTTCTGATGGTTAATTGGAGATAAGACTCTCAGACTTTCTTGCCCCGGCTGCTTTGAACCATGATTCTCAGATCTCAACCTCCTGAGTAGCTAGGATTACAAGCGTGAGCCACTGACACCTGACCTTTCAGAATTTAATTTTCTGAGCTCCAAACATATTCTGGGTATGAGGCTCTTGTCTGATGTATAGCTAGCAAAAATCTTAAAACAGTATAGTCATCAGCCATCAGCATAATCATGTTCATTTCAGCACTATTCAGCAGAGCCAAAGTATGGAAAGAAAACGTAGTATATGTAACTATGGAAATTAACTCATCCACTAGAAAAGATTACTGTACCATGTGCAAAGAAATGGAAAGACTTGGAAAAAACTGTATTAAGTAATCTAGGCCCAGAGAAACAAAGATTGCATGGTTTCCCTCATTTGTAGTAGATGGAATGTACCGATATATAAGTAAACATGAAAGGTGGTATGCAAGTGATTACAAATGAATTAACTGAAGTGTAATATAATTTATGGAGAGCACAAATAGTATTCTTTTTTAGAAAAATTAGATCAATGCCCAAACAAAATCAGCACCAGAAAATGGGTACATGCAAGGGGCCACAAGGAGAGGGTCAAGATGAATGAAGAGGGGAAGGGAGGGAGGATTGGTTAAGAATTCATTGTAGGGCTGGGAATGGAGCTCAGTGGTAGAGACTTCCCTAGAATGCATGAAGCCCTGGGTTTGATTCCTCAGTACCACATAGACAGAAAAAACCCGAAGTGGTACTTCAGGGACAGCGCCCAGGCCCAGAGTTCAAGACCTACGACTGACAATCCCCCCCAAAAAGGGGAGTGGGGGAATGGGAGCATATAAGAGGGATAAAAAAATGTTAAAAGGGGTGACACTGATCAAAATGCACTGTATTCATAAGCTACCTTGTTATAGGCCCCTATTTTATACAATGATTTTTATTTTTTTAAAAAGAGAAAAAAATGTAGAGGGACTGGGAAAGTGGCTCAGTGGTAGAGCGCTTGCCTCACATGCATGAGGCCCTGGGCTCGATTCCTCAGCACCACATACACAAAAAAAGCTGGAAGTGGCACTGTGGCTCAAGTGGTAGAGTGCTAGCCTTGAGCTGAAGAGCTGAGATCTGAGGATGAAGGTTCCAGGCCAGCTTGAGACTCTTAACTGAGGCAGGGGAGCAACAGCAGAATACCAAAACGGAATGAAAACGTTGAGCAAATGCAAGGCCCTGAGTTTAACTCTCAGTAGTGGCTTAAAAATACTAACAGTACAGTGATACTTTTAGTTACTTATTTAGAGTCATAGCTCAGATGTGACTACAAAACAGATATGGTAATAGTTTATAGTATGAGGATATCTATTATAACAAATCAAGTCTCCATGTTTCCATATAGACTACCTGAAAACTTCAGAGCACCTCAGCGAGTACTATAAAGTAAACACAACCTTAACACTGTTTACAAGACTCTAAATATTATGAAACATCAATTAATGCTACAAAAAAATCATATATACATATATGTATATGTTTGTATATGTATATGTGTGTGCTCTACCAGACAAAATGGATCACACAATTCTTATCCATACAGTAAACTATCACTACTCTCAGCCTTCTTATCTTTTCCCACAGGATGTATTAAATTCTACAAACATTTCTCCTATGGTCATGATAAATATGAACTTACATTTTCACCAGAACTTCCAGTTTCAAGAATGAAATTCAAAGATATTATTCAATAATTTTTTTAAATTCTAAACTTTTTTTTTTGCCAGTCCTGGGGCTTGAAACTCAAGAGCCTGGGCTCTGTCCCTGAGCTTCCTTTGCTCAAGGCTAGCACTCTACCACTTGAGCCACAGCACTACTTTTTCTGTTTACTTGGTACTGAGGAATCAAACCCAGGGCTTCATGCGTGCTAGGCAAGCACTTTACCACTAAGCCACATCCCCAGCACCTAAACATGGTTTTAAATATGCATTCATACCGAGCATTGGTGGCTCATGCCTGTAATCCTAGCTACTCAGGAAGCTAAGATATGAAGACCACAGGTCAGAGCCAGCTATGGATCTTGTGCTGGACTTAAGCACAAAAACCTGGGAATAATGCTCAGGTCCTGAATGCAAGCCTCAGAAGCAGCGTACACGCGGCAGGCACACGCGCACTTGCACACGCACACGCACACATGCATGCAAAAACTGGATGTACATATTTTATCAAATTTCTCTACTTCAGCTGATTCAAATCTGTAATACCTTTGGTTACAAGTCAATCTTCTAGTATATAATTTATTACAGAATAAATCAAATATTCAGTGGGCAGCAAGAGAGTAGTCGTGTTTGCCTAGGAAACTCAAGTCCCTGAAATTTAATACCAATGCTGTTAAAAAAGGGGGGTGTGGGAATATACTCTATCCATGGTAAAATAATAAATAGAAGTATTTATATTACTTTCTCAAATTTCAGCTATATTAATAACAGTTGCCCCAATCCCTGGGAGAGACATACATCCTATGAGCTCTAGTAGATGCCTGAAGTTCAAGATAGTATTATACATTATATACCATTTTTTCCCTGAAGAAACTCCTATAATGAAGTCTTATTTATAAACATGGTAGAAGATAAATAATAACATTATATATACTTAAATAGTAATGTAGTAAGTGTATATGTACGTACTACATAGCAAGTTATATAAAACTTAAGAAGTATTAGGAAACATTTGCCTCTCCAATTTTTTATTTGGTGTTTTCAGATATGGTCTGACTACAAAAAGCAAAACTGGGGGCTGGGCTGGTGGCTCAGTGGTAGAGCACTTGCCTTGCACGCATGGGCCCTGGGTTCAATTCCTCAGCACCACATAAGCAGAAAAAAGCTGGAAGTGGCGCTGTGGCTCAAGTGGTAAGGTGCTTGCCTTGAGCTGAAGAGCTGAGGGACGGTGCCCAGGCCCAGAGTTCAGGCCCCACGACCAAGGGAAAAAAAAAGCAAAACTGCTAGTGGAGGGACCTGACTGTAATTGTGTCAAAGTGCCTAACAGAGAGCCAACGTTAAGATTACTTTGGAGCTTGTACAATAGAGGCAATACATAAATGCATCACATAATTGACCCAATTTAAAGTGCAAATTGTCAGGTGCCAGAGGATCACACCTGTAATCAAAGTTCCAAGTCTGATACGAAAAAAAGTTCATGAGATGATCTCCAATTAACTAACAAAAAGCCAGAAGTTGTGACTCAAGTGGTAGAGTGCCAGCCTTGAGCAAAAAAGCTAAGGGGAAGGGGCTGGGAAGGTGGCTCAGTGGTAGAGCGCTTGCCTTGCATGCATGAGGCCCTGGGTTCGATTCCTCAGCACCACATAAGCAGAAAAAAAAAAGCCAGAAGTGGCGCTGTGGCTCAAGTGGTAGAGTGCTACCCTTGAGCTGAAGAGCTGAGGGACAGCGCCCAGGCCCAGAGTTCAGGCCCCATGACCTGACCCCCCCTCCCCCCAAAAAAAGCTAAGGGGAAGTGACCAGACCCTAAAATTCAAGCTCTAGTATCAGTATAAAAATAAACAGTTAATTGCTGGTAGCTCATACATGTAAACGTAGCTACTCAGCCACATTCCCTGGACAGGGAAGATTGTGAGATTCTTACCTCCAATCAAGTAACAAAAAGCCAGAAGTGGAGGTGAGCTTTAGACTTGAACACAAAAGATCAGGAACTGTACTGAGGCACTAAGTTCAAGCCCAGGAAGAGCACAAAAAAATAAACCAATCAGGATAACTAAAACAAATGTCCATCTACACCGGAAGGGAAAAACAAAATGTAATACATCCATAAATGGAATACTATTTTGCCTTTGTAAAGGCAAATTCTATAACATGAATAAACACTGACATTATGCTAAATGAAACAGGACAAAAAGATACATCCTGGATTGCACTTACATAAGTACCTATAATAGTGACATTCATGGAAACAAAGTAGAATAGAGCTCTTTTTTTTTTTTTTTGGGGGGGGGGGGTCGGTCATGGGGCTTGAACTCTGGGCCTGGGTGCTGTCCCTGAGTTCTTTAGATCAAGGCTAGCACTGTACCACTTGAGCCACAGTGGCACTTTTGGTTTTCTGGTGTTTAATTGGAGATAAGAGTCCCACGGACTTTCCAGCCCTGGCTGGTTTTAAACTGTGATCCTCAGATTTCAGCCTCCTGAGTAGTTAGGATGATAGGCATGAGCCACCAGTGCCCAGCAAGGATAATGCTTTTAATTAAAGCTTCAAGTAAGAATAATGGGGAGTTATTGTTTAATGGATAGTTTTAGTTTAGGAAGATGAAAAAGCTATGGAGATGGATGTGGATAAAGGCTTCAGAAAAAATGTATATTTGTTAACCCACGTACCTAAAATGTCCTTAAGATTGTAAGTTTTTTGCTGAGTGCTGGTGGCTCATGCCTGTAATTCTAGCTACTCAGGAGGCTGAGATCTGAGGATCATGTTTCAAAGCCAACCCTGGCAGGAAAGTCCATGAGCCTCTTATCATCAATTAACTACCAGAAAACCAGAAGTGGAAGTGGCTCAAGTGGTTGAGCACTTGCCTTGATGAAGAGCCTAGGGACAGTGTCCAGGCTCAGAGTTCAAGCCCCACGACAGACCCCCCCCCCAAAAAAAAGGTTATTAGTATTTCATCCTGTATATTTTATAATAACAGTTAATTTTTATCAGAAAATGAACATACACAATCAACAGAATAACAGACCCAGAAGTGGAGCTGTGGCTCAAGTGGAAGAGTGCTCGCTTTGAGCTAAAGAGCTCAGGGACAGCACCCAGGCCCATAGTTCAAGCCCCATGCCCAACAACAACAACAAAAGCTATGCTGAAAATAATATAACTGGTATTATATAAATGATAGAGATGGAACAGACAAGACACATTTTACAGGTTCAACTTTGTAAACTGGTTCTTCAACAGACCTCAAAAGAAATCCAACATTTAAAAAGGGTTTGTAAAGTTCATGTGAGACACCGGTGCAGGTAGCTAATGCCTATAGTCCTAGCTACTTAAGAGGCTAAGATATGAAGACAGCAAAGTCCACAGCATAGTCAAAGAGACTGTGATCTCCAGTTAACCACCAAATATACAGCAGGGAGTGGAGCTGTGCCCCAAGTTTTCTTTTCTTTTTTTTTGGTGTGTGTCTTTCATGGGGCCTGAACTCTGGGCCTGGGCATTGTCCCTCAGCTCTTCAGCTCAAGGCTAGTGCTCTACCACTTGTGCCTCAAGTTTTAAAGCATTATCCTTGACCAAAAAACCTAGGACCAACTCAAAAACGAAATACATAAAGTTCATGTGAAAACACAAAGGCAGAGAACAATAAACATCACCTACAAAGAATAAATATCTAGGTTGAAAGGGAGACCTGTATGTTCAGTAGAAATGATAGGTGAAGGTAAAGAAGAAAATGGAATTAAGTTGTGGAAGGCATTAAAGCAAAATGTATTGGAGGGGAGGTAAAAAGAAAAAGAGGGAGGGGAGGTATGAGTAGATCATCAAAACTACTTTTCAAGCAGGTAGTTGGGGGGGGGGGGGGTGCGGCAGGAAGAAGGCTAGAGAGGGAAAGAGAGAAGGAAGGGGGAGGGCAAGCTGCAATCTGTAATCTGAAGTGCTCAGAAGGCTAAAATTTAAAGTCATGATTCAAAGTGAAACAACTCCAAATAACTTTTATTTTTTTGGGTGGGTCATGGGGTTTGAACCTGGGCCTGGGCCCTATCCCTGAACTCTTCAGCTCAAGGTTAGCCACAGCACCACTTCTGGTTTTCTGGTAGTTAATTGGAGATAAGAGTCTCACAGATTTTCCTGCCCAGCCAGACTGGCTCTGAACCCAGTCCTCAGATCTCAGCCTCCTGAGTAGTCATGTTTACAGGAGTGAGCCACTGGCACCCAGCCAATTAACCATTTTTAAGTGAATCTTTAATGACATATAACTCAAGTGGTGGAGTGCCAGTGAGCAAAAAAGCCAAGGCCTAGAGTTCTAGAGAAAGAAAGAAAGAAAGAAAGAAAGAAAGAAAGAAAGAAAGAAAGAAAGAAAGAAAGAAAGAAAGAAAGAAAGAAAGAAAGAAAGAAAGAAAGAAAGAAAGAAAGAAAGAAAGAAGGAAAGAGAGGGAGGGAGGGAGGGAGGGAGGGAGGGAAAGAAAAAAGGGAGGGGGAGGGGAGGGGAGAGGAGAAAGGGAGGGGAGGGGAAAATCAAACAACAAACTTAAAATTTTTAGAACAGTTGAAAGTATGAATAGGAGTGGCAATATGGAAACATGATTGGTAGCAGGTACAATGAGTCTCAAAACCACATTCCTTAAGCAAAGAATATTCAGTTTTCTCCTTTTTGTTGAGATTTGGACCCCATACACTTGCAGAAAGTAGGCAAGATGGCAGGCGCTGGTTGTTCACGCCTGTAATCCTAGCCACTCAGGAGGCTGATATCTGAGGATCTCAGCTCAAAGCCAGCTCCAGCAGGAAAGTCCGAGAGAATCTTATCTCCAATAAACCACTAGAAAACCGGAAGTGGCACTGTGGCTCGTGGTAGAGTGCTTGCCTTGAGCTGAAGAGCTGAGGGACAGGGCCCAGGCCCAGAGTTTAGGCCCCACGACCGGACCCCAAAAAAAAAAAAAAAAAAAAAAAAAAAAAAAGTAGGCAAGTGTTCTACCACTGACCTACATCTCTAGCCTTCAAATAATTTATGAAGAAAAATCAACACACTCTTCCTTAAAACAAATATTTTTTGAGGAAAGAATCCATCTCAAAACTGTTAACACTCAAGTTTTTGTGGGTTTTTGTCAGTTGTGGGGCTTGAACTCTGGGCCTAGGTGCTGTCCCTGAAGTCTTGGGCTAAAGGCAAGCGCTCTACCACTTAAGCCACAGTGCCACTTCCGGTTTTCTGATGGTTAATTGGAGATAAGAGCCTCATGGACTTTCCTGCCTGGTCTGGCTTTGAACCAAGATACTCAGATCTCAGTTTCCTTAGTAGCTAGAATTATAGGCATGAGCCACCAGGGCCCAGCAACACTCTTAAGTTTTATAAACATGTCTGAGTCTTTTTCAGATGCACATTACTTTCCAATACAAAGTCATTACAGGTTGCCTTGGAGTAAGCTTCCTTTTCATTATGATTTCAGAAGCAAGCCCCTTTGTCACTGACTGGAAACTTGTCCACATTAAATTTAATCACAGTTGTAAACAATTCTTAAAAGCTGCAAAAGTTAAGGAGCTCTAAAGTATGTATTAGGTAAGTCAAGAAATATATCATGTCTTAAAAGTTCATGCACAAAAATAGGGTTACAATACCTTTGGGGGATTAAATGGGTATGTTTCTGGTATTTTTATCTCTAGTTGGTATCTTCCTCCTAAAAAATGGTAAGAACAAATAATGTTGCTCAACTCAAACATGAAATCAAATATATTGATAATTCTTCAAATATCTTTTTACATATTCAATTACAAGTTAATTTTAAAAGTAAAACTCAAAAAATATCTAAAACATTATTGTCCATCTAAAATATACATATAACTCATTAGTTAATGAATAAATCACAGGGTTATTCATGAAGACATCAAAGCTACAATCAAATGCCACGTATCTCATTAAGACAACTAGTGGAATAGAGGTTCCATTTTTTATCAAGTCCACGCTGTTTTAAGTTGCTAAATAAGAGCAGAAAAAATAGGCGAAGAAATAAAAAGCAGATATAAAGGGATAGGTATCATACAAAGGATTCACGTAATGCTAAAACTAAGAACAAAACAATTTATTTTTGCTAGTTCTCTATTATGTTAAAAAAAAAAAAAGCCCTAATCTTTCAACATATGTCCTAAGTTATCTTTAATACAATTTGTTAAACATGTAAAAACAAAATCCAAGAATGAAAAAAGAGACAGGCATAAAATCACTGAATTAGCTGGGCAATCCTAGATATTTTAGGAGGCCGAAATATAAGGATTTCACTGTGAAGCCTGCCCAGGAAGGTCTGTGCAAATCTTAACTTCAATTAACTACCAGAAAGGTGAAAGTGGAACTGTTGAAGTGGTAGGGAATTACCCTTGAGCAGAAAAAGCTAAGGAACAGGACAGGCTATGAGCGCAAACCCCACATAGGAACTAATAATAATATGAAAGTAAAACTAGGGGCTGAGAAGGTGGCTCAGTGGTAGAGGCCCTGGCTTCGATTCCTCAGCACCACATAAGCAGAAAAAGCCAGAAGTGGAGCTGTGGCACAAGTGGTAGAGTGCTAGCCTTGAGCTAAAGAGCTGAGGGACAGCACTCAGGCCCCACAACCAGCCAAAAAATAAAACAAAACAAAAAATAATTTTTTCTTTCTCAACAAAGGGTACACAAAATGCAAACCTTTACAAAATAGACTTAACCAGTAAAACTGTATATAAAGAGAAAACAATAATACATTTGTTTTCAATTCTCTACAGCAACCAACCAGGTATTTATAAAAAGCCTATCCAGCTTCTGGTAACTTGACTATTAAAGGGAAAGATAACTTGCTTCTCAGTAAACGCAAGGAAAGAAGCTCTATACTGGATGGGAGGCTGCATTAGAATCCTAACTCTAAGAAACCTTTCAATTCTAAGACTTTATGACCCATTAACAAAATGTTCCCTCTTATAAAACTGCAGAAAATGCTTTATATCTTAAAAGTAAATGAGTAAAGTAAATAAATACTTCATATTTGTTAAAAGTAAATATGAAGGCAAAGCACTGGTGGCTCAGACCTGTAATTGTAGCTACTCAGGAGGCTGAGATCTGAAGATCACGGTTCAAAGCCAGCTCAGGCAGGAAACTCTGTGACTCTTATCTCCAGTACACTAGTCCAAAAACTGGAAGTGGCACTGTGGCTCAAGTGGTAGAGTGCTCGCCTTGAGCTGAAGGCTGAGGGATAGTGCCCAGGCCCAGAGTTCAAGCCCCACGACAGGAAAACAAAAACAAAAACAGAAGTGGCACTGTGGCTCAAGTGGTAGAGCAAAAGCAGCTCAGGGTCAGTACCCAGACCCAGAGTTCAAGCCCAGTACAAGCAAAAAAAAAAAAAAAGTAAATACTGGGAGGGAACACAAAAGTGCAATGCCCGAAGTCTCTGATCATATAAAATATTTATCAAAATAAAAAAGAAGGTAACTACTGCTGGGCATCAGTGGCTCAAATCTATAATCTTAGCTATTCAGGAGGCTGAGAATCTAAGGATCGAAGTACAAAGCCAATCCAGGTAAGAAAGTCTGTGATACTCTTATCTCCAATTAACCATCAAAAAGCCAGAAGTGGAACCGCACACACGCACACACACACACACACAATTTATAAGTGTATATGTTCATACATATACATATATATTTAATAAACACTTAAGAGTAGAGGTATAACAATAAAAGTTTAATAAAGCTTTCACTACAGAATATTTACGTTTTGAGGAATAATTAGGATAATTAAGGAATTTTTATGATTATATTCAATAGCCTTCACTATTTAATATCTCTTTCAGAATACATGGTAGGGCTGGGGGTCAGGAGCTGGGGGAATACATAGGCTGGAATACACATAGGCTGGAAGTGGAGCTGTGGCTCAACTTGTAGAGTGTGCCTTGAGCACAAAAGCTCAGATACAGCAGGCCATGAGTTCAAGCCCCAGCATTACCACAAGGGGTGGAGGGGGAGAATACATGTGGAGGTCTGTCATTTTCTAATGAGGCCCAGGCTAGCCTTAAACCCCTGGGGTTCAAATTCTCCTTGTCAAACTTTCCCCCAAATAGCAAGAACTACAATCAACATGCCCTTATGTTCAGTTTTAAGAATAGGTTCCCAGGCTGAATGAAGTAGGTAAACTTGGGACAGTAGCAGAGCACTTATCTAACACAGGACCCCGAGTCTGATACCAACACCAATGAATAAATGAATGGCTTCCAATATTAGAAATTCCTAAACTCTGCAGGCAGTGGTAGCTCACACCTGTAATCTTAGCTAGCCAGAGCTCTGAGGATGGTAGACTGAGGCCAGCCTGGACAGAAAAGTCTGTGAGACTTGTATCTCCAACCAGCAAAAAATCAAATTGGATGTGTGGTTTAAGTGATAAAACACTAGCCTTAAGCAAAAAAAGCAAAGGACAGTATGCAGTTTCTAAGTTCAAGCCCTAGGATCCGCATAGGAAAAAATTTTTTTTTCCTAGCCCTCTATAATCCTACCAACTCAGAAGGCTAAAATCTGAAGATCTTAGTTTGAAGCCAGCTGGGTAGGAAGTTCATGAATCTCATCTCCAATTAAGCACCAAAACAGCTAGAAATAAGAGCTGTGCCTCAAGTAATAGAGTGCTGGCTTTGAGCAAAAACAAGTTCAGGGACAGTGCCTGAGATGAGTTCAAACCCAAGGACAGGAACAAAAAAAGAAAGAAGGGGAGGGGATGGGAGGGGAGGAGGAAAGAAGGAAGAAAAGAGAGAAAGAGAAAGAATAAGAAAAACAAAAACATAGCCAGACACCAGTAGCTCACATCTGCAATCCAGGAGGCCAAGATCTGATGATAATGGTTCAAAGCCAGCCCAGAGAGGAAAATCCACGAGACTTGCTCATCTCCAATAAACTACTCAGAAAAGGCTGGAATTAGTGCTATGGCTCAAATGGTAGAGCACTAGCATTGAGTGCAAAGAGACTTAGGGACAGCACCCAGGCCCAGAGTTCAAGCCTCAGGACTGGCACCAAAAAATAAATGATTTCATGGGGCTGGGAAGGTGGCTCAGTGGTAGAGCGCTTGCCATGCATGCCTGAGGCCCTGGATTCAATTCCTCAGCACCACATAAACAAAAAGAAAAAAGCCGGAAGTGGCGCTGTGGCTCAAGTGTTAGCACGCTAGCCTTGAGCTGAAGAGCTGAGGGACAGTGCCCAGGCCCAGAGTTCAGGCCCCACAACCGGACACCCCCTCCCCCCAAAAAATGATTTCTTTGGTAAAAATTATGTTGGAATTATGGAGACCTTAGAATGTGGCTTAGTGGCAGAGTACTTGCCTAACATGCATAAAGCCCTGGGTTTATTCCTCAGTACCACATAAACAGAACAAGTTAGAAGGGGCACTGAGGCTCACATGGTATAGCCTTAAGCTAAAGAAGCTCAGGGGCAGTGCCCAGACCCTGAGTTCTAACCCTAAGACTGGGGATAAAAAGAAAAAAAAAAATTACAGATATCAGGGCTGGGAATGTGTCTTAGTGGTACAGTGCTTGCCTAGCATGAATGAAGCCCTGGGTTTGATTCCTTAGTACCACATAAAAAAGCCAGAAGTGGTGCTGTGGTTCAAGTGATAAGAGTGCTAGCCTTGAACTAGAGAAGCTCAGGAACAGTGCGCCCAGGTGGGTTCAAGTCCCAGGACTGGCCAAAACAAAACCAAAAAAAACCACCCACATTCAAAGTAGTCTACCCACATTCAAAGTAGTCATAAATACCCAGGAGCGCTAAACTTCAGTCAATCCTGATTTACATAAAAACAGAAAACAATTAAAAGCATAGGCCTTGAAGTCAAAGGTTATTAGTCAAATCCTAGCTCTGTCACTTCAACGTCCCAACCTTAGGCAAATTATTTAATTTCTATGAAGTTAAGTTGCTTCATCTATACTGATAGCTGTACTTACCTCAAAACTTATTGTAAAAACTGAGCAAGAAAATGAATATAAGGCTTGTGTAAGTAAGAGCTACCACATATTTTGCTATATGTTTTCTATTAAGAAAATATTTGTATACGTATATGCAAGGAATATTTGTTTACCTATAACACAAAATTTACAATATTTATGAAGCTTTGCCTAATAAATTAAATGACGATAAAAGTTGCTTCCTGTAACCAATTCCATAGTTTAAAGTAGCTAGAAACTCAATTTGTGAAAATGAAATTCAGCAGATTATTTCCTTTTCTATACATCTTAAAATGACCACTCAAAACTTTCTTAAATAAAGTATTTAGGCTACACCTGTGTGAATATATTAGCAAACGAAACGCTACATGACAAACAAGGGAGAGGTGCTTCTAAAATAAAAGCATTAGTCAAATTTAAGGAAAGATTGGTTATAAATACCATATGAAGGTAACTGAATACAGTCTATTAAAATTAAGAGACAACATTCTATGTTTTGTATTATTAAATTTTAACCTATATGACATGACCTGTAACTTGTTTCTACTAAATCTATTTTGGGGAAAGAAAATATAATAGCTAAAATTCAGTAAGAAAAATTAGTTCAGTCTAGGTGCCCTAATGTATTCGTTTTTAAAAACTACATACATTCTAAGCCAAATGAAGTCATCTTTCATGTATTTTATAGATGCTCAAGATTATTTTGATTTGATGTTTTAGATAATTTCTAATACGCACAATATTTTGATACAGAAAAAAAGTACTTGCCTTCATATGGTGTGTCTGGAGGTCCTGCTATTTCTCCTCTTAATTCTGTAAAATTCTCATCTACAAGATCTACTTTAATTTGATTTTTGCTCGTCTTAAAAATAAACAGAAAATAAATGTTAGTTATATCAACAAGAAAAAAAGCTTGTTTTAAAATATCTATAAAAAATTTGAAACCCCTTTTTCATGTTTTTTATCTGCTGTACTAAAATTAAATTAGCCAAGTTTTAATATTTAAAATTAAGAAGAAATTTTAGCTTTGATTTTTTTCATAAAAGAATCCCACTTTGAACAACACTACAATAGTTTGTTGGCTCTACAGAAAAATTTGATTTTTAAAGAAATTTTTCTGGTTCTGGGGTTTGAACTTAGTGCCTCACACTAGCATAGGCAGGCAACTCAACACTTGAGATGCCTTCAGCCAAACTTTACCAGACTGTTAATAGAGAAATAGTAGAGAACTTATTTTATGTTTGACTCTATGTATATTAGATGCAAAGGAATAGATATACTCCAGTGAAGCTGGCCAATAAAATACTTTATCACCAGACTCTCTGGAGTTCTGTCCACACCATCAGGAAAATTTAGTTATTAAAAAACCACTTAGCAGCTAGGCCTGCGGGGCTTCCAATTCTGTCAGACTCTGATCTCCACTTAACCACCAGAAAACTGCAAGTAGAGCTGTGGCTCAAAGTTGTAGAGCACTAGCCTTGAGTATAAAAGCTCAGGGGCAGAGCCCAAGGTTCAAGGATCACGACCAACCAAAAAAAGCCACTTAGGGCAAGACATAGAAGTTCTCAGAAAATCGTGGTATGAGGCCAATTCTGGAAGTGTATGGATTTTCAACAAAGGACTAGATACAGTAGTATATGCTTGTCATCCCTAGAAACGGGAGATACAATTACAGCCCAGACCACACAGACATAAATGAAGATCATACCTCAAAAATAACCAATGTAATTTGTATGTCTTTGGGAGGATAAGGGGAAGCACAGAAATGGAGGGACAAAAGCTGAACAAATGCCCAAGTGATACCCAGTAGACACTATGTTGAAAATGAACTATACAACTTGTGGGTGGGGGCAGGAGGGAAAGACTGGGAGAGCAAGAGAAGGGGTGACATTGTCCAAAAAGAAATGTACTCTTTACTTGACTCATGTAACTGTAATCTCTCTGTACATCAACTTTATAATAATAATTTTAAAAATTACAAAAAAATACAGCAATAACCAACACAAAAAGGGGCTAGATAGCGAGGTACACTTGTAATCCTAGCTACTCAAGAGGCTAGGATCTGAGAATCACATTGGAAGCCAGCCCAGGCAGAAAAGGCCTTAAGACTCCTATCTACAAATAACTACCATAAAACCAGAAGTGGTATTGTGGCCCAAAAAGTGGCAGATTGTTAGTCTTGTGCAAAAGAGCTCAGGGACAACACCTGGGTCTCGAGTTCAAGCCTCACAACCAAAAAATTTTTAAAAAAGTAAAAATACTTTGTCCACTGTATATAAAAATAAAAATATTAAGATTTCTAAATAAAATAATTATTAGATCTTGCATATCTTCATCAATGCTTTCAAAGATCTCTACAGCTACCCTAATCTCCACTGTAAATTGAAAGTAAATAGTACTAAAATGTTAAGAGTACTACAAGATCTCTTTTGGGAAAGTTTTGGGAAAGAGACAACAATGAAGATTAGAAAGGCTGCTTTCTGGCATTATCCCAATTCTATGGTTAGTAAGATGCTAAACTATTTTAATCCATCTGTCCTTATTTCTGTCCATATTTATCATCACCAAATACAACTTTCCCTCCACTGAAAAACCATCCTTTGTGTACATATAAAAAGTTTACAGAAAAAAGCTAGCTCATGCTTATAATCCTAGCTACTCAGAAGGCTGAGATTTGAGGATCCCAGTGCAAAGCCAGCCAGGGCAGGAAAGGCCGTAGGACTCTTACTTCCAATTAGCCACCAGAAAACCATAAGTGGAGTAGGAGTACTAAAGAGAGACCACTAGCCTTGAAAAAACAAAAGAAAAACAAAAAAAAACTAGCAGCTCAGGACAGCCTCAGGCCCTGTGTTTAAGCTTCAAAACTGACCAAAAAAAAAAAAGTCAGCTCAAGAAAGTACTACCATCATGATGAATGATATTATAAACACATGCTATACATTGTCTACAGTAGAGCCTCTAATACTAAAAAGAAAAAGAAAAATCAAGTTAAATATAGGGTGGTTCTGCACAGCTCAATTTTTGATCAAGTAGCAATTATCCTTTCACCTCACTATTTTGATTTAACAAGTATTTGCAATGTAAAACAAATACCTCTACTGACAAAACCTAGCATAAAGTCTCAGAAACATAAGTCATGGAAAATGGAAAAGGTGAGTTTTAGAAAAGGTACAGCCTGTGGAATCAAACATATGTGAGCTGAATTCTCTTTCTGTCACTTGCTTGTATTATTAACCCAGCTATGCCACCTAACATCAAGATCTCAAGTTTATTACTATGTAACTGTCTCAAAATTAAATGTCTCTTAAACAGAAGTTGATTACCCACTGCATTATCAATGTAATTTTTTTTATTGTGAAAATACCATACACAGGGGTTACAATTACATGGGCAAGATAATGTCAATGTAAAAAAAAAACAACTTTTTTTTTGGGGGGGGGTCTGGTCGTGGGCTTGAACTCTGGGCCTAGGCGCTGTCCCTCAGCTCTTCAGCTCAAGGTTAGCACTCTACCACTTGAGCCACAGCGCCACTTAACAGCTTTTTTCTGCTTATGTGGTGCTGAGGAATCAAACCCAGGACCTCATGCATGCAAGGCAAGTGCTCTACCACTGAGCCACCGGATTCCCAGCCCTCAATGTAAATTTTTAAAAAAACATTTCAAAGCTGTATTTTATCAAATTTATTTCTTATTTTCTTGACATAAATAAGTAACAATGTGTTATTCATTTTAATGATTTTAATAACCAAATAGGCTTCTGGGGAAAACCTTGAACAACTGTGCTATTGTGGCATTACAATTTTTATTCTTTTTTTTTTTGCCAGTCCTGGGCCTGGGTGCTGTCCCTGAGCCTCTTTGTGCTAAAGGCTACTTGAGCCATAGCACCACTTCCAGCATTTTTTAGTGAGTAAATTTATTGGAGATAAGAGTCTTAGTTTTCCTGCTTCAGATCTCAGCTTCCTCAGTAGTGAAGATTACAGGCATGGGAGCCATCGGAGCTCCATGTGGCATTAAATGTACTCATTACCTTGCTTACGTAATTGTAACCCTTCTGTACGGTATTTTCACACACACAAAACAAACTTCTATGAGGATATAGCTACAAAGTTAGTTGTTTGATTTTTTTTGTTTTTTTTTTTGTCGGTCGTGGAGCTTGAACTCTGGGCCTGGGCGCTGTCCCTCAGCTCTTCAGCTCAAGGCGAGCGCTCTACCACTTGAGCTACAGTGCCACTTCCGGTTTTCTGGTGGTTTATTGGAGATAGGAGTCTCACGGTCTCTCCTGCCCGGGCTGGCTTTGAACCGCGATCCTCAGATCTCAGCCTCCTGAGTAGCTAGGATTACAGGCGTGAGCCACCAGCGCCCGGCTTAGTTGTTTTTTTTTTTAATAAACTATTCAGTTCAACAGCACAGGAAGACATCTTTTTTCCTGTTGTTCACCTGGATCAAAAACCACTTATAATACAGGAAAGACAGGAATCTAGTCCCACACAGTGAGACCAAAGGAGGATACTCTAAGGACTGGAACACAAAGGCCCAATGCCTATGTGTCTCTGATCATATAAAATAATGTTTATCAAAATGAACTCAAGGAAATAGAAATAAGAGTATTTTTTCCATTGATATTTTTGTTTTCTTTTTGTCTTGTTTATTCATTTATCTGTCGTTGGGAGGGTAAGGGGAAGTACAGAAATGGAGGGACAGAGTGTGAACAACCGCAGAAGTGGTACTTACTAGACACTGAGGAAAATGAGCCTTTACAACTTTGTGAGTGAGGATGGGAGGGGAGAGCTGGGAGGGAAGGAGTGACCTGGTCAAAAAAAGTGTTCTTTACCTGACATACATAATTGTAACCCTTTGTACATCACCTTTATGAACAATAAAAAATCAGATAGAGAGTACATTCAGTGTGTGCTTATTAGCACACCGGAAGACCCAGCTTCAATCTCCAATATACTAAAAAATAAAAGAACAATTCCAATATATTCCAAGGTCAATTCTGAGGAAAAAAAATCTCCAAAATTATTTTGAGTAATACTAAGGTCTATTACGTACAAGAAAGTGAACTGAGAGACTTATCTCCAACTAACTAGCAAAAAGACAAGTGGAATTGTAGCTCAAGTGTTATATAGCATCAGCCTAGAATAAAAGAAACACAAGGCCCTGAGTGCAAGCTCCAGCACCAGCACAATAAATACACAAATGAATATAGTAAGATACAGAAATAACTTTTTTTTTTTTGTCGGTCATGGGGCCTGAACTCTGGGCCTGGGCGCTGTCCCTCAGATCTTCAGATGAAGGCTAGCACTCTATCACTTGAGCCATAGTGCCACTTCCGGCTTTTTCTGCTATGTAGTGCCGAGGAATCGAAGCCAGGGCCTCATACATGCAAGACAAGCACTCTACTACTGAGCCACCTTCTCAGCCCCCCCAAAAAAAATTTTTTTAAGACCCAAGTAAAGCTGGTGGTTCATCCCTGTAATCTTAGCAAACTCAGAAGGTTAAGGGCTGAGGATCACGGTTCAAGGCCAGCCAGGGAGGAAAGTCCATGAGACTCATGTCCAATTAACTACTAGAAAATTGGAAGTGGCACTACAGCTCAAAGTGGTAGAACATTAGCTAGCCTTGAGCAAAAGAGTATAATGACAGTACCCAGGCCCTGAGTTCAAGCTCCATGACTAAGAAAGAGAGAGAGAGAGACAGAGAGAGACAGAGAGAGACAGAGAGAGAGAGAGAGAGAGAGAGAGAGAGAGAGAGAGAGAGAGAGAGAGAGAGAGAGCGCACAGGGAAAAACTTTAAGCAGAAAAACATAGTTTGAAGGAAGGAAGGATATATAGCTCAGTAGCAAAGTGCTTCTCTAGTAAGGCAAGTGTAACTTCCTGGGTTTGATCCCAATACTCCTCCCAAAAAACAAACCCAACAAGGCTAGGCACCGTTGCTCATGCTTATAATCTTAGCTACTCAGGAGGCTGAGATCTGAGGATTGCAGCTGGAAGCTAGCCTAGGCAGGAAAGTCTGTGAGACTCTTATCTCCAATTAACCACCAGAAAATTGGAAGTGGTGCTGTGGCTCAAGTGGTAGAGTGAGCTGAAGAGCTGACTGACAGCTCAGAGACTCAAGAGTTTAAAACCCACAACCGACAAAAGAAAATAAATAAAAATAAAACCTTAAAACCTAGTAACAACAAAAACCAATTTAGGGGCTACAGGAATATTTCCCAAGTATGGTGCCTGCCTAGCAGTTGTTCAGCAACCCTGAGTTCAAACAGATAAACTATGCACATATTACCTATTACATAAGTAATATAAGTTAAATATATAATATTTCTCTATGATACAAAAATGACCAACAAACGATGTGAAAAGATATTCAATATTACTGCATCACTGATTATTAGGAAAATGTTAATCAAAATCACAAAATGGCCATGCCCTTGTGGCTCCTATGTCTGTAATCCTAGCCACTCTGGAAGCTGAGCTCTAAGGCTCATGGTTCAAAGTCAGCCCAGGCAGGAACATCCATGAGACTCAGAAAACCTGAAGTGGCACTGTGGCTCAAAGTGGTAGATCTCTCAGCTTTGAGCAAAAGAGCTCAGATACAGAACCCAGGCTCTGAGGTTCAAGCCCCAAGACCAACAAAAACAAAAAAAACTACAAAATGAAGCTGGGTGCAAGTGGCTTACACCTGTAATCCTAGCTGAGGATCAGGGTTTGAAGCCAGCCCAGGCAGGAAAGTCTGTCTCTAACAAAAAAGGCTGGAAGTCGCACTGTGGCTCAAGTGGTAGAGTGCTCAGGGACAGTAGCCAGGACCTGGGTTCAAGCCCAGGACCAGGAAAAAAAAAATTATCTCCCACCACAAGGATGTCCATTATCAAAAAGTACAAAAATATCAATGTTAGCAAAGTAAATGGCACTTTTGTATGCTGCTCACAGAGATGTAAAATGATGTGACCACTATGTAAAACATGATAGTTCATCAAAGGAATGAAAACAGAATTATATGATCCAGAAATTCCACTTGAGAGTATACACTCAAAACAATTAAAGCAATGTCTAAGAGATAATTGTCTATTCACAATAGCTGAAAGATAGAGCAATCCAAGTATCCACTGACAGCTAAATAAATGAACAAAATATGGCAAAAAGAAAAGATGACAAATACAGGTGAGCCTTGAGGACATTATGTTAATAGTAAAAAATAAAAATACTGCATGAGGGTTGGGAATGTGGCTTAGTGGTAAGAGTGCTTGCCTAGCATGCATGAAGCCCTGAATTTGATTTCTCAGTGCTACATACACAGAAAAAGCCGGAAGTGACGCAGTGGCTCAAGTGGTAAGAGTGCTAACCCCTGACTGGGCACCAGTGACTCACGCCTGTAATCCTAGCTACTTAGAAGGCTGAGATCTGAGGATCGAGGTTCGAAGCCAGCCCGGACAGGAAAGTCGTGAAACTCTTATCTCCAATAAACCACCAGAAAACCGGAAGTGGCATTGTAGCTCAAGTGGTAGAGCGCTCACCTTGAGCTGAAGAGCTGAGGAACAGTGTTCAGGCCCAGAGTTCAAGCCTCACGACAAAAAAAAAAAAAAAAAGATTGCTAACCCCAAGCAAAAAAAGACCAGGGACAGTGCTCAAACCCTAAGTTCAAGCCCTAGGACTGGCAATATGTATTACCTATCTCTCTCTATATATATATTTGCATGATTCTATTTAAATAAAGTATCTAGTCAGTGAAACCTGCCAATCTCTGGGGTGTTGTACAGATCTAGTTTTGCAACACAAAAGCTCTGAAAATTTACAATAATGTAGCTGGACACCACTGGCTCACCTCTGTAACCTTAGCTACTCAGGAGACTGAGATCTGAGAATCAGCATCTGAAGCCAGACTATGAAGGAAAGTGAAGCTCAAGTGGTAGAGTGCTAGCTTTGATCAGAGACAGCCAAGTGAGACATGAGGCCCTGAGTTCAATACCCAGTATGAGAATGTATACACACACAAAGACAAACCACAACTCTCAGAAATTTTATAAACACTGTAAGATCAAAAATTAAATTTTAGTTTGACATGTGTTTATATGCTTTAAATTCTTAATCAAATTAATCTGGCAGAGCACCAGTGGCTCTTACCTTATTCCTACCTAGTCAAGAGGCTGAGATCTGAAGATCGTCTGTGACTTTTATCTCCAATAAACCAGCAAAAAGTTGGAAGTGGAACTGTGGCTTAAGTTATAAAACACTGTCTTGAACAAAAAAAGCTCAGGGACAGTGCCTAGGCTCTGAGTTGAAGCCCCAGGACTAGTATTTTAAAAAAATAAAATAAGGGCTGGGAATGGGGCTTAGTGGTAGAATGCTGACCTGGCATACATGAAGCCCTGAAGCCTTGGGTTCAATTCCTCAGTACCACATAAATAGAAAAAGCCAGTGGTGCTGTGGCTCAAGTAGTAGAGTGCTAGCTTTGAGCAAAAGAAGCTCGGGGGCAGTGTCCAGGCCCTGAGTTCAAGTCCCACAACTGGCTAGATAAAATAAAAGCAGAGATGTGGGCTGGGAATGTGGCTTAGTGGTAGAGGACTTGCCTCTCACGCATGAAGCCCTGGGTTCAATTGCTCAGTACCACATATACAGAAAAAGCTGGAAGTGGTGCTATGGCTCAAGTGGTGGAATGCTAGCCTTGAACAAAAGAAGTTCAAGGACAGTGCCCAGCCCAGACTTCAAGGCCCAGGACTGGCAAAAAAAGAAAAAAATAGACATGCTTAAATCTTTCATCACACTCCTATGACAAATGACACTAAACAGATTTTATATATACTGACATCATAAAATGCTTTTCAGTATTGATTATACTCATTTGGATGCATGAAGTTCATCAAAGCTCCAGTGAGCCATTGGCATTCAGCTTCATTAGAAC
Organism: Dipodomys spectabilis; assembly: GCF_019054845.1. Taxonomy (NCBI): domain Eukaryota; kingdom Metazoa; phylum Chordata; class Mammalia; order Rodentia; family Heteromyidae; genus Dipodomys; species Dipodomys spectabilis. The sequence continues at coordinate 7,491,403 of NW_024870720.1, read as the reverse complement.
TCTTTTTTTTTTTTTTGGTCGGTCGTGGGGCTTTAACTCTGGGCTTGGGCGCTGTCCCTGTGCTCTTCAGCTCAAGGTGAGCATTCTACCACTTAAGCCACAGCACCACTTCTGGTTTTTCTAGTGGTTTATTGGAGATATGAGTCTCACAGATTTTCCTGCCCGGGCTGGCTTTGAACCGTGATCCTCAGATCTCAGCCTCCTGAGTAGCTAGGATTACAGGCGTGAGCCATGGGTGCTAGGCTTCATTAGAATTCTTATCTCCAATTAACTACCAAAAAAGTAAAAGTGGAGCTGTGGCTCAAGGGACAGAGCTCCAGCTTTGAGTGAAAACCTAAGACATAGAGACTGGGCCGTGAATTCAAGCCCTAGACCACACAAAAATAACCAGGTGCTGTGGTGACTTGCTTGTAATCCTAGCTACTGAGGAGGCTGAGATCAGAAGCCAGCCTAGTTCTAGAACTTCCAAACTCCAGAACCAGCACCAAAAAAAAGGGGGGGAGGGAGAATCTGGGAAGGTGGCTCAGTGGTACAGTGCTTGCCTCACATGCATGAGGCCCTGGGTTCAATTCCTCAACACCACATAAACAGAAAAAGCTAAAAGTGGGGCTGTGGCTCAAGTGCTAGCCTTGAGCTGAAGAGCTCAGGGACAGCATCCAGGCCCAGAGTTCAAGACCCATGACCAACCAAAAAAATATGGGGGCGGGGGAGGGGCTGGCTCAGTGGTAGAATGCTTGCCTTGCATGCATGAGGCCCTGGGTTCAATTCCTCAGCACCATACTAGCAGAAAAAGCCAGAAGTGGCTTTGTGGCTCAAGTGGTAGAGCACTAGCCTTGAGCTGAAGAGCTGAGGGACAGCGCCCAGGCCCTGAGTTCAGAGCCCGCAACCAGAAAAAAAAAAAAAAAATCTCATCTCTTGTACAGCATCTTTACAATAAATTTTTTAAAAGTGGTTGATGATTAACTGTTGCTTACTTCCATCAACTATGTCCATTTTTCTAAATTTTCACAGAAAAGCAAGAATTGTCTTATATTCCTAATATTTATAAACTGTAAACTTTCATTACCTTATTTTGTCATCATCTAAAACTATACCTTCCCAAAAAATGATTTCATATATCCCAGATTTCCAGATTCCTAACTTTCTTGAAGTTCAAGTACCCCAAACCCAAGATTCAGAAATGTTAAGTCCCAATGTCACCCATCTCTCATTATCAACCATTTCTAATGTCCTCACTTCCCTTGTTATTCAATTTAGATTCCAGAGACATTTGTTACACTCATCCTCTTGTAATATATAACCCTGATGTTTCTTCCTTCATGGTACATAAAGCCCCAAAGCTAGTTAAACTCACTTCTCAATTAACTAAAAAAAAAAAAAAAACCTTCCTGTATTGGCCCCAAGCACCAAAGCTAGAGGAAAACACACAACCATCATTAATTGGTCTCATGTTAAGTGAAGACCACAAATCCCAAATGGAAGTTTAACACTACCCTAAGTAACTCTGTTCCTATTAAAGATTATCCACTGATGCTACAAATACCATTCCCCCTCCATTCAAGGACTTTGCACCTTTCCTGACAATAGTGGGAGGGGCGGTGTTATTACCCTCTAGCATAGTCAGTATCACTTGCCCATCAACACACTAACGCCCTAATGCCTACCAAAGTTTTCTTAAAGACCACCCCCCCCTCCCCAAACCCAGTGTTCTCCAGCTATGGGCTCTCTTCTCGGCTTTCCTACTAAAGTAAAACTCCTTAACAGAGTTAACCTATTTGCCACTTTAATTCCCCAAGCAACCATGCCAATCACTTTTTGTTTGTGAGGGAATACAGGTACTGGGCAATGGTTCTTAGGCTTTTTCACTCAAGGCTGGCACTATAACCATTTGACCCACAGTTCCACTTCTGGCTTTTTGGTGGTTCAGACTTTTGGGGGTTTTTTGTCGATCATGGGGGCTGAACTCAGGGCTTGGGAGCTGCCCTGAGCCTGCACTCAAAAATAGCACACTACTACTTTGAGCCACAGTGCCACTTCTGGTTTTCTGGTGGTTAACTGGAGCTAAAGAGTTTCATGGACTTTCCTCTTTCCTGCACAGGCTAGCTTTGAACTGCGATCCTCAGCAGCTAATATGACAGGCATGAGCACATCCATAGCCCAATTTTTCTCTTTTTTTTTTTTTTTTAAATACTTTTTTGGGTCCGGCCATGGGGCCTCAACTCTGGGCCTGGGCACTGTCCCTCAGCTCTTCAGCTCAAGGCTAGCACTCTACCACTTTAGCCACAGCGCCATTTCTGCCTTTTTTTCTTTTTGCTTATGTGGTGCTGAGGAATCGAACCCAGGGCCTCATGCATGCAAGGCAAGTGCTTTACCACTGAGCCACCTTCCCAGCCCCTAGAGCCCAATTTTTCATTCTGCACAAAGCTCTTCCACTATCATCCACCAACAAAAACAGGAAGGGGAGGGGCTGGGGAAGGAGAGAGGTTTCACCGTGACATTCTCACATAGATACATGTATCCCAATCAGTTTTCCCCTTTATATTTTATTTTCTTGTGCCAGTACTACACTAGGACTTGAACCCAGGGCTTCGTACTATTGCAGTACCAACTGCACCACTCTTTCACTTGTGGCTTTTTCCTGGTTTAGTGGCAATAAGAGTCTCACAGATTTGTCCACAGCTGGCTTGGAACTGTGATCCTCAGATATCAGCTTCATGGTAGTTAGCATTACAGTTATGAGCTATGGGTACCCTAAGTCCAAAATTTTAACACTCTGTTCCAATTAAGAACATTCTTGTCAAGGATAAAGATGATCAACATGTTCCAAATACAATAATTATTTTCCACTTTCCACAGCATAACATGGACTACTTTGCTTCTCTTGGCTTCAATAACATCAAGTACACAAACTACAGATTTTCTTAATATAATTAATAGCTCACTCAGTCTTCTATTGGTTCCTCTCAGGCCAACTTCAGAATGTACAAGGGGACCAGAAAACAAGAAACAAAAACAAACAAAAAAACACTTCACCATAGAATCCTTCTTTTTCTAAAACAATTTCTCCTAAGTTCTCCAGTCTCACATATTCAACCACTAACTTTAAAATCTAAAAATGAGCAGGGCGCAAATGGCTCATGCCTGTGATCTGAGCTACTCAGAAGGCTGAGATCTAAGGATCACAGTTCAAAGCCAGCCCAGGTAGGAAAGTCTGTGAGACTCTTTTCTCCAATTAACCACCAGAAAACCAGACGTGGCACTGTGGCTCAAGTGGTAGAGTAAACACCTTGAGCTGAAGAGCCTCAGGGATAGCACCCAGGCCCAGAGTTCAAGTCCCACGACGGATCAAAAACAAAAAACTAAAAATAAGGGCTAGGAATGTGGCTTAGTGGTAGGGTGCTTGCCTAGCAGCCTGAAGCCCTGGGTTCAATTCCTCAGTGCCACATAAAGAGAAAAAGCCAGGGGGCTGGGAAGGTGGCTCAGTGGTAGAGTGCTTGCCTTGCATGCCTGAGGCCCTGGGTTCGATTCCTCAGCAAAAAAAGAAAAAAGCCGGAGGTGGCGCTGTGGCTCAAGTGGTAGAGCGCTAGCCTTGAGCTGAAGAGCTGAGGGACAGCGCCCAGGCCCAGAGTTCAGGCCCCACGACCGGACCTCCCCCCCCCCCAAAAAAAGAGAGAAAAGGCCGGAAATGGTACTCTAACTCAAGTGTAGAACCCTAACCTTGAGCACAGAGACACTCAAGTACAGTGCCCAGGCCCTGAGTTCAAACTCCAGGACCAGCAAGGGGAGAAAAAAGCCTAAAAATGACAAAGATAAATTCTTGCAGTTTCACATAATTCAAAACTCGCTCTCCATACTCTATCTCAGAAATTAGCAAAAGAAAAAAAATAAGTGTCCTGGAGACTGAAATCTGAGGATAGCAGTTCAAAGACAGTCAGGGCAGGAAAGTCCATCAGACTTTCCAATTAACCACCAAAAAAATCCAGAAGTGGAGCTATGGCACAAGTGGTAGAGCCTTAGCCTTAAGAAAAAAGTTCAGCGCGTGCCCAGGTCTAAAGTCAAACCTAGGGAGTTAGGGAGTGGGATATGGTTGTGGAAAATAGATGTCCTTCTAATATCTACACGGTTCTATTATCTTTACCTTTTACAGTATCTTCAACTCCCTAATTCAACTCTATTCCAGAGCTACAAGAGTCATTGTGGCATATGCAACCTCGGTTTACCAAATGATTGTCCTAAAGCAGTCTAGGTTACATCACAAGTATGAGGCCAAACTAGGCATATAATCAGATCATATTTACATTTAAAAATATATATAAGGGGGCTGGGAAGGTGGCTCAGTGGTAGAGCACTTGCCTTGCATGCATGATGCCCTGGGTTCGATTCCTCACCTTGAGCTGAAGAGCTGAGGGACAGTGCCCAAGCCCAGAGTTCAAGCCCCATGACTGAAAAAAAAAGTGTGTGTGCATATATATGTATGTATGTCTATGTGTATGTGTGTGTAGTCTCTCTCTTTCACTAATAAAATCCTGATTTTTAACTTGGGAGCAATATGCTCAGCCAATTCATATTGCTTATTTTTCTCAAATTCAGATTATGAAAGTCACAGTTTTCAAAAAGTAAAAACAAAAATCATTAGGACTTCAAAGAAAGCTCTTAAAATGAGACAGAAGTCAGTTGGCATGTGTCTTATCTCTCTACCTTTCTGATGTTTAGTTGTCAAGACTGCTAACAGCCATTTTGATAGAATAAAGGCAAAGGTCACATTCCCAAGACAACCCTAAGAAAAAATTATATTAAATGTGAGAAGTAAGTCTATTAAATAGGTGCAATGACATACACTTTTAATTCTAGGTCTCAGGAGGTGGATGAAGAATAAGACAAGTCCAATGCTAGCCTGCACTTTACACAGTAAATTTAAGGCCATATACACAACGGGATCTGGTCTCAAAACAGAAAAAAAACAAGTTGATTAAAAAAAAAAAAGTTGTAGTCAATTAACACTAAAGCTACCAACCCAACTGTGCTGTAGTACGTCCTCCAGATGTCCTATTTGTCTAAAACATAACTACTTTCTTTTGTTATATTAGCAAACAATATCTACTTTCTAGATCCTTTTTTCTTACATCTTCAACCTCAATTCATTCTTCATATATCAAAGTAGTCTTCAATGCTGGTGGCTCACGGTTGTAATCTTACCTACTTGAGAGGCTGTGATCTGAGGATCTGGGCTCAAAACTAACCTGTACAGAAAGTCTGAGATTTTTTTTCCCTCCAATAAAACACCAAAGACCCTGAAGTTAGCAGGGCACTGATAGTTCATGGCTGTAATCCTAGCTACTCAGGAGGCTGAGATCTGAGGATTGTGGTTGGAAATCAGCCCAGGCAGGAAAGTCTGTGAGATTATTTATCTCCAATTAACCACCAGAAAAGAAGCTGTGGCTCCCCGTGGTAGAGTGTTGGTCTTGAATACACAAAAAAGCTCAGGGACAGTGCTGAGGCCCTGAGTTCAAGACCCAAGACAGACCAAAAAAAAAAAAAGTGGGGCTGGGAAGGTGGCTCAGTGGTAGAGTGCTTGTCTTGCATGCATGAGGCCCTGGGTTCAATTCCTAAGCACCACATAAGCAGAAAAAGCCTGAAGTGGCGCTGTGGCTCAAGTGGTAGAGCGCTAGCCTTGAGCTGAAGAATAGCACCCAGGCCCAGAGATCAGGCCTTAAGACCAGCAAAAAAGTAAAAAGAAAAAGCTCAGGGACAGTGCTCAGGCCCTATGTGCACGAGCATGCATGCATACACACACACACACAAATGGTAAACTGTACAAAGTAGTGCAAAGCTATTAGCACAAAACTAAGAAGAGGGAAGAGGACTGTAAATCTGAGACCCTGGGATACATAACCAGACTCCTATCAAGGGAAAAAAAGGAAAGTGCCCCACAAACTTTTTTATTGCTTTAATCCATGCAATGGTTTTTCAGTCACTTCAAATTTAACTATTTACCCTGGGCTCAGGAAAATTTATGTAATCTTGCTCACACCTACTTTTTTTTTTTTTTTTTGGTCATGGGGCTTGAACTCAGGGCCTGGGCCCTGTTCTTGAGTTTTTCTGTTCAAGGCTAGTGCTCTACCACTTTTTTTTTCCGGGGGGGGGGGGGGGGGGGGGGGGAGTCCCTGAGCTTCTTTTGCTCAAGGCTAGCACTCTATCACTTGAACCACAGCCTTTTCTGTTTATGTGGCTTCATGCATGCTAAGCAAGCACTCTACCACTAAGCCATATTCCCAGCCCACTGTTCTCCTATTTTGGTTTTCTGGTGGCTAATTAAGAGTCTCATGTACTTTCCTGCCCTGGTGGGCTCTGAACTTGCAGCCTCAGATCTCAGCCTCCTGAGTAGCTAGGGTTACAGGCCTGAACCACCAGCCTCTGGCCCAACTGAATCAATCATTCACTTTTGACCACAATATAAAAGTCACAGTTTGAGTTAATTCATTTCTACTTTCTTTTGGTCTCTTATAGGGCTTCAACTCAGAGCCTGGGCACTGTCCATGAGCTTTTTCATTCAAGGACAGCACTCAACCACTTTTTCCTTTCCAGGCTGGCATCTAACCATGATTCTCAGATCTCAGCTTCCTAAGTATCTAGGATTACAGGCATAAGCCACCAGCACCTGGCTCATACCCTTTTGAGTCAGCATTATTTTTCTAATTTGGAATGCTCTTTCTCTATAGCTTGATCATTAATATTATCAACATCTAAAATCGGACATCCAAGCAAGATTAACTAATCAGTTTTATTTAAATAGTGTGTATATATATATATATACGTATGTGTATATATATATATATATATATATATATATACATACGTGTATATATATTTTTTGGGTCCAGTTGTGGGGCCTGAACTCTGGGCCTGGGTGCTGACCCTTAAGCTCTTAAGCTCAAGGCTAGCACTCTACCACTTGAGCCACAGTGCCACTTCCGGCTTTTTTTTTCTTTTGCTTATGTGGTGCTGAGGAATCAAACCCAGGGCCTCATGCATTTCAAGGCAAGCGCTCTACCACTGAGCCACCTTCCCAGCCCAGTAGTATATTTCTTTTCCAGGTATATATCCATTTATATATCACCAATCCATATACACACACCTATATATATCACCAATACATAACCATGATGCCTTAGGGTGTCAGTTGTGGTGCTTGAACCCAGGGCCTAAACACTATTGCTAAGCTTTTATTGCTCAAGGCTAGTGCTCTACCACTGTGAGCCTTGGTTCCACTTCCAGTTTTTTGGGGGGTTAACAAGATAGAAGAATTTCCTCCAGGGCTAGCTTTGAACCACGATCCTCAAATGTCAGCCTCCTGAATGTGAGGCATTGAGGCACTTGCACCGAGCTTCAAAAAATATTTTTTTGTTGTTGTTGGTCATGGGGCTGGAACTCTGGGCCTGGGCACTATCCCTCAGCTCTTCAGCTTAAGGCTAGTGCTATACCACTTTGAGCCACAGCACCACTTCCGGTTTTCTGGTGGTTAACTGGAGATAACAGTCTCATGAACTTTCCTGCTCCTGCTAGGGCTGGCTTTGACTCTCAGATTTCAGCCTCCTAATTAGCTAGGATTATAGGCGTATGCTACTGGCGCCCCACTCAAATATTTCTTAAGGAGTCCATGATGCAAAGACAAACCAGTCTGTCTACTCTTGAAAAGTTCAGTTTTCTAGGAGAAGACATTTTTTTTGGCCAGTCCTCAGGCTTGAACTCAAGAGCCTGGGCACTGTCCCTGAGCTTCTTTTGTTCAATGCTAGCACTCTACCACTTGAGCCACAGCGCCACTTGCAGCTTTTTCTGTTTATGTAGTACTGAGGAATAGAATCGAGGGCTTCATGCATGCTATGCAAGCACTCTACCACTAAGCTATATTCCCAGGCCCGGAAAAAAAACATTTTCAAATGCATAAAACACACTTAAAATTACAGTCCAAGCTAGGCACTATTGGTTCACACCTGTAATCCTAGCTACTCAAGAGGCTGAGATCTGAGGATCATGGTTCAAATCCAGCCCAAACAGGAAATACTGTGAGACTATTATCTCCAATTAACCACCAAAAAACTCCAAGTGGAGCTGTGGCTCAAGTACTGAGCACTAGCCATGAGCAAAACCAGCTCAGAGATGGCACCTATGCCTTGAGTTCAAGCTTCAGATTAGTACTCAAAAAAACAAAAAGAAAGAGAGGGAGAAAGAAAGAAAAGAAAAAGAAAAAAGGGGGGGACATAAATTTTAACATAGTTCCCTCTATTTCCCAATTTGCTATATAATTATAGCAAAAGTAGACAAGCAAACTTGCTATCTACTTAAGAAGGGAAAGCAATTAAAAACTTCCTATAATTTATTGTATAGCTTATCAGCTTTGTTTTTAATTTTACTTTTGGTTGGTCGTAGGGCTTGAACTCTGGGCTTGAGTGCTGTCTTTGTACTCCTTAGCTCAAGGCAAGCACTCTACTACCACAGCACCACTTCCTGTATAGATTATCAACTTTTTACGTGCATATAATATATAACTAAATTCCAACCCATCCTCCAAGTGTAAGGATTATTTTCAACCAACTCTCTAAGGTTAAGTTACCATATCCTTACAGCTCCCTTATTTAAACTTGAAAAGCATTCAATAAATATCTAGTAAAAAAATGAAAAAAAAACAAGACAATTGTAAAAGTGGGACTAGGGAGTGGTTGAAATGGTAGAGGGTCTGCCTAGCAGGCATGATGCCCTGAGTTCACACCACAGTAGCAAAAGTGAAGGGGAGGAGTCCACAGGAACACATATCATTTATACTACATAGATGCCCCTTGAGGGATCCTACGAGAAAAACTATAATAAGAGTAAAAAGGATTATCCTCTAACAATCTTGCTTCCCAGTTTTTTACTTGGACATTCCATCATTAAAATTCAGGACTTTAACCACATTACTAACCTACATATAGAACAAATATCCGACTTTCCGTGGAGGTACCACCATTGCCAACATATTCAATTCTTCCTAGCCTCAAAAGCCAGGCACCAGTGGCTCAAGTCTGTAATCCTAGCTACTTAGGAGGCTGGGATCTGAGGGTCATGGTTCAAAACCAGCCTGGGCAGGAAAGGCTGTGAGACTCTTATCTCCAATTAACCACCAGAAAACCAAAAGTGGTAGAGCACTAGCCTTGAGCTGAGGAGCTTAGGGACAGTGCCCAGGCCCAGAGTTCAAGCCTTACAACTGACAACCCCATCCCACCCCCCCACCCCCGCCAAAAAAATAAAGCCAAGGCAGAGAGCAACTGCCATGTGGCAAAGATGGCTGACAAAGGGGAATGAAAAAGGATCCCTTTAGTTCCAGAAAATCTCCCGAAAAAGAGTCCTCAAAGCCACTCAAGCAAAGCAAGCACTTTTGGCAAAGGAGAGGAAAGGAAAAGCCACTCAAGTTTAAGAGACTGGAATCTTTTCTACGTGGTGTGTGTGTCAGACCTCCTCTGGTAGTGAAACTTCGTGCTTTACAAGTTCCTGATAAACATACTTTGGCCTTTGTTACACTCATCAAAAGAATTGTTCAGGGTGAGTTTACTGCTGCAGATGACCACAAGACTTCACTGTCGAAACTGTTTAGCAGTGTCTTTGTCAAAGTCACTCCCCATAAATAAAAATAGTGGAACCTTATGTGACTTGGGTATTTCTGAATCTGAAGTCTGTAGAACTCATCCTGAAAGGCAGACAAGCAAAGGTTCAAAGTAAGATCATTCCTCTATAAGAAGGATGGCCAATAGACACATGAAGAAATGCTCAACCTCTCTAGCCATAAAAGAAATGCAAATCAAAACAACACTGAGATACCACCGCACCCCAGTCATAATGGCTATAATCAAGAACTCTAATAACAACAGATGCTGGAGGGGATGTGGACAGAAGGGAACCCTACTGCATTGTTGGTGGGAGTGTAAACTTGTTCAACCACTTTGGAAAGTAGTATGGAGGTTCCTCAAAAGACTCCACACAGAGCTCCCTCCCCTATGACCCAGAAATCCCACTTCTGGGCATTTACTCAAATGATCACAAACAAGACCATACTAAAGCTACCAGCACAACTATGTTTATTGCAGCATTATTTACCATAGCTAAGATATAGAACCAAGCCAGATGCCCCTCAGTAGATGAATGGATCAAGAAAATGGAATTCTATGCCTCCATCAGAAAGAATGACATGGCCCCATTTGTTAGGAAATGCAAAGACTTGGAAAAAATTTTATTAAGTGAAGTAAGCCAGGCCCAAAGAAACATAGGTCCTATGGTTTCCCTTATTTGCAATAACTAGTATATATCTGAGACAAGCAGAAAAGGTCAGATAAGTTGATGGTAGGTGAAATGAACCCCAAGTAAGTATTCAAATGTTTTTTTCTTTCATGCGATTGTTTCTAACATATTTATACGATGATTTCTTTGTTGCTTTGTATGTCCCTCCCCCATGGTATAACCCCTATTCTCACTGTATTTGCATTTTGTATTTGATGATGTGGAGGGGAAGGGCAAAAACAAATTGTTTAAATAGGGATACAGGTGGACCCATTGCAACAATGAGATGTACAAGTCGTTATGCTGAAATACGAACTTTATAACTTTGGGGAGGGATGGGAAAGGATGGGGGTATGGGAAAGGGAAACAAAGGAGGAGGCAACAATGCTTGATAAGAAATGTACTCATTATCTTGCCCATGTAATTGTAACCCCTCTGTACGGTATTTTCACAATTTTAAAAAAAAAAAAAGATCATTCCTCTAACAGACAATATTTTGACTAAGGAGGACCTGGGGAAATTTGATGTCATTTGCCTAGAAGACCCCATTCATAAAATTGCCTTCCCAGGAAGTATTTCCAACATATCTCTTGGTTCTTTTGCCTTTTCCCTCTGTTGCCCATCATGTTTACAAAAAAATAGAGTGGGTTTCCTCAAGGAAATGAGCTCACTTGGCTATCAGGGCAGACTGGCTATTGTGGTGAAGGCATCAATCAGCTCATCTTCCAGCTGAACTAGACTCAAGACTAGACTAGAGCCTGCTTGCAGAATGTTGAAGGAGAAAGGACAGTTATGATCTAGGAAGGCATCTCATTATGCCTAGACTTGAGGAATAGTTCTATCATTTTCCTCATTGGCTGCTATCTCAAATCAATATTTACCTAAATGAAGGAAGGAGTTGTTTTGACTCTATCATGTCTTCTATCTTGGGGTTTAGTGTTATGAATGAATAATCTAAGTAATATGTACAAGATTTGCACCACACTCAAGCTTGTGGTATACTGGGAGTTCTAGGGCCTTCTTTTAAAATGACTTAAAAGGGCTGGGAAGGTGGCTCAGTGGTAGAGTGCTTGCCTTGCATGCATGAGGCCCAGGGTTTAATTCCTCAGCACCACATACACAGAAAAAGCCAGGAGTGGTGCTGTGGCTTAAGTGGTAGAACACATTAGCCTTGAGCTGAAGAGCTGAGGGACACCGCCCAGGCCGAGAGTTCAGGCCCACAACTGACAAAAAAAAAATAATAAATAAAATAAAATGCCTTAAAAACAAGTGCTCAAGCTGGGTGCCAGTGGCTCATGCCTATAACCCAAGCTACTTAGGAGGCTGAGATCTGAGGATCACAGTTCAAAGCCAGCCCAGGCCATGAGATTCTTATCTCCAATTTGCCACCAGAAAACCGGAAGTGGTGCTGTGGCTCAAATGGTACAATGTTTGCCTTGAGCTGAAGATCTCAGGGACAGCACCCAGGCCCAGAATTCAAGCCCCAAGATGGTCCAAAAAAACAAACAAAAAGCAAGTGCTCGGTTTTCTCTGCTGTGAGTACATGTTCTAGCCTCATTGCCAGCTTAATAAGGTCTCAGGCTTGCCTATCTCCAGTAGTATTTGAATCCTAGACTGCAGTCTTTTTCTTTTTCTTTTTTTTTTGTCGGACGTGGGGCTTGAACTCTGGGCCTGGGCACTGTCCCTCAGCTCTTCAGCTCAAGGCGAGTGCTCTACCACTTGAGCTACAGCTCCACTTCCGGTTTTCTGGTGGTTTATTGGAGATAGGAGTCTCATGGTCTCTCCTGCCCGGGCTGGCTTTGAACCGCGATCCTCAGATCTCAGCATCCTGAGTAGCTAGGACCAGCGCCAGGCGACTGCAGTCTTTTTCTTTAGCTTAGAATGAGAAGGAGAGAGCCTTTACCAAAAATTTACATACTCAGAATATACCTGGAAAAACAAAAAAGCTTTTATAAAGCTGGTTGCGAGTGGCTCATGCCTGTAATACTAGCTACTCAGGAGGCTGAGATCTGAGGATCGCAGTTGAAAGCCAGCCCGGGCAGGAAAGTCCATGATATTCTTATCTCCAATTAACCACCAGAAAACCAAAAGTGGCACTGTGGCTCAAGTGGTAGAGCACTAGCCTTGAGCTGAAGAGCACAGGGACAGCACCCAGGCCCAGAGTTCAGGCCCCACGACCGGACCCAAAAAAAAAAAAAAAGTAGTTCAGACAGTGCCCTCACTGGACCTCACAGGACCAGGAAAATACAAATAAAAATAAAGAATATCTGACACATCCACTAACTAGGGCTATGGATGTAACTCACTGATAGTGCTACATTTGCCTAGCATGTGTGTGGACCTGGATTTGATTTGGTTTAGCCAGTTAATTTAGCAGCAAAGCATGGCATATTGTAATTTGTGTACTCTGGAATCTGAAAGAGGAAGGCTGCAAGTTCCAGAGTAACCTGTATTATACATAAGGCTAAGGGCAGCCTGGGCTACTTTACTTTGGAAGATCTTATTTCACAATAAAAGAATGGTGAAGATACTGGTGTTTCGTGCCTATCTATAATCCTATCTATTCAGGAGGCTGAGATTTGAGGATCCATATTCAATGCTAGCTTGGGCAAAAAAATTCCTGAGACTCATCTCTAATTAAACACCAAAAAATTGGCTCAAGTAATAAAGGACCAAGCCTTGAGTAAAGAAGGTAAGGGAGAGCACTTTGGGGCATTTATCCAAAAGATTTACAAGTTAGCCGGGCACTAGTGGCTCACGCCTGTAATCCTAGCTACTCAGGAGGCTGAGATTTGAGGATCACAGTACAAAGCCAACCCAGGCAGGAAAGTCTGTGAGACTTTTATCTCCAACAAACCACCAGAAAACCAGAAGTGGCACTGTGGCTCAAATGGTAGAGTGCTACCCTTGAGCTGAAGAGGGAGGGACAGCACCCAGGCCCAGAGTTCAAGCCCATGACCGGCCCCCGTCCTACCAAAAAAGATTTACTAACTTAGGACACAGTAAAGACATATATCCTTGCCCAATGCTGCAGCATTCACCATAGTCAAATTATAGAAATAGTTCAGATGCCCTATAATGGATGACTGAATAAAGAAAATAGGTGGGTGGGGTGGCTCATACCTGTAAGCCCAGTTTCTGAAAAGGCAGAGATGAGGATGGTTATTGCCAGCTGAGCAGGAAATGTCTGTGAGCCTTTTTTTTTTTGCTAGTCCTAAGGCAAATGTGGGGCTATATATAATTCAAGTGGTACAAAGCTAGCCTTAAATGAAAAAGCTAAGGGACACCTAGGCCTCAAGTTCAAACCCTCATACTAGTACCAAGAAAATGTAATGTTTGTCGGGCGCTGGTGGCTCACGCCTGTAATCCTAGCTACTCAGGAGGCTGAGATCTGAGGATCGCGGTTCAAAGCCAGCCCGGGCAGGAGAGACCTTGAGACTCCTATCTCCAATAAACCATCAGAAAACCGGTAGTGGCGCTGTAGCTCAAGTGGTAGAGCACTCGCCTTGAGCTGAAGAGCTGAGGGACAGCGCCCAGGCCCAGAGTTCAAGCCCCACGACCGACAAACAAAAAAAAAAAAAAAGAAAAAAAAGAAAGAAAATGTAATGTTTGGGTTGGGAATGTGCCTTAGTGGTAAAGTGCTTGCTTAGTATGCCTTGAGCAAAAGAAGCTCAGGGACAGTGCCCAGGCCCTGAGTTCAAGCCCCAGGACTGGCAAAAAAGTATATAATGTACATAAACATACTTACATATGTGTACATATATACTATATGTATATATACTATATACTATATAATTATTATTTAGTGTATAGTATATAATAGCTATATAATAAATATAAATATATAGTGCATTATTTATACATACACAATAGGACTACAAAGTCAAATTACTACTACTAGTTTCAGTATAGTGGTTACTTCTAAGGAAGAAGAAAACAGGAAAATAGTGGCTAAGTGAGCCCAATGTACATACTTACACATGGTTTACTTCACTAGGGAAATGGGCTGACTAGTATGAAAATGTTAAAATCTTCTCAGTGTTTCTTTAAAAATAATGAACACCGGATTCATGTAATTGTAATCCCTCTGTACATCACCTCTATACTAATAATAAACAAATTAATTTTAAAAAACGAGTGGCACTGTGGCTCAAAGTGAGTAGAGTATTAGCCTTGAGCAAAAAAGCTCAGGAACAGCACTTAGGCCCTGAGTTCAAGCCTTGTAACTGACTCCCTCTTCCCCCCCCAAAAAAAGCTCAGGCTGGGAATGTGACTTAGTGGTATAGTGCTTGCCTAGCATGGATGAGGACCTGGGTTTGATTCCTTAGTACCATTATAAACAGAAAAAGCTAGAAGTGGTACTGTGGCTCAAAGGATACAGACAGGCTCAACAACAGAACCCAGGTCCTGAGTTCAAGCCCCAGGACTGGCAAAAAATAAATAAATAAAACAAATTAGAAGACGGGCAATGACTACTTATACTTATACAACTACTCAGGAGGCTGAGATCTGATCTGAGAATGGTGCTTTAAAGTCAGCCCAGGTAGATAAGTAGTGCAATTCTTTATCTCCAATGAACTATTAAAAAAAAAAAGCCAGAAATGGAGCAGTGGCTCAAAGCAATAGAGCACTAGCCTTGAGCCTAAGCTCAGGCACTGAGTTCAAGTCCCAGGACTTGCAACAACAACAACAAAAAAAAAAAAAAATAGAAGCTAGGCACAAAAAAACACAAGTTCAATAAACCTTTACAGGTACTACTTAATGAGTTTAAACTAACATCAAATAAGGTTGTGCTCAAATCCTTTAATCAATAATACAAACTAGACTCAATTTCCTTTTTGGTACCAATCTTAATTAGGGCCTGGTGTTGGCCCTGAACTTTGTGCTTGAACCACAGTTCCAAATTTGGCTTTTGGGAAATTGGAAATAAAAGTCTCATGGACTTTCCTGCCCTGGGTGGCTTCAAACCAAGATCCTCAGATCTCAGCTTCCTTTGTATCTAATTTTATAGGCCTGAGCCACTGGTACCTGGCTTTCAATTATTTTTTTTTAAACTTGGAATTTTTTATTAATGAAGTTTTCTATTGTGAAAATACTGTACAAAGGGGTTACAGTTACATGAGCAAGGTAATGAGTACATTTCTTTTTTATTTTTGGGGGGGAGGGGGGGATTCCGGTCATGGGGCCTGAACTCTGGGCCTGGGCGCTGTCCCTCAGCTCTTCAGCTCAAGGCTAGCGCTCTATCAATTATTTTTAAATAATTAAAAGTATCCCTGGGGCTGGGAATGTGGTAGAGTGCTTGAAACATGCATGAAACACTGGGTTCAATTCCTCAGTACCACATATGCAGAAAAAGCCAGAAACGGTGCTGTGGCTCAAGTGGCAGAGTGCTAGCTTTGAGCAAAATCAGTTCAAGGGCAGTGCTCAGGCTCTGAGTTCAAGCTCCAAGACCGGCAAAAAAAAAAAAAAAATAGGAAAGCCAGACAGACACTGGTGACTCACACCTATAATCCTGGCTACTTTAGGTGGCTGAGATCTGAGAATCCTAGTTCAAAGCAAGCCTATATAAATAAATCAGATTTTTACCACCAATTAACCAGTAAAGCCAGAAGTGAAGGTGTGGCTCAAGTGGTAGAGGGCCAGCCCTGGAAAATTCTAAGGCTGGGAATTTAAGGCCCATACCAGCAAAGAAAGAAAGAAAGAAAGAAAGAAAGAAAGAAAGAAAGAAAGGAAGGAAGGAAGGAAGGAAGGAAGGAAGGAAGGAAGGAAGGAAGGAAGGAAGGAAGGAAGGAAGGAAGGAAGGAAGGAAGGAAGGAAGGAAGGGGAAGGGAAGAAAGAAAGACAGAAAGAAAGACAGACAGACAGACGTGGAGCTAGAGCTGTGTTTCAAGCAATAAAGTGCCTGCCTAGCAAAATTAAGATGCTTAGTTCAAACCCCAGTATCTCCAAAGAAAAGAAAAATTTAAACATGAACTACACTACACATCCTTCAATAAACTGAAAATAGCAATCTATTTACACTACTGAGTCTACTAGAAATATCAATGAAAAAATACTGGTTATAATAGAGCTATTATTGGTTTATGTTTATGACAAAGCTACATTATTGCTCTTTTCTAAGTTTTCACAACTTAACTTTCCTGGAAGTTGTTTACTCCAAATTTATAAAGGTACTGTTCCCAAAACATAACTACTGTTTGTATTTCCTGTTTGCTTCTTCTGAAACACTGTGACACTTAAAGAACAATACTATGTATTTCTACAGTAAAGAGGAATTTCTGGTAATCTCAATTTAATAATAACATGTAGTGAAAAGTTAACTAACATAAACCAACTCCACATAGATTATGAGAGCAGTAAGTTATCACTTTTAAAGAGTATAAAACATTACAACTAAGTTTCAGGCTTGTACAACCTTATAGAAGAGGTTGGTTAGGGTTTGGCTGAAGACAATAGCTGCCATCTTTCATTAGGAAAATATATCAACTATCCTAGCATGTTTTTACTTATTAAACAAAAAGTCAAAATCACCTGCTACTATGAATTTTATATAAGTATTTGTGCTCTATTTCTGTATTGTACCACAAAAACACAAAGTCATCCTTCCATTCAGATTTGGCAAATGAACACATACAGAGGTCAGAGTCCATACACATGCTCTGTAAAACAAATTATTTATATATTAGTATGGTCACTAGATCTAATGTTTGTCATTGTTTAATTTTAAATAATTCAGTGTCTACTTGGAAAGACAGACAATCATTGTAAACTCAGTGGCATAACAGATTAAATGCTACTAGATTTATGTCATCACTCATTCTTTAAAATACTTAAAAAGTTTCACAAATCATTATAGACATCAAAGTGCCAACTATAAAACATAGTATGATTTATTCAATAATGGCATGAAATTTTTCCAGATTTTTTGTTAATTCAGAGCATATAATCTGGCACTGACGATTTGGGTATGAAAAACTGTAGTAGTACTTTCATCATGGGGTCAAATTACTAGACCATCTTGATTATTTTATAAGCCTACTCAATAACGAGAGATAGCTATGTATCTTGGTGAAATCCCTTGTTTTTCCAGGCATTTCTGAAAGAACCAAGTGAACTATGAAAGACATCATAATGAAGTTTCATAGCACCCACCACACAGTCACACAGAGGTACTGTCTTAGAAGAGACTCTGACCTGAAAGTGGTAAACAATACTTTGAAATATGCTGCTCCTACATTCCATTATATCCTCCTAGTTTAAAAAGAAGTGTTTAATACACCAAAGAACTTGTATTTGGGGGGAGCCAGGCATTTAAAAAAAAAAGCTTTACGTTAAATAAGGAGGCCCAGGAATTGGGGGGGAAAGTGGGATGCTCAAATTTGGAATCAATTTCCTACCTCCAGTGGAAATCCCCTCGTCTTCCCCTCCGAAGACTACCACTACGTCTCTCCCCCTCCCCCCGGCCTCCCATCACCCCGCTAAGAGGGAGTAACTCAATGCCCTTCCTTCTCCTTTCATCCGTACCTAAGGAAGGCCTCCCGCTCCCTCCCCGAGGCAAGGACAGCCGAGGCCTGACGGGCAATAACCCGGAATACCCTCAAAAGTGAGGGCCCGCAGGCGGCGCGGCTGCGGGGATCCAGTTACCACCTTTCCCCTTCCCCCATCCCACTTCCCGGGTTTTCTCCGGCCCGGCCTGCGCTCCCTCCCCGCCCCCCGCCCCAGCCTCTCTCCCAGCCCTGGCCTCCGCCTCGGGGTTCGCTCCACACCTCACCTCCCGCTCCCCAGCGCTTCCCCGGCCCACCCGCCCGCGCGACCGCGGATCCCAGGCCCGGGAGGGGAGGGATGGCGGCGGGAGGGGGAGGAGGGGAGACGAGTGCTTCCCCGCAGACGGGGCCCGGCGGCCGGGGCCCGGGCCGGGGCTGGGGCCGCGGCGGCCCGGGGCCGACGCCGAGGAGGCCCTCCCGCCCGGGGACGTGGTGGGGGTGTCCCGGAGCTCATTTCTGACCTCCTCGCTCTTCAGCACCTCCTTGAACTCCCGCTTGATTCGCTGCACCGCGATGTTGGCCATGTCTCCGCCCGCAGCTGATTCGTACCCGCCTCCTCCGCCACCGCTACGACCACCACCACCGCCGTCGCCGCCACCGCCTCCTCCACCGCCTCCTCCTCCCTCGGTGATTCAGACCCGAGCACCCGAACGCTGCCACTGCCACCCTTTCCGCCGCGCTCTCCTCAGTGTAGAATCACCTCCGCGCCCGGCCACCAAAATGGCGCCGGGGCCGCGCATGCGCACGACGCTGGCCCGATGGGCGGCGCAGCCGCTCCCGTTGTCGCCCCCTTACGCCTCAGCAGCGAGCCCGCGCTGCGCCGCGCCGCGCCACGCCGCGCGCCTCTGCGGGAGCTCGAGCTGCGTGGCTCCGCCCTGCCGGCGTCGCGGGCGGCGAGGGTGTGGCTTCCCCGCTGGCCCGGCCCGGCCGCGGCCTCCCCCGGCCCTCCGCCCTTTTCTCTCTCCCTTTGCGCCTGTGACTCCTTTCCCGCTGACCTCGGACCCTCGGTCCGCGCTGGACCTGACGGCTTCCTGCCTCCTCCGCGGCCTGCGCCGCCCAGGCCCGGCAGAGCCTCGTAGTACGTCGTGTCTAGCCTAGGCAAAGCCATCCTCGAGTTCCGACCTGCCCATCGGCGGTGGGTATGGCCCCCAGAAAAGGCACTGCGGCTTGCCTTTGTTCTGGAACCGTTACCATGCCGCGATTATTCCATCATCTCAGGTATTACGGATGGTTGCGGATACTCCTGAATGGCGGGGTCACACCGGGTGGACGGCAGACAGGTGTCCGGTGGAGAGGCCTGTAGTGGGTTTGGAAGGCAGATGTTGACCCTGTCGTGGGTTTCGAAGGCACATGGTGACCTTTAATCTAGTTAGATCATTAGCACTCAGCTTTGCAACGAAATGCCTGGGTGTTCAAACTTGAGTGTTCCTCAGAATTCCTGGAGAGTTGATTAGAGGGATCGCTGGGCCCTTTTCCTCGGATGATCGGGGAGGGGGAGTGATCTGTATTTTTCATAAACTCACAGCAACTTGGGGTGATGATGAGGGGAGGGGGGTGGTTGTGGTTCTAATAGGGCCACACACGCTAAATTAAGGCCTATGGAAGTTCAAGAAATTTTAAGTTTCTTGGGGAACTGGTTCAGGAGGAATGAGCTTTACATCCACAAACCTAGGCCCTAAAATGTGTACAGTGCTACTAGGTGCTAAATATTTAGCAGTGAGTAAAAAAATAATAAAATACTTTTTTTTTCTTTTTTGTCGCTCCTGGGGCTTCAATTCTGGGCCTGGGTGTTGTCCTTGGACTGCTTTTGCTCAAGGCTAGCACTAAGCCAAAGCTGCACTTCCGGCTTTTTCTGTAATTAATTGTAGATGAGAGTCCCAGGGCCTTTCTTGCCCAGGCTGGCTTTGAACCATAATCCTCAGATCTCAACCTCCCGAGTAGCTAGAATTATTGGTGTGAGCTACAGGTGCCCGATTGAAACATACTTTCTTTTTGTTTTTTAATTTTTTTTTTTTGTCAGTTGTTGGGCCTGAACTCCTGGCCTAGGCACTGCCCCTCAGCTCTTCAGCTCAAGGCTAGCACTCTACCACTTGAGCCACAGTGCCACTTCTGGCTTTTTCTGCTTATGTGGTGCTGAGGAATTGAACCCAGGGCCTCATGCATGCAAGGCAAGCACTCTACTACTGAGCCACCTTCCCATCCCTAAAATATCTTCTTATAAAAGAGATCACATCCCAGTGCTGGTGGCTCACGCCTGTAATCCTAGCTATCAGGAGGCTGAGATCTGAGAATCAAGGTTCCAGCCTGCCCAGGCAGGCTAAGACTCTTATCTCCAATTAATCACCAGAAAACCAGAAGTAAAGCTGTGGCCTAAAGTGGTAGAGCACTAACCTTAAGCAAAAAGAGCTCAGAAACAGCATCTATGCCCACGACTGACCAAAAAAAAATTAGTCTGTTGTATCTCACACCTGTTAATCCTAGTTTACTCAGGAGGCCCAGATCTGAGGATCATGGTTTGTAGTTGTTGATAGTGTCTCCAGTTAACCACCAAAAATCTGGAAGTGGAGCTATTACTCCAGTGGTAAAGCTCTAGCCTTGAGAGACAGTGCCTAGGTTCTAAGTTCTTCAAGCCCCAAAACCTACACACACACAAAAGACCGCAAACTAGTATGCGATAGCTCATGCCTGGAATCCTAGCATTTGAGACTGAGGCAAGAGGATGGGAATTTCCAAGCCAGCCTGGGCTATAGAATGAGATCCTATCTCATAAATAAATGAACTGGTCTGAAAAGGTGGCTCAGTTGTAGAGTGCTTGCCTTGCATGCATGAGGTCCTGGGTTCGATTCCTCAGCACCACATAAGCAGAAAAAGCCGGAAGTGGGACTGAGGCTCAAGTGGTAGAGCGCTAGCCTTGAGCTGAAGAGCTGAGGGACGGTGCCCACTCCCAGAGTTCAGGCCCCATGACCAGACCCAAAAATAAATAAATAAACAAACTAATGAATAAACAAATAACATTCACAAATACGTGGTCTTAACAAAAGTACTAAAACCTGCCCTCCATTGGAAGTAAATCATTTAGTGGAGGCATGTGTAAAAAGAGGTGGGTTTTTTTTTTCAGTTATTTTAAAGATGATATACATAAGTCAGATAATACATTTGTTTTTCTGTGTTTCTTTGTTTGTTTTTGCCAGTCCTGGAGCTTGAACTCAGGGCCTGGGCACTGTCCCTGAGCTTCTTTTGCTCAAGGCTAATGCTCTACTACTTGAGCCACAGTCCCGCTTCTGGCTTTTTTTTTTTTTTTTTTATTGTGAAAATACCTACTGAGGGGTTACAATTACATGAGCCTTCTAGTTTTTTCTGTGTATGTGGTACTGAGAAATCAAACCCAGGGCTTCATGCATACTAGGCAAACACTCTACCACTAAGCCACATTCCCAGCCTAAATGAGTACATTTCTTCCCTTGCTCTTTCCTAAAAAGCCTTTTGTTGTTGTTTTGTTTTGTTTTTTGTTTTTTTGTCAGTTGTGGGGCTTGAACTCAGCCTGGTCTCTGTCTCTCACTTCTTCAGCTCAAGGCCAGTGCTATTCCACTTGAGCCACAGTGCCACTTCTGGTTTCCGGGTGGTTAATTGAAGATAAGAGTCTCTCAAGCCAGGGGCAGGCCTGTAATCCTAGCTACTCAGGAGGCTGAGATCTGAGGATCCCGGTTCAAAGCCAGCCTGGGCAGGACAGTCTGAGAAACTCTTACCTCCAATAAACCACCAGAAAACCGGCAGTGGCGCTGTAGCTCAAGTGGTAGAGCGCTAGCCTTGAGCTGAAGAGCTGAGGGACAGTGCTGAGGCCCAGAGTTCAAGCCCCACAACCGACAAAAAAAAAGTCTCGGGCTGGGATGGTAGCTCAGTGCCTTGTATACATGAGACCCTGGGTTCGATTCCTTAGCACCACATAAGCAAAAAGAAAAAAGCCAGAAGTGGCGCTGTGGCTCAAGTAGTAGAGCGCTAGGCTTGTATGCATGAGGCCCTGGATTCCATTTCTCAGTACCACATAAGCAAAAAGAAAAAAGCCGGAAGTGGTGCTGTGGCTCAAGTGGTAGGGCGCTAGCCTTGAGCTGAAGAGCTGAGGGACAGCACCCAGGCCCAGAGATCAGCCCCCATGACTGACCAAAAAAAAAAACAAAAACAAAAAAGCTAGCTGAGGCTAGCCTCAAACTCAGGGTATTGCTCATTCTGCATCCCAAATGCTGGAATTACATGCATTTACTACCACTTCCAGGCTCAAAAGGGAGATTTTTCAACTCCCCAGAAATCAAGGAAGAATTGCTTTTCCGATTTTCTCTCATACCAGTTCTCTTAGCCAGTTTTGGTTTCCTCATCTGTAAAATAAGCAAGTTGGATTAGATCACCTTTTTGTTTTAAAAATTCAGAATTGCAAGCATCTCAAAACATTTCTCTTAAATTGACTGACATATTATAAAACCCTGCTAGCAGAGCCCCCTGGTGGTCCTAAAAGAACTCAGCTATATTGCTATATTGTACATAGGCCACCTTACAATAATCATTGCCATGATGTAAACCACACAACTATCTATATACATGTCAATACATTTAAAACATTATCACCAGGCAGCGGTGGCTCACACCTGTAATCTTAGCTGCTCAGAAGGCTGAGAGCTGAGGATTGTAGTTCAAAGCCAGCCTGGCCAGGAAAGTCTATGAGACTTTTTTTTTTAAGGTAATGGGCTTGAACTCTGGGCCTGGATGCTGTCCTTAAGCTCTTCAGTTCAAGGTGAGTGCTCTACCACTTGAGCCACACTGCCACTTCTGGTTTTCTGGTGCTTAATTGGAGGTAAGAGTCCCATGGACTTTACTTCCCAGGCTGGCTTTGAACCATGATACTCCTATCTCAGCCTCTTGAGTAGCTAGGATTACAGGCGTGAGCCACTAGCAGCCAGCCCATGAGACTCTTACCTCCAGTTAACCACCAGAAAATCAAAAGTGGCACTGTGGCTCAAGTGGTAAAGTACTAGCCTTGAGCTGAAGAGTTCAGACACAGCACCCAGGCCCAGAATTTGAGCCCCATGACCAACAAAAATATAAAGATTAAAAAATAAAACATATTATCTTGAGCTTTGAAGGAACATTTGAAATATATCACTATAATTTTATAATCCTAATCTTGGAGTTTTAAAGAAACCATTGCTGGACCCTAGTGACTAATGACTATATTCAGGAGGCTGAGGGGCTGGGAAGGTGACTCAGTGGTAGAGCACTTGCCTTGCATGCTCGAGGCATGCTCAGCACCACATAAGAAAAAAAACGGAAGTGGCGCTGTGGCTCAAGTGGTAGAGTGCTAGCCTTGAGCTGAAGAGCTGAAGGACAGTGCCCAGGCCCAGAGTTCAGGTCTCACGACCGGACCCAAAAAAAAAAAAGGAAGCTGAGACCAGAAGGATAGCAGTTCAAAGCCAGCCTGGACAGAAAAATCCTTGACACTCCAGCTTCAGTTAATCAGGAAAAAGTAGGGCTGAAGCTGGGCACTCACACCTACTTAGAAAACGGAAATCTGAGGATCACACTTCAAAGCCAGCCTGGGCAAGAAAAAAGTCCATGAGAATCTTATCGTTAATTAACTACCAAAAAAGCTGGAAGTAGAGTTGGGGCTCAAGTGGTAGAGTGCTAGCCTTCAGCACAAAAGCTCGGGGACAGTGCCCAGGCCCGGAGTTCAATCCCCAATACTGAAATACACACACACACACAAAATAATTTTTGGTCACAGTTATTATTAGCAGTAAAATCTGCATACCTTGATAAAGTGGCTCTCTACCAATTGAACATGTGATATAGTGCTTGCCTAACAAGCCCAAAACCCTGACTTACCATTATTGCTCCCCGCCCCCCCTAAAAAAAACTTGTTGGGTATTCTCAATATTTTCAGGATTGAAAATACTGCATTAAGTATTTGAGTGTATTTCATTAAGACATAATCTAAAGTACATAAGGCTTATATATAAAATGTCACACGCTTTCAGAATATGTTAATTTATATAATATCTATCTCAAGACATTATGTTGTCACTAAGATTTTTTTGTTTTGTGCCAGTACTGGAGCACTGTCCTTTGAATCTTCAGATTCAAATCTCCTTTTCTAAATACAGAGGATTTTTTTTTTGGGGGGGGGGGGGTCCGGTCGTAAGTCCTGAACTCTGGGCCTGGGCGCTGTCCCTCAGCTCTTCAGCTCAAGGCTAGCGCTCTACCACTTGAGCCACAGCACCACTTCTGGCTTTTTTTTTCTTTTTGCTTATGTGGTGCTGAGGAATCGAACCCAGGGCCTCAGGCATGCAAGGCAAGCACTCTACCACTGAACCAACTTCCCAGCCCAGATTTTTTTTTTTTAACAGTCAGTCCTGACCTTATATTCTGCCAGTTTTTTCAGTCATTTTTTTTCTCTCTCTCCATGGCCTATTCTGCCCAAGCCTCTATTTAGCTCTTTTTGAAAAACATGATTCTAACACAGACCATTTTGTCTTTTTGCATTCACCAAACTGCCCTCTTGTTTAGTTCCTGTCCCTGTCCCTGCCTCCACTAGGTGTAATGAAGAATACTACCAGCAAAAATGAAAAGCAGCATTTTGATCCACTGTTAACTTCTAAATTTAGCCCCAGGCCAGTGGGCATCGCAGCATTGATCATAATGTACTCTGTATTTGAAATGTAGAAAACAGATCTGAACTCCCACCAATATGGCTTTCAGAGTATCAGCCTAACATGTAAAATTGATTTCAACAAATAGTATAGAATATATGCTTTCTTACTATGTAGGTTTCTGTTAAACACAGTTTGTGGGTTTTTTTTAAGGTGGGAGCTATTTTAGTAAGAGGCCTCATAATTTCACTCTGTCCAAGGTCAATGCAGCTACACATGGAACATAACTAATACACGGCCTTCACATTTCTCATTCACAGTATGAGTTACCTTTCCAGTAGGCTGCTCTGTGCTGACCATCCCAATTGTCATTGCTGAGTTGGTCAATTCTTTCACTTCTCTAAAGCAGAGTCCTCTGTTTTATAGTCTAGAATCACCAGGAAGCCACTTTTCAAAATCCTCTTCCTAGGATCATCTCAAAAGTCCATGAACTCGCTGTCATGAGAACATACTACTTTTTTCTACCTATTCAACACCCTAATTGTGCCTGTTTCTTTTTTTCTTTTTTTGTATTATATACTTTTTAAAGTCACAAACACCTTTTAATCTTCACAATGATAGTCATCATCTTAATTTACATTGCTTATTAACTCTATGACCTTTGGCAATAAAACTTTTTTTTTTTGGTCCAGTCGTGGGGCCTGAACTCTGGGCCTGGGCGCTGTCACTTAGCTCTTCAGCTCAAGGCTACTGCTCTTACCACTTGAGCCACAGCGCTACTTCCGGCTTTTTCTGCTTATGTGGTGCTAAGGAATCGAACCCAGGGCCTACTGCATGCAAGGCAAGTACTCTACCACTCTTCCCAGCCCTAAAACTATTTTTTAATAAATTGAGTAATATGTACAGATCTTTCCTTTTGCTTAGTATCAGCTGTTCCCTCTTTCTCATTCTGTTATTTCTAATTTTAGTATGTGCTCTTCCGAGTCACTTGTGTCAATTGTTTTTCAGTCACTTAGAACACATTTACTAGGTTGGGAATGTGGTTCAGTGGTAGAGTGCTTGTCTAGCATGCATGAAGCCCTGGGTTCGATTCCTCAGAACCACATAAACAGAAAAAGCCAGGAGTGGTGCTGTGGCTCAAGTGGTAGAGTGTTAGCCTTGAGGAAAAGAAGTTCAAGGGGCTGGGAAGGTGGCTCAGTGGTAGAGCGCTTGCCTTGCATGCCTGAGGCCCTGGGTTTGATTCCTCAGCACCACATAACCAAAAAGAAAAAAGCCGGAAGTGGCGCTGTGGCTCAAGTGGCAGAGCACTAGCCTTGAGCTGAAGAGCTGAGGGACAGTGGCCAGGCCAAGAGTTCAGGCCCCATGACCGGACCAAAAAAAAAGAAGTTCAAGGTCAGTGCCCAGGCCTTGAGTTCAAGCTCCAGGACTGGCAAAAAAAAAAACAACAACACATATTTACTAAACCACATAATCATCATTAATTGCCACATATTGTTTGCTTATATAAGTTCTTTCCATCTTTGTGCCTTGAGATGCTGGATGTGGGATGTGTACTTTCCAATGTGGTCTCCATAAATAGAGTTCCTTTAAAATCTGCTTTTCATGGGGCTGGGAAGGTGGCTCAGTGGTAGAGTGCTTGCCTTGCATGCATGAGGCCCTGGGTTCGATTCCTCAGTACCACATAAGCAGAAAAAGTTGAAAATGGCACTGTGGCTCAATTGGTAGAGCTCCAGCCTTGAGTAAAGAGCTGAGGGACAGTGCCCAGGCCCAGAGTTAAGTTCCCATGAACAAAAAAAAAAAAATCTGCCTTTCAGTTTAATGTAGCCAATAGAAGCTCTCACAGAAGATAAGAGCTGAAGGTTGGGTGCTGGATGGCTCATGCCTGTGGTCTGAGTCTTTAGGTTTGAAGTCTAGCCTTGAGCAGAAAAAGCCAAGGGAAAGGGCAAGGTCCTGAGTTCAGTCGCCAGTACTAGCACACAAACATACACACACAATTCAGGTATATCTTAGGAAGGGATCTAGGGAGGGTAGAGAACTCAAGGGAAAAAGGGTGAAAAAGTACTGCAGTGTGGGGCTGGGAAGGTGGCTCAGTGGTAGAGCGCTTGCCTTGCATGTATGAAGCCCTGGGTTCGATTTCTCAGCACCACATAAGCAAAAAGAAAAAAGCCAGAAGTGGTGCTGTGACTCAAGTGGTAGAGCGCTAGCCTTGAACTGAAGAGCTGAGGGACAGCGCCCAGGCCAGAGTTCAGGCCCCACGACTGGATCTCCGCCCCCCCCCCCCAAAAAAAAAGTACAGCAGTGGAACTAACTGGACATGAATGTAAACTATAGAGCTAATGGATGGAGACTGGAAGAAGGGACTGGGAAAGAGGGGAGGGAAGACACTGTATTAAAGGAAATGTATTCATTGCCTGACTCATGTCATTGTAATCCCTCTGTATATAACAACAAATGTTTGACAATGATAAAAAATAAATCGGGCAGGGCTGGGAAGGTGGTTCAGTGGTAGAGCACTTGCCTTGCATGCATGAGGCCCTGGATTCCATTCCCCAGCACCACATAAGCAAAAAGCAAAAAAAAAGCTGGAAGTGGCATTGTGGCTCAAGTGGTAGAGCGCTAGCCTTGAGCTGAAGAGCTGAGGGACAGCGCCTAGGTCCAGAGTTCAGGCCCCACAACCGGACCCCCCCCCCAAAAAAATAAAAGGTCTTAAAAATAAATAAATAAATCGGGCACTAGTGGTTCACATTTGTAATCCTAGCTACTGAGGAGGCTAATATCTGAGAACCTTGGTTCAGCCCAGGCAGGAAATTCTATGAGACTCTGATCTCCAATAAACTACTCAGAAAAATCTGGATGTGGCGCTGTGGTTCTAGAATTAGAGCAGGAAGTGGTGCTGTGGCTCAAGTGGTAGATCGCTGGCTCTTGAGCTAAAGAGCTGAGGGACAGCGCCCAGGCCCAGAGTTCAAGCCCCACGACAGACCAAAAAGAAATAAAAAGAAGAATTAGAGCACTAGTGTTAAGCAAAGGAATCTTAGGGACAGTGCCCAGGCCCTGAGTTCAAGCCTCAGAATCAGCACCAAAAAAGGAAGGAAAAAAAAAAAAGATAAAGCTGAGAGTTAAAGATGCTATAATTCTCTACTCAAGGCCTCAGTTCCTCTCCAATAGCTCTCCCACAGTACTGCTATAATTCTGCCAGAATAAACTCGTTCCCTTTGTTCAGGCCTGAGGATATCCAGAGTTTCTACTATTATTAGCCTTTGTCATCTTTTATTAATACTTTAGTAAATAGTCTTTTTTAAATCAAACTCTTGTCATTAACTACCTCTTAGCTGCTGCCAGGGCATGAAATGACAACAATCTAGTATGGTAATTATACCTTCCAAAATTCTACAATTGGCTTACACCTCATTCTATAAAAATGAGTTTATCAGGCTGGGAGTGTGGGTTAGTGGTAGAGTGATTGCCTAGTATTCATGAAGCCCTGGGTTTAATTCTTCAGGACCACATACACAGAAAAACATGGAAGTGGTGCTGTGGCTTAAGTGGTGAAGTGCTAGCCTTGAGCAAAAGAAGGTCAAGAACGGTGCCTTAGGTCCATGAGTTTACAAGTCCCAGGACTGGCAAAAAAAAAAAAAAAGTGCCAGGCACTGGTGGCTCATACCTGTAATCTTAGCTACTCAGGAGGCTGAGATCTGAGGATTGTGGTTCAAAGCCAGCCAGGCAGGAAAGTCTATACAACTCTGATCTACAATAAAGCACCAGAAAACCAGAAGTGGTGGTGTGGCTCAAGTGGTAGAGCACTAGCTTTGAGCTGAAGAGCTGAGGGACAGCGCCCAGGTGCAGAGTTCAAGCCCTGCTACCAACCAAAAAAAAAAAGAAAAATCAAGTCTGAGCCAAAATTTGTTTTAATAGCAATATTATGTCTAAAAACAAAGTAGAAGCTTCCAGTGAGCTAAGCAGTTATCCATTTGTTTTGCTTTCAGTGAAAGGGATCAAACCTAGGGCCTGTGCACCATAGGTGAATGCTACATTCCCAACCCTGGTTTAAGAAACAAGGTCTCGGGCTGGGAAGGTGGCTCAGTGGTAGAGTGCTTGTCTTGCGTACAGGAGGCCCTGGGTTCGATTCCTCAGCACCACATAAGCAGAAAAAAGCCAGTAGTGGTGTTGTGGTTCAAGTGGCAGAGCGCTAGCCTTGAGCTGAAGAGCTGAGGGACAGCACCCAGGCCCAGAGTTCAGACCCCTGGACCGGCGAAAAAGAAACAAGGTCTCACTGAAGTAGACATAGTTACTCCTCCTTAGTAACTTCCCAGCAAAGTCCATTTTACCGGAATGTGGGCTTCGATCAGACCAGGGGCACAATCTAGGTTGATAACAGAAAGCCCACAAGGTAATTTTGAACTGCACACCTGTCCCGGTTAATGTCACCCCCAACTAACCTTTGCCTTCCTGATTAATGAGCTGTCTTTTTCTGTGTGACCAGCTTGTATAAAACCCAGGGCCTCCCATCCCTTGGGATCTGAACTTTTTCTGGCACTAGCCTGGTTCAGGTTGAAGGCAATAAACTTTTATTCTCTCTAAAAAGTGGTCTTCATCTTTGCTGTTCTGTTATGCCTAACAAATAGATTGATAGGACCTGCTGTATCCCTCCAGCTCAGACAGAATAGACAGCGAATAACAGGTGCAATTTTGAGGGCTTTCTCTTTCTCTCTTTTTTTTCTTTCTTTCTCTATTTCTTTCTCTCTTTCTTTCTTTCTTTCTTTCTTTCTCTCTCTCTCTCTCTCTTTCTTTCTTTCTTTCTTTCTTTCTTTCTTTCTTTCTTTCTTTCTTTCTTTCTTTCTTTCTTTCTTTCTTTCTTTCTGTGTGCTGAGGGTGTCAATTGAACTCATGATGTCCTGCTTTTGCTTAGTTTTTTTTCTGCTCAGAGCTGACACAACACCTGAGCTGCACCCTACTTTCAGGCTTTTGCTGGATAATGGGAATAAGAAGCTCTGGGATTTATCTACCTGCATCCCAACTTAGATCTTCTTATCTCAGCCTCCTACATAGTTAAGATTACAGATGTGAATCATTTTGAGCCTTTAACTCCCATTTCCTGCATGGAGAGCAGGAAATGTTTCTTTTTCATTTTCCCCTATGTTAACCCTACTATACTAAAATAAACTCTTGTTAAAACTTTCACCTTGTAAGACTCTTCTTCTTCCTCTTTTTTTTTTTTTGGGCTGGTCATGGGGCCTGAACTCAGAGCCTGGCACTGTCCCTCAGTTCTTCAGCTCAAGGCTAGCACTCTACCACTTGAGCCATAGCACCACTTCCAGCTTTTTCTGCTTATGTGGTGCTGAGGAATTGAACCCAGGGCCTCATGCATGCAAGGCAAGCACTCTACCACTGAGCTACCTTCCCAGCCCTCTTTTTGTTGTTGTTGATTGTGGGGCTTGAACTCTGGCCTCGACTCTGTCCCTCAGCTCTTCAGCTCAAGGCTTTTCTTGTTTATGTGGTGCTGAGAAATCGAACCCAGGGCCTCATGCAAAGCAAAGCACTCTACCAATGAGCCACATTCCCGGCCCCCAAAACTGTGATTTTTGTGTGGAAACTTGGAAGCTGAGGAAAACTCTAGCATCTATCCTTATCCTGTGGGATATTACCACTCTGTCTCTTCTAGCCTACCAGAATTACTCAAAGAAAGTCAGTGTTAGGTCTGACTACTAGCCCCTTCTGCCAAAGACATAGCGAAGAGCAGAGAAAGGAGATATATGGCAACCATGGGAAGACAGCACAGCACTCCAATATACCTTAAGCCATTTTCCAAAATGCAGACATTAGCTTCAGATTAGAAAAGGAAAAGGACTTGAGAAAGATAATGCATTGGTAAAACAGTCCCAATAGGGCTGGGAAAGTGGTAGAGTGCATGCCTAGTACACGTGATGCCCTGGGTTTGATTCTTCCGTACCATAGAAACAAAAGGCTGTGGCGCTGTGGCTCAAGTGGTAGAGTGCTTGATGAGTGCAAGCTCCAAAAGTCCCAAAATCACTGTGTGGCTGAGCTGACCATTCTCAGTCTTTGTCAGAGTTCTATCACTTATTACTGGAAACCACAGAAACAAGTTGCCTAATGAGCAGTCTACAGAGTTTTGGGCTATTTGCTTTATGCTTGTTTGTAGGGCAGTTTGCTTTCCACATAGTGCTTACTGGTGAATTTTCTTGTTCCTGGAACCCAAGGTGATTTGCAGAGGGATTGCAGGAGACCAGCAGCTCAAACCAAAGGGTACAGATGCAAAGTTGGACTCTTAGTTAACTCACAGAACTCAGCATAAGTATCTTTTACTTTTTTTTGTCGGTTGTGGGACCTGTCACTGAGCTCTTCAGCCATGAGTCCCAGGCATCACTTCCAGTTTTCTGGTGGCTATTTGGAGATAAGAGTCTCATGGACTTTCCTGCCTGAGCTGGCTTTGAACCGTATTCCTCAGATCTCAGCCTCCTGAGTAGCTAGGATTACAGGTGTGAGGTAGGAAAGTCTGTAAGAGTCTCTGCTTTTTCTTTTTTTAACGACTGGGGGCTTGAACTCTGGGCCTGGGCCCTGTCCCTGAGCTCTTCAGCTCAAGGCTAGTGCTCTACCACTTGAGCCACAGGCGCCTAGCCCTGAGAGACTCAACACTGTAAAACCAGAAATGGCACTGAGGTTCAAGTGAGTGCTGGCCTTGAGCAAAAAGAGATTCAGGAACAGCACCCAGGTCTGAATTCAAACCCCACAAACGAAAACAAAGATTGCCCTTGCTTAAAAGGGAGAATTGGGAGTCCTTGAAGACGGCCTTCTGATTGATGAATCTCCTTCCTGTTTCCTGTTTGAGACCCTAAAGATCAAAGATTTAGTGCTCTGTCCTTATTTTCTCATTCTCTTGTCTTTCTCTCCTTTTGTAGTCTTCCTGCCCCATTTCATTGTAAAGTACTGGCTTATCAGCTTATCTTGCTGTGTACAAGTTCTATAGGCCCCAATTCCCTGACAGTGCTTTTCTAGTAACTGGTTTTACTAACTGTCCTATAACTGAGCTATAGAATTGCCTGTTTTAGCCAGACACCAGTGCTCACACCTGTAATCCTAGCTAACTCAGGAAACAGAATATCCGAGGACTGTAATTCAAAGCCAGACCAGGTAGGAAAGTCTGTAAGACTCTCTACTTTTTTTTCTTCTTTTATTGTTTTGTTGCAGGGCTTGAACTCTGGGCCTGGGCACTGTCCCTAGCTCTTTAGCTCAAAGCAAGTGCTCTACCACTTGAGCCACAGTGCCACTTTTGGGTTTTTGGTGGTTAATTGGAGATAAGAGTCTCACAAGCCGGGTGCCGGTGGCTCACACCTGTAATCCTAGCTACTCAGGAGGCTGAGATCTGAGGATCACAGTTCAAAGCCAGCCGGGCAGGAAAGTCCATGAAACTCCACTAAACTCCAATAAACCACTAGAAAAAAAACGAAAGTGGCGCTGTGGCTCAAGAGGTAGGTAGCTCACCTTGACTAAAAAAAAAAAAAAAAAAGTCTCATAGACTTTCCTGCTCGGACTTGGCTTTGAACTGTGATTCTCAGATCTCAGCCTTCTGAGCAGCTTGGATTAGAGGTGTAAGCCACCAGCACCCGGCTTGTGAGACTCCTTCAATTAACCATCAAAAAAGCCATAAGTGGAGCTGTGGATTAAGTGGTAAAGCACTAGCCCACAGTGAAAAAGCTCAAAGACAGCACCCAGGCCCAGAGTTCAAGTTTGGCACACGAGCGCACGCGCGCACACACACACACGCGCGCGCGCGCACACACACACACACACACACACACGCACGCAAGAAAGCCTATTTTCCAGCTTTAAGTCCCTCCCTCCAGAAGTTTAAGTGCACAAACGCAAAAGCATTACCCTATGACCACTGAAGTGAGCCAGCACATTGATTGTTTTTCACACTTGGAAGACTTATAGAGGTCAGCTCCTCTATAAATGAAGTCATAAAGTACCAGAAGACATCCTTATCTTTTAAACATCTCAGCATAAAAATGATATGCTCTGCTCTCTCTGCTTTTCTAGCTCTTTCTCAGCTCCCTTCTCTCTCCTCTCTCTCTCTGCTCTTCTCTAGCTCTTCTCTTTTCTAGCATTTTCTCTCTTTTCTAGCTCTCTCTCTCTGCTCTTTTCTAGCTCTCTCTGCTCCCTGCTCTCTCTCTGTTCTTTTCTAGCTCTTCTCTCTTTCCCAGCTTTCTCTCTTTCCCAGCTCTCCCAGCTCTTTCCCAGGCCTTTCCCCACCACGTGGAGGACCAAGATGGCCTGGTGCCAGCCAGAACGATGAATAAACCTACCCCTTACCTGAATACCACGTGCGTGGTGCTGTTCTTACTCGGCTACCTCTTTTTAAAAACCTAACATTAAGGGCTGGGAAAGTGGCTCAGTGGTAGAGCGCTTGCCTTGCATGCCTGAGGCCCTGGGTTCGATTCCTCAGCACCACATAAGCAAAAAGAAAAAAGCCGGAAGTGGCGCTGTGGCTCAAGTGGTAGAGCGCTAGCCTTGAGCTGAAGAGCTGAGGGACAGTGCCCAGGCCCAGAGTTCAAGCCCCACGACCGGACCCCCAAAAAAATAAAAAATAAAAACCTAACATTAAAAAACTTTAGGAAAGCCGGGTGCTGGTGGCTCATGCCTGTAATCCTAGCTACTCAGGAGGCTGAGATCTGAGGATCGCGGTTCAAAGCCAGCCCGGGCAGGAGAGACCCTGAGACTCCTATCTCCAACAAACCACCAGAAAACCGGCAGTGGCGCTGTAGCTCAAGCGGTAGAGCGCTAGCCTTGAGCTGAAGAGCTGAGGGACAGCGCCCAGGCCCAGAGTTCAAGCCCCACGACAACAAAAAAAAAAAAAAAAAAAAAACTTTAGGAAAAATGATATGCTCTGGGGCTAGGAAGGTGGCTCAGTGGTAGAGCGCTTGCCTTGCATGCATGAGGCCCTGGGTTCGATTCCTCAGCACCATATAAGCAGAAAACGCCAGAAGTGGTGCTGTGACTCAAGTGGTAGATCGCTAACTTTGAGTTGAAGAGCTGAGGGACAGTGCCCAGGCCCAGAGTTCAAGCCCCACAACCAACAACAGTGACAACAAAAAAATGTCTGGGACAGGAGGGCTAGGAGTGTGGCTCAATGGTAGAGTGCTTGCCTGGCATGCATAATGCCCCAGGTTTGATACCTCAGCATCACATAAACAGAAAACCCAGAAGCAGAGCTGTGGCTCAAGTAGTAAAATGCTATCCCTGAGCAAAAAGAAGCTTGGGGACAGTGCCTGAGGACAATGCTTCTTCCCTGTTTCTCAAAAACATAAAACTAAAAAGAATGCCAACTCTCTAAGGTAGGTATTATCATTATCATTATTATTAAATCATGGGACTTGAACTCTGGGCCTGGGCATTGTCCCTCCTCTCTTCAGCTCAAGGTTAGTGTTCTATCACTTGAGCCAAAGCACCACTTCCTATTTTCTGGTGGTTAACTAGAGATGTCTTATGGACTTTACTACCCAGGCTGGCTTTGAACCATGATCCTCAGATCTCAGCCTCCTGAGTAACTAGGATTACAGATGTGAGCCACTGGTGCCCAGCAAGGTAGGTATTATTTTAACTTTCACTATGGGAGACTTAAGGCTTCTTAAATATTAGTGGCTAGTTTTCATTTACTACTGGGTGGAAAAGCAGTATACCTGGAGAAGTTGTAGAGAAGGCAGTGGCTTTTGGTTTTTTTGTCTGTTGTGGTGCTTGAACTCAGGGCCTGGGCTCTGTCCCTGAGCTTTTCTGCTCAAGGTTAGCGCACTCTACCATTTGAGCCACAGCTTCACTTCCAGCTTCTTGTGGTTAGAGTCTCAAGGACTTTCCTGCCTGGGCTGGCTTCAAACCACAATCCTCAGATCTCAGTGTCCTGAGCAGCTAAGATTACAGGCATGAGCCGCCAGTGCCAGGTTGTAGTGGCTTTTAAAATAGTAAAACAAACATTTTTAAAATTTACATGTTAATACCTGTAATTATTATTTTTTTTGTCGGTCGTGGGGCTTGAACTCTGGGTCTCAGCTCCTGAGATTATTTTTATTTGTCTACTTGACTGTGCCATCCTTAGCGTTTCTGTGGAGGTGACTAACAAGTCATTAGTAAGACTGAGTGAAGCAGGTTAAGCTCCCTAATGTAAATGGAACGCATACAAACAGGTGAAGTCAATAAAAGGGCTGACTCTTCCAGAGTAAGGGAGAATTTTTCTTCCCTTTAGACGTTCTTTGGGTTCTTAGTCTTTCAGACTAAGACTGGAAACTACATTGTTGGCTGTTGTTGGTCTTCACTTTACCAAATATATTCTGCAGTTCTCAAGATTTCTTAGCTTTCATACTTGCCCTGCATGGCCAATTTGTTGCTTGCTTGCTCTCCTTTCACTCTCTTCCCCCCCACTTCTCTGCCTCTATGGATATATATCCTCTTATAGGCTTGGCAATTAATAAATCAGATTTTTGTGATCTTTCTTCTTACCAGCTGATGGCAGCCAGGTAAGGAATATTTTTCAACGGAATCCAGTGCTGTAATCCTTCCATGTTGTAGTCTTAAGTGCTATCATCAACTCACCACTAAATAAGTGTTTTAAAATTTATTTTGTTGGTCATGGGGCTTGAACTCTGAGCCTGGGCACTGTTCCTCAGCTCTTCAGCTAGCACTCTACCACTAGAACCATAGAGCCACTTCCGGCTTTTTCTCCTTATGTGGTGCTGAGGATCGAACCCAGGGCCTCATGCATGCAAGGCAAGCACTCTACCTACCACTGAGGCCCTTTTCCAGCCCTAAATAAGTGCTTTATGATTTTGGCTGTATACCCCTTAATTAGGGATAATTAAAATTAAGCACATACGCAAAAAATATACTAGGGTAACTTCAAGAAGTATAAAACCCGTTGTTCCAAAAACTTAATTTTACTTCTTCAATGAACTGAAATGGTGAGTAAAATTAAATGTTACAAACACTAGAAGGCACTTGTTTTTGGACATACATCTTTATTTAAGATTTCAAATATATAGGGTAAAAATTATGGTACCAACTTCACACAAACATGCAAGATAAAGCTTATATTTACTTGCTCAAAAGGTACTAATATTGAACAAAACTCTTCGTGTCATATAAAAAAAAATAGTCTGGCTATATTACTTGCTTTTCCATCAGTCAGATCATACAGAAGAGACCCCTCCTGGTCCCCACTCTGGTGTATAACCTAAAAGGCCAAATGCAAATGTTAATGTACTCCAAGCTTGTTTTTAATAACAGTTCTCAAATCACATTATTTTTAAAGTACAGATATCAAGAATCTCATTTAATCCTTAGTTTACTATTTAAGGAAAAGGAAATCCAAGAATGTAAGGTGACAGAGGCAACATACTTCCCCATGGGCTGTAATGTTCATCTATTCTACATGGGTCGAGAATTCTAAAACTATAGAAAGATCACTATTCTTAATCTCTGACATACATTATACATTTTAGCACTGCAGATGCTCTGGCTTCAGATTCT
Source organism: Dipodomys spectabilis (assembly GCF_019054845.1). Lineage (NCBI taxonomy): Eukaryota > Metazoa > Chordata > Mammalia > Rodentia > Heteromyidae > Dipodomys > Dipodomys spectabilis. Next base: position 7,455,384 of record NW_024870720.1, on the reverse strand, counting down.
TGAGTAGTACTGTTATAACATTGCCAAATGTATATAAATAAGTCAAAGTATATGCTATCAATTTCAGTCACTTCTGCAGAATCTGCTCCTGGGGCCTGAACTCAGGGCCTGGGTGCTGTCCCTGAACTTTTTTGCTCAAGGCTAGCACTCTTCCACTTGAGCCATGGTCTACTTTCACCATTTTTGGGGGGGGGGGGGGGGAGAGAGGGGTTTAATTGGAGATAAGAGTATCATGGACTTTGCTTCCAGAGCTAGCCCTGAACCTCAATCTTCAGATCTCAGCCTCTTGAGTAGCTAGAAGTTATGAGCCACCAGTACCCTGCTCACTTCTGCAAAAACTTTTTAGATTGAAATCTACCAAATCTTAACATTTGTTTCTGAATTGTTACATCAAGATCAAGCCACAATACACACATTCCTGAGTATTCTCCATTGTAATGACATTGTTTTTTTTTCAGTATTTTTCTGCATTCAGCTTAAAAGGTGCTTCTTCCCAAGAAACTGAAGTTTTCTGTCAAATGCACTTGATCGAATAGGAGAATTGGGTTCATAAAATGGATTCATTGCAAACTTTATGTATAAATCATAGACATCAGTGAAGAAGTTCTTTATTCCATCTTCTTGCTTTATATCATGAAGCATAATAAATCTCATATGCCCTGCAGTGACGAATGCTGACACAAACCACTCATTGAATTTGTCCACAGTTTTCAAATACATATTGTTTGAAAGCCACATATTTTCATCCACAAGATCAAGAGCAGCATGAGCTATGAACTGGTTCAAATGGCGATGATCATCTTTCGATTCTGCTTTCCCAGCTGGCAAAAATTCCATTTCAAAAACTGGATTATCATGGTGGCCAACAATTACAAAGTAGAAGCTTCCAGACATTCTCTTCAATATACTGTTCCTATGAAGAGATTTCTGCAGTGGCAAAGGAGATTTGGTAGCTGATGAGAAAGGAGCCAGGACTCTCACTTGTGGTACAAACAGCAGCTGTCCCTCGGTGTCGCTAGGGTAACTGGGGCTTCTGTAGTGAGATGCTGACAGTGGACCTGCACTCCGCAGTTTCAACCCTATTTCTCTACAGAGGCAGCAAACAAATATAACAAACGAATATATCTTTAAGTTCTCTTCTATTATAATTTCTATTCAAGACTCAAAACAAAAAGTACATTATGATAAATTTAAAAACATGCATTCTTCAGTATAAAGAAAAGGAAAAGGAGGACTAGTGAGATAAAAGATATATTGAGCCGGGCGCCGGTGGCTCACGTCTATAATCCTAGCTACTCAGGAGGCTGAGATCTGAGGATCACAGTTCAAAGCCAGCCCAGGCAGGAAAGTCCATGAGACTCTGATCTCCACTAAACCACTAGAAAACCAGAAGTGGCGCTGTGGTTCAAGCAATAGAATGCTCGCCTTGAGCTGAAAAGCGCAAGCACAGCGCCCAAGCCCAGAGTTCAAGCCCCAGGGCCGACAAAAAAAAAATAATAAAATAAAAAAAATATATATGAAAATATGTAAATCCAATAAAATGAAAAGTGAAGTTGAAAAGCTGCAAAAAGTGATGAGACAGGGGAATATGAAAATGAGGTCAAAAATCTTTTCCTACAACATGAATTGTTTTCCACATCACGTTATATTGAAAAATGCTAATTCATAACTAACCAGTGTATCTGGCTCTCGCTGGCTCCCTTTCCCAGTCTTTCTCACCCCATAGATTTGCCTTCAACCATACCTTACAGGGAAGATGCTAGGAGCACATCAGGATTCACAGTGAAGGAAGACAAGGGTAAGGGGTAGGAGTCACCTTACCTATGCAAAACCTTTTGAATTGGAAGGAAAGTAGAACAATGATTGGGTCTCAGTCCTTTCTTGGATGAGACTTAGAAAAGAACTGAAAGAATTCTGAATGATGGTCTGGGCTTTAGGTACCACAAATTCATCCTTCCATTCCCTCCTCTTCTTGTTCTTTACCTTTCCCTTCTATCCCCTGTGCCTTCCTTCCATCCTCCCTCCTTCCACTTCTCACTTCTTCTCTTTCCTGAACCTTTCTTTTTTAAATTATTTAGTTGTTGATTGGACATGAAATACCAACCACTTTCTAGGTACTCTGTAAACTTCAGTGAACAAAGCTCACAAGTTCTATGCCCTTTAGCCTTACATCTTTCTTAGGGGGTAGGGGAGGCTTCAATTCAGGGTCTCTGTGCTGTCCCTCAGCTTTTGTGCTCAAGACTAGTGCTCTACCTACCACTTGAACCACAATGCTACTTCCAGCTTTTTGGTGATTAATTGGAGATAAGACGATAAAAGTCTCACAGACTTCTGCCCCAACTAGCTTCAAACTGAGGTCTTCAAATCTCAGCCTCCTGAATAACTAGGATGACAGGTGTGTGCCACTGGAGCCCAGGTCAGCCTTAAGTCTTAGTGGCATGGAAATAGAAAGCATAATCTGTAATCTACATGGTATATTCTTAATGAATAAGTGATCCAGAAATATATGTACATTCATAGATATTTACATATTATATATCAGGACAGTAGCTGAGAAAACTTCTGGTATGGAAAGAACACTTTGGAGTTTGAGTCCTCAGGAGATGATGGCCATAGATGGTTGGTGATAGCTTCTCTGGCAAAGAAGTGTATTAAGGCTTTACTCCTGCGTGGATAGGCTTATGAGCTCACAGGCTGGTTTTTGTGGTTGAAGGACTTTTCATACAAACTGTATGTGAAAGGCTTCTCTCTCATGTGACTCGCCTGATACACTTGTAGGGCTGATGCTGATAGAAGCCTTTGTGACAAACAAGTGACCTCGCTCCTGTCTTCTCTAATGTGCTAGTCAGTGACAAACACCTATATGTATAGGGACAGTCCTCACATTTGTTTTGCAGCTTAATTTAATATGGGTGTCTGTCATATGAAGAGTTTCCCTTATTGCTCTGGTGAATAGAGAAGAGACAGGCTCAGAGGGGTGCTCTGGCCTGGTAAGAAACCTTGGTTGCACCTCCACTGGATCTTGATAAATCATGTCCTTTCAGTGACTCTTTCCAGGACCTTCAGGTATCCATCCTTGCTCATCTGGTGTGTGTGTTCTTGTAAGAAATACTTTCCTCTTTGGGCCTATAACCATTCTCTTTCTGGGTAATGAAGAGGGAAGGTAGCTGATTTTCTTGACTAGTAGTACTGGCATTTACTTGAGTAAATTCTCAGAATTTTTGTTCATCTCTTTCCAAGAGAGTATGCTGGGGAGTCTTGAAGCCTGTCCTGTATTGTCTCCTATGGAGTTACTACGGACAACTGATTGTGCCTGACTCTGACCACTATGTAAAGGTTTGCTCTAAGAAAAGCCATTCCTGTCTCAGAATGCTGACATGGACTAAGACAGCTGGCTTCATGAAAACATTGGTCAAGTCTTCCGTTAGTCAATTTCTCTCTCTCTTTTTTTTTTTTTTGGGGGGGGGGGGGTTTGGTTGTGGGGCCTGAACTCAGGGCCTGGGCGCTGTCCCTCAGCTCTTCAGCTCAGGGCTAGCGCTCTATCACTTGAGCCACAGCGCCACTTCCGGCTTTTTCTGCTTATGTGGTGCTGAGGAATGGAACCCAGGGCCTCATGCATGCAAGGCAAGCGCTCTACCACTGAGCCACCTTCCCAGCCCTTGGTCAATTTCTCTAGGTTTCTGCTACTTCCTATTTCTCTTTCCTTGCCTTTTTTTTGGGGGGGGGCAGTCGTGGGTGGGGCTTGAACTCAGGGCCTAGACACTGTCCCTGAGCTTGAGCCACAGCGCCACTTGTGACTTTTTCTGTTTATGTGGTACTAAGGAATTGAACCCAAAGCTTTATGAATGCTAGGCAATCAATACCACTAAGCTACATTCCCAGCCCACATTTCTCTTTCATAATGGACTTGTCCTGGCAGAGTCTGTTGATGAAGTGTACCAGGACCAAGAGCAAAAAAAAAAACAAAACTTCATTCTTGTGCTTTTCTGGCTGCAGCCATGAGTAAAGACTCAGGTTGCCTATTTTTGTGGACAGCCTGCTTATCCTTGGCTTAAATTCTAGATATATGATTTAAGATCATTTGATGGCTGGGTGCTAGTGGCTCATGCCTGTAACCCTAGCTACTCAGGAGGCTAAGATCTTAGGACAGAGGTTCAAAGCCAGTCTGGGTAGCAAAGTCTGTGACTCTTACCTCTATTTAACCACCAGAAAACCAGAAGTGGAGTTGTGGCTCCAAGTGACAGAATGCAAGTCTTGAGCACAAAAGCTCAGGGGCAGTGCCCAAGCCCTGAGTTCAGGCCCCAAAACCTTCCAAAAAAGATAATTTGGAGAAAGTTCACACTGAAGAGTTTCCAAGCTTTAAAGTCATTCTTGACAAGAGTTCTTACATAGACTTAAATTTGAATAGTCTCTGCTCTTGCATCTCTGAGAATTGGTTTCAACTAGTGAATGTTTTGTTTTTTGTTTTTGTTTTTTGGGTCCAGTCGTGGGGCCAGAACTCTGGGCCTGGGCACTGTCCCTTAGCTCTTCAGCTCAAGGCTAGCGCTCTACCACTTGAGCCAAAGTGCCACTTCCGGCTTTTTTCTTTTTGCTTATGTGGTGCTGAGGAATCGAACCCAGGGCCTCATGCATGCAAGGCAAGTGCTCTACCACTGAGCCACCTTCCCAGCCCGTAAATTATCACTTTTCTTTTTTTGGGGGAGGGTCCGGTCGTGGGGCCTGAACTCTGGGCCTGGGCGCTGTCCCACAGCTCTTCAGCTCAAGGCTAGCACTTTACCACTTGAGCCACAGCGCCACTTCTGGGTTTTTTCTTTTTGCTTATGTGGTGCTGAGGAATCGAACCCAGGGCCTCAGGCATGCAAGGCAAGCACTCTACCACTGAGCCACCTTCCCAGCCCCTTCAACTAGTGAATGTTTTAAAGAGTATAAACTTTTTCTTTTCTCACTTTAATTCTGTAATTCTGTCCTGCACACTGAGATGATATCTTTCTGCTTTGTGGGTTTTTGTTTGTTTTAGGGGGGCTTGAACTCAAGACCTAGCCACTATCCCAGAGCTTCTTTTGCTCAAGGCTAGCAATCTACCACTTGAGCCACAGTGCCACTTTCAGCTTTTTTTTTATGTAGTACTGAGGAATCGAACCCAGAGCTTCATGCATGCTAGGTAGGCACTCTACCACTAAGCCAAATTCCCAGCCCTCTGTTCTGTTTTATTCCATCTTTTAACTATTAGTAATTAAACAAAGGGGAGCAAAGAAGACTGGTTATCTAGGATTTGCTAGAGGTTCTAAACAGAGATCCTATTCAAACTAGTTAAAACATTAAGAATACTATTTGGCTCACAAACTGGAAATTCAGAGTTGAGTAGGCTTAAATATTTTTTGGGGGGGGAGGGAGGGAAGGATTGGTTGTGGGGTTTGAACTCTGGCCATGGGCGCTGTCCCTCAGTTCTTCAGCTCAAGGTGAGCACTCTACCACTTCAGCCACAGCTCCACTTCTGGTTTTTTGGTGGTTTATTGGAGATAAAGAGTTTCACAGACTTTCATGCCCGGGCTGGCTTTGAACTGCAATCCTCAGCTCAGCCTCCTGAGTACTAGAATTACAAGCATGAGCACTGCACCAGTGCCCAGCTCTTGAGTAGGCTTTATAATGTCCTCCGTTCTATTTCCCACAAATTCTCTTGGCTCTGCTTTCTTCCAAATGTCAGTATTGGGGTGGGGGGAGGTTAAGGGGACACTGGGACTTGAACTCAGGGCCTCATGTACATACTTAATTTTTTTTAATTGTTATTATAAAGGTGATGTACAGAGGGGTTTCAGTTAAGTAAGTCAGGTAAAGAGTGTATTTCTTTTTGGACAGTGTAACTCCTTTCCTTGCTCTCTTCCACACACTGGTGTTCTACCAGTTGGGCCATACCTCCACTACTGACCTTCTGCTGGTTAATTTTAAAGAGAAGCCAGGGCTGGCTTAGAACCATGTTCCTAAGATCAGAGTAGTTAGGATTCTTATACTGTTCTCTCTTCCCCTGGTGGTACAATGATTTTGGTTTTATTCCTGCACATCTCTCACTCTAGATCTCTCCTCAATGCCTAGCTCGTTTAGCTCAGTACTAACCCAATTTTTGAAAGAATGCCTGTGCTCCTTTAAACGAGCATTAGGCAAGAGGGCTGTCCAAGATCTATAGACCGATGGAAGCTTTCCCCATGGTACTAGGATACAACAGGTGTAGAGATGGTAACAACAAAGTCCAGTAGAGTGAGCCAAGGAGGCATCTGGAAATGTGATTCCAGAGCTAAAGAGATACAGAATTGAGTCATTTGCATTGACGTGAATTTGAAGAGTTGGGAGAGTTTGAGATTATTTAGGGTGACAGTGTATTGTGAGAAGAACAAGAGATCACTGAGAAACAGTCACATTAAAGGACCAATGCTGAGTTTTTCAGCCAGCAAAAGAAAGTGATATGGGGCCAGAAGGGTAGTATTTGTGGACCCAGGGTAGTAAGAACTACCTCTTATCTCTAAAGCCTTGGGAACAGGATTTTAAAAGCTTAATTTTCATTTGTTTTCTTAACCTCTCCAACTAGTATAGATCTTCACAGGGTAATGTTTGCTTTGCTTTGCTTACTTCCTTTTCTTTCTCACCAGGTCCATTTATGTTTCTTGTATATGGCAAGTGACTCATTAGTGCGTGTGTTTTAGTTCTGGGGCTTGAACTCAAGGCCTGGACCCTGTATCTGAGGTTCTTGGCTCTAAGGCTAGCACTCTACTACTTGAGCCACAGCTCCCCTTCTGGCCTTTTGATGGTTAAGTGAAAATAAGAGTCTCTCAGACTTTCTTGCTTGGACCAGCTTTGAACTAAAAGCCTCAGACCTCAGTCTCCTGAGTGAGCCACTGGTGCCTGGCTTAGTATCTTTTTTTTCTTACTGTGGAGGGAAATTTGATCAAGAATGTTCAAAGCCAGGTGCCCATATGGATATTTATCATTTAAAATTCATTAATATATATTCATGATAGTACTGTAATTCCTAGTTTTCCTAATGGAAAACAATAGCAAATACATAAATTGGAAAAGTAGTAAAATTGTCCCACAGTATCTTACATGTTCAAAATCCTGAAGATATATACATGAAAAAGAAAACTATATAGAGAACCCCAAAACTGTCTGATGAAATGCAGCTTAGGTGCAAGTGCTTGATGCCATTGATCCTAACTACTCAGGAAGCTGAGATCCGACAATCCCAGTTCAAAGCTACCTAAGAAAGGAAAGTCTGTGAGACTCTTTTTTCCAATTAACCACCAGAAAACTGCAGGTAGAGCTGTGGTTCAAGTGGTATAGCACCAGCCTTGAGTGAAAAAGCTAAGGAACAGTCGCCAGGCACCGAGTTCAAGCCTCAGGATGGACACAATAGAAAAATAAACAAAAATAGGCAGAAAGGTACAGGTTACAAAGTCAAAAGTCAGGTACAGTGGCATGTGCCAGGAGTCCCCACTACTTGGGCAGCTGAACTGGGAGGATCCTTTGAGCTCAAGAATTAAGAGTCCAGACTAAGAAACACGGCAAAATGTTTTATCTCTAATACATAGTTAGATAGATGAACAAAGACTAAGTCAGCTGCAAGGCCAGTTGTGGTAATACATACCTTCAATTTCAGCATTTGGGAGGTTGAAAGAGAATTGAGAGTTCAATGCCAACCTGGGCAATACAGTGATACCCTGTTGCAAAAGAAAAAAAGCCTGGTGCCATGGTTTAATGAATAAAATGCCTGCCTAGCAAACATGAAGCCCTGAGTTCAAACCTCAGTAACATTAAAAAAACAAAAACAAAACAAAAAAACTTGGGCTGGGAATGTGGCTTAGTGGTAGAGTACTTGCCTAGCATGCATGAAGCCTTGGGTTTGATTCCTCAGTACCACATAAACAGAAAAAGCTGGAAGTGTCACTGTGACACTGTGATAGATTGCTAGCCTTAAGCAAAAGAAGCCCTGGGACACTGCCCAGGCCCTGAGTTCAAGCCCCAGGGCTGGCAAACAAACAACAATGTACATATGTACACATGTACACACAGAGGACTCAAAAGAGGTGAAAGATTTGTTCCTTCCTGAAAACTATAAAACCTTGTAAATACAAATAAAATTACAGATTCAATGTCATCCCTACCAAAATTCTTATGATATTTTATATAGAATTAAAAATTCAATAGTATAGTGCTGGTGCTCACACCTACCTAACTGCTCTGGAGGCTGAGATCTGAAGAGATGTTCTAAGCCAGTCTGGGCAGGAAAGTCTGAGACTCATTTTCTCTTTTGCTAGTCCAGGTGCTTGAATTCAGGGCCTGGGCACTGTCCCTGAGCTTCTATTTGCTCAAGACTAGCACCCTACCACTTGAGTCACAGCACCACTTCTGGCTTTTTCTGTTTATGTGGATTCAAACTCAGGGCTTCACACATGCTAGGCAAACACTACCACCTAAGCCACATTGGCAGCCTCTGTGAGACTCCACTAAATTAACTAAAAAAGGTGGAAGTGGAACTATGGCTCAAGTAGTAGATACCAGCTTTGAGCAAAAGGTCTTCAAGGACCTGAGTTCAAGCCCCAGGATCCATAAACATGTATACACACACACACACACACACACACACACACACACACACACACACACACACGCACACTTCATCCTAAATTTGAATAGTATCTCAAGAAACCCTGAATAATAAAAGTTCTCTTTTTTTTGGTGCTGATCCTGGGGTTTGAATACTGTCTCTGAGCTGCTCAAGGCTAGTATTACCTCCACCTCCAGTTTGTGTGCGTGTTTAATTGGAGATAGTCTCATGGACTTTCCTTCCTGGGCTGACTTTTAACTGCAATCCTCAGATTTCATCCTCCTAAGCAGCTAGGATTACAGGCATGAGCCATAGGCACCTGGCTTCCCCCCCCCCCCCCAAATTGGTGAAGATTTTCAAGCATTTGTATATTACTTTTTATGTGTGAACAATTTATATTCTGAACCTACACATATATTGCTACTATCTATGTTATTATTATGAACCTTTCACTTATTACTTATGGTATCACTCCTTTGTTTAGTATATTCATCTTTCTTGTAATTAGCTGTATAAAACAAGTACTTGGGATTTTGCAACAACCAGTAAAATTCAAGTTAAAACACACTTATGGGGGCTGGGAATGTTACTTAGTGGTAGAGTGCATGCATGAAGTTCTGGGCAGGATTCCTCAGTACCACATAAACAGAAAACGCCAGAAGTAGCATAGTGGCTCAAGGGGTAGAGTGCTAGCCTTGAGCAAAAGAAGTTCAGGGACAGTGCCCAGGCCCTGAGTTCAAGCCCCAGGACTGGCAAAAACAAAAACAAAAAAACATGGTTATGTTTTCAAAGATATATGCACATAGGCGCACCCATGCATACATAATTTTTTGTTTAAAGTTCCACAATTCAAGTCACTGTACTACAGATTTAGCCCATCAACTTCATAGAATCACACCTCAGACTCAAAATTTGAGTACAGTTCTAGACTGCAGATTAAGAAAAAAGAAGCTTGATTTGTACCAACTGGTAATAATGGTTAACTAGGAAAGACTGAGTTTTTACCAGAAATGGTTAATTTTTCTAAAAACCATTTTCTGTGTTCAATATCCACTCTAGTTAAAAGAAAGAAAAAAAAAAACCCAACACCCTTGCAGATTATACTAATTTGCTGAAGGTGACTCAGCTCATAGAGGAGTAATTAACCAAAGAGCTGAGGTAGAAATTATAGGGCAGGATGATCAAATGAAAGTTAGGAAGACAATTTACAACTAACACTTACCCCTTCTGCAGGATAGGCAAAGAGGCATCTTTGTGAGATCTTTATACTTACTGTTCAAGTAATATTTTATTTCATATTATGATGTGCAGGCTGGCCTCAAAATCCTTTGTTCAGGGATCCTCCTGCCAGAGCCTCAAGGCAGGTGAGATTATGGCTCCTACCTACCACCTTGTCAGGCACTGTGGTCGCATTTTAAAATTTGTGACCTAAAGTAATTAGTCCTAAATTTTGGAAATTTCCTCCCCTCTCCTCGCACGAGTCTCAACGGCTAAAATGTAAGAGATGAAAGAACCGATTAAAGCTAAAAAGTGTTGGTTTTTTTAGTTTTTTTTTTCTTTTTTGGGGGGGGGGGAGGTTCCGGACGTGGGGTTGAACTCTGGGCCTGGGCGCTGTCCCTCAGCTCTTCAGCTCAAGGCGAGCGCTCTACCACTAGAGCCACAGCGCCACTTCCGGTTTTCTGGTGGTTCATTGGAGATAAGAAGCTCATGGACTTTCCTGCCTGGGCTGGCTTTGAACCGTGATCCTCAGATCTCAACCTCCTGAGTAGCTAGGATGACAGGCCTGAGCCACCGGCGTCCGACTTTGAGACAAGTTTTGTTATAACCCAGACCAGCCTCAAATTCCTCCTGTGACGCTCCTAATCCTCCTGCCTCAGTCTGCTAATTGCTGGGATTGTAGCTATACCCCACTTATACCCAACCAGAAAGTGCAGTCCTTCACCTCATCCCTACTCCAAGAGCCTAAAAACCAAACCAAAAAGGTTAACAAACGGGAGGGTACCCGCTGCCTTCCCCACCCCTGGCCCTCCGTACGCTTACGCAGCCGATTTTGGTCATCTTTCCGCTGCGCTATTCTGTGAGGCAGGGTAAAAGTGGCCGGAAACTGCCACAGTCGACAAGCTCGCAGCCCTCCCTCCCCGTTTTCACCCAGGCCTGCTTCATCAGTTCAGACGATTCCTACAGAGGTAGTGGGTCGCAGGGACATCAGCGCGTGCCCACCTTTGCCCAGGCAGAAGTCATCCAAGATTACAGTTGAGATCCACAGGCTCAGCAAAGGGGATGACACGTGGGACAACACCGCCGACGAAACACAACAGAAAAGGCCACCGTGGCGAGCAGGCGACGCGGAACCTCAGCCCGCTTCCTCCACGACTCTAATCCCCACCCCTCCGGACCGGATCTACATCCTCCGCGCCCTGACGACAGGGGTGACGTCACGGAGACGCCGCTCGCGCTGGCCCCGCCTCCCTCGATGCCGAGGGCAGGCTCCAGAAACGCGCATGCTCGGTAGGCGGGGCCGGCCGGGGTCTCGAGGCGCTGCCCATCTGTTGCGCCGCCGCCCGCCGGATCTGGCAGATCCGGGTCTCGTGGCTAAGAGTGACGTGGTCAATCGAATCCAAACAGAGGGCGGGGCGGAGGCCGGCGGGGCTGAAGCACCAGCGGCAGCCGCGTCGGGAGGCCGGAGCTGCCGCAGCGTCCCGGAAGCCTCAGGCGGTCTCGCAACCGCGACTGGGTTTCTGCTCCCACCCTCCCCGCCCCGTCGGTTGTGGTGTGGGCGGGTGAGTGTGTTCCCCTCGCCCACCGCCGCGGTGACCCTCACCCGACCTGGGTTTTTCTCGGGGGGGCGGCGCGGCTGCTGCCCGGGGCTCGGCAGCCGCGGCGGTCCGGCCCGGGGAGCGGCGAGGCGGAGACTTGCGGTGGAGGAAAGCCAGGGCCCGGGTGGGAAGATGGACAGTAGCCGCGGGTGCTCTGGTGGGCTGGGGGCGGCGGGGGGACGGGAGGGGAAGGCGAATGAGCCACACCGGTGGAGTGGAGGAGAGTGTCGTAGCTGGAAGGGAGGAAGACCCGAGCCCGCTCGGGGTCGCCTGCCCGCCTTCCGCAGCCCTTTCTGGGCACGGTGAAGCCCGCGGCCGGCGGCGTCCTTTGTTGTGATGGATGATCGAGGGGAGCTGCCACCCCGAAAGCTGCGGCTTTTGGGCTCCTGTTGTGTTGGTGAATCTTAAAGGGCCCCCCTCCCCCCTTGCTTTTATCTCTTTTTTTTTTTTTCCTGTTCGGTAGAACCGTGGCAGACGTGTGGCAGCACCCTTTCATGCAAGGGGCGCTGCGCGGTGCACCGGGCACGGGGCAGTACCTGAAAAGCCCTGGTGTCAGCCGAAAGCCAAACTTTCCCGTGTTACTGTAGCCAGAATATTGTTTGTTAACGGCACGGAGGCGGTAGGGTGTCTGCAGCTCAGCCAGTTGGCAGAATCGAGGATGGGGTTGGCTTTCCCCAGTGGAGCGTCTGAGCTTTGCATCCGTCCCGCGAGCTGCCCCGTTGTGCCTGTGTGTGTTGTTGGTGCGGGAGTCAGACCGCATTCGTTCGGTCACTTGGAACGCGTTAAGACCTGCAAGGTGTTTTAGTCTGGAGACCCACGTCGGAGGCGTTTTCTCTGCGCCGTGCGGTGGGTGTCGGAGGCTTGCGCGTCCTTCTGCTGAACTCAGGTGACTGCTCACGCAGATTCCCTTAGTGGAGCTGCTGCTGTCGGCCTGCTTCCCTCTGCGCCCAGACCAGAGCACCAAGCCCCCGCGTCCGAACTGGGGCTTTAAAAAGCATCACTTCCCCCCGGTCATTACTGGAGCTATTCCTGTGGCAAACATTAAGGAAGAGCAACGGAAGCATGTGTTGATTGATCGACCCCGCTGTCAAATCCAGGAAGAGTTCTTAGGGATTTAGATGACTTCCTTACGAGGGTTGTTATTCTTGTGGTAGAACACAGTCCTTTTTGCAAATATTTTTTTTCTCCTCGGTATGCCACTGAGATCAAAATGAATTTCATCTAGAGCTGAGATCCTGCTTACAAAAGGAATTACTTCCTTTAACTTCCTCTTTTGCAGCTTTTACCTTTTATACCAACTAGAAATAAGTAACTTGTTTCCACATAGGGGTTTGTGATGATTCTGGAAAATATGGATAAAAGATAAGTGGACAGGAGTAATCAGTAACCCTGCCACTCACAAGTCACCAAAATGTTAGGAATTTCTATTCTTCCAGACTTCTTTTCTGCATATATGTATTTATTTTTAAAATGGTCTATTTTATATGCATATGCTTTTCTGCAACCTGCTGCTTTACATATTTGAGTAATGAAAATTTGCAGGTAAGACTTTTTCTGTTTTTGTTTTATTTTTTTTGTGGGTCATGAGACTTGACCTATGGGCCTGGGTGCTGTCCCTCAGCTCTTCAGCTCAAGGCTAGCACTTTACCACTTGAGCCACAGTGCCACTTCTGCCCTTTTCTGCTTATGTGGTGCTGAGGAATTGAACCCAGGGTCTCATGTGTGGAAGGCAAGCATTCTACCACTGAGCCACCTTCCCAGCCCCTTGCAGATAAGACCTTGAACATAAACTTTTATGGGGTAATTTACTGTTGGAAAAACAAAAGATACCAAAATCATGATTTTAAAAGTTTTCTTCCTTAGTCTTTTACTATACTGTATGATTCAACAAATAAATCAGTGTAGTAAGTAAGTCTTAGCTTTTAAACTCTTGGGAGAGCAGACAATCTAAATTGGCAGTATCAAAGTTAGAAAGTTGCTTATTACAGATTTCATTCAGACTAAGTTTAGAGCTATCCTATAGCCTATGTGCGTGCTCCAAATGCAGTTCAAGCCCATAGCAATAAAGTCCTGGAAGATTTTTTTTTTTTCTTTTCTTTTTTGGTCATAGGGCTTGAACTCTGGGCTTGGGTGCTGTCCTTGAGCTCTTCAGCTCAAAACCAGCACTCTTATTGCTGGAGCCACTTCCGATTTTCCTGCGGTGTATTTTAGATAAGAGTTTCATGGACTTTCCTGCCTGAGCTGGCTTTGAACCAGGATCCTCAGACCTCAGATTCCTGAGTAGCTAGGATTACCTGGAAGATTTAATGTAAAGTTGTGTTTTTTTTTTTTTGTTTTTTTTTTTTTTGTCGGTCATGGAGCCTGAACTCTGGGTCTGGGCACTGTCCCTCGACTCTTTTTTTTTTTGGGGGGGGGGGGAAGGTCCAGTCATGGGGCCTGAACTCTTGGCCTGGGCGCTGTCCCCCAGCTCTTCAGCTCAAGGCCAGTGCTCTACCACTTGAGCCACAGCACCACTTCTGGCTTTTTTCTTATGTGGTGCTGAGGAATCAAACCCAGGGCCTCAGCATGCAAGGCAAGCACTCTACCACTGAGCCACTTTCCCAGCCCTAGAGTTTGTTTGTTTGTGTGTTTTAATCGTATTCTTAGAAACTTTGTAAAGATTTTTTTTTTAAGCATTGCTGGAGATTCAATCCAAGGTTTGTGATATGCTAGCCAACCATTCTGTCACTGAGCTACACCACCCTAAACCACAAAGGCAGCCCTTAACTGGCCATCTAACTTATTTACTTGATGTTTTCAGTTAACATTGGGCATCAATGTAGTTTCTAGTTTTTCATTGTTATAAATAATACAGTGATGAATAATAGTTTTATATGGTTAACCCAAATTCTGAAGAGTTAACAGCAAGCAGCCCTACTCTGAAATATGTTATACTAAAGAAATTTTAGTGATTTTAAGTGAATGGTTTTCCACATAGGTAAACAAGTATATGCTGCATATGTGTACTTGGGCATGCCTAGAAAACTTATATGGAGGTTTTTTTGTAGATTGTGCCAATGAGGAGAGTACCTTTCACTTTGACATTTTTACTTTTTTTAGGGAAAGCATTTGAAATGTTTACCATAAATGGGTATTGCTTTAAAATGATTCTTGAAAAATGTAATTCTAAATTTACAGTATATACATACTGAGCATTTTAATGTTGTATTTTTACTTTGGAGAAAGTTTCCTCCTCATTGCTTATTTTCATATTAAGCTTTCATTTCCCCTTTTTCTTCTTTAAATTTAGGACAAAGCACAGATGTCTCAGTTTTGGAAAATACAGAATGAAAGTGGTTTACGCTTACCTGCACTTACTAACAAGTGTTACAAGTACAGAGCTTCCAAAATTTAACCCCTTATAAAGGTGCTTCTGATTATAAATGGAGAAAGCATCCTGTGCTATATATACCAGTGGTTGGCTTCTACTTTTTAAAATACAAGTTTGTACTTTTTGCATAGTACATTGCTTTAGTTTCCAGGACCCTATAAAACCCGAAATTTGATTAGGTGCCAGTGGCTTATCCCTATAATTCTAGCTACTCAGGAAGCTGAGATCTGAGAAGCACAGCTCAAAGCCAGCCCAGACAGAAAAGTCTGAGAGACTCTTATTTCCAATTTATCACCAAAAAGTTGGCAGCGGAGCTGTGGCTCAAGTGGTTAAGCACCAGCTTTGAGCAAAAAAGCTCAGGAATTCAAGCCCCGGGATTAGCAAACACACAAAAAAGAAGTGGTCCTCTCTAGACACTATGTTGGAAATGAACTATATAACTTGTGGGAAGGGATAAGAGGGAAAACTGAGAGAGAAAAAGAAAAAAAAAAAAAAGAAAAAATGTACTCTTTATCTGACTTAACCCGCTATATACATCAGCTTCGTAATAATAAAAAGAAACTACGAAATCTGAGCATTTCCATATCTCATAGAGATTTAAAATGGCTCGGTATTTGCATATTACACATGTACATCTTAATTCCCCAATGTTGTGTATTTCAATGTTGTGTATTTTTCCTTTAAAGTTTGAACTCAGGGCAGTGGGCTATTGCCCTTACTGCTCAAGGCTCTATCAATTGAGCTACAACTCCCTGCTTTTCAGTAGTTAATTGGAGATAGAGTTCTTAGAGGGCTGGGAAGGCTGGGTGCTTGCATAGCATGCAAGAAGCCTGAGTTTGATTCCTCAGTACAACATAAACAGAAAAAGCCAAACTGGTACTGTGGCTCAAGTGGTAGAGTGCTAGCCTAGAGCACCGAGAGGCTCAGGGACAGGGTCCACGCCCTGAGTTCAAGTCCCAGGACCAGGCCCTCCCCCCCAAAAAAAAAAGTTCCTAGAGACATTTCTTTTTCTTTTTTTGGGGCGGGGGGGGGGGTGTTCGGTCATGGGGCCTGAACTCTGGGCCTGGGTGCTGTCCCTCAGCTCTTCATCTCAAGGCTAGTGCTCTACCACTTGAGCCACCTTCTCAGCCCCCTAGAGACATTTCTGTCCTGGCTGGCTTTGAGTCAGGGTTCTCAGATCTCATTCCCTTGAGTAGATATGATTACAGGAATGAGCCACCAGTGCCTAGCAAGTTTAATACTCGTAGCAAGGGTAATGTAGGAGAAACTGACTTGTTTAAACAACTATACTTTTTTTTTTTTTTGGGGGGGGGGTGATTCCTGAGGCTTGAACTCTGGGCCTGGGCCAGTGTCACTGAGCTCAGTAGCAACACTCCGCATGCTCCTTAATCTGCCCTGACCAGGAGCAACACAATGGAGACCAGACTGTGCAATTGAGATTTGGGGTACCAGACCTTTAGCCTTCTGCCAGCAACAGATCCCAAGGTTCCATTAACCAAGGTTTTTATTTTTATTTATTTTTTATTGTGAAAATACTGTACAGAGGGGTTACAATTACATGGGCAAGATAATGAGTATATTTCTTTTTTTTTTTTTTTGGGTCTGGTCATAGGGCCTGAACTCTGGGCCTGGGCGCTGTCCCTCAGCTCTTGAGCCACTGCGCCACTTCTGGTTTTTTCTTTTTTTGCTTATGTGGTGCTGAGGAATCGAACCCAGGGCCTCAGGCATGCAAGGCAAGTGCTCTACCACTGAGCCACCTTCTCAGCCCTGATAATGAGTATATTTCTTATCAAGCATTGTAACCTCCTCCTTTGTTTCCCTGCCCCCCAACCAAGGTTTTTATTGGTCTTATGCAAGGAAGTAAGGTATAAACTTCAACTTGTGATAATATTTTGCATACAGACCTTCTTATTCTAGAAAGGGAACTAAACAGTAAACAGCCTTCAATTTGCATAAACCTCAATCTACCCTTAGGCTCCTACACAGTTTAGGGTGAAATCTGAGTTCCCATTACGTCGAGACTGCTGGACCTTTCTTGGGAAACTCTTCAGCATTCCGAGTATATGGAGAGAAGGCATTCCAACTCCTTTCAGAGTCTCAGCTTGGATTTTCAGAACTCCTTTTGCTCAAGGGTAGTACTCTACCACTTGAGCCACAGCACCTCTCCCAGCTTTTTCTGTGATTAATTGGAGATGAGTCTCACAGCCTTTCCTGCCTAGGCTGGCTTCAAACCTTGATCCTCAGATCTTAGCATCCTGAATAGGTAGGTAGGAATTACAAGGTTTTTAAAAAGAGGTTGCCGAGTAAGAACAGCACCACACATGTGGTATTCGGGTAAGGGGTAGGTTTATTCAGTAGACCTGCTGGGACCAGGCAAGGTTGGCACTCCACGAGGCGTCTGGCCCCGGATTAGGCCTTATAAGGTAGGGGGCAGGGAAGGGTGTGTCCAGGTAAAGGGAAGTGGGATCAGGTGGGAGAAAGGTGTGGCCACATCAGGTTAAGATGTGACCTCAGCAGATGCGGATGTGACCTCTTCCAGGTGTCCCTGTTGCCTAGGTAACGCAGGTACTGGGCGAGGTCTGTTCGCCATCCAGGAATGGACATTACATTCCAGCCTTTTGATAATTATGAAAAAGGGCGAAGACTCTCTCTGGCTACTTCCTGCTGGCAAGGGGCGTCGTAGGGGTAAAAGGCTGAGATGTGGTCCATGCTGGGAGAAGGCGGCAGGCTGCAGCTGTCCCTTGGGTGTTGAGTCCTCGATGAAGTCTGGAGGAGGCAAGTCTCTTGGACGAAGTCTGGAGAAGTTTCATGAGGCATTGACGGAAACCTGAACAAATGGAAACTGACAATTTTTAAACCTAGAATGGCTGGCCTTTGAGAGGGAACCTAGAGGGCGTCTCCGGGACCCAGCCTGCGTCGCCCTCTTCAGGGCACAAGCCAAAAAGTTGTAGAGTCAGTCTGGTGAGTGAAGGAGAGCTGACCAGGCAGAAGCGGCGTCCCGACTTCCCCCAGAGCCCTCTAGAGAGAAATGGCCAAGCCCCCAAAACCAAGCGTCCTCAGCTTCGGAGGTGACCGCCTTTCAGCTAAAGGCCGTAGGCGCTCTCTGGTGTGGCGCCACGTCTGGACAGAGACTGAGCAACAGAGAGCCATAGAGAGTAGTTTCACTCACCAGAGTAGAGAAGTGGTGTGGACGTGAAGGCAGCAATGGTATCGATGCGCTGTGTCCGCAGCAGACAGATGGGTTCGCAAAAGGCTGTCAGAAATGTGGGTATTCCTCAGAGCAAAAAGGGAAAAACAAGCAAAAAGAAAAAAGAGGAAAAAACAGAGAGGAATCCCAGCTATCCTGACTTTAAGCCCTTTATCCGAGTCACGGCACCATTTATGTTAGGTTTTTAAAAAGAGGTTGCGGAGTAAGAACAGCACCAGCACTCACGTGGTACTCAGGTAAGGAGTAGGTTTATTCGGTAGACCTGCTGGGACCAGGCAAGGTTGGCACTCCATGTGGCTGGCAAAAGAGAAGAAAGAGAGAGAAAAGAGCTAGAAAAGAGCAGAGAGAGCAAGAAAAGAACAGAGAGAGAGAGCAGAGAGAGCTAGAAAAAGGCAGAGAGAGAGTCTGGGCCTGGGCTAGGCCTTATCTAGGGTATGGGCAGAGAAAGGTGTGGCCACATCAAATTCAGATGTGACCTCTTCTAGGTGTCCCAGTTGCCTAGGTAACGCAGGTACTGGGTGGAGACTTTGCTGCGAGGAGGGTGGAGTCTGCTAGCCATCCAGGAAGCGGACCTTACACAAGCTTCTGACTTATAGCTGCTTTTCTGTTTGTGTGATGGGGGGAGGGGAGGAAAAAGGGGTATGAACTCCTGGGATTTGAACTCGGGTCTAGGTAGTATCCCTGAGCTTTTAGGCTCAAGGCTAGCAATCTACCTCTCAAGCCACAGCTACACTTCAGCCCTTTAGTGGGTAACTAGAGATAAAAGTCTCACAGACTTTCCTGCTAGAGCTGACTTTGAACAGCCATCCTCAGATCTCAGCCTCCTAAGTGGCTAGAATTACAAGTATTATACCTGACTTTTTAACATATGTGTGTATATGTGTATGTGTGTGTGCATGTGCGCACATGCCAATCCTGGGGCTTGAACTCAGAGCCAGAGTGCTGTTCCTGAGCTTTTCTTTGCTCAAGGCTAGTACTGTACCACCTTGAGCCATTTTGAGGGTTAATTGGAGATAAGAGTTGTAAGGTAGCCGGGCACCAGTGGCTAGTTATCCTAGTTACTCAGGAGGCTGAGATCTGAGGATCTCAGTTCAAAGCCAGCCAGGGCAGGAAAGTTCCTGAGACTCTTATCTCCAATAAACCACTAGAAAACCGGAAGTGGTGCTGTGGCTCAAGCAGTAGAGCGCTTGCCTTGACCTGAAGAGCACAGGGACAGGGCCCAAGCCCAGAGTTCAAGCCCCACGACCGACTGACCAAAAAAAAAAAAGGAGTTGTAAGGTGGGTGGGAATGACTTAGTGGTGGAGTTCTTGCCTAGCATGCATGAAGCCCTGGGTTCAATTCCTCAGTACCACATAAGCAGAAAAGGCCATAAGCTATGGCTCGTGTGATGAGTGCTATTCTTGAACACAAGAAGCTTAGGGACAATGCCAGACCCTGAGTTCAAGCCCTAGTACCGGCCAAAAAGAGTTGTAAAATTCAATGAAAGGAGACCACCACATGAGCAGGCAGAAAAGAGGGAGGGCAATCACCCAGCCCACACTAAATGGAGGCATGCAGAGAGAGAAGAAAAAAAGATAGGGACTCGTGTTGAGTGGGATTATAGGGAAAGGTAGGAGTTATCATCACAATGGATGCAAAAAGATGAGAGCCTTGGACATTTCTCACTGTCTGAAGGAAGTGTGACCAGGTCGGTTCAGGAAGTGACCTTAAAGTCTGGGGGTCCTTTGCTGACTGATAGGTGATTACTGGTTTTAGGCAGGTGATTTCTGGTAAGGCAATGCACTGTGTTTCTGGAAGAAGTGGGAGGGGGCTGTTCTCCTGGGCAGATCTAACAGCAGTCTCACACACTTTGCTACTCTACCTGTCTTTGAACAGTGATTCTCAGGTCTCAACCTCCTGAGTAGCTAGGATGACAGGCGTGAGCCCCCAGTGTCCAGTTTGTTTGTTTATAGTTTTTGTTGGATTTCGGTTCCTAATTATAAAAAAAATAGCCATTTTTCTTGAGTTGGAAGTATTTTTAGGTGGAATTTGACTAATTGGGTGTGCATGTGTGTTGCATAGAGAGCCTACTACCTTGTACATTGCAGGCAAATGCTCTGAGCTACACTCCCAACCCCCTAGTAAACATCTAGTAAATATTTATTTGTTGAAACAGCTATGTAGTCTAGGCTGTCCTCAAATTTATGATCCTCTTGCATCAGCCTCCAGAGTTCTCGATTACATTACATATACATTACCTCTGACTTGTAAATTCTCTCTCTCTCTCTTTTTTTTTTTGTCAGTCATGGGGCTTGAACTCTGAGCCTGGGCACTGTCCTTAAGTTTCTTGTGCTTCAAGGCAAGCTCTCTACCACTTGAGCCATAGCGCCACTTCTGGCCTTTTCTGCTTATGTGGTACTGAGGAATCAAACCAGGGTTTCATGGATGCTAGGCAAGCACTCTACCACTGTCATATTGCCAGCCACCTTACAACTCTTATCTGCAATTAACCCCCAAAATGGCTCAAGGTGGTAGAGCATTAATCTTGAGCAAAAAAAACAACACAAAATCAGAAGTAGGGCCTCTCCTGTCTCAGGCCCAGAGTCCTGGAGATTCAGTCAGAGTGTTTCAACTTTTTGGTTCTCTTAGGCCACTTAAGGGTACCCCCAGTGAGCCTAGCTGTGGCACTTCCTGTTGTATCTTTTCTTCTATAATCCTCTGACTTCATACAATGACATTATTGCAGGTCTATATAGTGTATGAATTGTAGAAGTGTGGTCACTTATACATAGTCTTTAAATGTTAAAGAAATTTACTTGTCTTTGTCTTCACCCACCTCCTTACATAGTGCCTACACTATTGCACTTGCATCTCCGTCTTTAGAAATATGGTTCTAAAGTCCACTGCCTTCCAATATATGCTTAAAAACTTAAAAAAAAAGTGCTATTGATCTTGCTAAT
This sequence comes from Dipodomys spectabilis, assembly GCF_019054845.1. NCBI lineage: Eukaryota > Metazoa > Chordata > Mammalia > Rodentia > Heteromyidae > Dipodomys > Dipodomys spectabilis. The sequence goes on along the minus strand of NW_024870720.1, from coordinate 7,434,454 downwards.
TTGTGTTGTTTATTCCTTATGAAGGAATGATGTGGAAGGCTGGGCTGCAGGGGTGAGGCATCACTTCCATTAGAGCAAAGCCTAGTAGAGTCATAGGTAGGATTTCAGCCTGGGAGAGTTTCTTACGTGTGGTATGGGCTTGCACCCAGCAAAGCCTTTGGCTGCCTGGATTCTTGGAGGCCAAGCAACAGCTGCAATGTCTGAAAAGCAGGATCTTTAGTTGGAGATTTTTCATGAGTTGATACTATTTGCCCTATTGGGTTTTTATTTACTTGGGAACTGTTCTTCTATTTTTTTTCTCTCTCTGGTATGAATGTTGTGGTCTATTTATAAATTGAAAACTCAATCATGTGTGATTTATTAGATCATCAGGGCAGAACCTTCATAAATAGGACCCCAGAGAGCCGCTTGCCTTTTTCCACCACTTGAGAACAAGTGAACACCATTGTTGAGCCAGAGAACAAGCTTTCTCCATTCCTTAGATCTGTCAGTGCTTTGATCTTGGTTGTCTTTTAGCCTCCAGAAGTGTGACGAATAAATTTCTACTGTTTATAAGCAACTCTTATCTTGTTTTGTCAGTCTAATAGACCAAGGAACATAACAAAAAAGAACCATTAATGATTATTTCTGGAAAAGTGACAGCCTAGGGATGGATTTTTAACAGACTCTGAAATACAAGAGAAATGGAGGGATTAAGAAGATAAAGAAGGTGCTGTGAAAGTGGCGCTTGCCTTGCATGCATGAGGCCCTGGGTTTGATTCCTCAGCACCACATAAGCAGAAAAAGCAAGAAGTGGCACTGTGGCTCAAGTGGTAGAGCACTAGTCTTGAGCTGAAGAGCTGAGGGACAGCGCCCAGGCCCAGAGTTCAGGCTCCACTGCCAGACCAAAAAAAAAAAAAAAGAAGAAGAAGATTAAAGAAATTCTTGAGGGCTGGGAAGGTGGTTCAGTGGTAGAGTGCTTGCCTTGCATGCATGAGGCCCTGGGTTCGATTCCTCAGCACCACATAAGCAAAAAAGAAAAAACCAGAAGTGGCACTCTGGCTTAAGTGGTAGAGTGCTAGCCTTGAGCTGAAGAGCTGAGGGACAGCGCCCAGGCCCAGAGTTCAGGCCCCACGATGGGACCAAAAAAATAAATAAAAATTTAAAAATTTTATTATCTTAAAGTAGTTGTACAAAGAAGTTCCCATTCTACAAAACAGTATATGAGGGGCTGGGAAGGTGGCTCAGTGGTAGAGTGCTTGCCTTGCATGCATGAGGCCCTGGGTTCAATTCCTCAGCACCACATAAGCAAAAAAAAAGCCGGAAGTGGCGCTGTGGCTCAAGTGGTAGAGCGCTAGCCTTGAGCTGAAGAGCTGAGGGACAGCGCCCAGGCCCAGAGTTCAGGTCTCACGACCGGATCCCCCCCCCAAAAAAACAGTATATGAATACAAAGTGTCTGACAACATTGTCATCCATTGCTCCTAACCCACCCCTTCTCTCACTTTTCTTTTTTTCTTTTATTATTTATTTTTTTTGGGGGGAGTCCAGTCATGGGGCCTGAACTCTGGGCCTGGGCGCTGTCCCTCAGCTCTTCAGCTTAAGGCTAGCGCTCTACCACTTGAGCCACAGTGCCACTTCCGGCTTTTTTTTCTTTCTGCTTATGTGGTGCTGAAGAATCGAACCCAGGGCCTCAGGAATGCAAGGCAAGCACTCTACCACTGAGCCACCTTCCCAGCCCCTCACTTTTCTTTTTTAAATTGAGTTTAGGTGATTACATAAATTTCACATATTTCACAGTATTGTTGAATAGTGGTATTTAAAGTTACAAACACATTTTAACCTTCACAAGGCAAATTGTCATTATCATGGTCTATAAAGTTTGTGATTTCTGTGAGCTTTGACAATACAATTATTTTTTCTGTAAGTCACCTTTTTAATAACAGTAAAAAAAAATTATACAGCCAGGCACTGGTGGCTCATGCCTATAATCCTAGCTATTCACTGTGATCTGAAGATCACAGTTTAGCCAGCCTGGGCAGCAAAGTTTGTGAGACTCTTATCTCCAATTAACCACCAGAAAACCAGAACAGTGGCACTGTGGCTCAAGTGGCAGAGCACTTGCCTTGAGCTGAAGAGCTCAGGAACAGCCAGGCCAGAGTTTAAGCCCCACAACCTGCCCCCCCCCCCCGAAAAAAAAATATATGTACATATGTCTGTGAGACTTTTTTATTTTTTTTGGTCTGGTTGTGGGTCTTGAACTTAGGGCCTGGGCACTGTCCCTGAGCTGGTTTTGCTCAAGGCTAGCATTCTACCACTTGAGCTACAGAGCCACTTTCGGCTTTTTCTGTGTATGTGGTACTGAGGAATGGTACCCAGGGCTTCATGCATGCTTGGTAAGCACTCTACCACTAAGCCACATTCCCAGCCGTGTGAGACTCTTATCTCCAATTAACTACCAGAAAACTCTAAGTGGTGCTGTGGCTCAAAGTGGTACAATGCTAGCCTTGAGTGAAAAGGCTCAGGGACAGTACCCAGGCCCTGAGTTCAAGATCCACAATTGAAAAAAAAAAGTTATACAGACACAGCAGGCTGGATACTAGAGGCTCACATTTGTGTAAACCTAGCTATTAAGGAGGCTAAGATCTAAAGGATTGTGATTTGAAACCAGCTGTGAAGGAAAGGCATGAGACTTCACCTTCAAATATGTCAGACTGGAGGCATGGCTAAATGGTAAAGTGCCATCTGTGATTGAGATCAATCTCTGAGTTCAAGCTCCTGTACCAGCACAGTACATTGTAGAGATACTACAGGCAATTTTAGAGATTTGGAATTTACTTACCCTTTTGTACACTAGTGTTTGATCTTTAGTCATCTTAAGGGTTTTTGTTTTCCAAATCGCAGAATATAATAATAATATTACTTTCACTATTATTATTATTATTGACAGGGTCTTACTGCATAGCACAGGCTGCCTTAACGTGGCTATACTGTTTCTTAGTCCAGTTATTTTTTTTGGTTTTGTTATGGGTGTGTGTATGTGTGTGTGTGTCCTGGGGCTTGAACTTAGGGCCTGTGTGCAGTCCCTGAGCTTTTATGCTCAAGGCTGCTAGGACAGGCATGAACTACCAGCACCCTCCTCAGTTGTGTTCTTTTAAACTTTTGGCCTGTTGTATTAGTTATTGGTTGAAAATTTACTATCTGTTGGTAACCTAAGTAGCAAGGAAGATCATTTTATTTTTATTTATTTTTTTTTTTGGGGGGGGTCCGGTCGTGGGCCTGAACTCTGAGCCAGGGCGCTGTCCCTCAGCTCTTCAGCTCAAGGCTAGTGCTCTACCACTTGAGCCCACAGCGCCACTTCCGGCTTTTTTCTTTTTGCTTATGTGGTGCTGAGGAATCGAACCCAGGGCCTCAGGCATGCAAGGCAAGCACTCTACCACTGAGCCACCTTCCCAGCCCAGTAAGATCATTTTATATAAACCTCATGAATACCATTTTAAATCTGAGAGCTACTGTTGTTTTATTTAGTGTGCCACTTGATTGTTCCTTTTTTTTTTTTTTTTGGTCCTGATGCCTGAACTTGGCCTGGGTGCTGTCCCTGAGTTCTTCAGCTCAAGGCTAGCGCTCTACCACTGGAGCCACAGCGCCACTTCTGGCATTTTCTGCTTATGTGGTGCTAAGGAATCGAACCCAGGGCCTCATGCATGCAAGCCAAGCACTCTACCACTGAGCCACCTTCCCAGCCCCTGTTCCTTTTTCAAATTCATGTCTGATTCTCAAACATTTTGTGTTAAAATCACCTTATTTAATTTAATTTTTTTTTCAGTACTAGGATTTGAAGTTTGAAGGCCTTGCCACGTGCCAGGCAGTCTCACTACTGCTTAACCCACACTTCCAGGAAAACTACTTTGAAAATATTTACTATTTAGCAACGTTGGGTTACAAAAAAGCAAAGCCTTTTCACTCTTAACTACCAAAAGACAGAAAGTAGAGCTGTAGCTCAAGTGGTAGAGCACTAGCTAGCCTTGAGTGGAAAAAGCTAAGGGACAGTGCCCAGGCCCTGACTTCTAGCATCAGTCACAGCACACACGAACACACACGCGCACACACACACACACACACACACAAACAGTTGAGTTTTTTTTTTTTAGTGAGTGTTGAAAGCATTCCAGTTGTTTTTTTTTTCCTGGTCCTGAGGATTGAACTTTGGGCCTGGCCGCTCTCCCTGAACTACTTTTGCTCAAATCTAGCACTCTACCACTTGAGACACACCACTACTTCCGGCTTTTTCTGTGATTTACTTGGAAATAAACGTCTCACAGATTTTCCTGCCCAGGTTGGCTTTCAACCGTTATCCTAAGACCTCAGCCTCATTAGTAGCTAGGATTACAGGCATGAGCCATCAGTACCCAGCGATTATCCCTGATTTCTTTTTTTTTTTTTTTCTTTTTTCTTTTGCCAGTCCTGGGACTTGAACTCAGGGCCTTAGCACTATCATGCCTGAGTTTCTTCCCCCTCCCACCCTCCCACTGTTTATGTGGTACTAAGGTATCGAACCCAGGACTTTATGCATGCTAGGCAAGCACTCTACTACTAAGCCACATTCCCAGCTCTTATCCTAGCTTTCTTATAGAGTGAAAGTTTGATTACAGGAACTAAACAGGTGCTAGGTGACAGTGGTTCACACCTTCCCTACCTTCCCAGAAGGCTGAGTTGTAAGGATCATAGTTTGAAGTTAGGCCAGGTAGATAAATCTGAGACTCATCTCTAACTAGCAAAAAGCTGGAAATGGAGGTGTGGTCCAAGTGGTAGAGCACCAGCCTTCAGCAAACTAAACTAAGCAAGATTGCCCTGTGTTTAAGTCCCAGTACTAGCACACACAAAGTATTTAAACTGAATAGTCTGTAGCATCATAGGCAGGGTATCCAAAAAATCTGCTTTTAGAGAAAATTGGACTGATGAATAGCCAGTCAGTTTTATAGATTTGTAATTTTGTGGTTTTTAATTAATATAGAATTAATAGTAAATTTTGTACATATAGATCAAAGTTTAGTAAAACCAGCAGATATAAACTATGTTTAATAAGACCATTATGACACTATATAATACATAATTTTTTATGGCTGAAAAGAGTACCTAAATATTCGACTTAAACTATTTTTTCCTTCCTTCTAGATTTAAACAGTCAAGTAAAATCAAGCTGGGTAATCATGGCAGAAGGTGGATTCGATCCCTGTGAATGTGTTTGCTCTCATGAACATGCAATGAGAAGGCTGATCAATCTGGTGAGATGACGAGCACAGTCCCATTTAGAACTTATCTGTATTCCATCTATCTGTTCTGTTTTTTGTTGTTGTTTTTGAGTCAGTTGTGGGGCTTTAACTCTGGGCTTGGCCGCTGTCCCAGCGCTCTTCAGAAGAGCTCAAGGAGAGCAATCTACCGCTTGAACCACAATACCACTTCCAGTTTTCTAGTGGTTTATTGGAGATAAGAGTCTCACGGACTTTCCTACCTGGACTGGCTTTGAACCTCGATCCTGAGATCTCAGCCTCCTGAGTAGCTAGGATTATAGGCATGAGCCACTGGTGCCCAGCTTCTGTTCTGTTTTTGTGAGAATGTTTGCTATTGGAAAGATTAAAGTAGTCACCAAACAGTGTTGTGTAATTGAGTTCCACAGTGGATTAAGACATAATGATAAAAATGTTTGCCACCAATTTTCTGGTTAGAGATGAAAATATATTACTCTCTTGGTTTATGTGTATTTATGTTGATGAATTTTTCATAACAGATTGATACAGTATTTCCAAGTAAAAGTAAATTATTGGGTTGGGAATGTGGCTTAGTGATAGAGTGCTTGCCTAACATTCATGAAGTCCTGGGTTTGATTCCTCAGTGCCACGTAAAAAGAAAAAGCCAGAAGTGACACTGTGGCTCAAGTGGTAGAGTATTAGCCTTGAGCACAGAGAGGCTTAGGGCCAGGGGTTTGATGGTTATGAGACAGGTGCTTCATTACTTCAGTCATATTTCTAGCCTCCTCCATCTTTTGCTTTTAGTGTATTTTTTGCTTTTAGCTTTTGCTTTAGCTGGCCTCAGACTGAGTTCTGTTGGATTATAGATGGGAACCACCATTCCTGACACTGAGACTTCTGAGTCTTTAATTTGCCAAAACAATTTTTAGTATTAATGGACTATAAGCATCTCATCTGGTGGACTCACGATCAGATTCTTTTTTTTTTAGCTTTGAGCACAGAGAGGCTCAGGGGCAAGGACCTAGCCCTGAGTTCAAGCCCCAGATGGGCAATTATATAAATAAATAATAAAAAATGTTAATTTTTTTATTGAGATTAGGTGCTTACATAAATTTTATAATTTCACAGTATTGTGGAACAGTGTTATTTAAAGTCACAAACACATTTCAACTTTCACAAGGCAGATATTATCATTATCATGGTCTATAAAGTTTGTGAATTCTATGAGCTTTGACAATACAATTATTTCTTCCACATTAGGTGATAATAAATGTAAATTGTTTGACAGGTAGATTTTTTTTTTTGGTCCGGTCGTGGGGCCTGAACTCTGGGCCTAGGCGTGTCCCTCAGCTCTTCAGCTTAAGGCTAGCACTCTACCACTTGAGCCACAGCCCCACTTCTGGCTTTTTGCTTATGTGGTGCTGAGGAATTGAACCCAGGGCCTCGAGCATGCAAGGCAAGAGCTCTACCACTGAGCCACCTTCCCAGCCCCTGACAGGTAGATTTTTGATCAGCATATTTGAATCATCTCATTGACTCACTTGTAGTAGGATTTGAATTAGAAGATTTTTTTCAGACTTTGTTGATAAGTTCAAATGTGAGGGTGTTTTTATTATCCTGTATACTTTGTATTACAGGAGAAATTTGAAATTATTACCAATACTTCTTTTTTGTAGTGCTGGGATCAACCCCATGGCTTCCTCTATGCTAAGCACACCTTTTACCAGGCCTTCAAGTTTATGTTTGTGGAACACCAGTGGCTCATATCTGTAATCTTAGCTACTCAGGAAGCTGATATCTGAGGATACAGGTTTAAAGTCAGCCCAAAGAGGGAAATCTGAGAGATTCCTATCTAATTAACTACTAAAAAACTGGAAGTAAAGTGTAGCTTGGATGATAGAGCACTAGCTTTGAGCAGAAAAAGCTAAGGGACAGTATCCAGACCCTGAGTTTAAACCCTAGTTTGCACTGGCACAAAAACAAAAAAATTAACACACAGGAGCCACCACACATGTTCTTAGAAAATGGTCTCTCTCTCTCTTTTTTTTTTTTGGCCAGTTCTGGGGCTCAAATGGTAGAGTGTTCGCCTTGAGCTGAAGAGCTCAGGGAGAGCTCCCAGGCCCAGAGTTCAAGCCCCATGACTGACAAAAAAAAAAAAAAAAGTCTCACTGCCTTTCCTATCTGGGCTGGCTTTAAACCATGAATCTTAGCCTCCTGAGTAGCTAGCATTACAGGCATGAGCCACAAGTGCTTGGCAGAATACATATTTAGAAAAATACACGAGTGCATTACTCCAGGTACCATAATACTGGGCTTTGATTTTATATTACAGACCCACAGTAATAAAAACTGTGTGATACTGGCACAAGCATAAACCCAAAGACCAGTGGAACAGAAAATCCAGAGACAAATACACACAGCTACAGTCATCTTAATTTTTTTTTTTGCTAGTTCTAAGGCTTGAACTCAAGGCCTAGGCATTATCCCTGAGCTTCTTTTGCTCAAGGCTAATCCTCTACCATATCACTTACAGCCTTTTCTGTTTATGTGTTACTGAGGAATCAAACCCAGGGCTTTCATGCATGCTAGGCAGGCATTCTACCACTAAGCCACATTCCCAAAAAATAGTGTTAAAATTTAGCTGTGATATATATTTCTAGGGGTGTAGTTCTAAGTTAGGATTACTGTTTGTTTTTTGTCTTATTATATTTAAAAATAGCATCAAGGCTGAGCACTGTTAGCTTACAACTGTAGCCCTTGCTACTCAAGAGACTGAGATCTGAGGATTGTGATTTGAAGCTAGCCCAGGCAGGAAAGTCTGTGAGGTTTTTTTTTTTTTTTTTTTGGGTCTGTCATGGGGTTTAAACTCTGGGCCTGGGCACTGTCTCTGCACTCTTCAGCTCAAGGCAAGCACTCTACTGCTTGAGCCACAGTGCCACTTCCAGTTTTCTAGTGGTTTTATTGGAGATAAAAGAGTCTCACAGACTTTCCTGCCCAGGCTGGCTCTGAACTGCAATCATCAGATCTCAGCCTCCTGAGTAGCTAGGATTACAGGCGGGAGCCACTGGTACCCAGTATCTGAGATTTTACCTCCAATTAACCACCAGAAAACAGGAAGTGACACTGTGGTTCAAAATGAGCAAAAATGCTAAGGGATAGCACCCCGGCCCTGAGCGCAAGACCCATGACTGACAAAATAAAATAGCATCATGCATTTTTCTACTGTGTGTTTGCATGTATGTGGGTATTGATCCTGGGGTTGGAACTCGGGGCTTTGGCCCTGTCCCTGAGCTTTTGTTCTCAAGACTAGCACTCTACACTTGAGTGACAGCTCCACTTCTGGCTTTTTGGTGGTTAGTTGGAGAGACCAGTCCCAAGGACTTTTCTGCCCACACTGGCTTTGAACTGAGATCCTCAGCCGCCTGAGTAGCTAAGATTATAGGTGAGAGCCACTAGCACACAGCTTTCCAATTTCTTTCCTTTTTTCTTTTTCTCTTTCTTTTTCTCTTTCTTTTTCTCTTTCTTTCTTTCTTTTTGTTGGTCATGGTGCTTGAACTCTGGGCCTGGGCGGTACCTCAGCTCTTCAGCTCAAGGCTAGCACTCTACCACTTGAGCCACAGCACCCAATTCTGGCTTTTTCTGTTTATGTGGTGCTGAGGAATAGAACCCAGGGCCTCAAGAACTCTACTGCTGAGCCACCTTCCCAACCCATCCAATTTCTTTTACTGCCTCAGTATGGCATACGTAAGTATTAGGATAAACAATATAAATTTGTTTTTCCATTCATTTTATTGCCTGTTTGCCATATGACATGTAAAGTTAATGACTGTTTTATGATAGGAGTGCTTTAAGTTGTACATTACAACTGATAGCATTCAAGTTCAAGGTTGATAGACTGCAATGCAAAGGTTGTCCATTTTGAGGTGCTCATGACAAAGCTTTATTCCCTCTTGGCATGTTTCTCTCCTGTGGTGTAATTCTATCATTGAGTTGTACTACAAGTATTGAATTATTCTTTTTGGGGGGGGGGCATGGGGGAAAGGCCTGGGAAAGAGAGAGAGCTGGGAAAGAGCGTATTGAATTATTCTTAATGCAGTTTTTTGCTAGGTGCACGTATGCTTCTGTTTGTGTCTGGAATATTTAGCACCATTTGAAAAATGGAGATGTTGTCTCAAATGATGAACATTTTTCTTTCCTAATCTAATTCTTTAAGGTTTTAATTGCCTAAAAGGACTCAAAAAGGTACATAAGAACAGATAGGCAGTGAGTTCCTTTCAGGCTGACAACATAGCTCGAGTGTTAGAACTCTTGATATGCAAGGATCTGGGTTCAATCCTCCATACCTCAAAAGCAAACAAAACTACTCTCAGATTTCTTTGTCATATTATAGTCCATGTAATTCTGCTTTATTTAAGTATGAGAACCTGCCCAGTGATAAATATGGAAATTTAGAGATATAGTCATGAAACACTGCTTTATTCAGAAAGATACCACTACTAAACCACAGTCTAATATATGAACCATTCTTTTGTTTTTTAGCTTGTCTAGTGTTTTGTAGAAAAAGAAGATGGAAAAATCACATATTTCCTTAAAACTACTTTGCTGGTTTGTAACCATGAAAACAACTTGGAGAGAAGACCTTTTCTTTAAAAGAAATTATTTTAAGGAATTGTACAAAGGGGTTTCAATCCCCCAAGTCAGATTTTCAGTACAACGAATATCTTGATCAGTGCCATTCCTATTGTTTTCCCCCGCCTTTCCCAATTCTATAGTTACATAGTTCAACTTTATATAATGTGCACTTTACAATGACCATATTTGCACACTCTCCTCCATTTGTGTGCTCCCTTCTCCTTAGTCCCCCCCCACCCCATGCCTGACTAAACGTATTTTGGCTTCTTGGTATTCATTTTGTTAAATGGTTGGTTAGTTCTATTTCCATTAAAATCATCTGCAGAATTATTCTTGTTTTGCTCTCTTCTCTCTTATACTACTTTGTTGTCTTACTACTATTCTCTCTTTTTTTTTTGTCCGTCGTGGGGCCTGAACTCTGGGCCTGGGCACTGTCCCTCAGCTCTTCATCTCAAGGCTAGTGCTCTACCACTAGGACCACAGGACTACTTCCAGCTTTTTTCTGCTTATGTGGTGCTGAGGAATCAAACCCAGAGCCTCATGCATGCAAGGCAAGCACTGCCACTGAGCCACCTTCCCAAACCCTACTATTCTCTTTGACTGTTTCCTGATAAGTTTTTTCAAAAGTTTTTTCATTGATAAACATTCCATTGGCCAAGATGAAGTACAGAAACAAGAATAGATTTTTTTTAATGTAAACTTGAATTGCTCTTGTGTTTTTTTCTCTTCTTATTGTAACCTTGGCTGAAATTTCCTTGTAGCCTTCTATACAGACAATATGTTCTTGCTAGGTTTGTTTTAAATTTTTTGAAAACATTTATTATGTAAATTGTAAATGAATATGTTCTTTAAAAAAGAACAATATAAGCTGGGTGCTGGTGGCACCCAGTAATCCTAGCTGTAATCCTAGCTACTCAGGAGGTTAAGATCAAAGTCAGCCCAGGCAGGAAAGTCCGTGAGACTTTTTATCTCCAAAATAAAAAACACTAGAAAACCAGAAGTGGCACTGTGGCTCAAGCAGTAGAGCAGAAGAGCAGAAGAGCGCAGGGACAGCGCTCAGGCCCAGAGTTCAAGCCCCACAACTGACAAAAAGAGAGAGAGAGAGAGAGAACAATATATTAGCTGAGACCATGACTCAAATGCTAGTATTTGCCATGCATATATACAAAGCCATAGGTTCACCCTCCAGTACAAGGTAAAAAGGAGAAAAAATACATTAAGAATAAGACAAAAGGGGCTGGGAAAGTAGCTCTGTGGTAGAGCGCTTGCCTTGCATACATGAGGCCCTGGGTTCGATTCCTCAGTATCACATAAGCAAAAAGAAAAAAAGCCAGAGGTGGCGCTGTGGCTCAAGTGGTAGAGCACTAGCCTTGAGCTGAAGAGCTGAGGGATAGTGCCCAGGCCTAGAGTTCAGGCCCCACGACTGGACCCAAAAAAAAAAAAAAAAAAAGCCAGTGACTCAATGCCTATAATCCTAGCTACTCAGGAGGCTGAGATCTGAGGATTGTAGTTCAGATCCAGCTCATGCAGGGAAGTCACTGGGACTCATCTCCAACTAATCACCAAAAAGCCTGTAGTGGAGCTGTCGCTCAAGCAGTAGAGTGCTAGCCTTGAGCATAAGTTTAGGGACAGTGCCTGGACCCTGAGTTCAAACACCAAGACCTTCATTTGTGCATTCTCCCTTGTCCCCCCCACACACACACAAAATAAGACTAGGCTGGTGCTGGTCATTCACCTCTGTAATCCTGTTTATTTCAGTGGCTGAAATCTAGAGGATTGCTATTTGAGGCCAGCCTGGATGGGAAAAATACCTGAGAGACTCCATCTCCAAAATAACCAGCAAAACCCATCAATTCCATATCAGACTGGATGACTTCTGCTCAAAGCCTTGAGATCACCAAAGTCTTACAGTTAGTCCAGCTTGGAACTTTGCATTGTTGCAGGGACAGCTCAAGCTAAGACATTACTACAACTTGAGTATTTTTGTTTTCATTTCACTGTAGTAAAACAGAGTCATTTATTTTTCATATTGTTACAGTTTTTTAATTTGTCTTCTGTCAAGCTAAGGATAAACTCAAGGCCTCTCAAGCTGGGGACATATTCCACCACTGAGTTCTACTCTTAACCTTGTACTTCCTTTTTTTTTTTTTTGGATACTGGTCCTAGGGGTTGAACTCAGGGCCTAGGCACGGCCCCTAAGGTTCTTTTGCTTAAGGCTAGCACTTTGCCATTTGAGCTACAGCTCCATATCTGGCTTTCTGGTCATTTATTGAACATAAGAGTCTTCCAGGGCTGGCTTCAAACTGCAGTCCTCAGATCTCAGTTTCATGAGTAGCTGGAATTATAGGCATGAGCCACCAGTGATCAGCCTACACTTTAATACAATTTGGATTTGTAGTTCAATGGTAGACTACTTGCCTAGTATGTACAGGGCTCTAGATTCCATCCTCAACACTACAGAAAAAACTGCACATAATATGTGAATATGTAGATTAGGAAAGCTTGATGTAATATATAGATATGAAAGTGTTTGCATCTCCTTTTTCTATTGCCCTTTCCTCGCCCATATCATTTTACTGCTATTTTTGTATGTATTGTTAGAATTTACATTAAGTTTATAGACCTTAAGTGTGTAGCTATAAGTCATGACTGTGACCCCTTTTTTTTCCTTTTCTGTGACCTCTTCAATAGTTATAAACTTTATTAAATACTCGGTTTAATAAAATAAATATAATAAGCTAGGCGCCATTGGCTCATGACTGTAATCCTATATACTCGTGAGACTGAGATTTGAGGATCATGGTTCAAAGCCAGCCTAGGCAAGAAAGTCAGTGAGACTTTTCAACTAATCACAGAAAAAGCCAGAAGTGGTGCTGTGGCTCAAGTGGTAGAGCACTAACCTTGAGCAAAAAGAAGCCCACTGCCAGCAAAAATAATAATTACTATTATACTAAAATTCAGAAGGCATTTTGTAGAGTTGGGGAAAGTATATGGAAAAAGCCCAAAGTAGTTGATGTAATTCCATGTCACTTAGCAAAGGTAGCCCATTCTGTTAGTGTTACAACATTTCAAATGTTTTTAAAAAAGGATTAGCCCCAGCTGGGCATAAGTGGCTTATGTCTGTAATCCAAGCTACTCACGAGGTTGATCTGAGGATCTCTGTTCGAAGCCAGCAGCAGGAATAAAGTCTGTGAAACTCATATTTCCAATAAACTCAGCAAAAACTTGAAGTGGCTCTGTGGTCCAAATGATAGACCACTAGCTGTGAGCACAAAAAAGCTCAGGAACAGCACCCAGGCCCTGAGTTCAAGCCCCAAGAATGGTACCAGTGGCTCATGCCTGTAATCCTAGCTACTCTGGAGGCTGAGAGCTAAGGATCTTGGTTCAAAGTGAACCTGTGCAGACAAACTCTGAAACTTGGATCTCTTATCAACCAGCAAAAGGCTGGAAGTGGAGGTATGACTCAAGTGTTAGAACTCTAGCCTTAAGAGAAAAAATTAAGCTCAAGAACTAAGTTAAAACTCCAGTTCCAGCACCCCCCACAAAAAAAATAATTTTTCTTCTTTTTGTGAGGGACATGGGTCTTGAACTCAGGGTCTGAGTGCTGGCTTTTTCTTGCTCAAGGCTAGTGCCCTACCACTTGATCTACCCAGCTTCACTTCCAGCTTTTTGTGATTAGTAATTGTAGATTTGAGTCTCAGGTAGGGCTTTCCTGCCTGAATTGGCTTTGAACTGCATTCTTCAGGTCTCAGCCATCTGAGTAGCTAGGATTACAGGCATGAGCCACCAGTGCCCAGCTTTAAAAAATGCCGTTTGAAAGGTATTTATTTATTTTTTATTTTTATTTTTCATTTTATTTTATTTTATGAACATACTGTACAGAGGGGTTACAATTACATGGGCAGGATAATGCGTACATTTCTTTTTTTTTTATTTTTTTTTTGGGGTCCGGTCATGGGGCCTGAACTCTGGGCCTGGGCGCTGTCCCTCAGCTCTTCAGCTCAAGGCTAGCACTCTACCACTTGAGCCACAGCGCCACTTCCGGCTTTTTTCTTTTTGCTTATGTGGTGCTGAGGAATCGAACCCAGGGCCTCATGCATGCAAGGCAAGCGCTCTACCACTGAGCCACCTTCCCAGCCCCAATGCATACATTTCTTATCAAGCATTGCAGCCTCCTTCTTTGTTTACCCTTCACATCCCTTCCTAGCCTCTCCCCCCACCCCCCACCCCCTGTTTGAAAGGTATTTAAACTTGTCTTTAACCTGATTGTTTGCAGCCATGAAGCTTAAATAGTTTTTTTTTTGTTTTTTTTTTTTGGGGGGGGGTCCGGTCGTGGGGTCTGAACTCTGGGGCCTGGGTGCTGTCCCTAAGCTCTTCAGCTCAAGGCTAGCGCTCTACCACTTGAGTCACAGCGCCACTTCCGGCTTTTTTCTTTTTGCTTATATGGTACTGAGGAATCGAACCCAGGGTCTCAGGCATGCAAGGCAAGCGCTCTACCACTGAGCCACCTTCCCAGCCCGCTTAAATAGTTTTTATTGTAGGAAAATCTTTGGTGGTGCTAGTCATTAAGAATAAAATATGAGGGCTGGGAAGGTGGCTCAGTGGTAGAGTGCTTGCCTTGCATGCATGAGGCCCTGGGTTCGATTCCTCAGCACCACATAAGCAAAAAAAAAAAAAAGAATAAAATATGACCAGAAGTCTTAGGGTCTAGCTGATGACCTATTGGAAGCACTGAATTAGAGTAATGTAATTATGCAGAGAAACTCACTACCTAGATATAATCCTAGTTATTTGGACTGTGAAGATTGGAAGGATTGTGGTTCAGCACTTCCCAGAAAGTACATGAGACCCCAGTGCCACTAATTAAAAAAAATCTGGGCCAGGTACCGGTGGCTCATGCATGTAATCCTAGCTACTCAGGAGGCTGAGAGCTGAGGATTGTGATTCAAAGCCAGCCTAGGCAGGAAAGGCCGCAAGACTTTTATCTCCAATAAACCACCAGAAAACCGGAAGTGTCATTGTAGCTCAAGTGGTAGAACACTAGCCTTGAGCTGAAGAGCTGAGAGACAATGTCCCGGCCAGAGTTCAAGCCCCATGAGAACAACAACAACAACAAAAAATCTGAGTATAGTGATATGTGTTTGTAATCCAGCTTTGTGGGAAGTGTAAACAGGAAGATCAGGGCCAGGCTTGCCCAGGTTTAAATGCAACACACTGTTGTGAAAAAGCAAAAAGGATGGAAAGCATGGCTCTGCTTGGGTTCATATCCCAGTACCACAGGAGGGGGGGTAAGGAAGAGGAAGGAAAGGAAAGAAATGAGAGAATGGGGGCTGGGAAGGTGGCTCAGTAGAGTGCTTGCCTTCCATGCATGAGGCCCTGAGTTCGATTCCTCAGCACCACATAAGCAGAAAAAACCGGAACTGGTGCTGTGGTTCAAATGGTAAGGCACTACCCTTGAGCTGAAGAGCTGAGGGAGAGCGTTAAGGTCCAGAGTTCAGGCTCCACAACCAGCAAAAAAAAAAAAAAAAAGGTCTCATGGACTTTCCGGTCTAGGCAGGCTTTGAACTGCAATCCTCAGATTTCAGCCTCTGTGAACCATCAGCACCTGTCCTCCCATTTTTATGAAGCTGGAGTTCGAACTTAGGGCACCATGCAATTGTTAAAATCTTTGTAATAATTACTGTTTTCTTCTCGTTAAATCCAAAGCTAACTTTATTTTTTTTCCTTCACTTCAGTTACGGCAATCCCAGTCCTACTGCACAGACACAGAATGTCTTCAGGAATGTAAGTACCAAGGGAAGGAAAAATTGGAGAGTACCTGGAGCATGTAGAGGAGGATCACAAAGGCCAGGCCATCCTAGGCTACATATCAAGAGCCTGTTTTGGGCTGGAAGTATTGTTCAACTGGTTAAATGCCTACCTAGCAACTATGAGGCCTTGAGTTCAAACCTCAGTACTGTCCAATGAATAAATAAATTAATAAGTTAATAAGAAGAGAGGGAAAAACTTCCAAAGAATTAAAAGATGACCATCCAGGCCCTGGTGGTCATCTGTAATCCTAGCTACTCGGGAGGCTGAGATCTGAGGAATCGTGGTTCAAAAGCCAGCCCAGGCAGGAAAGTTTGTGAGACTCTTCTCTCCAATTGACCACAAGAAAACTGGAAGTGGAGCTGTGATTCAAAGTTGTAGAGTGCTAACCTTGAGCAAAAAAAAAACCTCAGACAGCACCCAAGGCCCTGAGTTCATGCCTGATGACTGACAAAAAAAAATAAATAAAAGATGACCAGTGTTCAGACTGTTCCTCCAAGACCTTTTTTCTCAAGAGGCCAGATTTGGAGATTGCTGTTCAAAGCCAGCCCCCAGGCAGGAAAGTTCATGAGACTCTTCTCTCTAATAAAATACTCAAAAAAGGCTGAAAGTGGCCTATGGCTCAAGTGGTAGAGCACTAGCCTTGCACCCAAGAAGCTCAGGGACAGCACCCAAGCCCTCAGTTCAAACCACAGGACCAGCCAAAACAACAAATAAAAAACCTTTACTGTCACAGAAAAACAAAATCAAGTGGTAACTAAGCCTGAAGGCTGAGAACAGGTTGAAGGCCTGCCTGGGAAAAAAATTTGAATGACCCTGTCTCCACTGAGGAAAGCTGAATATAGTGGCCTTTGATTCTATTGACTCAGCAAAGTTAACCTGAGCAGAAAGTGAAACTTTTTTTTTTTTTTTGGTCAGTCATGGGGCCTGAACTCTGGGCCTGAGTGCTGTCCCTCAGCTCTTCAGCTCAAGTCTAACTCCCTACCACTTGAGTCACAGTGCCACTTCCAGCTTTTTCTGCTTATGTAGTGCTGAGGAACTGAACCCAAGGCCTCATGCATGCAAGGCAAGCACTCTACCACTGAGCCACCTTCCCAGCCCAGAAAGTGAAACTTTTAGGAGTGAAAAACAGGGCTGAAGGCTGGATGCTGGTGTTTAATGCCTGTAATCCTAGCTAGCTACTCAGAAGGCTGAGATCTGAGGATCGTGGTTTAAAGCCAGCCTGAGCAGGAAAGTCCATGAAATTCTTACCTCCAATTAACCACCAGAAAACCTGAAATGGCCCTGTGGCGTAAGTGGTAGAGCGCAATCACCTTGAGCTGAAGAGGTCAGGGTCAGCGCCCTAGAGTTCAAGCCCCATGACCCCCCCCCAAAAAAAAAAAAAAAAAAGAACGAAAAAAAAAAAAAACCAAAAAAGCAGGGCTCGAGGTATGCCTCATCTGTTTTGAGCCAGCCTAACAAGAGTTCAAACTGCAGTACCATCCAAAGAACTATGTGAACATTGAAAGAATTATTGTCAGACACGGGACTTGAACTTAGGGCCTGTCCCTGTACTCTTTTGCTCATGGCTAGTGCTCCACTACTTTAAGCACAGTGCCACTTCCAATTTTCTGGTGATTAATTGTAGATAAAAGTCTCAGGGATTTTCCTGCTTGTGTGGCTTTGAACCGTGATCCTCAGATCTCAGCCTCCTAGGATTACAGGCATAAGCCACCAGCACCCAGCTTACAATTGCATATGTATATGTGTATGAGTATGTGTGTTGGTCCTGGGCCTTGAACTTAGGGCCTAGGCACTGTCCTTGAGCTTTGGGGCTCAAGGATAGCACTCTATGATCTATCTATCTATCTATCTAAGGTATATTATGGAGGATGGTTGGTTTGCAGATTTCCCTGGTGCTATTTCTAGGCTAAGAAGAAGCTGGAGTTTTCTTTAGTGGAGAATTTATATCCTGTCCTTAGGCAAGCAAGTGTGTATGTGTGTTCATGGGGAAGTTTGTTTTGTTTTTGTTTTCCTCCTTCCTTTTTTCCCTCCCCACTTTTTCTCTCTCCTCTTCCCCTTCCATCCCCTCTCCTTCCATTCTTCCTTTCCCCCCTTCTCTCTTTTATACTGGGGTTGAACTCAGGGCATTGAACTTGCTCATACCTTCAGTCCTTTTTTGCTTTAAATAGCTTCTTTTTCTTTCATGAGGATAGCATATATTGAGATGCCCCAACCCATGCTTCCTTTGCCTCCCGACTAGATGAGATTACAGGTGTGTGGTACCAGGTCCAACCTAATTTTCCATTTCTTCATTGCCTGTCAGCTCAAATGTTATTTTCATATGAAAGAGGAATATTTTGAAAATGCCATGTTGTGAATTTTCTTACACACCTTTAACGGTCTTTTTTCAATGCTGTCCTAGTGCTTGAATTCAGGGTCTGTGTGCTGTTTCTGAGCTTTTTGCTGAAGTCTAATGCTCTATTGCTTCAGCTGCAGCTCCATTTCGGTTTTGTTTGTTTGGTGATTAACTGGAGGTAAGAGTCATGGACTTTGCTTCCCAGTGTAGCCTCAACCTGTAAGTCTCCTAAGTAACTAGGATTATAGGCCTGAACTACCAGCTTCTGGCCAGTTAAGAACTTTTGACACATTACCAAATTTCAGTTTTATGTACTTATTTTACTGGAGATTGATCCTCGGTTCCCAAGCATAACAAGCAAGCGCTCTACCACTGACTTACACCTCAGATGCTAAGCTCTCTTTCATTATGTATTTGAATTTAAATCAAGACATGGTAACATTATTAAGATTTTTGCTTTATTACATTTTTTTTCCAGCAAGAACTTCATTACTGCCAGGGGGGTTACTTAGAATCTGCCCCATGCACTAAAATACACTACAGGAGGTACTGAGTGATCTGGTGTTGCATTAACTTCTGTAAATACAGTAAATTGTAGTAGTTGCTTATACAGTGCCTTGCTGAAGTAGAAACTGTCAGCACTAAGCCCATTATGGCCCAAGGGAATTGTGCTCATGGAAGTGAAAGATGCATTGAGCTTCCCTCCAGATTTACACTGCTTCTCCAGTAACATTCATTCATCTGCCTATGCAGGTCAAGTATTTGCCTCTGAGGTAGAGCTGAAACCTGCTTTTCCAGTTGAAAATAATCTTACTGAACTCTTCACAAGAAAACAAGTATTTATTACATTGTGATATTTGTGACTCTTTAGCCAACCACACCCAAAACCACATACATTCTTATTCTTGTAGGTAAAGTGTCACTTCCTTACTCTAAATAGAAAAGTGAGTCTTAGAGTTTGATTGTTCATTTAGCTATATTGGCAAGTTGATTCCCCCTCCAAAGATCTGTAAACATTGGTAAAGATTCTTTTTGAAAGCTACGCTTGTATTATTTTTAAAAAATTTTAACTTTGTCTTTTTTCTCTTTTTTGTGGGGGGAGGTGATAGCAATACGGGGGCTTAACCTCAGGGCCTTGAGCACTTTGTTGACTTTTTTGCTCAAGGCTGGCTGTATCACTTGAGACACAACTCTACTTTCAGCTTTTTGCTAGTTAAAATTAGCTGTTTTCTGGTTAATTGGAGATGAGTCTTTCAGATTTGTCTGCCTGGGATGACTTTGAACTACCTAGGATTAGAGGCATGAGCCGCTAGTACCTGGCTCAAGCGATCCTATGCTTTGTAAAATGAGTGGAATAGATCGCTCTGGTTGAAACTACTTTAATATTTTTTCCAGTAAATATAAAAGTACTTTTGAGAAACAAGATGTGTTTTATTTTATGTTTTTGTTGGTCATGGGGCTTGAACTCAGGGCCTTGACACTATCTCTGAGCTCTTTTGCTCAAGGCTAGCACTCTACCTCTTTGAGCCACAGGCCACTTCCATATTCTGGTGATTAATTGAAGATAAGAGTCTGATGGGAGGGAGGGACTTGGAAGGGAGAGAAAGAGGGAGAAAAATGAGGAAGGGGGTACAAGTTTGACAAGAAATGTACTCACTACCTTAGTTATGTAACTGTAACTCCTCTGAACATCACCTTGACAATAAAATTAAAAAAAAAAAGTCTCATGGACTTTCCTGCCTGCCTGGCTTTGAACCACTAGTTTCCTGAGTAGCTAGGATTACCGGCGTGAGCTACCAGTGTCCAGTAATAAGATGCGTTGCTGTTTAAGAAAAAATAAAAATGATTATGGGAATTTCATGCTTTATTTTTATTTATTTATTTATTTTTGGTTGGTTGTGGAGTTTGAACTCTGGGTCTGGGTGCTGTCCCTTAGCTCTTAAGCTCAAAACTAGTGTTCTACCACTGAGCCACAGAGCCACTTCCTGCCTTCTGATGGATAATTGGAGATAAGAGTCTCCTGGATGTGCCTGCCCAGCCTGGCTTTGATTCCTGCCTGGGCTGCTTTGATCTGTGATCCTCAGATCTTAGCCTGCTGAGTAGCTAGGATTACAGGTATGAGCCACAGGCACCGAGCTTCATGCTTATTTGCTTGCTTGCTTGCTTGCTTGCTTTTGTCAGTCATGGGGCTTGAATTCTGGGCTTGGGCGCTGTCCCTGTCAAGGCGAGTGCTCTACTGCTTGAGCCACAGCGCCACTTCCAGTTTTCTAGTGGTTTATTGGAGATAAGAGTCTCACGGACTTTCCTGTCCGGGCTGGCTTTGAACCACTATCCTCAGATCTCAGCCTCCTGAGTAGCTAGGATTACAGGCGTGAGCCACTGACACCGGCATGCTTTATTTTTTTATTATTAAGTATACTTGAACTTGCCCAAAGCTCCATATTTTTGGTTCTTTGTGGATATGGTCTTGTTTTGTTTTTTGTTTTTTTTTTGTCGTGGGGCTTGAACTCTGGGCTTAGGTGCTGTCCTTGTACTCTTCAGCCCAAGGCAAGTGCTCTACCACTTGAGCCACAGTACAACTTCCGGCTTTCTAGCAGGGGCGGGCGGGTATTGGAGATAAGAGTCTCACAAACTTTCCTGTCCGGGCTAGCTTTGAACCACGATCCTCAGATCTCAGCCTCCTGAGAGGCTAGGATTACAGGCATGAGCCACCAGCACCCGGCTATGTTTTTTGGGCTTTTTTGGCTCTGGTTGTAGGGCCTGAACTCTGGGCCTGGGCGCTGTCCCTCAGCTCTTCAGCTCAAGGCTAGTGCTCTACCACTTGAGCCACAGCGCCACTTCCGGCTTTTTTTCTTTTTGCTTATGTGGTGCTAAGGAATCGAACCCAGGGCCTCATGCATGCAAGGCAAGCACTTTACCACTGAGCCACCTTCCCAGCCCCTGGTCTTGTTTTTTTGTCTAGGGCTAGCTTTGAACCATGATCCTTTTACCTTTTCCTGAGAAGTATCTAGGATTGCAGCATGTACTATCATACCCAGCCCATTCTCATTCTCTCGCTTTATTTTTTATTGTACAGTCATGGCTATGTGACTTCCCTTAGTCCTCTGTCTAAAACGTCTGGTTTTGCTGGGCTCTGGTGCCTGATGCCTGTTGTAATCCTAGCTACTGAGGAGGATGAGATCTGAGGATCATGGTTTGAACCTAGCCCAGGCAGAAAACTCCCAGTGAGACTCTTATCTCAAAAACCTGAGGTGGTGCTGTAGCTCAAGTGGTAGAGCACCCACCTTGAACTGAAGAGCTCAGGGATAATGCCCAAGCCACGAGTTAAAGCCCTATAACCGACAAAAAAAAAAAAAAAAGCCTGGTTCTTCTAGCCCCTATTCCCCTTTCCTTACTTTTCCCTGTCTCTAGCGAACATGATTTACATAATTATCCTCTATTATTGCAAACCTCTTTTAGGTAATATACATGGAAGAATCTGGGCACTGGTGTTTCATTCCTGTAATTTTAGCTCCACAGTGGCTAAGATCTGAGGATTAAGTTTGAGCTAGCTGAGGCAGAAAAGTCTGTGAGTCTTTTTTTTTTTTTTTTTTTTTTGGGTCCGATCGTGGGGCCTGAACTCTGGGCCTGGGCGCTGTCCCTCAGCTCTTCAGCTCAAGGCTAGCGCTCTACCACTTGAGCCACAGCGCCACTTCCGGCTTTTTTCTTTTTGCTTATGTGGTGCTGAGGAATCGAACTCAGGGCCTCAGGCATGCAAGGCAAGCGCTCTACCACTGAGCCACCTTCCCAGCCCAAGTCTGTGAGTCTTTTATTTCCAATTCACCAGTAAAATAAAGCTTGATGTGGTCTGGGAATGTAGCTTAATGGTAGAGTGCTTGCCTCACATGCACAAAGCCCTGTGTTTGATTCCTCAGTACCACATAAACAGAATCCGGAAGTGGCATTATGGCTCAAGTGGTAGAGCACTAGCCTTGAGCTTCTTTTGCTCAGGAACAGTGCCCAGGCCTTGGTTCAAGCCCCAGGACAGGCAAAAAAATAAAGCCCGATATGGATATATATGCACCAGCCCTGAGTTAAAGAGCCAAATCATAACCTGAGACCCTGAGTTCAAGTACTAGTACCAAAGAAAAAAAAGGATACATGGGGTAGGTCAACATAGTTTAGAAGGTGAAAGTGCATCAGAGGTAGGTGTGCTTATCATGTGCAGTACCAGGAGATAAAACAGGAAAGAGCACACAGTTTATTTTGATCCCTGGAATAATTTTTTTCTGGGCCTGGGCACTGTCCCTCAGCTCTTCAGCTCAAGGCTAGAGCTCTACCACTTGAGCCACAACACCACTTCATGTTTTCTGGTGGTATATTGGAGATAAGAGTCTCACAAACTTTCCTGCCCAGGCTGGCTTTGAACTGTGATCCTCAGATCTCAGCCCCTGAGTGGCTAGGATCACAGGCATGAGCCACCAGCGCCCCTCTTTGGAATAGATTCTTATGTCAGTATTTATTATTATTAGAAATTCTAATAATTAAATCTTTAAAAAAGCATAAACAGCTAAGAAAATTGTCAATCAATATTAATTTGATCTATTGGTAAGCTAATTATGTAAATTTCTGCAGTAGTATAGAAATGAAATACACCTTTAGGATTCATAGAATTGTTTGTTTATTATGATATTGGGGATTGAGCCTTGTTTCTAAGGCATGCTACTAGTAGATTTTTTTTTTAGTTACTGTTCACTATTGTTAGCCCTGACTGGTCTTGAAATTCGGTGATTACATATTAGGATTAGAGATGTGTGCTCAGCCTCCTCAATCACTTCTTTGCCATGACATCCTAACCTAAGAAAAAAATTCAGATCAAATCTCACTTTTTTTGGGGGGGAGGGCAGGTCCTGGAGCTTGACCCTGGACCTGTCCCTGAGCTTTTATTTATTTATTTATTTTCTGTCAGTCATGGGGCTTGAACTCTGGGCCTGGGTGCTGTCTCTCAGCTCTTCAGCTTAAAGCTAGCGCCCTACCATTTGAGCCACAGCACTACTTCCAGTTTTCTGGTGGTTTATTGGAGATAAGAGTCTCATGGACTTTACTGCCCAGGCTGGCTTTGAACCATGATCCTCAGATCTCAGCCTCCTGAGTAGCTAGGATTACAGGCATGAGCCACCAGCTCCCCGCTTCCTTGAATTTTTGTACTCAAGGCTAGCACTCTACCACTTGATCCATAGCTCAACTTCTCACTTTTTGTGGCTAATTGGACATAAGGGTCTCAGGGAGTGCTAGTAGCTTAGTGGTAGAGTGCTTGCCTTGCATGTATGATTCCTCAGTACCACATAAACAGAAAAAGCCAAAAGTAGTGCTGTGGCTCAAGTGGTACAGCGCTAGCCTTGAGCTGAAGAGCTGAGAGACAGTGCCCAAGCCCAGAGTTCAGACCCATGACTGACCAAAAAAAAGTAATAATAATCTACCCTAAAATCTACAGCACAGCTGGGTGTTGATGGCTCATGCTTATAATCCTTGCTACTCAGGAGGCTGAAATCTGAGAATTTTGGTTCAAAACCAGCCTGGGCAGGAATATCTGTGAGACTCTTGCCCAGGCTAGGCTGGCTTCATCAAACAGTGATCCTCAGATCTCAGTAGCTAGGATTACAGATGAGAGCCACCAGCACTTGGCTTCTTCTTTTATGCATGCCAGGACCAGGGATTGACATGGGGCCTCACTGTTTTATTAGGCCCTTCTACCACACCTTCAGTATTGAAGTTTTTAGTCAGTTGGAATTAAGTCTCACAGACGTTTCTGCCTGAGCTGGCTTTGAACTCAAATCCTCAGGTCTTAGCCTCCTTAGTAGCTAGTATTAGAACCATTAGTCACTGACACCTAGCTCTTGCCAGGCTTTGCTCTTATTCTCCTGTGACCTCTGACCTCCCACCCTTCAACACCAGTTTTCTGGCTAATAAATGCCTAGTCATCCTGGAAGGCCCTGGCCAAATTGTGCCAGTTGCTTGTTATCATTGGCTTTAGACTTTGAACTTGTTCAAGGGAAGGGCTTGCTTGCATTTGTACCTTTTGTACCCTTTGTGTTTGCTCTGATGTGTTGCATATAGTTGAGATGATGTAACTGAATATGTAATTCATTATTTCATGTCGTTGTAGCTCTATTGTTAACAAATCTAATTGTTGCACAATTCTTCATATTGAGCTAAATTCTACTTACTATTGTGTGTCCAGGTTTATTCCCTAGAAAAGTATATAGAATAATTTTGCTCATTCTCCATAAAGAATGTTATAGAGCCAGGCACACACCTGTAATCCTAGCTACTCAGGAGGCTGAGATCTGAGGATCGTGGTTCGAAACCTGGACAGGAAAGGTCCTGAGACACCTCCCCCCCCCCTTTTTTTTTTTTTTTTTTTTAGTTGTGGGGCTTGAGCTCAGGAGCCTGAGTTTGTCCCTTAGCTTCTCTGTGCTCAAGTCTAGCATTTTACAACTTGAGCCACAGTTCAACTTCAGTTTTTGGCTGGTTAATTGGAGATTAGAGTCTCACAGGGATTTTTCTGCCCTATCTGGCTTCAAATCATGATCCTCAGATCTCAGCCTCATGAATAGGTAGGATTACAGGCGTGAGCCACCAGCACCCAGTATTGTTGTCTTTTTTTTTTTTGGTTGTGGGGCCTGAAATCTGGGCCGGGGCGCTGTCCCCCAGTTCTTCAGCTGTGGGCCAACGCTCTACCACTTGAGCCTAACCCCCACTTCCGGCCTTTTCTGCTTATGTGGTGCTGAGGAATCGAACCCAAGGCCTCATGCATGCAAGGCAAGCGCTCTACCACTGAGCCACCTTCCTAGCGCCTGTTGTCTTTTTCTTTTGCTTCTTTGCAGTCCTGGAGTTTGAACTCAAGGTCTCATGCTTGCTAGACAGCACTCTACTGCAAACCTCCACTTCAACCCAGTGCTTCGTATTTCTGCTTTCCCATTGGAAATCCAAGTTTAAAGCAACACTCCCCAGGGCCTGCTTCCCTTTCAACTCTTTCCTCTTCCATGTGTCCCACTAACAGTGTCATTATTAATATTTGTTCCCTTTGTACTATCACTTATTTGCTGATAAACAATTATTTAATGCATAAGCAAAACAGATGTTGTATATATGTGCTTGTGTGTATCAGTGCTGAAGCTTGAACTCAGGGCCTGGCTACTACCATTTAGCTTTTTTGCTAGCATTGTACCACTTGAGCAACTCTTCTACTTGTGTCTTTTTGGTGGTTAATTGCAGAAAAGAGTCTCAGATTTTCCTGCTTTGGCTGGTTTTTAACCTCCTACCTCAGATCTCAGCTTCCTTAATAGGATTACAAAGCTACTGGCATGGCAAAAATTGTTTGTTTTTAATTATTGTAAAGATGATGTACAGAGGGGTTACAGTTACATAAATGAGGTATGAGTATTTTTCTTTTTGGTCAGTCATGGACCTAAACTCTGGGCCTGGGCACTGTCCCTTGAACTCTTCAGCTCAAGGCTAGCTCTCTACCACTTGAGCCATAGCGACACTTCTGGCTTTTTCTGCTTATGTGGTACTGAGGAATCAAACCCAAGGCCTCATGCATGCAAAGCAAGCACTCTACCACTAAGCTACCTTCCCAGCCCCAAGTACATTTTTTTTTGAGTATCACCCCCTCCCTTATTTTCTCCCAGCTTTTCCCTCCTGACCCACCTCTTCCAGGATATAGTGTATTGGTTTTTATTTTGGGGTTTTTTTTTGGGGGGGGGGGTTGGTTGTGGGGCTTGAACTCTGGGCCTGGGTGCTGTCCCTCAGCTCTTCAGCTCAAGGCTAGTGCTCTACCACTTGAGCCACAGTGCCACTTCCGGTTTTCTGGTAGTTTATTAGAGATAGTCTCACAGACTTTCCTACCCAGACTGGCTTTGAACTGCAGTCCTCGAATCTCAGCCTCCTGAGTAGCTAGGATTACAGGCATGAGCCACCAGTACCCAGCTCAGAATATAGTTTTAAGCAGACTTCCTGGCACTAGTATGCAAGAAGAAATCCAGTGAAAGACCCCAGTAGGAGACATGGAAAATGACATTTGTATTACTGTGAGAATATTAAAAAGGAACAGATGGCTGGGTGCTGGTGACCCATGCCTGTAATCCTGGCTGTGGTGGAGGCTGAGGTCTAAGGATTGTGATTTGAAGCCAGCCTAGACAGGATAGTCTGTGAGCCCTTTATCTTCAGTTAACCAACAAAAATCAGAAGTATGAACTGTGGATCAAGTGGTAGAGCACTACAAAGGAAGGATTTTGCTAGAAATAAGAATTAATAAATTTATAATCTGAGGTTAAATTCTCTAAATTTTCAGAATATTTTACTTGCAAAAATAATAAGGCACTCAGTCTATGAATAGCATTAGAATTGGTCTTGGAGTTAGACTTCTAGTCTATAAAAGTAGTTTAGCATTTATTAGTATTATTTGTGTATGTGTGCGTGCCTGCACCTGAGCCTGTACTAGGGCTTAACCTCAGTTCACTTTTACTGTCCCTTAGCTTTTTCTGATCAAGGCTAGCCCTCTATTGCTTGAGCCACAGTTCCACTTTAGCTGTTTTTTGTTTTTGTTTTTGTTTTTTGGGTGGTTGATAGGAAACGAGTGTCTTAGAGGTGGGAAAGAGTGGCTTACACCTGTAACCCTAGCTACTCATGATCTCAGGCTAATGGTTCAAAGCTATCTTGGGCAGAAAAGTTTGTGAGACTCTTATCTCTAATAAACTACCAAAAAGCTAGAGGTGGAGCTGTGGCTCAAATGGTAAAGCACTGGTCTTGAGTGAAAGAAACTCAAGGACAATGCCCAGGACCTGAGTGTTTTGGGTTTGTCTCTTCAGGCTGGTTTTGAACTGCAATCTTCAGATCCCAGACCCTTAATAGCTAGGGTTACTGGTATGAGCCACATTTTATTTCTAGTACAGGAGCACCTTAAGAGTTGATATTGTGTACAGGATACTTATCTTTTAACAACTTTAGCTAATCTAGTTTTACGTAACAAGTTACAAGCTTCCTCAAAAATCCTTTTTGAGGGCTGGGAAGGTGGCTCAGTGGTAGAGTGCTTGCCTTGCATGCTTGAGGTCCTGGGTTCGATTCCTTAGCACCACATAAGCAAAAAGAACAAAGCCGGAAATGGCGCTGTGGTTCAAGTGGTAGAGCGCTAGCCTTGAGCTGAAGAGCTGAGGGACTGCACCCAGGCCCAGAGTTCAGGCCCCACAACCGGACCCCCCCCAAAAAAAAAAAATCCCTTTTTGAATCTCTGTGTTTTCTAATGTTATTCCCCCAGGATGAATAATTTTCAGGAGTGTGTCTAACAATGAGATTATGTCAAAATATTATGACATAGCACAGATTAAGAGCTCAGGTCTGACATGAGATCACCTGATCTAAATTTCAGCCTTACCACATACAAGTTGTGTGAAGTTGGGATTTGTTCCCCCTTCTCTTTTTCTCCCGTAACAGAGATGTAATAGTACCTTACCTGATGTAAGCTGTTAAGGGATCAGCCGAGATCAGCCTGCTTCAAAGTAGCCACTTACTTCTCAGCTATTGTTGTAGTTGTCCTTGTTTTGCCTGTCCTAGGTCTTAAACTCGGGCCTGTTCTCTGTCCCTGAGCTTTCTTGGTCAAGTCAAAAGCACTAGCTCTACCACATACGCCACAGCTCTCCTTCTGGCTTTTTGATGGTTAATTGGAGATGAATGTTTCACAGACTTTTCCTGTTTGGGCTGGCTTTGAACCATGATCCTTCAGCCTTCTGTAGCTAAGATAGCAGGCATTAGCCACTGGCACCTGGCTCAGCTGTTTCTAAAAATAAAAATACAGCTGGGTACTAGTGGCTCACAGAGACTTTCTTACTGAAGGAAAGGAAATTTAATACATATTACTTCATGGTGGTTCTCTTAACAACTAGCAGTTTTTTTAATTAACATAACTTCTGAAGCTGGCATATAACCATTAGAATTAATTTTTACACTTATTTGACAGTATTATGATCAGGCTACAGTTGTAACATACATTTTTGTTGTCTTTAGTACCAGGACCTTCTGGTGACAATGGCATCAGTGTTACAATGATCCTGATGGCCTGGATGGTTATTGCAGTGATCTTGTTCTTACTGAGACCATCTAATCTAAGAGGATCCAACCTACCTGGCAAGCCAACTAGTCCACATAATGTAAGTGTTATGGCTTAGAAAATCTTGTGGGGTGAGTGCATGTTATTAAATATCTGTAAATTAGAAGACGATTTCACTTATAAAGGGAAATTCTTCCCGTTTAGTCCTAGTATATATTGCAGTCCCAAATGGTCCTTTGTAGAGCTAAACAGGAAAGAGCACAGACCAAAGTCCAAAACTAATTTTAAAATAAATTTGTTCCTCACATGAAAAATACTAAAAATCTTGAGCACAGGTGGGTATTTGGTGGCTCAGGCTTGTAATCCTAGCTACTTAGGTGGCTGAGATCTGAGACTTTTGGTTCAAAGTCAGCCTGGGTGGAAAAGTCTGTAAGACTCTTATCTCCAGTTAACTATCAAAAAGCTGGAATTGGAGCTGTGGCTCAAGCATTAGAGCACTAGCCTTGAGCAGAAAAGCTCAGGGACAGGGCCCAGGCCCCTGAGTTCAGAACTGGTACTGGCACCAAAAAAAAAGCACAGCAATACTGTTCAAATCTTAAGTCCTCCACTGTGCAGTTCTCTGTCCTTCATAGTTTGGATCTTTTGGCTCTCAAGTTTTCAGCCCCCTAACCCCTCTTACTAGTTTCAGTTCAGATGTCTTACAATTTCTCCAGCCTTGGGCTAAGAAGGTGGCTCAGTGGTAGAGCGCTTGCCTTGCATGCCTGAGGCCCTGGGTTCGATTCCTCAGCACCACATAAGAAAAAAGAAAAAAGCTGGAAGTGGCGCTGTGGCTCAAATGGTAGAGCACTAGCCTTGAGCTGAAGAGCTGAGAGACAGCGCCCAGGCCAGAGTTCAGGCCCCACGACCAGACCCCCCCCCCAAAAAAAAAAAAAAAACCAAAACAAAAAAACAATTTCTCCAGCCTTGCCAGGGAATTCTGTACTCTGAACCCATCTGGCTAAATTCCAGTCAAATTCTCTCAAATGCGTTTTCTAGTTTTATATCACATCACAGTAAATCAGTTGAGCTGGCAAAGGATATATATGAAACAATGTGAGAAAAAAAATTTTGGTGTCAGTCCTAGGGCCTGGACACTATACTTGGCCTTTTTTGCTCAAACTGGTGCTCTAGCACTTGAGCCACAGGCTCTACTTCTAGTTTTTGTTGGTTAATTGGAGATAAGAGATTTGTGGACTTTTGCCAGGACTGGCTTCAAGCTTCTCCCGAGTAACTAGGATTACAGAAATGAGCCACCAGCACCAGCCAGAAGTAGAAGTGTGGCTCATTGTATAGCACCTAACTATAAGCAAAAGATAAAAAAAAGCTGAATAAGCCAGGTGTCAGATACTCATGCCCAGAAGCCCAACTACTCAGGAGGCTGAGATCTGGGTCTTGTGGTTTAAAGCCAGCCCAGGCAGGAAAGTCCATGAGATTCTTCAGTTAGTTACCAAAAAGCTGGAAATAACACTGTGGCTCAAAGTGATAGAGCACAAAAGCTCAGGGACAGTACCCAGGCCCCCAGTTCTAGCCCCACTATTGACATGTATGAATGTGTGCATAGATATATATGTGTGTATGTATATATAAATTATATATATATACTATATACACATTATACATATATACATGCAATGGAAGAAAGGAGGAAGGAAAGAAAAAAGAAAAGGGAAAGAAGGCAAGAAGAAAATTAGGCACCATCAACAACATGTAAAAGTACTTTTGGCTTTTCTTGGAGAGGAGAGTATTCATAAAATAATTTATGTATTGTCTTGGAAGTACTGTACTTTGCTTTCTTACATTTTGTGTAGAGCTTTACTTACTTTTTCATTAAAGAGTGATTTCTTCAGTGTTTAAATCTATGTTTGCATAAAGAAATCCAACTTAATATTGACTTAGAGTTATTGAAAGTGATTCTCTGCTTGGACCTTAGTTCATCACAGTCCAGAAATTCTAGGAATAGCCTTACTTTTACCCTCCAAATAAGCATGCAAAATATTGATCACCCTTTTATAGCATGTTTCCAATGATCCTGAAATATCTGATGTTTTTCGATTCAGAAGATTTCTGATACAAATAAGAATAATCAATTCAAGTTCATTTAAATAAATAAATGGCTTTTAAAAAAATGCCTTATGGGGCTGAGAAGGTTGCTCAGTGGTACAGTGCTTGTCTTGCATGCATGAGGCCCTGGGTTCAATTCCTCAGTATCATATAAGCAGAAAAAGCCAGAAGTGGCACTTTGGCTCAAGTGGTAGAGTGCTAGCCTTGAGTTGAAGAGCTGAGGGACAGTGCCCAGGCCCAGAGTTCAGACTCCAGGACTAGCAAAAAAAAAAAGCCTTTGGTTTCACACATCAGTGGTTATTAGACTTTTTAAAAAATATCCTTTTTTTTTTTTTTTTGTCTGTTGATTTTCTAGTGGTTTATTGGAGATAAGTGTCTCATGGACTTTCCTGCCCAGGCTGGCTTTGAACTGATCCTCAGAACTCAGCCTCCTCAGCTAGGATTACAGGCCTGGGCCACCAGGGCCCGGTTTAAAAGTTTCTTTATTAAGTGATTATATGAACGTCACAATATTATGGGATAGTGATACTTAGCTAAAGTCATAAGCATTTTAGCCTTCACAAGGTTAGACAGTTCTAACAGTGTCAAAGGAGCCATAGTGGCACATACCTGTAGTCCCAGTACTTGGAGGCAAAAGTATAAGGATCATAGATTTTTTTTTTTGGGTCCGGTTGTGGGGCCTGAACTCTGGGCATGGGTACTGTCCCTCAGCTTTTCAACTCAAGGCTACCACTCTACCACTTGAGCCACAGCGCCACTTCCGGCTTTTTTTCTTTTGCTTATGTGATGCTGGGGAATCGAACCCAGGGCCTCATGCATGCAAGGCAAGCCCTCTGCCACTGAGCCACCTTCCCAGCCCCAAGGATTTTGAGGCTAGGTTGGGCTATATAGCAAGATTGTCTCAGAGCTGGCTGCTGGTTGCTCATACCTGTAATCCTAGCTCCTCAGGAGGCTGAGACTTTAGGATTTCAACTTGAAGCCAGCTTGGGCAGGAAAGCCTGGGAGACTCTTAACTCCACCACAAAATTAATCACCAGAAAACCAGAAATGGATCTGTGGCTCCAAGTGGTAGAACATTAACCTTAGCAGAAAAGCTCAGGGTCAGCTGTACCCATGCCCCCGAGTTCAGCAAGCTCCAAGACTAACCCCCTCCCCAAAATTGTCTGAGACAAAACAATACAACAAACTATTAGCTGTATTATCAAAAATCCAAGTGTCTTTGTTCCATCAGCTTCATTCCAAAGTGGGCTTCCTCCTTGGTCTTAAAATGGCTGCCAGAAGTAGCTGAGCCATACGCTTCCTCACTGACTTTGCTTTCTCCCCCTTCTTTCTTTCTCTTCCCTTTCTTTGTCTTTCTTTGTTTCTTCTTTTTTTTTGTCAGACAATGGGCTTGAACTTAGAGTGTGGGCCTAAGCTTTTTTTTTTTTTTTTGAGGGGGTGTCCAGTCGTGGGCTTGAACTCTGGGCCTGGACGCTGTCCCTCAGCTCTTCAGCTCAAGGCTAGTGCTCTACCGCTTGAGCCACAGCACCACTTCCGGTTTTCTGGTGGGTCATTGGAGATAAGAGTCTCACGGACTTTCCTGCCCTGGCTGGCTTTGAACTGTGATCCTCAGATCTCAGCCTCCTGAGTAGCTAGGATTACAGGCATGAGCCACCAGCGCCTGGCTCTCACTGACTTTTCTTTGTTTTTTTTGTCGGTCGTGGGGCTTGAACTCTGGGCTTGGGCGCTGTCCCTCAGCTCTTCAGCTCAAGGCAAGCGCTCTACCACTTGAGCTACAGCGCCACTTCCGGTTTTCTGGTGGTTTATTGGAGATAGGAGTCTCATGGTTTCTCCTGCCCGGGCTGGCTTTGAGCCGCGATCCTCAGATCTCAGCCTCCTGTGTAGCTGGGATTACAGGCGTGAGCCACCAGCGCCGGGCTTCTCACTGACTTTTCTATAGTGAGAAAGAAACAGATCTAGGCTGTCCTCTGTGTGCTGTTCACTAAACCAGTCACCTCAGCCAAAGCAGTGAACCCGTTAACAGCTGGGGGGACAGTCACATCACTGTTACACAATTTCTCTTTTCTTCTATGCCACAGGGTGCAATGAGAAAAATGTTGCAAAACCATTGTTCACATACTTATCCCTTATATAAAAACATGAGGCTTGGCGTCGGTAGCTCACGCCTGTAATCCTAGTTACTGAGGCTGAGATCTGAGGATCACAGTTCAAAGCCAGCCTGGGCAGAAAAGTCCATGAGATTCTTATATCCAATGAGCCACCAGAAAAAAACAGAAGTGGCCCTGTAGCTTAAATGGTAGAGCACTCTCCTTGAGCTAAAGAGCTTAGGGACAGCACTCAGTGCCCAGAGTTCAAGCCCCATGACCAACACAAAAACCCAAACATATGAAAAATCCAAGTAAGTTTAGGGAGTGGAATTTCTTCTCAGTTCTTTTATTTGTTAGATTGACTTGAGGTCTCTCTCTCTCCTTTTTTTTTTTTTTAATGCCAGGGACAAGATCCACCAGCTCCTCCTGTGGACTAATTTTGTGATATGGGAAGCAAAACAATTTGCACGACCAAATGAACAAGACCACCAGAGTACTCTTAACCCCATTAGAACTGTTTTTCCTTTTGCACCTGCAATTTGGGATGGTATTGTTTTCATGAGCTTCTAGAAACTTTACTTGCAAACTTTTGCTTCCTGTGTTATCACCATTCCTATTTACAGTATATTTGAGTAAATAATTATATTTAAAAAAAGTTACATGGGGCTTTTTTGGTTGTCCTAAATTTAAATATTCCATTCATTCTGTTTGTAATTGTGATTGTAATTTTTGTGGTGATTTTTGACATAATTGAAGGAAATTTGAGATTTCACATTTACTATTTAGAGAGTTTTGATAGGTTTACTTTTTTTTCAGAAGGCATTTATAAAGTCATGTTATTTGGGATTATGGAAGACAATTAGAACCACATTGCATTTGCATTTGCCTTGGTAGGTGATTTGTGGGTGGCAACTCTTGGAGCATTTTACAAGCTCCAGCTGAAATCTGGGTCACTTATTATGGCTGACTTAAGTGGCTAGAATAGGGAAGTGAAATGGTTGTTTACTAATTTTCTACTCCTAATAAAAATGTCTGATGTTCAGAATAAACAAACATGATTTCATCAATGTGGTGGTTGACTTACAGTCCGTTATATGATGCTTGAAAGCCACTAGAGACTAACCTTATAAGGTTCCTGAAAAGAGGACAAATTCACTCTTTTTGCCTTGGCTAGGTATAATCTATCCAGTAATAATTTAAGCGATCATTTATTTTTTAAATGTACCTCTCAGGAAGCTCTGTTCTAACACTTCTTTCTTTAGAATGAAACCATTTTACATCTATATTGGAAACTGCTGAGTTACTTACATTTAAATGCCTTGTTGTTCACATTATTTGAAGAAAAATTTTGAGCCTTCTGTTATGTTAAAAAAAATGAACTATTGGTTTATTCCAAGGGACCCATGAGAAACAATCAGAATTTTTTTTTTGTCACCCCTCATTTCTTTTGGGTAATGGGGATGTACCAGGGTGGGAAGGAACACTGATATAAGAGAAATCTTGAAATGTATAAAAAAGGAACAGATTGCATTATTTTGCTCAGTTCAAAACTACAGAATTTTTTCTCTAGCAAGTAACCAGAGAGTATTTATGGGGGGCTAAAACATACTTTGCTGCCAATATAAGGATTTTCTGCTCAGGCAGTCTAGGCTTTTACTATGTAGATCTGCAAAATTATTTGTTTGAATTAAATAAACCTTATATCACTGTACTGTTCAACAGTCTCTGTCCCAATAGAGTGACTGTCTCCTTTATGATGATTACATCAGAGGCCATAACATTGTTAAAGGACATCATTTCATTACATAATCCAATACTGACTGCCTGAATTCTTTCTTGAAATTATATACCCAACTCTTAATTGTACTAATAAAGAGGTAATATAACACAGGTAAGTTAAATCCTAAACAAATAAATACCATATAGTAGAGGTTTTTCTTGTTGTGGTCCACTTGGAAGACCTCTGCCTCTGTAGCTGGTGAAGAATTTAAAGGAGAAGCTGCATATGATGGCTCAAGACTTTGTGCTGGGTTGGTGGGGGCAGGAGGATCCAGAATTCAAGGATGGCCTAGGTTAGGTAGTAAGTTCCAAACACTAGCCTTAGAGCCCTCACTCCTCCTGAGGATGGAGGAGAAAACAGTTCTTTAAAGAATAACACTAGAGGGGCTGGGAAGGTGGCTCAGTGGTAGGGCGCTTGTCTTGCATGCATGAGGCCCTGGGTTCGATTCCTTAGCACTACATAAGCAAAAAGAAAATAGCTGGAAGTGGCACTGTGGCTCAAGTGGTAGAGCGCTAGCCTTGAGCTGAAGAGCTGAGAGACAGCGCCCAGGCCCAGAGTTCAGACCCCACAACCGCCCCCCCCCCCCAAAAAAAAAAAAAGAATAACACTGGAATGGATTAGATGGAGCTAAATCCCTGTAGCATTCCTTTTCCTGCCCTGCTACTTGAACTTGGAGATCTGTGCACATATCCTAATAGTTTGCTCTCTACCTAGGGAGAATACCAGTCCCTGGCAGAAATGCTCATGTATGCCCTGTATCTGTGCTCACAAATAATTGAGAATTGGCATTTGCTGAAGAAGTGTCTGAGGCTGAGGATATGGCCCAATGCTAGATCACTTGCCTAGCATGTGTAAGGCCCTGGGTTGCATCACCAGCACTGCAAAAAAAAAAAAGAAAAAGAAAAGAAAGGATCCATATTCTGGCCACAGAATGTCTAGTCTTAGAGACCTAAAATTTTTAAATTCTTGTTTCTAGCTCTTTGTTTTTCTTTTTAGACAGAGACTTACTATGTAGCCCAGGCTAGCCTCATGCTTCTGATCCTCCTGTCTTAGCCCTCCTAGTGCTAGGATTATAGGCATGTGCCACCACACTGACCTAGTTCATTTCTGTCACATATTTGACATTACATCTTAATATATTTGCCTTATATGAAACTTCTACTAAGCTTGTATTAGAGGTTCTTTGTGAAGTATTTACCCTTTTTTATTTTTTTGGTTTGCGTTTTGGGGCCTGTCAGCCTAGGTGCTGTCCCTGAGCTTTTTAAAAAGTGGTCAGAGTCTCACAGACTTTCTTTCCTTTCTCAAGGCTGGTTTCAATCCAGGGTCCTCAGATCTCAGCCTTCTTAGGAGTTAGGATTGCAGGTGTAAGCCACTGACGCTTGGTTTACTATTGGTTTTTTTGCTTGTAAAATTTCCCTACAGCCAGTTGCCAGTGGCTCACACCTTTAGTCCTAAGCTACTCAGGACACTGAGATCTGAGGATCACGGTTCCAAGCCAGCCCGGGCAAGAAAGTCTGTGATGAGACTCGTATCTGCAATAAACCACTAGAAAGTGGAAGTGGTGTGGTGGCTCAAGTGGCAGAGTGCTAGCCTTAAACTGAAATGCTGAGGGACAACGCCCAGGCCCAGAGTTCAAGCCCCACGACAGAAAAAAGAACCAAATTTCCCTGCATTTCTGAAAATATAAAGTGTACTGCACAGAAGATTAACGTAACTAGTCATTTATATTCTGTTTAATTCTTCAAGCATCTACATGTGGCCTTTTAACTGAGCACATTCTTATATCATTACTAGGCTTGTAAACAACCTTCACTTGAACCATGGCTTTGATCCTTTTAAAATATTCTAAATAAAAGAGAGCTTACATTTTTTTTCATTTTGAGAGTCTTAAACATTCCATTGAGTTTCTTTTAGTCACTTAATGTTCTTTTATACAGAGTAACGGTAGTTTTGTTTTATATGGAAAAGGTTAACATGGGAACTGTTTGTAATAAAAGATTTGATCATGTATCTATCTAAGCACTATTTGATGGTCAGCAAGTCCAACATAGCTGTTCCATGGTTACATTTAGTGTTTTATGATATATGATGTGATTGGTGTTCATTAGTTTCCTCATATTTCAAAGAACCTTGGAAATCTAGCATTCTAAATGAAAGTCCAATACTCTAAGTTAAAGTAAATTTTGACCCACTCAGTTTAAGACACAAAATGATTTTGAAGGAGGAGAAATGAGTTTACAGTTCATGGATAAAAGTTTGTTGCTGCGATAGTAGGGTTAGTCTAATATTTCCCAATGAAAAATCTTATGTATTTGTTATGTTTGATGATTACTTTGTTAAAAATAAAAGTGGTCATGTGATGTAGTAAATGTAAATTGCTGTTTTTAAATGTCTTAAATCATGCCAAACAAATCATGTCTGTGCCATCCAAGGTTAATGTTAATCTTTTACTGAGTAATTGGATTGGGATAAAGGGCTTGTACTATGCACTTTTTCTTAATAAATAGAAAATGTTAGTAACACTTTTGCTCTCTTCTTGGCTTTTGTGGGAAAAGAAGCATCTTTTGCTTAGTAAAATGTTATAATGTGCCCTGTTAAAATTTCTATGTAAGACATCTTACCCCTAACAAAAGGCATTCCTAAGAGGGACAGTTAAACAATAAATAAGAAAAATATTTATATGATAGCAGTATGGTGCTAGTATTTGGAAGGAAATACCCTGAAGACTTCTAAGAAATTAGGTTGAAGTTACATGTCTTTTCTTCTTAAACAAGGGCCAAGTAAGATGTTGCCTGGTAGTGTTTACTTGAGCATCTTTGTTACCCCAGAGCAGCTATAACCCTAGAGCACACAAAAATGAACATTTGCTTTTTCTCTGACATGGAGTGTATGTAAAAAGCAATCCAAAAGCCACTGGGCTCATGAAATGGTTCCATGATAGAATCTAAAGACAAATTTGAGCAAAGAAGTACTGAGAGCTGCATGCCTGGGACTGATCCTTACCACCCAGGAGGCTGAGATCTGGGGAACATTGTTCAAAGCCAGCCTGAACAGAAAAGTCTTGGAGACTGTCATCTCCAAATAACTACCAAAAGCCAAAAGTGGAGCTGTGGTTCAAATGTTAGAGTGCCATCTTTGAGTGAAAAAGTTTTAAAGGATAGTATCCTGTACCTGAGTAAAAAGCAAAATGAAGAAGGAGGATTGTGTCACATTCCTGCTAAGAAATCATTAGGACAAAGAATTGAATATTGGCCAGAAAGATACATTGAAAATCCTAAATGGGTTAGTACAGATGAAAATCCAGGTGAAATAGGAATTGTTAGTATTGGGAATAAGGAAGGAGAGACAGTACAAGTAACTTTGGAAAGGAGTTTTATGAGTGTGAACAGAGAAATAATCGCCAAGTAGGATATGAATTAGGGGAGCAAGGACTTCACTATAATAATCAGCCTTAGAAATGTCATGATTAAGCTTGCCATATTCCATACCCATTTATATCACCATTTCAAGAAGCCCAAGATTCGTAGGTCATCATTCAGCATTGCTACAAGATCCTCTATATCAACTCTTTAAATTTTTTTTTGTATGGCTTTTTGTGTGAGTGCATGCGTGTTGTGTGTGTGTGTGTGTGTGGCCAGTTCTGGGCATTAAACTCAAGGCGAGTGCTATCACTGAGTTTTTTTTTTTTGGGTCCGGTCATGGGGCCTGACCTCTGGGCCTGGCCACTGTCCCTCACCTCAGCTCTTCAGCTCAAGGCTAGCTCTCTACCACTTGAGCCACAGCACCACTTCCGGCTTTTTTCTTTTTTCTTATGTGGTACTGAGGAATCGAACCCAGGGCCTCAGGCATGCAAGGCAAGCGCTCTACCACTGAGCCACCTTCCCAGCCTCTGTCACTGAGCTTTTATTTTCAAATCTAGCACTCTACCAATGGAGCCACACCTCTACTTCCAGCTTTTTTTTGGAAATAAGCACCACATGGACTTTTCTGCCCTGCTGGCTTCTAACAGCCATCCTCAGATCTCAGCTTCCTGAGTAGCTAGGATTAGAGGGTAAGCCAACAGTACTGTTTAAATTCCCTTCACTAAAACCTGGCATTTCATGTACTGTATATGCTCATATGGAAGAGAAAGAGACAGAGAATAGAATGGAGGTTAGTAGATCATTATCTTCTTCTTGCTTAGGTGTCAGGTCCTCTAAAATGGGGGGAGGGTATGATAGTGGAGTTTTTCTGTAGTGACCAGGTAGAGAAACAGAATTGAGCTGATGTGATTTTGGGTAGTGTCTTGAGCAAAAGCATGGAAACTTTGGGTTGTGCCTATACCTAAAGAAACAATTTGCCAGGTGCCGGTGGCTCACGCCTGTAATCCTAGCTATTCAGGAGGCTGAGATCTGAGGATCATGGTTCAAAGCCAGCCTGGGCAGGAAAGTCCATGAGACTCTTATCTCAAACCACTAAAAAACCAGAAGTAGTGCTGTGGCTCAAGTGGTAGAGTGCTCCGGTAGAGTGCTTGCCTTGAGCTGAAGAGCTGAGGGACAGTGCTCAAGCCCATAGTTCAAGCCCCATGACCAACAAAAACAAACAAACAAAAAAAAATTGGTCAGGCTCTAGTGGCCAAATATCAGAAGGGTGAGATCTGAAGATTACAATTGGAAGCCAGCCTGGGCAAGAAAGTCTATGAGACTCTTCAATTAACAACCAAAAAACCAGAGTGGCTTTGTGGTTCAAAGTGGTTGAGCATTAGCCTTGAGCAAAAGAGCTCAGAGACAGCACGCAGGCCTTGAGCTCAAGCCCCACAACCACTACCACCAACAAAAAGAACAGTTAAAGGGAAGCCAATAGGGCAAGTTCCTGTCCATTTGGTAGACAGGCATGAACATAAGATAGCCATGTTTATGAATTGTGTATGTGTGTGAGATCTTAAACTCAGGGTCTTGTACTCTTGCTTAGCTTTTTCTGCTCAAGGCTGGAGCTCTACCTTGAGCCACAACTCCATGTCCAGCTTTTTGTTGGTTAAGTGGAACTTACCAATTTATCTGCCTAGGCTGGCTTTGAATCTTGACTCTCAGATCTCAGCCTCCTGAATAGCTATGATCACGGCCTTGAGCCACCAGCACCCAGGTTTATCACATTTTCTACAATCCTCAGCAAGTATATTACATTATCATCCAAGTTTTCTTAAAGTTGAATTATGATCTTATTAGGAAAATAGTATTCCATATGGTAATTTAGTGTGTATTTGCAAATTCCTAATCACTTTCCTCCTAATGTGTAGTCTTGGACCACATAAGATCATTTTGGTCCGGGACTGCCCTCACCTTAAATGGTGGTCCCATGATTCATTCATTCTCCACTGACGTTT
The DNA here is from genome assembly GCF_019054845.1 of Dipodomys spectabilis. Lineage (NCBI taxonomy): Eukaryota > Metazoa > Chordata > Mammalia > Rodentia > Heteromyidae > Dipodomys > Dipodomys spectabilis. The sequence continues at coordinate 7,395,035 of NW_024870720.1, read as the reverse complement.
TAGGGCAAGTAAGCTCGATGATGTTCATATGTTTCTCAAACACATCCACATCGTTAAGGAATGGATGACTTTAAAAACGACTTTTGACCTCAAATACAGATTATGTCACTTGATGTCATTAATTTAATGGGGGAAATAAAAAAGCTGTGACTGTGCTTGGCTTTTTCCCTCGTAAGACTGGAGACCTATGATGACCTCAAAAAGAAACAACTGTTATTCACCCTGACCGTGGTCAGGCGCTGCGTGTCATTTTCATTCGTCCCCATACATGTATATGTTGCATACTCCCTGCATAGATAATTCTATAGCCTCAATTTGGCGGGGAGAGTTCTGGAAAACACTCCCAGAAGATGCGGGTGTCCTACTAAGGCCGGGGGACGGGTGGATGTGGACCGCGCCATTCTCCGGACCGGAGGGAGGGCGCCTTCGGCCGGGGCCGCTCGGGCCCGGCGGGACGTGACCAACCCTGGGCCGCAGGGCGTGGCGGGCGGGGCCTGCAGAGCGGGGGCGGGTGGGCCGGCGCCGGGACTACAGCGCCGCGTCCTGGAGTGCACGGCGCCCCAGGCCGCTGCGGGACCGGAACGGGGGCGGCACCTTCCGGTCCTCTCGGCGCGCAGCCCGCCCAGCACACTGCACCCCTGACTCCAGCGGTGGGCGGCATGTCTCTGCACCGACGACCTGCCAGGACAACGTGGCAGGGAAGGAGCCAGAGCTTCGCGACGAGGCCCAGCCCCTCCGCTGCCCGGCACCCTGGAAGTGGCCCCGGCCCACTCCAAGCGCTGCCATCTCCCTCCCCTTTCCCGGGGCCTAGCGGACCCACGCGGTACCGCCCAGCGCCATTCGCGGAAGGGGCGGAGCCTCCGCGGTGGCCGCAGCGGATTCGCCCCGCTCGATTATGGGCGTGACTCCACCCCGAGGCCATGCCCCCGTGAGGCCACGCCCCTCAGCCTTGGAGCCGACCGGGGCCTGCCCCGGGCCTCGTACGGCGGGAGGTGGGGCTGGGAGCAGAGTCCTGGAGGGCCTGGCTGCAGGGGAATGAAGCCTCCGCCTTCTCGGGCAAGAGCCTTTAAATACGAGCGCGGGCCAGGGGCTCGGGGTGCGGCCTTTGGCAGCCTGAGCGAGGTACGTGGGTCCCGGCCCATCCTGCGGAGCCCAGCGCGGGTGCGGTTGCAGAAGCTGCTGCAGCACGGTCGGGAGGAAAACGCTGTCCGGGGTCGCGTCGGGGCTGAAAAGCGGGTAAGCGCCGCACCCCGGCTGGGCCAGGGGCGGGGAAGCGGGGTGTGCAGGCAGCGGCGGGCAGCGCGCGCCGTCCGGGCTCACCGTCTCGACCCCTGGAGGCTTCAGGGCTTCCCTGGAGAGGGGGCTGCCTCGGCCTTTCCATCGAGACGAAGCCTTTCCCATTTCACCACAGCACTTGGAGAGATCAATGACATCTCCCCTCTGTTTCGGAAAGCGAATGCCCATGGAAGGAAGCGATCCTTTCCACGGGACCTCCTTGGGGTCTCGGGGCCCTGGTCTTTTGTGTGGGGTTAGATCTGCTCTTGAGGGGACGTGGGGGAGGGCCCCGCTTTTATCTGGCCTCCCCTCTTAGTGTGAGGACGAAATCCTAACTGCCGTGTGTGCTGCCCACCAGGTCGCCGTGGGCCGCTACCCCAGAGATCTGTTCACCTCAGGTCAGGAAAAGATTTCCTTGGAGGCTTTTGGAGACCGTGTTTGTGTGAGATCTTGAAAAATTGTAAAAATCTACTCATCAGATGATTAAGTAGGGTTGGGTATTCCGGTATGGGATTCAATTATGTAGAATAGGGGTTCAGTGGTAGGGAGCTGTTCATGGATATAGAGGAGTGGCTGTCTATCCGCTAACCTCAGAGACACAGTGAGCCTTTGAGTTTCTTCAAATCCCCTATGAAAAAGAACAGTAATGTGGTGTTTCTTCAGAAGGGTTCTGGAGATGTAAAATGAAAGAGTTGACTGTCCGCTCTGAGATGTGTTTTTGACTTCCCAGCATCTGGTCTTAAGTGCTACACAACCTAACCTTGGTTTTCTTTCACTGTGCATTTGTACAAGCTCTCTTTTCCCCTTATCCCCCTCTTCTCTCCCCCTCTTCTCCTCTCCCTTTCTGTCTGTCTCTCTCTGTCTTTCTGTCTGTCTCTCTGTCTCTGTCTCTGTCTCTGCTTCTCTCTCTGTCTCTCTCTTCTTGCCAGTCCTGGGTCCTGAACTCTGGGCCTGGGCGCTAACCCTCAGCTCTTCAGCCCAAGGTTAACGTTCTACCACTTGAGCTACAGCGCCACTTCCGGCTTTTTCTGCTTATGTGGTGCTGAGGAATTGAACTCAGGGTCTCATGCACACAAGGCAAGCACTCTACCACTGAGCCACTTTCTTAGCCCCCTCTCCCTTTTTCTTTATGCTAGGGACTCAACCCAAAAGTTTACACTGGTGCTCTATCCATTGAACTACATCTCCAGCCATGTATTTCTTTCTCCCCTATTGATAGTTCATTGCTTTATTTATTTATTTTTGGGCAGTTACTAGGGCTTGAACTCAGAGCCTTGGCACTGCTCCTTAGCTTTTTGCCCAAGGCTGACACTCTACCACTTGAACCACTGCCTTCATTTCTGGCTTTTTGCTGGTTAATTGGAGATAAGAGTTTAATGGAATCTGGGAAGGTGGCTCAGTGGTAGAGTGCTTGCCTTGTATGCATGAGGCCCTGGATCTCATGCACCACATAAGCAGAAAAAGCCAGAAGTGGCGCTGTGGCTCAAGTGGTAGAGCGCTAGCCTTGAGCAAAAGCAGCTCAGGGACAGTGCCCAGGCCCTGAGTTCAAGACCCATGACTGGAAAAAAAAAACATAAAAGAAGCTAGGCATCAATGGCCCACGCTTATAATCCTAACTACTCAGGAGCTGAGATCTGAGGATCAAAGTTCAAAGCTAGCCTGGGCAGGAAAGTATGAGCCACTTATCTCCACCAAACTACCAGAAACGCCAAAAGTAAAGCTGTGGCTCAGGTGGTAGAATGCTAGCCTTGAGCAAAAGCAGCTCAGAAACAGTGCCTAGGCCCTGAGTTCAAGCCCCAGGTAACATACAACAACAACAAAACCCCAAATAAATATATGAAAGTAGATATAGAAAATGGAATCAGAAAACATCTGTTGTGGATGTTTAAGCCACATCTTCACATTTCTTGTTGAAACTTCCACATGAATTGCTTATTTGGTTTTGCATGGTCAGTGCAAGCACCTACTTCAGTACTTTGATCTGCAGGCCACACTTTGTATAAAATGCCAAGGAAGGAACCCAAAAGGAAGTCCTAAAACACATCCAGTACAGGTCCACCTGCCATCAGTGCACTGTGCTGGCTGCTGTATGCAAGGGAAGCTGAAATCTGGTCTCACACTCAAGGTGGATAAGAAGATTCTGGGGAAACATGCTCAAGTTCTTTAGGGAGCTAAAGGAAAAGGAATGATAATGATAGTACTCAGATTGCTTGCTTTAAAATGCTATGATCAGTGGCTAGGAAGGTGACTCAGTGATAGAGTGCTGCCTTGCATGCATGAGGCCTTGGGTTCAATTCCTCAGCACCACATAAGCAGAAAAAGCTGGAAGTGTTGCTTGGCTCAAGTGGTAGAGCACTAACGTTGCGCTGAAGAGCTGAGGGACAGCACCTAGGCCCAGACTTCAGGCCCCATGACCACCACCACCACCACCAATAATAATAATAATAATTCTGTGATCAGCCATGTGAACTAAACTACTTAAACAGAAGTCTGCAAGTTGGCCTTATGAAGAGTTACTCATTTAACTAATACCTGTGGAAGGGCCCTCATTGGAGGTGTTGAGAATATACTTGTGAACAGCAGTGGATAACAACCTTGATCCATCTTTTTAAATTGTGAACTCCTTAAGCCCAGGAGTTTCTGCAAGTAGACATTGATCTATGTTTATTCCATGAATGTTAGCAGAGCCTCTCTTAACGGAGATGTTACAGGTTGTTTTTGCTATTTTGAGACAGTTTCATGGTAGAACTCACTTTGTAACTTCTGCTGGCCTGGAACTCACAATTCTCCTGTGTCAGCCTTCCCAGAGTTGAGATTACAGGTCTGCGCCATCAGGCCTGTCTATCAGACTTGATAGACTCTCTTGTTTGTGTGTGTCAGTCCTGGGCTTGAACTAAGGTGCTGTCCCTGAGCCTTTTGTGCTCAAGGCTAGCACTCTACCACTTGAACCACAGCTCTACTTCTGTCTTTTTGGTGGTTAATTAGAGATATGAGTGTCCAGGACTTTCTCTGCTCAGGCTGGCTTCATTCACATGTGATCCTTAGATCTCAACCTCCTGGTAGTTATGATTACAGGTGAGCAGTCAGCAACCAGCTTTGTGTGTGTGTGTGTGTATGAAAATAGTCCTGGAACTAGTAGAAACAATTTTTCTCAAGCCAGATGCCAATCTTCGCTCCTGTAAAGGTGGGGGCAGCTACAGTGATTACTGATAAGCTTATTCAGGATCACATAGGTGTGAACTTCTCAGACAGTTCCTCTGTTAGCCCTTAGTGCTTGTAATGTAGTCTTTTTAAAAAACATATACTCTTGGGCTGGAAAGTTGGCTCAGTGTAGAGCGCTTGCCTTGCATGCCTGAGGCCCTGGGTTCGATTCCTCAGCACCACATAAGCGAAAAAGAAAAAAACCCGGAAGTGGCGCTGTGGTTCAAGTGGTAGAGCGCTAGCCTTGAGCTAAAGAGCTGAGGGACAGCGCCCAGGCCCAGAGTTCAGGCCTCACGATCAGACCCAAAAAAAAAACACAAAAAACATATACTCTTAAAAAAATTTTATTAATAGCCACGCACCAGTGGCTCATGCCTGTAATCTGAGCTCCTCAGGAGGCTGAGATCTGAGGATCACAGTTCAAAGCCAGCCTGGGCTGGAAAGTCCAAGAGATTCTTACCTCCAATTAACCATCAAAAAAAAAACAGAAGTAGGGCTGGGAAGGTGGCTCAGTGGTAGAGCGCTTGCCTTGCAAGCGCTTGCCTTGTGGGTTCGATTCCTCAGCACCACATAAGCAAAAAGAAAAAAGCCAGAAGTGGTGCTGTGGTTCAAGTGGTAGAGCGCTAGCCTTAAGCTGAAGAGCTGAGGGACAGTGCTCAGGCCCAGAGTTCAGGCCCCACGACCGAACCAAAAAAAAAAACAACCAGAAGTGGCACTGTGGCTCAAGTAGTAGCATGCTCACCTTGAGCTGAAGAGTGCAGGGACAGCTCTCAGGCCCAGAGTTCAAGCCCCACCACCAACCAAAAAAAAAAATTTACTAGTAGTATAAGGTGATAGAAAGAAGGTTTAGAGTTACCTAAGTCCGGTAAAATGTATATTTCCTTTTGAACAATTTCACCCTTCCTCTCACTCTTTTTACTGTTGTCTTTCTTTTTCTTTTTCTTTTTTTTTTTTGTTGGTTGTAGGGCTTGAACTTAGGGCCTGGGCATTGTCCCTGAGCCTCTTTGTGCTCAAGGCTAGGGCTTGAGCCTCGGTGCTACTTCTGGTTTTTGAGTGGTTGATTGGAGATAACGGTCTCACAGGGGGGTCTGGGAAGGTGGCTCAGTAGTAGAGCGTTTGCCTCGCATGCAGGAGGCCCTGGGTTTGATCCCTCAGCACTACATAAACAGAAAAAGCCGGAAGTGGTGCTGTGGCTCAAGTGGTAGAGCGCTAGCCTTGAGCTGAAGAGCTGAGGGACAGCACACCCAGGCACAACTGACAAAAAAAAAAAAATTAAGAGTCTCACAGGGACTATTCTGCCTGGGCTGGCTTTGAACTATGATCCTCAGATCTCAGCCTCCTGAGTAGTTAGGATTACAGGCGTGAATCACCAGCACCTGACCCCACTGTAGTCTTTTTCTACCTGTACAGTTTTCTCTTTCCCTATTGTAGGGCATCTGAAGCCTGAAAGTAGAAGGGGTAGAATGGAAAAGTAGAAGATGACAGAAATAAAGATAGACGGTTGCCAAAGTAAAGTAGTTCACAAATGATTTTGAAGAACTTAAAGTGAAAATCTATGTGAAATCTTTGGTAACTACAGAAACCTTTACTCTCTCTGTCTCCTTTTTTTTAAAATTAATGTTGAAATGAAATTTAAGATTGCTCTATACCTAAATGGAATCTGCTGAAGCCAAGCTAAGCATATAGAGGACACTTAAGTCTGTTTTCTATTGTAGAACAATTCCTGAGATGTAACAGAAATTTCTTGGTTCTAGAGATTGGCAAATGCAAGATAGAAAGGCTGACGTTGGCAAGGGCCATTTTTGCTATGTCATTCCCTAGAGGGGGGGCAAAGAGAAATAAAGCAAATTTGAATCTTTAAGCTCTTAGAATAGGCATTAATCTGTACACACAGGTAGAACACTCCAGAAAGAAACAATTCCTGAGGAGAAACAAAGGAGGAGGCAACAATGCTTGATAAGAAATGTACTCATTATCTTTTTTTTTTTTTTTGGGTCCGGTTGTGGGGCCTGAACTCTGGGCCTGGGCGCTGTCCCTCATCTCTTCAGCTCAAGGCTAGCGCTCTACCACTTGAGCCACAGCGCCACTTCCAGCTTTTTTTTCCTGCTTATGTGGTGCTGAGGAATCAAACCCAGGGCCTCATGCATGCAAGGCAAGTGCTCTACCACTGAGCCACCTTCCCAGCCCTTGACTCATTATCTTGCCCATGTAATTGTAGCCACACTCTGTACAGTATTTTCACAATAAAATTAAATAAAAAAAAAAAAGAATTCCTGTTAAGGCCTCAAATTCCCGACCTTTAGGAATTAAGTTTGTAGCACACGTTTTGGGTAAACATTCTTTTTTTGGAGGGAATAGTAATGGGGTTTGAACTCAAGGCCTTGAGCTCCCTAGGTAGGGACTTTACCACTTGAGTTGTGCCATGCCTCCTGCTCTTAGAATATACATTCAAACCACAGCAGAAAGTCCAATCTCAGAGGCCAGTTCTGGACTGTGGAATTACTCTTCCTCTCACCTGGGGCCTGGCACTGTCCCTAAATTCTTTTGCTTAAGGTTAGTACTCTGTCACTTTGAACCACAGCTCCACTTCTGGTTTTCCAGTGGTTAATTGGAGATAAAAGTCTCAGGAACTTTCCTGCATGGGCTAGCTTTGAACCATGATGCTCAGATCTCAGCCTCCTGAGTAGCTAGGATTACAGGCGTGAGCCACCAATGCTGCTCCTGCTGCTGCTTCTTTCTTCTTCCTTTGTCTTTCTTCTTCTGCTTCTGCCAGTATTGGGGCTTGAACAAAGGACTTGAGTACTGTTCCCTCATCTTTTGTTCAAGGCTAGAATTCTACCACTTGAACCACAGCTCCACTTCTGGTTTTTTGTGGTTAATTGGAGATAAGAGTTTCATGGACTTTTCCTGCCCAGGCTGGCTTCAATCCATATTGCCGCATCTCAGCCTTTTGAGTAGCTAGGATTCTAGGCCTGAGCCACTTATGCCTGGCTCAAGGAACTACTCTTAATATTTATCACAATTCAAACCTATTGAAAACTTACCTGTATACACCAACCTTTAAACAAGAATTGTACTGGTTTGTAAATTTACACTGGAACTTTCCATCAGAGATTGAAGTTGTCCTAGTTTATTAAACTGACTGTAATTTGCTTCTTGACTTTCTAAGTATTAAGTCATTATAATCCTTATGATTCTCTGCCAATAATATCAGTTACTATAATTTTTTCCATCTGTTTCAGGCTAGCAGAGAGAGAACAAGTTAGGCCATCCCATTGGAATGTTATTTTTTAATCACTATTTCCGTAATTTCTATGAGTGAATGTAGGAAATCTTTCCAGATATATTGTCACTTTGGCAACATTTGTAAAGTATGATGAATGTGTGATGTGATTTCTTCAACTTTGCGTTTTAATGCTAACACTTCATTCTTTCTGTCTCCACTCTAGTTTAGTCATGTTTGAAATTAAGAAGATCTGTTGCATTGGTGCGGGCTACGTTGGAGGACCCACATGCAGTGTCATTGCCCATATGTGCCCCGAAATCAGGGTAACTGTTGTTGATGTTAATGAATCAAGAATCAATGCATGGAACTCTCCAACTCTTCCTATTTATGAGGTAAATACATCAGACCACTCCTGGTTGTTATTCTTTGTTTTATCTTTGTTAAACATATGTACTATTACCATGAACAACTACGGCTACAACTGATAAGAAATTGGATGAAAAAAATCAAGATACAAAATGTTGTTGACATTGGTTGAGGGTATAGCTCAGTGATAGAGCACATGACTAGAATATTCTAGGCCCTCCCCTGCATTGCAGATGTAAATAATGTTAGAACATTTAAAAAATGTCAAGTATGTACAAAAAATAAATGATTCTCAACATTAGAAAATTAATAGCCAGGTACCAGTGTCTCCTGCTTGTAATCCTAACTGCTCAGGAGGCTGAAATCTTGAGGACTGAGGTTAGAAGACAGCCAGAACAGACATATCTGAAGGATTCTTATCTCTAAACATAAAAAACTAGAAGTAGGCTGGGAGCTGGTAGCTCACACCTGTAATCCTAGCTACCCAGGAGGCTAAGAACTGAGGATTGAGGTTTGAAGTCAGCCTGAGATATATCTGAAGGATTCTTATCTCTAGTTAAGCATAAAAAACTAGAAGTAGGCTGGGGGCTGGTAGCTCAGGCCTGTAATCCTCATTAGTTGGGAGGCTGAAATCTCAGGATCATGATTCAAAGCTAGCCAGTGCAGGAAAGTCTGTGATACTCATCTCCAGTTAACCACCAGAAAACCAGAAACGGCACACAGCTCCCTTACACAGGCTCCCCAAACCCTTATTCCAGTTGGGCCACAACTCAGAAACGATGAACTAATCCATAGTCATCTGTTTGGGGCCACCACAGGACTGAAACACATTTCATCCTTAAAGGTCTTAAAGAGGGGGCTGGGAATGTGGCTTAGGGTAGAGTGCTTGCATGAAGACATGGGTTCGATTCCTTAGTACCACATAAACAGAAAAAGCCAGAAGTGGTGATGTGGCCCAAGTGGTAGAGTGCTAGCCTTGAGCAGAAGAGCTCAAGGACAGCACCCAGGCCCTGAGTTCAAGCCCCTAAAAAAAAACAAAAACAAGGGGCTGGGAAAGTGGCTCAGTGGTAGAGCGCTTGCCTTGCAAGCCTGAGGCCCTGGGTTCGATTCCTCAGCACCACATAAGCAAAAAGAAAAAAGCCAGAAGTGGCGCTGTGGCTCAAGTGGTAGCACGCTAGCCTTGAGCAAAAGGCATAGCACTTAGGCCCTGAGTTCAAGTCCCTAGACCAGCACCAATACCCCCCAGAAAAGAAAAGGAAAATAATCATTTAGAGCCCAGGCTCCAGGTGGCACTGTGGCTGTGATTATTTTGATTAAGTTGATTAATTTTTTTAAATTATTTTGTTATTAGTATTTTTTTTGGGGGGGGTCTGGTCATGGGGCCTGAACTCTGGGCCTGGGCTCTGTCCCTCAGCTCTTTTTTTTTTTCTTTTTAGGTCCGGTCGTGGGGCCTGAACTCTGGGCCTGGGCACTGTCCCTCAGCGCAAAGCTAGTGCTCTACCACTTGAGCCACAGGGCCACTTCTGGCTTTTTTCTTTTTTCTTATGTGGTACTGAGGAATCGAACCCAGGGCCTCAGGCATGCAAGGCAAGCGCTCTACCACTGAGCCACCTTCCCAGCCCCTTGTTATTAGTATTATTTGGTTAAGTTTATTATGTTTATTATTAAGTTCTGACAAAAGTAATATTGCTAAACACAAAGTGGCATATATCATATAACTCCATTTTTTTTGGGGGGGGGGTCCAGTCATGGGGTGTGAACTCTGGGCCTGGGCGCTGTCCCTCAGCTCTTTAGCTCAAAGCTAGCGCTCTACCACTTGAGCCACAGTGCCAGCCCCTATAACTCCATTTTAAAAAATCTTTTTAATTTTTTTATTTTTTGTTGATCGTGGGGCTTGAACTGTGGGCCTAGGCGCTGTCCCTGAGCTTCTTTTGCTCAAGACTAGCACTCTACTACTTGAGCTACAGTACTACTTCTCACTTTTTCTGTGTATGTACTGAGGAATCGAACCCAGGACTTCATGAATGCTAGGGAAGTATTCTATCACTAAGCCACATTCCCAGCCCATAACTGTTCAAAAATAGGCCAGCTAATGTTTGATGGTTGGGTTCAATGTGGTGGTAATTTGGAAAAGAAATGAGTAAGAAAAGTCCTGATTTATATTTAAAAAAAAATTTTTTTTTTTTTTTGGGTCCGGTCATGGGGCCTGAACTCTGGGCCTGGGCGCTGTCCCTCAGCTCTTCAGCTCAAGGCTAGCGCTCTACCACTTGAGCCACAGCGCCACTTCTGGCTTTTTTCTTTTTGCTTATGTGGTGCTGAGGAATTGAACCCAGGGCCTCTGGCATGCAAGGCATGCGCTCTACCACTGAGCCACCTTCCCAGCCCTATTTTTTAAATTTTTTATTGTAAAGATTCTATACAGAGGGTTACAGTTACAGGAGTAAGGTAATGAGTACACTTCCTATTGAGCATTGTTACCTCCTCCATTTTATTCCCCCTACTATCCCTTCCCTCCCTACCTTCCCCGAGGTTCTTTTTGAAAAGCCCTGATTTAATGTGGTATTCTTTTACTTATTACAGAAATAATATAGTAGTATTGTTAAGATTTAACAATTAAAATTATTTGTTGGTGTGCTACTAGAGAGCAGCATCTCTCAGGCTCTAGATTTATTTGATCCCTAGCACTGCAAACAACTCTCTCTCCTGACTCTTATTTTGATATTACCATATTTATTGAATAATCATTACCAAGCACTGGTGGCTCATGCCTGTAATTCTAGCTATGCAGAAGGCTAAGGTTGAGGTTCACAATTTGAAACCATCCTAGGCAGGAAAGTTCATGAGACTCCTATCTCTAACCACTAAAAGTTGGAAGTGGATGTGTGGCTTAAGTGGTAGAGTGCTTAACCTTGAGCTAAAAAACTCAGGGATAGCCAGGCGCTGGTGGTTCACACCTGTAATCCTAGCTACTCAGGAGGCTGAGATCTGAGGATCACGGTTCAAAACCAGCCCTGGCAGGATACCTTCCAAATGCTGGGTTACACGTATGTGCTAACACACCTGAGATGATCCTTTACTTTTAACAAACATTAATTAGATTATCTCATATGACTGGTAAGCTGTATGAAAAAATCTTTTCCCTTTTTCTTTCTAGCCAGGATTAAAAGAAGTAGTAGAATCCTGTCGAGGAAAAAATCTATTTTTTTCTACGAATATTGATGAAGCCATCAAAGAAGCTGATCTTGTATTTATTTCTGTAAGTAGTTTTCCTTACTGTGTGAATTTTGATGCATTTATATGTATATAAAACTTACTGAGGAGCTGGGAATGTGGCTTAGTGGTAGAGTGCTTGCCTTGCATGCCTGAGGCTCTGGGTTCAATTCCTTAGTACTACATAAACAGAAAAAGCCAAAAGTGGCCCTGTGACTCAAATGGTAGAGTGTTAGCTTTTAGCAAAAGAAGCTGAGAGACAGTTCCCAAGCCCTGAGTTCAAACCCTAGGACTGGCAAACAAAAAACAAAAAACTTACTGGCCAGGCACAGGTGGCTCACACATGTAATCCTAGCTACTCAGGCAGCTGAGTCCAAGGGTCACAGTTTAAAACCAGTCCAGGCAGTAAGTCTATGAGATTCTCATCTCCAAAAAGTCCAGAAGTGGAGCTGTGGCCCAAGAGCACTAGCTTTGGGCAAAAGAATCTCAGGGACAGCAGCCAGGTCTTGAGTTCAAATCCCAATCCCAGTATTGGCACCCAGAAAATGAAACAAATCTCTTACTGTTCAATTTGCTATTAAGTTACAACATTGTTTAATAAGGAGAAGTCCAGTTGAATTTTGATTGTTTCCTTGTCTACCATATAATCATCTGGTCATGCATATCATTTCAAATCACTGAATAAATAAATTCAAATAAAGTCCTAATAAAGCTGGGTGTGGTGGCTCATGCCTATAATCCTAGCTACTCAGGAAGCTGAGATCTAAGGCTCATAGTTCAAAGCCAGCATAGCAGGAAAACTCCGTGAGACTCTTTTTTTTTTTTTATTGTGAAAATACTGTACAGAGGGGTTACAATTACATGGGCAAGATAATGAGTACATTTCTTTTTTTTTTTTTTTTTTTTTGGGTCCGGTTGTGGGGCCTGAACTCTGGGCCTGGCCGCTGTCCCTCAGCTTTTCAGCTCAAGGCTAGTGCTCTACCACTTGAGCCACAGCGCCACTTCTGGCTTTTTTCTTTTTGTTTATGTGGTGCTGAGGAATCGAACCCAGGGCCTCATGCATGCAAGGCAAGCTCTCTACCACTGAGCCACCTTCCCAGCCCATATATTTATAATTTGAAGTGAAGAGAATCAATTTGCAAACTTACAGACATGTCTTACCCAAGTAAATTCTGTTCCTGTACTCATTTTAAATTGATTAGTATTTGTTGACTAAGTTATCAGACTAGCCACAGATAACCTTTATCTTATCATATGGCTTAGCAATTTATTTCTTGTTGCCCCTAGTAGCCATCTACTGAAATTTTCTTTCTATGATGGTATCACCAATTGGTATCTGAGGTGTGGTGGTTTCTGACCTTAGGAATAAAGGGAATGTTAGGCTTGTGTGAGAAAGGAAAGAAACATCATGGTGTCCATGAAGCGTGTATGTGGTTGATTGTAAATGTGGAGGAAGGAGCTAGGTTCTGGCTGGGGGGATGAATGCGATACTGGGAGGCTACGTGAGGGACTGGCCAAGTTACCCAGTGTCTACACTGTTATCCTAGATGACTGATGTGTCATCTAGGAAAGCTTTAGGCACTTTGGGCACAGGTTGAAATCCTGTAGGAGGAGGAATTGTCCCTAAATGAACATGATTTGATGCGTGGTTGAATCCATATGGAGTCGCAGCAGACTTGGTCCAAAGCTGAGGACAATGAACAAGAGCCTCCACAGTGATAAGTGAGCACAGGCCTTTCAGGAGGTATCCTTGAGGAAATGCCGTCATCTATTGTAGTGTTGCCCTGGTGTACTAGGTCAGAGGCTTTGTCTGTGCGATTGATGGCTTTTTCTGGATGGAATAATATAGAAGAAGCAATGGTTCACCCTTAAGCAGACACACGCCTCCAGCTCTAGCTGTTAGTAGATCTCTATTTTGTAAAAGAACTCCTACAGTGAATCTACCTGTTGGGACAGTGGTGGAGTTTGTTAGATCATTCTCTGAGGGCCTTGGTGAGTTGTGGTAACATACACTGAGGTGCTTCCTGTGGTTGAGCCAACCACTCCCAGATCCCAGTAACTAAGGGAAGGAGCATCAGAGCTATTATCTTTTGGCATTGTCTTTTGTCTATTATAGATGCCCCAAATTATTGTAAGAGAATCTTTTTTTTTTTTTTGTCGGTGGTAGGGCTTGAACTCTGGGCTTGGGCGCTATCCCTGCGCTCTTCAGCTCAAGGCGAGTGCTCTACCCCTTGAGCCACAGTGCCACTTCCAGTTTTCTAGTGCTTTATTGGAGATAAGAGTCTCACAGACTTTCCTGCCCAGGCTGGCTTTGAACCATGATCCTCAGATCCTGAGTAGCTAGGATTATAGGCGTGAGCCACCAACGCTTGGTAAAGAGAGAATCATTTTTATCTCAGAGCTCCTTTACTAGGGAAAATTGTCTGATCATCTCCCATCTCCAGCCAGTTTCACTTACCTCCTCTGCACCCTCGTCCCCTGCCTTCCATATCTAAGGGATATGCTATCACTCCATGCATATAAAGAACTTTGTCCTCTTGCTTTTCACAGATCAATTTCATATTCAACTTCTGATTTATTTTTCTTGGTTCCTTTACTTAGTCTCTCATTAGGTGGTAAGGTCATCAAGGGAAGAGAATTAGTGTTCCTTAATGGTAGTTCAAAATCATTTCTATCTGTGGTATACTAGGACACTCGTAAGATCGCAGCTATTAAGGAGGCTGAGGGTCACAGGGCCCAGGCCAGCCTGATCTATGTGACAAGATCTTGTGTCAAAACAACAATATGAACAATAAAAAAATTCTATATATTCTCATTAAGCTGTTTACTTTTTAGAGTACTTCAAAAGCATTGTAACACTTGAGCTAATTTTTCCAGAGCATGTGATTTTCATTTTTTAATAGTCACTGAAACAGAGGAAGCCTGCCTCCAATATTAACATGTTACTGATAAAGCCGAGAAATAAATGCTTAGCACTTAGCACTGGATGCCAGTAGTGCAGGCCTGTAATCCTAGCTACTCAGGAGGCTGAGATCTGAGGATTATAATAAAATACAATTACAGCCTGGACAGAAAAATTCTCAAGATTCTATCTCCTATTAATAAGTAAAATGCTGGACTGTAGGTATGACTCAAGTGGTAGAGCGCTGGCCATGAGGAAGCAAGCCAAGCATGAGCATGGTACCAGCACAGGGGAGAAAGAAAAGAAAGAAAAATAAACTATGAGTCCTTTTAACAAATTAAGGAAGCCAGGCCAGGTGCCAGAGCTTGTGTCTGTAATCCTAGTTACTTAGGAGGCTGTAATCTAGGATCACAGTTCAAAACCAGCCCAGGCAGGAGTGTCGGTGAGACTCTTACCTCCCACTAATTATCAGAAAACTGGAGGTAGAGTTGGGGCTCAAAGTAGTAGAGTGCTAGCCTGGAGTGAAAAAGCTCAGGGAACGTACCCAGGTCCTAAGTTCAAGCTCCACTACCAACAACGACAAAAAAGAAAGCCTTTGTGAATGATGCCACAGTTTCAGAATGCTATTAATATCATAAAAATAAGGAATGGTGAAGATTTTTTTTTTTTGGCCAGTTGTGGGCTTAAACTCTGGGCCTGGGTGCTGTGCCTCAGTTCTTCAGCTCAAGGCTAGCACTCTACCACTTGAGCCACGGCACCACTTCTGATTTTCTGAGTGGTTATTGGAGATAAGAGTCTCATGGACTTTCTTGCCTGGGCTAGCTTTGAACTGTGATACTCAGAACTCAGCCTCCTGAGTAGCTAGGATTACAGGGGTGAGCCACCAGTGTCTGCTTAGGAATGGTAAAGAATTTTAAAGTTTATTTTTAAGGACTATGATAGTATATTGCATACGATAAGGAAAAGTAGAGAAAGCTTCATTTCAGTGCCTTCCTTTAGATGAGAACTTTCTCATTCCTTATTATCTCAAGGGCATAGTTTGTACCTGCCTATTCCAGTACAGTAGCTACTCAGCAAAAATGTATTGAATGAGTTCTGCAGATGTTTCTTCTAGTGATTATATTTATAAAATGTATTATTTGGGGGTGGGTGGGGGTAGGGGATGTAGCTGAGGAGGTGGGAGGGAAGGGATGGTAAGGGAAAAACAAAGGAGGAGGCAACAATGCTGGATAAGAAATGTACTCATTTCCTTGCTTATGTAACTGTAACCCCTTTGTACAGTATTTTCATAATAAAAATCTTAATTAAAAACTGCAAAAGCAAAAAAAAAAAAAGTATTATTTGGGGCTGGGAATGTGGCTTAGTGGTAGATTGTTTGCCTAACATGCATGAAGCCCTGGGTTTGATCCCTCAGTACCTCATAAACAGGAAAGACCAGAAGTGACACTGTGGCTCAAGTGGTAGAGTATTAGCCTTGAGCAAAAGAAGCTCGGGGACGGTGCCCAGGCCCTGAATTCAAGCCTCAGGACTGGCCAAAAATAAATAAATAAATAAGAGAGTTATTTCCATGGACATATTAGAGTGTGAAAACCATACACATGGATGGTACCTGATTTCACACTATCTGGTGATAACGTGGGATAGACCAAGGAAATACTCTGGAAACCACTGAGCGTCTCACAGGTTCTCTTCTTCATCAGGTGAATACTCCGACAAAAACCTATGGTATGGGGAAAGGCCGGGCAGCAGACCTGAAGTACATCGAAGCATGTGCTAGACGCATTGTGAAAAACTCCAATGGATACAAGATTGTGACTGAGAAAAGCACGGTTCCAGTGCGTGCTGCAGAAAGCATTCGCCGCATATTTGATGCAAACACAAAACCAGATTTGAATTTACAGGTATGTGAGTGTGTACATTTGTTTATATATATACAATATACAGAATATGTTATATATATATACATATACATATACAATGCAAATGTATGTATATATATACATACATATAGACACACACATATTTATCTGTACGCATTAGAGTCTGGTTCTTCTGTAAATACTGATGCCTTCAAGTTTCTTGTGATTAATTCTAGCCTAAAACTCTCCTTTGCATTGGGGTTCTAGGTGCTGTCCAACCCTGAGTTCTTGGCAGAGGGAACAGCCATCAAGGACCTCAAGAACCCAGACAGAGTACTGATTGGAGGGGATGAAACCCCAGAGGGCCGGAGAGCTGTGCAGGCGCTGTGCGCTGTGTATGAGCACTGGGTTCCCAAAGAAAAGATCCTCACCACCAACACTTGGTCATCAGAGCTTTCCAAACTGGTTAGTGCATGGATTTCCACTGTTCTTTAAACTTGTTGTTCTTGGACAAAGTCTTATGTAATTCAGGCTGACCTCAAACCTGTGATCCTCTTGTGTCTCCTTCCTGAGCACTGGAATAACAGGTTTGCACCACCACACCTCATTTTTTAAACATTTTTTTTTTTTTTTGGTCATTTGTGGGGCTTGAACTCAGGGCCTGGGTGCTGTCCTTGAGCTTTTTGTTCAAAACTACTGCTCTACCATTTTGAGCCACAGCTTCACTTCCAGTTTACTGGTTGTTAATTGGAGATACGAGTCTCATGGACTTCCCTGCTCAAGCTGGCTCTCAACTGTGATCCTCAGATTTTAGCCTCCTGAGTAGCTAGGATTACAGATGTGAGCTACTTGCACTGTTCTTTTTGGGATGGGGTCATTCTGTTTAGTCTATTTGGTCCAAGCTATCCTCCTAACTCCTGGGCTTAAGTGATCCTCTTAGATAGCTGGGATTATAGGATCAATACTTTCCATTAAATTTAAAGCCAAGTGTTTATTTCCCTTAAGCTTGACAAATTTAGGTATAGGATTGTTTTTTTTTTTGGTCGGCCGTGGGGCTTGAACTCTGGGCCTGGGCGCTGTCCCTCAGCTCTTCAGCTCAAGGCGAGCACTCTACCACTTGAGCTACAGCGCCACTTCTGGTTTTCTGGTGGTTTATTGGAGATAGGAGTCTCACGGTCTCTCCTGCCCGGGCTGGCTTTGAACCGCGATCCTCAGATCTCAGCCTCCTGAGTAACTAGGATTACAGGCGTGAGCCACCAGCGCCAGGTGGTAGGATTGTTTTTTGTTTTAATTTTGGCTAGAACAGGATTTGAACTCAGGTTCTTGAGTTTACTTGAGCAAGCTTGCTTGTCCATGGCACTACCACTTGAGACATGCCTCCAGCTCCACTTTTTGCTAGTTACATTTGGAGATGGAATCTTGTGGATTTTACTACCTAGGCAAATTTTGAATTGAAATCCTCTGGATCTCAGCCTCCTCAGTAGCTAGGATTATGGGTGTGATTTACCCATATCTGGCTTTTCTGGTTGTTTTTGAGACAGTGTTTTGAGACAGTGTAGTAGAGGGTGAATTGGAGCTCATGATTCTCCTTCTTCAGTCTCCCAAGTGCTGGAATCACAGTTATGCACCACCATGTCTGACTCACAGATTATCTATCTATCTATCTATCTATCTATCTATCTATCTATCTATCTATCTATCTATTTTTGCCAGTCCTGAGGATTGAACTCTGGGCTTGGGCGCTGTCCCTCAGCTCTTCAGCTCAAGGATAGCGCTCTACCACTTGAGCCACTTACAGTTTTCTGGTGGTTAAGTGGAAAGAAGAGTCTCATGGACTTCCTTCCCGGGCTGGCTTTGAACCTAAGATCTCAGCTTCCTGACTACCTAGGATTACAGGTGTGAGCCATTGGTGCCTGACTTAAAAGTTTATACTTTTGAAGAAAGTATTTTTTGCACATTTGAGTTATAAAATAATTTTCACAAAGAGGATCACATAGACTATAAGGTATTCAAGAAAATTGTCACATTTGAATCAAATGTTAGCTGCTACGGATGATACACTACTGTAAGAATGTGTTCATCCCTCTTTTCTGCTTTCATTCCCTGGTGATCATTGGTCTTTTCCTGATTGAGGAGACCACACCCTGTCTTCTCAAGTCAAGCCCTCAGTAGCATTCATATCTCTTTACTAATTCAGGTCAACTTGGTGAAGTGGAATACTATGTCTCAAGTTTCTACTTCGGCTTATTCTGCTTCTCCCCCTCTCTTATTAAAGGCAGCAAATGCATTTCTTGCCCAGAGAATCAGCAGCATCAATTCCATCAGTGCTCTGTGCGAAGCTACAGGGGCTGATGTGGAGGAGGTGGCCACGGCTATCGGCATGGACCAGAGGATCGGAAATAAGTTCCTGAAAGCCAGTGTGGGTAAGTTAAATTCTTTTCTCTACCTGAAGAGGCTTCACTTAACTGGATTTCTAACTTTATGAAATTCTCTTCCCCTTCCCCCCCAGTCGTGGGGCTTGAACTCGGCCTGGGCGCTGTCCCTCAGTTCTTCAGCTAGCACTCTACCACTTGAGCCAAAGCATCACTTCCAGCTTTTTCTGCTTATGTGGTGCTGAGGAATCAAACCCAGGGCCTCATGTATGCAAGGCAATCACTCTACCACCGAGCCACCTTCCCAGCCCCCATGTGCCAGTTTGTGCATGTGAGCACTGTGCTTTTTGTAATAATTTAGTGCCATGTTTCTCACATTGTTGTGCTTTGTGTGTGTTGGTACTGGAACTTGAGCTCAGGGCCTGGGCTCTGTCCCTTGTGACCTTCTTCTGCTCAGGGCTAGCACTCTACCACTTGGACCATGCTTCAGCTTCCAGATTGTTTGGTAGCTTTTAGTGGAGATCAGGGCCTCACAGACGTTCCTCCACAGGCTGGCTTCAAACCTTGATCCTCAGATCTCAGCCTCCTGAGTAGCTAGGATTACAGCTTTGAGCCTCCAGGCACAGGCCAAAATGCCATCTAATGTTTTCCCATAGGGAGGCCACAATGCCCTCACAAGCGTGGAGGGAAAACTTGAGGTGACAGGTAGTAGACCAATAATATATATTAAATAAGAAGTAAGATACATGTAAGAAGTACATGTAGCAATGTGCAGATGCTTGAGGAACCTGCCAATGTATATATTTCACAAATAGAATATTTTACACACTGGGCAACAGGCAGACTTTCTAGTGTTTCTAGAGCTATATGTCATATATAGCCTCAACACTGGCCCCCCTGGCTGTTTATACTTTTTTTTTTTTTGGTGCTGGTCCTTGGACTTGAACTCAGGACCTGAGCTTTTTCTGCTCCAGGCTAGTGCTCTCTACACTTGAGCCATAGCTCCACTTTCAGCTTTTTTTGGTGGTTAGGTAGAGATAAGAGTCTCACAGACTGAGCTGGGTGCCTGTGGCTCATGCCTGTAATCCTAGCTACTCAGGAGGCTGAGATCTGAGGATTGTGGTTCAAAGCCAGATGGGCAGGAAAGTCGGTGAAACTTTTTATTTTTTTTGGGGGGGGGTGGGGGGTAGGTCCAGTCATGGGGCCTGAACTCTGGGCCTGGTCACTGTCCCTCAGCTCTTCAGCTCAAGGCTAGCACTCTACCACCTGAGCCACAGCGCCACTTCTGGCTTTTTTCTTTTTGCTTATGTAGTGCTGAGGAATCGAACCCAGGGCCTCATGCATGCAAGGCAAGCGCTCTACCACTGAGCCACCTTCCCAGCCCAATTAACCACCAGAAAACTGGAAATGGCGCTGTGGCTCTAGTGGTAGAGTGCTAGCCTTGAGCTGAAGAGCTGAGGGACAATGCCCCATGACAGAAAAAAAATAGAGTCTCACAGGCTGGGCTGGCTTCAAACTGCAATCCTTAGATCTCAGCCTCCTAAGTAGCTGTTGTGAGCCACCAGAGCCTGGTAAATATATTAATTTTTAATATCTGAATTTTGTTACTGAAAAAACATGTAGTACAAGCCCTATGATGTACTGTAAAATTTGTCCCATGATTCAGTTTTGGACTCATGAAAATACCACATTTCTCTTTCTTCAGGATTTGGTGGGAGCTGCTTCCAAAAAGATGTTCTAAATTTGGTTTATCTCTGCGAGGCTCTGAATTTGCCTGAAGTAGCTCGTTATTGGCAACAGGTATTAAATAATCTTTTTTTGTTTTTGTTTTTGCTGCTCCTGGGGCTTGAACTCAGGGCCTAGCCAATGTCCCTGAGCATCTTTGTGCTCAAGGCAAGTAGTGCTTTACCACTTGAGCCACAGCACCACTTTCAGTTTTTTCTGAGTAGTTTACCAGAGATAAAGTCTCACAGACATTCCTCTGTGGGCTGGCTTCAAACTGCAATCCTCAAATCTCAGCCTCCTGAGTAGCTAGCATTACAGGCATGAGGCACTGGTGCCCAGCTTGTATTCATTAATCTGGATAGTCAATAACTTCTGGTTAGATTCCAATTAAACATGTTACCCTTGGTGTAATGCTTTTAGTGAAGTTTATTCCAGGAGCTCAATTTACTTATTTCAGATTTACTTATTGGCATGTTTTGTCTTTTTTTTTCTTCTCTCTCTCTTTTTTTCCCCCCTACTCCTGAGGCTTGAACTCAGGACCTAGACACTGTCCCTGAGCTTCTTTTGCTCAAGGCTAGCCCTCTACCACTTGAGCCCCAGCCCCACTTCTGGCTTTTTCTGTTTATGTGGTATTGAGGAATCGAACCCAGGGCTTCATGCATGCCAGGCAAGCACTTTACCACTAAGCCACATTCCCAGCCCTGGCATCTGTTTTTGATTTAGCCTTTTTTTTTTCTGGCTAATTGACTATGATAGATATTTCTGACACATCAATATTTCTTATAATTTTATAATTAAATTTCCTTCCCAAGTAAATCAAGAATTAGTATAATCCTGAATTATAATTCTCTACCAGAAAAGCTATAACTAAGGAAGAATGTACAGTGTGATACTTTCAAATGGATTGCACTTGTTTTCCTGTATGTGCCAGTCGTGAGGCTGGACCTCAGGGGCTGGGCACTGGCCTTGAGCTTTCGTGCTCTAGCCTAATTCTCTACCACTTGAACCATAGTTTACTTCTGGCTTTTTGGTGGTCAGTTGGAGATAACAGTCTCACAGACTTTCCTATTCAAGCTGGCTTCAAACCACGGTCTTCACATCTCGGCCTCCTGAGTAGCTAGGATTACAGGCATAAACCACCATTTTCTTTTCAAATTGAATGTTTTCCCTCTTGGTCAGTGCTGGGGTTTGGTCTGAGAGAGCACATGTCCTCCATACTATTTTAGTTATTTTCAGGCTGGATCTTGCATGTTTGACTAGGACTAGCCTCAGACTTTAAGCCTATTTCAGTCTCATAAATAGTTGGGATTATAGGAAGGTGTCACTATGCCCTCCTAGTTCTTTGAGGTAAGGTCTAGCTAACTTTTTTTAAAAAATGTAAATCAGGCAGGGCGCCAGTGGCTCTTGTCTATAATCCTAGCTACTCAGGAGGCTGAGATCTGAGGATCCTGGTTCAAATCCAGTCTGGGCAGGAAAGTCTGTGAGACTCTTATCTCCAATTAACCACCAGAAAACCAGAAATGGCGCTGTGGCTAAAGTGGTAGAGAGCTCACCTTGAACTGAAGTGCTCAGGGACAGTGCTCATGCCCAGAGTCCAAGCCCTACAACCAACAACAACAACAACAAAAAGTAAATCAATTTATTTATGAGACTAATGGATACATAAAATAGTTTGTGAATACAATAACTTGTAATGGCATGGAATATCATGATGACATAATGTTTTCAATTGAAAACAGAATATAAAATGTGCTTGAAGTTGACAGCAGCTGTCCTTCAAGCCTAATCTTCCCATCCTGGGTGGCAATACTCATGAGATCTGAGGATAGCGGTTCAACGTCATCCTGGGCAGGAAAATCCTTGAAACTTATCTCCAATTAATCACTAAAAGCCAAAAGTGGAGCTGTGGCTGTAGTGGTAAGGCATCAGCCTTGAGCAAAAAAGCTCAGGGTTAGTGCTGGGATCCTGAGTTCAACCCCAGTACTAGCATCCACACACACATACAAGAGTAATAATGCTACAATATGATCAAAGTATTTTTTGTGCACACAGAACAATAGAAGAATGAACCTTAACTTGTTGAAATGAAACTTGTTGGTTGATAGGATATATTGTTGGGACCTATAGAACTGTCACACTGAACCACCCCCTCCCCTATGTATAACTAATGCATGCTAATACAAAACAAATCTTTTGGCTGGGAATGGGGCTTAGTGGTAGAGTGCTTGCCTATCATGCATGAAGCCCTGGGTTCGATTCCTCAGTACCACATACACAGAAAAAGCCAGAAGTGGCTCTGTGGCTCCATAGAGCACTAGCCTTGAGCACAGAGAAACTCAAGGACAATGCCGGGGCTGTGAGCTTAATTAAGCCCCAGGAGTGGCAAAAATAAATAAGTAAATAAAATCTCAAAATAATAAATGCAGTCTAAGAGCACAGTTGTCCCTTTCGTTTCAGGTCATAGACATGAACGATTACCAGAGGAGGAGGTTTGCTTCCCGGATCATAGACTGTTTGTTCAATACAGTGACTGATAAGAAGATAGCTATTTTGGGGTTTGCATTCAAAAAGGACACTGGTGATACGAGGTATCAGTTCTTTAACACAGTTCAAACCTTGTTAGAGCGTTATCTCTTATCCTGGCCAGGTGTGGATGCGTCTGTAGAAATGCATGTGACTTCTGTACATATTGGCACTGAGTGGGATGTGTTTAATGTAAAGCAATCGAAATGATAGTAAGAGCTGAGCACTAGTGGCTCACGCCTATAAGCCTAGTGTTAGGGGACTGAGATCTGAGGATCACAGTTCAAAACCAGCTGGGGCAGGAAAGTCCTTGAGACTGTTATCTTCAATTAACCACCAAAAGAAGTCAACAGTAGAACTGTGGCTCAAGTGGGCAAGTGCTATCCTTGAGCACAGAAAAGCTCAGGATCAGTGCCCAAGCCTAGAGTTCAAGTCCCAGGACAGGCACCAAAAAAAAGAAATGATAGTAAGAAAAAAAATTAGAGGCCTAGGACATTTTTTTTTTTTTTTTTTGGTCGGTCGTGGGGCCTGAACTCTGGGCCTGGGCGCTGTCCCTGTGCTCTTCAGCTCAAGGCGGAGCGCTCTACCGCCTGAGCCACAGCGCCACTTCTGGTTTTCTAGTGGTTTATTGGAGATAAGAGTCTCACAGACTTTCCTGCCCGAGCTGGCTTTAAACCGAGATCTTGAGATCTCAGCCTCCTGAGTAGCTAGGATTACAGGCGTGAGCCACTGGCGCCCAGCTACAGGCCTAGAACATTTTATATAATAAGATACATTAGTGTAGTATTAGTACATACTATTATGTTAACACCAATTATATACTTGTCATTAATATGTTCATTATGTTGTATTGGATATATTTTGTTTATATAATAAAAAAAAGGATTCTTATCTCACTAGGTAACTTAAGAAATAAAATCTTATCTGCATCTTATAGAATTAGGATATAATGCCAAAGCTAGCCAAGCATGGCAGTGATGTCTGTAATTAATCATACCACTTGGCAGGCAGCAGGAGGGAGAGTTCAAGACCAGCCTGGGCTTTGTAGTAAGAGCCTGTCCCAACGGCTCTATCTCCTGGCCCCAATTAAAAGAAAAGGAAGGGAGGGAGGGAGGGTGAAGTAGAAGAGGCGTCCATTTCCAGCGGCACTGGTTTGTTCCTGCAGAGAGTCCTCCAGCATCTACATCAGCAAGTACCTGATGGACGAGGGCGCCCATCTCCACATCTATGACCCCAAAGTGCCCCGCGAGCAGATCGTAGTGGATCTCTCCCATCCCGGCGTCTCCCAGGACGACCAAGGTGGGGCTAGGAGTAACCTTGAGAGTCGTTTTGTGCACACACTGCCACAGTTCTCTAGAAAGGTCTGGCTGTTCCATCTTCAGCATTTCTGTCACTGCACTGTCCTCTGCTCAACTGCATTTCTCTGAAATTCAACTCTGAGACACGCTGTCCTCAACTTGAAGCCGTCAGCCGTGGGGACAGTGCCCGAGCACTGTTCCTAAGCCTTTTTTTTTTTTTCTCTCAAGCCCGTAGTGTTCTAGCACTTGAGCCACACCTCCACCTCCAGCAGTCCAGAGTCTCTCTCAGACTTTCCCGCCTGGGCTGGCTTCCACCTGCAATCCTCAGATCTCAGCCTCCTGATTAGCTAGGATTACAGGCGTGAGCCAACAGCAGCCTGGCAAGTCCAGCCACTTTGGTGGGGGCTGGGATGTAGCTCCCTGTTTCCCTCTCCCCATTGACTGACTTCAAACGCACGGCTCCACCTGTCAGGCACTCAGAGCTTTACAACCCTGATGCTGAATACCTAACTCAAGCGAACTTTCTTGCTGCTGTTGTTCCAGTGGCCCAACTTGTGACCATTTCCAAGGATCCATATGAAGCGTGTGATGGCGCCCATGCTGTTGTCATTTGCACTGAGTGGGACATGTTCAAGGTGAGGTGACAGAGATGACAGAGTTATCTTCTAGAGGCATTGTAGTATCGGGGTTGTCTTCATGCGTATGTTTCATTGCTCCTTTGGTGTCTTTCCAGGAACTGGATTATGAACGCATTCATAAGAGAATGCTGAAGCCAGCCTTCATCTTTGATGGGCGGCGTGTGCTGGATGGGCTCCACAGCGAGCTGCAGACCATTGGCTTCCAGGTAATCAGCATCTTGAAGTTACCCTGTGATGTCACTCTTGGCTGTTATTATTGCCAGCTCAGCCGAGGTGTCCTTTCTAGCTTTCCGAGGGTCTGGGCATGGGGTGGGGGTGGCTATGGTGATGGAGGGAATACTCAGCCTTGGGAGCTGTGCTTGTGTGTCCCCTCCGCCCCCCCCTTCCCAATGTGGGGAAAAATCTACCCTCCACATCCCCGACTGCCTGAAGAAATGAAGGGGCGGGGCCTTGGGTGACCACCTGCTGTTCCAGCCACACCCTGGAGATGCTCAGTGAAGTCGGAAATAAGAGCATGGCGCTTCAGTGAGACCAGCCTGTTCTCATTTGTCAATCATGGAGTCTTTGAGAAGACCACACAAGTCTCAGCCAGAACAGAGCATTGGTGTCCGGCAATATTCTCAGTCCTACCAGGACTTGCACCAATACGAATAAGCAGTTGCTTTCCACTTTGTCAGGTCAGGCTGCCTGTGGAGCAAGAGGGGTCAGGTTAGGGAGGATGAGTGAGTATGGCAGGAGATTGCTGTCAGCATCGTGCCTACCCCAGGTAGAGAGCAGGCACCATCCAATAGCTGGCCGATGCATCTCCATGCACTGTCTTGCTTGAAGGAGGTCCAGTTAGGCTTCATCTGCTACTCAGAAATACCACATCTGCTTCTCCCAGCCCTGCACAGGCTTGCGTAAGGTCCTTCTCACTTCTGATCCAGAGCTCTCTTCTCATTCATGAGTCACATACGTGTCTGCTGAGTGTCCCACAGACTTTGGCGACTCACCATAACCCACCCCTCTGAGTCACAGCGTGATTTTCCCCATTATGACTTAAATTCTGGAATTTAAGTCTTTCTATGATGTAAGATATATTTTCCCTAGTTGCTTGAATTTCTCTTCTGGGGGAACAAGTTGTCCAGAGGAAACAGTCAAAGGATTTTGAGAAGCTGGGTGTGGTGGGTCAGGCTCGTCCTCCCAGTCTCTCGGGAAGATGAAGGCAGGATGAGTGAGAAATGGAGGAGACCCAGCCGTGGCAAAGTTAGTAAGACTCTATCTCAAAAAACAAAACAGAAAGGCTAGGAAGGTGGCTCAGTGGTAGAGCGCTTGCCTTGCATGCATGAGGCCCTGGGTTCAATTCCTCAGCACCACATAAGCAGAAAAAGCCGGAAGTGACACTGTGGCTCAAGTGGTAGAGTGGTAGCCTTGAGCTGAAGAGCTGAGGGACAGCGCCCAGGCCCAGAGTTCAGGCACCACGACCGGCAAAAAAAAAAAAAAAAAAAGAGAGACAAAAAACAGAACAAGAGCTGGAGACATAGTTCGAATGTCTAGACAAACACTGAGTACCACAGCATTGAACAAAAAGTTTTTCTTTGTGACTAGTTAGAATAGTTAACTTTCCCTACTAGGTTTAGAAATCAGCCAGGCTAGATTCACTACAGTGTGTTATCACTAGATAAGACAATGAGCTAACATAAAGCAGAAGCCCCTTCTTTGTTTTTGAGTCAGAATTGAATAATTTCTAGTTAAAAAGAAAAAACAACAATTCTGCTTTCGAAGGGAGATAAACTCACCATTACAAACCAACTAGAGTCTTTTTAAAAAATTAAGACCAACGGGCTGGGAAGGTAGCTCCGTGGTAGAGCGCTTGCCTTGCATGCATGAGGCCCTGGATTCGATTCCTCAGCACCACATAAGCAGAAAAAAAAGCCGGAAGTGGCACTGTGGCTTAAGTGGTAGAGCACTAGCCTTGAGCTGAAGAGCTGAGGGACAGTGACCAGGCCCAGAGTTCAGGCTCCACGACTGGACCCCTCCCCCCCAAAAAAAAATTAAGACCAAGTAGGTTTTTTCCCTCCTACTTGATTCCCCTGGGCTTTATTTTCTTAAAAAGAATAAAGCCAGAGCCAAGTGCCAGTGGCTTATGCCTATAATCCTAGCTACTCAGGAGGCTGAGATCTGAGGATAGCAGTTCAGAGTCAGCCTGGGCAGGAAAGTCCATGAGACTCTTATCTCCAATGAAAACCAGAAATGGCACTATGGCTCAAAGTGGTAGAGAGCTAGCCTTGAGCTGAAGAGCTCAGGGTCAGTGCCCAGGCCTAGAGTTCAAGCCCCATGACAATAAATAAATAACTAAAAAATAAAGCCAACAACAAGCACCTGAAGTAGTGTCTTAAAAAAAAAAAAAGGGCTGGGAAGTTGATCAGTGGTAGATATTATCTGTGTTTCTGCCCTGCATTACAGAGTTGTTAAATATATATGTATATATAAATATGTGTGCATATGTGTTGTGATTACTAATATTTCTCTTTTTAAAATATTTTTCTCTTCAGATTGAAACGATTGGCAAAAAGGTGTCTTCAAAAAGAATTCCATATACTCCTTCTGGTGAAATTCCAAAGTTTAGTCTTCAAGACCCACCTAACAAGAAACCTAAAGTATAGGCATTGCTGTTTTTTACCTATGATTATTTTGGTACTTCATTGTTTAATGAAACTATTTTTTTAATCATCAGATTTATACTAGCTACATGGATATTAGTATATCTGGTAATTATGAATCAATATTTTTTACATATTTTTATATTATTGTTAGCTCTGCAGTTTAATAAGTAGAAAACAATCATGTTTGTTTTAATGGTGTCAAGTTTTTTGTAAAAGCAAAATTAAACCTCATTTTTTTGTATGCTGATCCTGGGGCTTTAACTTGGGCTAGGCACTGTCCCTGAGCTTTTATACTCGGGGCTAGTGCTCTACCACTTGAACCACAGCTTCACTTCTGGCAATTTTGGTGGTTAAGTGAAGGTAACAGTCATAAGGGGCTGGCTTCAAACCACAATCCTGAGATCTCAGCCTCCTGAGCAGCTAGGATTACAAGTATGAATTACGAGCACCGGGATCAAATACTTTTAACTTAACAAATTACATTGATAGCACTTTAATATTGCATCACAAAGGGAAAGACTTTAGTGGCTTATTTGCTTATTACTAAACATGTGTTTTGAAACCATGAAATTATTGTGCTACCCCGGCCTGGTAAAGTTCTTTCTTCCTTCTGGGTTTGGGTGTTGCTTTTGTTTTTGCTTTTTTATGTCTTTTGACATGGTCTTATGTAGATCAGGCTGGCCTGGAACGTGGAATCTTCCCATCTCAGCCTTTCAAATGCTGGGATTACAGCAGTGTACTAACCATGCTCAGCTCTTTTTGTCTTAACCAAGATGTCACTGTCTTTTTTCTTAAGCCCCAAAAGATCATTACTGTATTTTCAATAACTCTAGCTCCAATAATTTTTTCTTTAGAAAATTATTAGGACTAGGAATGTGGCTTAGTGGTAGAGTGCTTGCCTAGCATGCATGAAGCCCTGCATTTGATTCCTCAGTACCACATAAACAGAAAAGGCTGGAAGTGGGGATGTGGCTCAAATGGTAGAGCGCTAGCTTTAAGGACAGAGTCCAGGCCCTGAGTTCCTGAGTTCAAGTCTCAGGACTCGCAAAAAAAAAAAATTAGTAAGTGTATAAGAGATTTCAATTCCACAAATCAGATTGAGTATAATGTATCTTGATCAATGTCATTCCTTTAGAAAATTTTAACATGAAGGAAGAATCAGTAGAATAATCAATTTCTCTAGTTCTTGGCTTTCCTCATTGATCACTACTTTTATAGTCTGAATCAAAATGTTTGTTACCTTTATTTTGCATTTTTACTTCTATTTTTAATTATGATTTTTCCTTTTTTTCTTAAGAAAACCAGTAAAATCTTAAATGAAATAAAAGCTTTTACATATGGCTTAATTTTAAAGTATGGATTTTGTGTGTGTTCCCCTTTGCTTTTCTTTCTTTTTTTTTAATTGTGAGAATACCGTACAGAGGAGTTACAATTACATGGGCAAGATAACGAGTACATTTCTTATCAAGCATTGTTGCCTCCTCTTGGTTTCCCCTTCCCATCCTCCCCCCTCCCTTTGCTTTTTTCTATGTCCTGTTGAATTTGTATAGGCAGTGGTTATTTTCCCTTGGAGTTGGTTGTTATTAGTCAGATTCCATTTTATGCTTGTGTTCGCTGAGAATGTACAAAACTGGCTAAACACACATAGATACTGGTCTCTGGAAGCTTTGTGGGTCAGTAAGAAGGATAGCAAAGGTGAAGACATCTGAACATCAGATAACAAATATATAAATCACACCCCGAGTTAACACCGCGTGGGTGTGATTCAAGTCACTAATGAGTCATCATAGTCTGCGGCAAAATAACTCTTTACTTGTTTGCAAAAGGTGGTGATTTTTTCAAATGATGCAAAGAAAGGGAGGGAAATTAGCAAAGGAATTTGGCATTGACAAACTAGCCCATGGGCCAAACTTATCCAGCCATATGAGCTAAGAATAGTTTCAGTTGTGTGATTACATCTTCAATAGTTATATAAGTCTCTACATAATAGCTTTCTTCAGTTTTGTCTCTTGACCTTCAAAACATGAAAGTATTTGTTATGTGGCCCTTCAAGAAAAAAGTGGGGGCTGGGAATATGGCTTAGTGGTAGAGTGCTTGCCTAGCAAGCATGAAACCCTGGGTTCGAGTCCTCAGTACCACATACACAGAAAAGCCAGAAGTGGCACAGTGGCACTGTGGCTCAAGTAGTAGAGTGCAGCCTTGAACAAAAGAAGCTCAGAGACAGTGCTCAGGCCCCAGGACTGGCAAAAAAAAAGAAAAAAAGTAGGCATATCCCCTGAGAAAAACCTCCAATGATTTAAAAGCTATGAGTTTTCTTTTTTGTTTTTTTGGTCCAGTCGTGGGGGGCCTGAACTCTGGGCCTGGGCTCTGTCCCTCAGCTCTTCAGCTCAAGGCTAGCACTCTACCACTTGAGCCACAGTGCCACTTCCGGCTTTTTTCTTATGTGGTGCTGAGGAATCAAACCCAGGGCCTCATGCATGCAAAGCAAGCGCTCTACCACTGAGCCACCTTCCCAGCCCCAAAAGCTATGAGTTCTTATTCATAAGACTTTGAGAGGGGCTGGGAAGGTAGCTCAGCGGTAGAGTGCATGCCTTGCAAGCATGAGGCCCTGGGTTCGATTCCTTAGCACCACATAAACAGAAAAAGCTGAAAGTGGCGCTGTGGCTCCAGTGGTAGAGCGCTAACCTTGAGCTGAAGAGCTGAGGGACAGTGCCCAGACCCAGAGTTCAGGCCCCATGACCGGCAAAAAAAAAAAAAAAAAGACTTTGAGAGTGAGCTTACTAAGTAGAATTTGCTTTGCAGTTGTGCTTGGCAAAATATTCTGAGATTGCAAGATCGTTTAGTGGTACTGCCTGGGTGTGAATTCAAGCAGGACCACACGCTTGGTAGGCAGGTGCTCTTAGGTTTTCAGATGAGTCTGGCTTGGTTGTGGTGGTAGTTATTGTTGCACAGGGCCCACCTGAGACTATGATCCTCCTATTTATTCCCCCTCCCCCTTTTCTTCCTTTTTTTTTTAAGACTGGCCCTGAAACTTGAGGTCCTTCTGTCTTATACACCTCCAAGTGCTAGGGTTACAGGCATGCACTACCATACCTGGATAATACAGTTTTCAACTTTAATGTTAACAGCAAACTGATTACATCATAGTAAGCAATTATTTATTAGGACAAAGAAGGCATGCTGAAAATCAAAATGAATTACCATCATTTAAAATGTACAGCTTACTGGCTTTTTTCTTAAAACAAAAAAAAAGTTGGCATTCACCCAATGAAGTCTATGTATTCTGGTATAGCCTCTGGTACCAATTGGAAGCAAATTAAAAAAAAAAAAATTCCGTGATCTTGAAGGCTCTATCTTGTTTTAAAGGGCTTTTGTTTTTCTTTTAGCCACTAGATTTTTCAGGAAGAATTCACCTATCCAAAAAAATATAAAAATACATTAGTATCAATTTAAATAACAGTAAAACTATTATTCCAGAATTTTCCTTCAATGTTTCTCTTATAAAGAACACTGGAGCCAGGCACCAGTGGTTCACACCTGTAATCCTAGCTATTGAGGAGGCTGAGATATAAGGCGTGTGGTTTGAAGCCAGCCAAAGATCATGAGATTCTTATCTCTAATTGATTACAGAAAAAGCTGGAAGTGGAGCTGTGGCTCAAATGGTAGCGCTCTAGCCTTCAGCAAAGGGAGCTCAGAGATAGTGTCCAGCCCTAGGACTGGCACGCACACACACAAAAAGAATTGTGTGTATTTATATATATATATATAAATATATATATATATATATATAATTTTTTTCTTTTTCTAATCACTTATTTGCTTGTTTGCCTGGTGCTCTGTCACCGGAAGTACAGCCCTTATTTTTGCTGATTGTTTTGGAGATGGGGTTTTGCAGAATTTTTTATTTATTTTTTTGGTCAGTCCTGGGGATTGAACTCTGGGCCTGGGCACTGTCCTGAGCTCTTCAGCTCAAGGCTAGTGCTCTACCACTTAAGCCACAGCACCACTTCCAGTTTTCTGGTGGTTTATTGGAGATAAGAATCTCATGGACGTTCCTGCCCAGGCTGGCTTTGAATCATGATCCTCAGATCTCAGCCTCCTTAGTAGCTAGGATTACAGACATGAGCCATTGGTGCCCGGCTTTGCAGAAGTCTTATTTGCCACCTTTGACTTCAAACCATGATTCTCTGGATCTCAATCTCCTGAATAGCCAGGATTATAGTTGTGAGTCAACAGTGCCTGGTTCCATTTTCTAATCCTAAAAGCAATATATTTAAAAAAAAAATCCATTCCCTGTCATTAGTTCTTCTTCTCATAAAAATTTATCAATACAGTCTTTTTTGGGTCCGGTTGTGGGGCCTGAACTCTGGGCCTGGGTGCTGTCCCTCAGCTCTTCAGCTTAAGGCTAGCGCTCTACCACTTGAGCCACAGCACCACTTCCGGCTTTTTGCTTATGTGGTGCTGAGGAATCGAACCCAGGGCCTCAGGCATGCAAGGCAAGCGCTCTACCACTGAGCCACGTTCCCAGCCCATATCACTACAGTCTTAATCTTTTCTTTTTGTGTGCCAGTCAGGACCTGACTTCACTGTCCCTAAGCTTTTTCACTCAGGGTTACACTCTAGCACTTGAGCCACAATTCTACTTCCAGCTTTTCTGGTAGTTTTCTGGATAGTTTCATGACTTTCCTGCCCAGGCTGACTTTGAACCATGATCCTCAGATCTTAGCCTCCTAAGTAGCTATAGTTACAGCCATGAGGCACTAGCATCTGGCTCAGTCTTTTTTTTTCCCCCCAGTCGGTCGTGGGGCCTGAACTCTGGGCCTGGGGAGTATCCCTGAGCTCTTCAGCTCAAGGCAAGTGCTCTACCACTTGCGCCACAGCATCACTTCTGGCTTTTTTCTGCTTATGTGGTGCTAAGGAATTGAACCCAGGGCCTCATGCATGTAAGGCAAGCACTCTACCACTGAGCACCTTCCCAGCCCCACCTGGCTCAGTCTCAGTCTTAATTCTTATTCTTTCTAATAAACCCAACCATCAAGGGCAGCCCTGTGTGTCTACAAACGGCCTCTGTACATCCTATTGTATGTGCACTCGATGCCTCATTAATGGCAAAGTACTGCTGCTGGCAAAAATCATTTCAGCACCAACTTTGTTCCATTATTAGCCCAGATCCGATGTGTAGGACAGACCTGGATGCAACTGAGCAGACTCATCTGATGGAATTCTTCAGTGGATTGCCCTCCAGGGAAGCCAGCTCTTCATTTGTAAAAGCTTTCTCCTGCTCCTCAGTAGAGCTTGCTGTTTAGCAGGGCCACTCACTTTCCAGGCCATTAAGGTTCCATTTAGTCTATCACTCTTACAACACAGCACAATGTTTATTTAGCGCTCAGCACTGGAGGCCCGACTTTATGAGGGGCTGAATTAGCTTCTGTTTGTCATCTTATGTATATGTGCAGAACGGCAATGACCACAACCAAATACAAGAACCCCCAACTCAACCCAGCTCAGTAACCTCTGCAGATCTGTACTGCATGTGAGTCTGCTAGAAACACAGGTAGCATTATCCAGTGCCATCTGCGTCTACCACCTAAACCCACAGCTCCATGTGTCCAAGTTCAATCCTACTAGTAATTTAGAAAGTATTGTAATGCTGATAAGTTACCTCCTTACCAATGTTATAGAAATGCTTCCTTGAAAACAATAAAACATCTTTCAAATGGCACTGCTGTAACCACTCTAAAAGCTAATCTTGGTTTTGGTTTTAGCCTTTGTATTTGTTTAATTACCAATAATCCTGCTAAAAACTAAATGACTTATTTTACTTACTTTTCAAGTCCCCACATTCTATAATCCTGCTAAAAACTAAATGACTTATTTTACTTACTTTTCAAGTCCCCACATTCTATCAATCAGTGCTGAATCAAATCCTTGGGTTTTTATCACAGCATAAACTATTAAACAGTGTATAAGTCGGTACTGGTGACTCATGCCTGTAATCCTAGCTTTCAGGAGGCTGAGATTTGAGAATCATGATTCAAAGCCAGCCAAGGCAGGAAAAGTCCATGAGACTCTTATCTCCAATAAACCACTCAGAAAACCAAGAGTGGCGCTGTGGCTCAAGTGGTAGAGTGCTAGCCTTGAGCTGAAGAGCTGAGGGACAGCACTCAGGCCCAGAGTTCAAGCCCCATGACCAGAGGAAAAAAGTGTATAAAAATGTCTTAAATGGGGCTGGGAAGGTGGCTCAATGCTAGAGCGCTTGCCTTACAGGCATGAGGCCCTCCTTTTGATACCTCAGCACCACATAAGCAAAAAAAAAAAAAAAAAAAAAAGCCAAACGTGGGGCTGAGGATCAAGTGGTAGAGCACTAGTCTACAGCTGGAGAGCTGAGGGACAGCGCCCAAGTCCAGAGTTCAGGCCCCATGACCAATTAAAAAAAATGTCTTAAATGAATTGGAAACTGAGTTTTACTAATACATGAACATTAAATTCTTTGAAATAGAATTATAGTTAATTTAAACATATCTATGATTTAGACCTCAATATACACAGCAATCTTTTTTCTCCTTTGGAGATACTAAGGTTTGAACTCAGGGTCTTGAGCTTGTCAGGTTCCTCCTTAAAGGACGTTTTATCTTTTACAAAATGCTTTTAGAGTCAGACACTGGTGGCTCACACCTGTAATTCTAGCTACTCAAGAGGTTGAGATCTGAGGATCACGGTTCAAAGACAGCCCAGGCAGGAAAGACTGTGAGACTCTGATCTCCAATAAACCACTCAGAAAACTGGAAGTAGAGCTGGGGCTCAAGTGATAGAGGCTAGCCTTGAGTTGAAGAGCTCAGGGACAGTGCCCAGGCCCAGAGTTCAAGCCCCATGAAAGCAAGGGAAAAAAAAAAAATTGAAAGTAGAACTTTGATTCAAGTGATAGATAGCCTATCTTAGCTTAGGGACAGTGCCCAGGTCCTGAATTCAAGTCCCAGGACAAATAAAAAGAAAAAAGCTTTTAACCAGGGTTCTAGCTATGCAGGAGGTCAAGATCGGAAGAATCCTGATTCCTTTAGGGCATGAAGGTTTACGAGACTCCACCAGGCTAGAGGTGATAGTGAAGTGGTAGAACTCCAACCAGCAAGTCAAGCTAAGTGGTATGCCTCTCCCACCCCCCAAAACATACAAACAAACAAAAGCTTTATTGTCTTGCTGGTCCTAAGAACTCAAGGCCTGGGTGCTGTCCCTGAGTCTCTTGGTGCCAAAGGCGAGTGCTCTACTACTTGAGCCACAGCATCACTTCCAACGTTTTCTGAGTAGTTTACTGGAGATAAGAGTCTGAGCCGGTGCCGGTGGCTCACACCTGTAATCATAGCTACTCAGGAGGCTGAGATCTGAGGAACGTGGTTCAAAGCCAGCCCGGCAGGAAAGTCTGTGAGACTCTTATCTCCAATAAACCACTAGAAAACTGGAAGTGGCACTGTGGCTCAAGTGGTAGAGTGCTCTCCTTGAGCTGAAGAGCTCAGGGACAGCGCCCAAGCCCAGAGTTCAAGCCCAAGCCCCACGACTGTCTAAAAAAAAAAAAAAAGTCTCACAGACTTTTCTGCCTAGGCTGGCTTTGAACAGTGACCCCCAGATCTCAGCCTTCTGAGTAGCTAGGATTAGAGGTGTGAGCCACCAGTGCCTGGCTTGATGAAAATTTCTTTAGAGAAAAATGATTTTATGGAGTTTTTGTTTTTTTTTTCTGTTGTTACCTCTAGGGGGGAAAAAATGGAAAGAAATTACCAGTGCAAGGAGCAATGCTATGAAAGTCTGCTGCTTAGGTTGATGTGAAATTGGGAGTGTGGGGATGCATCATTTCCAAATGTATGCACATTTGCCAGAAAATGATTATATGCTTGATATATTTAGTGATTTATGAATAATCTGACAGTGAAATCTACACATAGAATAATAAATAATCTGTTACTGCTTTCATTAATGTGACTAAACATCAAGGTAGGTAGGGCTGATTTAAGAAACAAACTAGGTTTAGGAGAAATTTCTCCTTAATATGACACCGATGAAGCAAAGCTCCAAAAGAAGTTCCAGAAAAAAAGAAATACTTTTTATCCCCCAATAAAAGATAAACACAGGGGCTGGGAAGGTGGCTCAGTGGTAGAGTGCTTGCCTTGTATGCCTGGGTTCGATTCCTCAGCACCATATAAACAGAAAAAGCTGGAAGTGGTGCTGTGCCTCAAGTGGTATAGCACTCACCTTGAGCTGGAGCTGAGGGACAGTGCCCAGGCTGAGTTCAGGCCCCACGACCACTTAACAGCTTTGATGAACTGAGGTAGAACTTACACTGAAAAGTTAATGGCCTACAAAAACCATCCCCTGCAGTCCTGCTCACCTGCTTTATATGAAGAACGCACCAAAGGTCCACTTGCTGTATAATGAAATCCAAGTTCATTTCCTACTTTCTCCCAGTACTTGAACTTTTCAGGAGTAATATATTCTTCAACCTAGATTTAAATAATCTCTTCAGGTCAGGTAGCATTTTCCTAAAACATTCTGATCCTACATCATTTATCCAGGACTCTACCTTGCTCACTGATGACATGTCTGCAGATTACTTCTCGCCCCTCTATCAGAATGTAAGTATAGGGAATCAGAAAGAAGGGGAAACATATCAATATTGTACTGCAGTGGCTAAACCAAATGACAGAGGAAGGTAAGATTATATGTAAAGACTGTATTTTTCTTCATTGATTTCTAGGTAGAATCAAGATTCTACCATCCACATAATAGTTCATTATAGAAATAGAAACCTGGACTAGCTCTTTCTTCTCCCTTCCTTCCTTTTTCTTTTTTTCCCTTTTTTATTCTTTCTTTTCCTTTCTCTTTTTTTTCTTTCCTTCCTCCTTCCTGCCTTCCCCTTCCTCCTCTTTCTTTCTCTCTTTGTCTTTACTGATTGTGAGGCTTGAACCCACGGTCTGGGTGCTGTCCCTGAGCTCTTTCGCTCAAGGCTAACATTCTACCACTTTCAGCCATAGCTCCACTTCTAGTTTTCTGGTGCTTAATTAGAGATAAAAGTCTCAGGGATTTGCCTGCCTGGGCTGGCTTTGTACTGTGATCTTCAGCTCTCAGCCACCCGAGTAGCTAGGATTACAGATGTGAGCCACCAGCACCAGGCTTCTCTCTTTTTCTTCTTTCTTGGAGCCAGTCCTGGGACTTGAACTCAGGGCCTGAGTGCTATCCCTGAGCTTTTCTGGCTAAAGACTGACACTCTTACACTTGAGCCACAGCTCCACTTTTAGCTTTTTGGTGGTCAACTGGAGAGAAGAGGCTCATGAACTTGCCTGTTCGGGCAGGCTTTGAACCACAATCCTCAGATTTCAGTCTCCTGAGTAGTTAGGATTACAGGCGTAAGCCACAAGCGCCCGACTTGGGCTCTCTTACTTTAGCTTATGCATAACTTTAGCCAGAAGACACGGACTGTCAATGAATGAGATTTCCCAATTTTTTGTCCTTTTCTGTAGGTTCACTTGGTTCATACAATTTAAGTGGCAGCAAATAAGAACCAGAGTAGCTACTTTAGGAAAATAATAAAATGAAACTGCAACTTACAGGTACATATTCAACATTACCCAAAAAGCCAACATTTCTTATTTTTACCTGTGAACAGCGAAGACATCACTGAATTACTAGAAAGCATTTGGCAATTTAAGAGACTCTACCTTAAGATGGCGCTTTGTGGGTTGCATATATTGTCCCAAAGTTAAACAGTCTACATCAGCTTCACGGAGAGCTAAAGGGAAAAAAAAAGCACAAAGTACATTTATAATGGTATTTGTAGGCATTTATAATGCTGAAATTGTAGATTTAAGTATAATTTGAGGCATATTTCATAACTGAATTTTAAGCCCCACAACAGACCCCAAAAAAACAGTATTTGAGGGCTGGGAAGGTGGCTCAGTGGTAGAGAGCTTGCCTTGCATGCATGAGGCCCTGGGTTCAATTCCTCACATCATGAAGAGTAAGGCTAAATCTATTGGCTCAAAAATGATATGTATCAGGGACTATGGTAAAGGTTTCAAATGTAGGAATGATTAACATAGCCGGGCAGAGCTGAAAGCTATTAAGAAACACAGCTGTAATACTATGGAATAGTAAAATGGAGAAGAGGGTGTCTTTTTCTTTTCTCTCTCTTTTTTTTTTTTTTGCCAGTCCTGGGGCTTGAACTCAGGGCCGTACTGTCCCTGAGCTTCTTTTGCTTAAGGCTAGCACTCTACCACTTGAGCCACAGCACCACTTCTGGCTTTTTCTGCTTATGTGGTGCTGAGGAATCGAACTCAGGACTTCATGCATGCTACTACTAAGCCACATTCCCAGCTGAGGAGGGTGTCTTGGATTAGGTATGGTAGGCAGAGAAGGTGAAGGGAACACTGAATTAAAGGCCTGCAAATATCCATATTATAGCCCAGACACGATCTATTAGGACATACTCTATGGTCAAGATATGTCTTCAGGAGTGTGATTTGACCTCTGACATATCAGGAAATTTCTACTAACTTAGTTTCATAAGATTTCTTTCTTTCTTTCTTTTTTTTGGGGGGGTCGGGTCGTGGGACCTCAACTCTGGGCCTGGGCACTATCCCTCAGCTCTTCAGTTCAAGGCTAGCGCTCTACCACTTGAGCCACAGCGCCACTTCCGGCTTTTTTCTTTTTGCTTATGTGGTGTTGCTGAGGAATCGAACCCAGGGCCTCATGCATGCAAGGCAAGCGCTCTACCACTGAGCCACCTTCCCAGCCCTTGTGTACACGTTCATACAAACCTGTATTCCCTTGTACATTTATAAATTAGTTCTAGCTTCCACACATGAGAGAAAATGTTATTTCCTGTGTATATCTGGGCCTGCTATTACTCCAATTAAATGGGACAGATTTTTCGTTTTTAACTTCTTTACCTTTCATTGTTGTATATATTTGCTCATCATTCTCGCCTAAACCCAACATTATCGATGTTTTGGAAATAACGTCAGGCTGAATCTCCTTGGCATGTCTCAGGACACGTAGAGACTGGTCAAAATTGGCCCGGGGATCACGAACTTTCCTGAAAAATAGGAGGGTGTGATCAGCAAAAATAACTACAAGTTCCACCAAGTACACAGTAACACAAATAACAGGAAAGACCAGAAAGCCCATTGTGAGCGTTACATCCCATTATGTGGCTCAATGATGATATTTGTGCACAAATGCTAGATTTAGGAAAGAAAAGGAGGCCGCAGGAGGCTTGCAAGCTCTGACAACTTTTAAGATCTCTCAAGCCTAGAGAGGACAAACCAGCACAGAAGACATTTCTCCAGTATATGGATTGAGCAGTGGGAATTCTGAAATTCAAAGTTATAATGGCTGTATAGCGCAGTCAAAACAGAAAATGAGCAGACAGAAAAAAAAAAAAAAAAAAAAAAACTAACCTGACACTCCATTTCAGAGTTCTGAAACTTTCAACGGTCATTTTTTTCTAAAAGTCTAAGCTGCCCTCTGCTGGTGAGCACACAGCACTGCCAGGTGAGGTAAACAAATAAGGTTCTGGAATTTTCACTAGAAAGGATAATGTTTCTTCCGTGAGACTGGGGAAGTGGCACCCACTGCTGGTGGTTTCATGGCAGAGTTGGCACAGGCTGTATGCTATGCTTCAACGTGCCAAGCCATGGCTAAGATGGCTAAAATTGTTCGTTCCTTCAATTCTTTTTTGTTGGTCTGGGGCTTGAACTCCAGGCCTGGGCACTGTCCCTGAGCCTAAGTAGCATCCTGCTACTTGAGCCACAACTCCACTTCCAGATTTTTCTGAGTAGTTTATTGGAGGTAAGTCTCATGGGCTTTCCTGCCCAGGCTGGCTCTGAACCTTGATCCGCAGAGCTTAGCCTCTTGAGTAGTTAGGATTACAGGTGTGAGCTACCGGCACCAACTTGACTGAGTTTTAATAATATTGTCTGTATTTTAATGTTAATTTTTCTGAAATTTGAATATAGTTATGTGGAATAAAAAACTTTCATTGTCTCTACCCACTAAAATTACTAGGAAGAAGAGGAAAGGAAGAACAGTATTTACTTAAAAAAAAAGTAATTGTACAAAGAGGTTACAAAGGTTACAATTCCATATATATGGTTTTTTTTGTTTTTGTTTTTTGTTGGTCGTGGGGCTTGAACTCTGGGCCTAACAGCTGTCCCTGCGCTGTTCTGCTCAAGGCTAGTGCTCTTCCACTTGAGCCACAGCGCCACTTCTGGTTTTCTAGTGGTTTATTGGAGATAAGAGTTTCACGGATTTTCCTGCCTGGGCTGGTTTTGAACCGTGATCCTCAGATCTCAGCCTCCGGACTAGCTAGGATTACAGGTGTGAGCCACCAGCGTCTGGCTCCATATATCAGTTAACGAGTACTCCCTAGACACTATGTCAAAAATGAACTATACAACTGGTGGATGGGGTTGGAAGGGAAAAAACAAGGGAAAGGGTGAGAAAGGAAAAACAAGGGAAAGGGTGACATTGTCCAAAAAGAAATGTACTCATTACCCGACTTATGCAACTATAACACCTCTGTACGTTAACTTCATAATAACAATAAAAAATAAATTTAAACATACCCATTTTTCTGCTGCATCACCTATTGCTTGTATAGGTGCCCTGTGTGTGTGGGTGTGCACGCACATGCTCGTGTAAGCATCTGTTTGTGTCCAGTCAGGCTGGTAGAGATGAAAGCCCAGCTCAACAGCCCAGAGCCTTTGGTATGCCAGGGAAGCACTCTGCCACTGAGCCAGATCTCCAACCCCAAGATGTATTTTGAAGCCTTTTCTTTAGAATGACAGCTAAAGCAATTCCTCCGGTGCAAATTTTTCCATTTTAAGAGGGTTAAAAAAAAATAGTATTTGAGGGGCTGGGAAGGTGGCTCAGTAGTAGAGTGCTTGCCTTGCATGCCTGAGACCCTTGGTTCGATTCCTCAGCAACACATAAGCAGAAAAAGCTGGAAGTGGGGATAAGACTCAAATGGTAGAGCGCTAGTCTACAGCTGAAGAGCTGAGGGACAGCGCCGAGGCCCAGAGGTCAGGCCCCACGACCCACAAAAAAAAAAAAAAAAAATAGTATTTGAGCCAGGTGTTGGTGGCTCACGCCTATAATCCTAGCTACTCAGGAGGCTGAGATCTGAGTGAGGATCGCCGTTCAAAGCCAGCCCGGGAAGGAAAGTCCATGAGACTCCTATCTCACCTGAAAGCCAGAATGGCGCTGTGGCTCAAGTGGTAGAGCGCTCACCTTGAGCTGAAAAGCTCAGGGACAGCGCCCAGGCTAGTTCAAGCCCCACAACAGACCAAAAAAAAAGTATTTGAGGGCTGGTGGCTCAGTGGTAGAGCGCTTGCCTTGCATGCATGAGGCCCTGGGTTCAATTCCTCAGCACCACATAAGCAGAAAAAAAAAGCCAGAAGTGGTGCTGTGGCTCAAGTGGTAGAGCGCTAGCCTTGAGCTGAAGAGCTGAGGGACAGCGCCCAGGCCCAGAGTTCAGACCCACGACTGGACCCAAAAAAAAAAAAGAAAAAGTATTTGAGAGAGGAAAGTGTATCACAACAAAGCATAAATGATGTCAGTTACTCACTTCATGGTTTGGATCTCCCCCACTGAATGACACTAAGTGATTACTGGATGAAATTATTATGGGTGATACTTTGTGTTTTTGTTGAATGTGTTTTCTGATGGTTCTATAATAAAGAAGGAAGAAAGGAAGGCAAGAAGGGAGCTCACTATGTAAATATGTGACCCTAACTTCCCAACCATACTCTGTGTATGTAATCACCTCTGTAATTCTGGAACTGTTTCTACATTATGAGCATACACATCTAATCCTGATAGAGCAACTTTTTCTACTGCTTTAAGATCCCCTCGGAAATCTGGGGTAAGGCATTCCACAAGAATTTTTGGGTTCCTAGGAGGAAAAAAAAGAGACATATCAAATTGGGGAGAACAAATGACAGAAATGGTACTTTTAATAAGTTGTCATACTCATCCATGATCAGTGTGAACAGAGTAATCTTTACAGCCTAAGAAAAGCACAGAAAGAAGAATACCCCCTATGATACAGAACAAAAATAAACTCAAGAGCATTAAATAATATTTATAGAATGGTTCAAACACAACCCCATGCAAATAACAATCAGAATAAAAATTGAAGCTCAGTATGGTGGTACATATGCCTTGTAATCCCAGCTACTTATGAGACTGAGGCAGGAGAATCATGAGTTATAGGCCTGCTTAGGCTACGTAGCAAGTTCAAGGCTAGCCTGGGAAAGGTAGTAAGCCTGGGCACTGTCCCTGAACTCTCCAGCTCAAGACTAGCACTTTACCACTTGAACCACAGCACCACATCCGGATTTTTCTGCTTATGTGGTGCTGAGGAACTGAACCCAGGGCCTCAGGCATGCAAGGCAAGCACTCTACCACTGAGCCACCTTCCCCGCCCCTCAAAAGAAAAATTTTAAAAGGCTAGGGATGTAACTCAATGGTAGAGTATTTGCTTAGAAGAATGCAACACCTAATTCAATATGCAGTACCACAAACACAAAACAAAACATTTGAGATAACAAAGACTTTTAAACCTAATATGAATAGTAAGACTTTTAAACCTAATATGAATAGTTTTTGTTTGTTTGGTTTTGGTGATAATAGGGTTTGAACTTATGCCTCAAGCTTGCTACCATTTAAGCCAGCCCCTTGGGTAAAATCATTTGCAGGAATTAAAAGGTGAAACATTAAATATATATATACATGTTTTGTTTTTACTGTGCACAAAGTAAACTGACACATTTCTTTTTTTGTTGTTTTTTGGTTTTTTTGGGTCCGGTCGTGGGGCCTGAACTCTGGGCCTGGGCGCTGTCCCTCAGCTCTTCAGCTCAAGGCTAGCGCTCTACCACTTGAGCCACAGTGCCACTTCCGGCTTTTTTCTTTTTGCTTATGTGGTGCTGAGGAATCGAACCCAGGTCCTCATGAATGCCAGGCAAGTGCTCTACCACTGAGCCACCTTCCCAGCCACCTGACACACTTCTGTGAATACCATTTGATTGCTTCAGCTTTGATTTTTTTTTTTTTTGTCGGTCGTGGGGTTTGAACTCTGGGCCTGAGTGCTGTCCTTCAGCCCTTCAGC
Source organism: Dipodomys spectabilis (assembly GCF_019054845.1). NCBI lineage: Eukaryota > Metazoa > Chordata > Mammalia > Rodentia > Heteromyidae > Dipodomys > Dipodomys spectabilis. Next base: position 7,352,644 of record NW_024870720.1, on the reverse strand, counting down.
TCAAGGCTAGCACTCTACCACTTGAGCTTCAGTGCCACTTCCGGTTTTCTGGTGGTTTATTGGAGATAAGAGTTTCAAGGACTTTCCTGCCCGGGCTGGCTTTGAACTGTGATCCTCAGATCTCAGCCTCCTGAGTAGCTAGGATTACAGGCGTGAGCCACTGGCGCCTGGCTAGCTTTGATTTCTTTTACAATCATTAATAGTACCTTCCTCCCAAGTGCTATGGGTTTAGAAACAATTTTCTGGATTGCTGAGTCATGAATTTTGCTTAAATGAAATTTTAATCTTCCTATTTATACTGTGGCCATGTCTATTCACTCAAGCACATAGCAACAGAGCTATGGTTTTCTTTGACACTAGTAGAAAGGGTTTGGACAAGTGACTTTTTTTTCCCCACAAACCCCATAACAAAGTATCTGGAGCTGGTCTTTGGATAGCTAAAAGAAGAGGGGCTGAGAATGTGACTTAGTGGTAGAGTGCTTGCCTAGCATGCATGAAGCCTTGGTTTCCAGTCCTCAGTACCACATACACAGAAAAAACCAGAAGTGGAGCTGTGGCTCAAGTGGTAGAGCACTAACCTTGAGCACAGAGAGGCTCAAGGACAGTGCCTAGGCCTTGAGTTCAAGCTGCAGGACCTGCTAAAAAAAAAAAAAGAAAAAAAAGGGGCTGGGAAGGTGGCTCAGTGATAGAGCGCTTGCCTTGCATGCATGAGGCCCTGGGTTCGATTCCTCAGCACCACATAAACAAAAAGAAAACAGCTGGAAGTGGTGCTGTGGCTCAAGTGGTAGAGCGCTAGCCTTGAGCTGAAGAGCTGAGGGACAGCGCCCAGACCCAGAGTTCAGGCCCCACGACCGGACCCCCCCAAAAAAAAAAAAAAAGTCTGGAAAAGTCTTATCTGGAATTAACCACCCCCTCAAAAAAAACAGAAGCAGAGCTGTGGCTCCATCTAGGATTATAGGTATGAGCTAGGATTACAGGTGTGAGCTATTGGTTATTGGTGCCTGAGCCCTTAACTACTTTCACATGATGATTTCTTCAAAATCAGTGCTAAGACCACGGATTAACACCTTTTAAATAACATCACTCATAATTTAGACATGAGGTCTAAATGAGGATAGCTATGTACTAATAGTCCGGGGATACGTGCATGCCACTGAAATTCATGCAATCACTGATATTTTTTTTTTTTTTTTTTTTTTTGGGTCCGGTCGTGGGGCCTGAACTCTGGGCCTGGGCGCTGTCCCTCAGCTCTTCAGCTCAAGGCTAGCGCTCTACCACTTGAGCCACAGCCCCACTTCTGGCTTTTTTCTTTTTGCTGATGTGGTGCTGAGAATTCGAACCCAAGGCCTCATGCATGCAAGGCAAGCACTCTACCACTGAGCCACCTTCCCAGCCCCATCACTGATATTTTCTATGCATCTGTATGCATGAAAATACTTTCTCTGAAGAACAGGTAAATCTTTCCCAGTAGATTACCAAGAGCATGACATCTCCCACAATACTGGAAACTGCTACTTTAAAGTCACCTTTGAAACAGAAATCCTGGTTCCATAAAGGTACTTGAATTTCACAAAGGCAGAAACAAGTACCTTTCCTTTAAGCATGACACAGTCTTTGCAATGTGCTCCGCTCCACCATCAGGCAAATCTAGAAAGAAGAGAAAATGATGCCACAAGATGATGCCACAACTTAGTAAAAGGCAATTTCTGGTAGAAGCCATGAGAGCACATTACTAACCATCTCGATCCACAGATGTCAGGACAACGTAATCCAGACCCCACTCTGCAATTGCCTTTGCAGTGCTAGAGGGCTCATTAGCATCCAGCGGAGGTGGGTTTCTCGCAGTTTTAACAGAACAAAATCTGCAACCTCTTGTGCAGGTGTCACCCATCAACTAGAATACAGATGTTATCATTTAAATCAGAGAGAGGACCCTCAAGAATGTAATGTTCAGAGCAAGCTGCAAAGAATGTGAACAAATCAGTCATGTTTATTTTTTAATTTTTTTGTCAGTTGTGGGGCTTAAATTTGGGGCCTGGGCGCTGTACCTGAGCCTCTTTGTGCCCAAGGCTAGCACTGTACCACTCTAGGCCACAACTTCACTTCTGGTTTTCTGGTGGTTAATTGGAGATAAGTCTCATGGACTTTCCTGCCTGGGCTGGCTTTGAACCTCAATCCTCAGATCTCAGACTCCTGAGGAAGCTAGGATCATAGGCATGAGCCACCAGCACCTGGCTTTCTTTTTTTTTTTTAAATAAACATGTTGGCTTTCTTTTTCTTTTATGCTACCTATTTTATTATCAATAAGTAGAAGGTTTCTCTCTCTCTCTTTTTCTTTCTGTTGGTCATGGGGCTTGAACTCTTTGAGCCACAGTACACTTCTGGTTTACTGCGTGGTTAACTGGAGATAAGAGTCTCATGGACTTTCCTACCTGGGCTGACTTTGAACCGAAATTCTCAGATCTCAGCCTCCTGAGTAGCTAGGATTATAGGCATGAGCTACCACCGCCCAGCAGTTTTTTCTTTTTTGCTAGTTCCAAGGCCAGGTACTCTTGTTCTTTTTTTGTTTGTTTTGTGTTAGTACTGGAGCTTGACCTCAGAACCTCAGAGCCTGGGTACTATCCCTGAGCTTTTATGCTCAAGTCTAGCACTCTACCATTTCAGCCACATCTCTGCTTCTGGTTTTGGAGGTGTTTACTTGGAGCTAAGTCTCACAGACTTGTTTGCATGGGCTGGCTTTGAACAGTGATCCTCAGATCTCAGCCTCCTGAGTAGGATTATAGGCATGAGCTACCAGTGTCCAGATTCAGTTGGCTTTTTTTTTTTTTTTACTTTTTTTTTTTGCCGGTCCTGGGGCTTAGACTCAGGGCCTGAGCACTGTCCCTGAGCTTCTTTTTGCTCAACGCTAGTGCTCTACCACTTAAGCCACAGCGCCACTTCTGGCTTTTTCTGTTTATGTGGTACTGAGGCATTGAACCCAGGGTTTCAAGCACGCTGGGCAAGCATTCTACCACCAAGCCACATTCCCAGCCCTTTTATTCCACTCTCAACTCTACCACTTGATCTACAACTTGAATCTGGTTTTTTTTGTTTTGTTTTTTTGTTGGTTATTTAGAGATACTCTTTTCTGTGTGGGCTAGCCTTGAACTGTGATTTGCAAATCTCAGTCTTCTGATTATCTAGGATTACAGATGAGCTACTGGAGCCCAGCCAGTAACATTTTAGAAGACAAAAATATTCAGTCAACTGATCCATTTGCAGGTCTGTGTGGGAGTTAAAACTACAGCTCTGTGTTGTTAAACAGATGGGACAGAAAAATACATAAGATGTTAGCACTCATTTGTTTTTCTTTTTCATAAACTCATATATAAAGGAGAAATCTTCCCAGCAGTGACAATGCACGTACTGTAGTGCCTCTGTCCTTCACAAAAGCTTCGGAGGTTGAGCTGGCCTTACCATGATTGTGGCTGTGGCAGTGGCGTATTCTCCACCCCCCCAACATTCTCCAATATTCGGACATCGTGCTTCTTCACATACCTAGAAGCGAAAGGGAACAGAAGACAATCGGGTGGGAAAACCTACCAAATAAACAACTAATGATCACATATTTCAAGCTGCCCATTGTTTAGAATGTATTTCGTGTGTGTGTGTGTGTGTGTGTGTGTGTGTGTGTGTGTTGTGTGCCAGTACTGAGACTTTAAATCAGAGCCTTAAGTTCTTTTTGCTCACATCTGGCTTTCTGCCACTTGAGCCTCATTCTGGCTTTTTGCTACTTAACTTTTAACAGTAATCATCAGATTAAAAATAATAATTATAATAATAATAAGTTAAAAAAAAAACCCCACTGCTGGACAGTGGAGGCTTATGCCAGTAATCCTAGCTACTCAGAAGGCTGAAATCTCAGGAGTGTGGTTCAAAGCCAAACTGGGCAAGAACATCCTTGAGACTCTTATCTGCAATCAATCAGCAAAAAGCTAGATATGGTGGTGGATGTGGTAGTGTAGCTCAGGTGGTAGAGTGCTGGCTTTGACCCCAAAAATTTGGGGTCTTCAGTTCAAGCCCCAGGACTGGTATCAAACAAACAAACGAACAAACAAACAAAAACCACCACCACCACCACCCTCTTCAACAACATTTGTTTCCCATGTTTCAGAGAAGAATTTTTTGTGTATGCTTGCATGTGTGTGCACACGTGTATCTGTGTGTAAGTGTATACACTGTTACTGCTATTTCTTTAGTATAAAAACATGAATTTACATAAAATTTTGGGTTAGTGCTAGAGACTAGATTCAGGGCCTCACACACACTGTAACACTGAGATATGTTCCCAGCTCCTGAATGTATTTTTGTTACCAGTAATAATGTCTCTATTTACTTTCCTCCTTTTTATTTACTTACTAATAATTTTTTTGCCAGTTATAGTGGCAGACTCAGTACTCAGAAGCCTGAAGCAGGAATATCTCAAGTTCAAAGCCAGCTTGGGCTACATAGATAGCTCCTTTCTCAAAAACAAAAAAAGAAATTTTAAGCCATAAGTATTTAGAAACATTATAGTCTTCAGCCAAAATGGAAAGTTAATATTTGACAACTTACTGTATGGAGATTTAAATTCCTCAATGTATTTTTCAGTTTATTGTAATTTTTCCCAATAGGGATCTCTGTCTTTAGCCATGGAGGTAATCTTAACCTGAGTAAAGCCAAACATAACAGTCTATTAACAAACTGTCAAATCTCACAGCTTAGAAGTTTACTTTGTTAATACGATTCCTTTCATAGTCTTGGGTTAACTCTTACAAGTTGTGCCACATGAGTAAGAAGACTCAATTCACTTTCAAAAACATGTAAGAAAAGTCTAATGGGAACTGTGCTCATGTTTGCCTTTTGCAAAAATCGTTTTGCATCATTCTAATGAATGAATGATGATAGTTTGAACATTCATTTCCTATGAAAAATATTATCCAAAATACTATACTAAATATAATGTGGAGACATTCCAACCCTGCCCTGTCTGTTCTGTATTCTACATTTTATGATCATTATTAAATGGAAAAAAAATGTAAAATTTGGAGTGGAGATGGTATTTTGGTTTCCTTTGACTCTACTCATGATCTACAAGTTGTTGGATAAAGGCTATTCAAAACAATTTTCCTTCTGCATAAATCCACATCACTCTTTCAAAACAAAGGATTTGAAAGGTTATCTGCAATGACTAGGAAAAGCAACAAGTTAGATTAATATCCACTTATAAATCTTTATTGTGACCTAAGCAATTCATAGCAATGTGATACTCTTTACTCTATGAAGAAATTAGATGCTGGGTATGAAACTGGAAGATAGTAATAGAAAATGTTAGAGCTGTCAGGCACCGGTGGCTCACACCTGTAATCCTAGCTACTCAGGAGGCTGAGATCTGAGAGGATTGGGGTTCAAAGCCAGCATGGGCAGGAACACCCGTGAGACTCTTATCTCCAATTAATCACCAGAAAACCAGAAGTGGTGCTGTGGCTCAAATGGAAGAGCGCTAGCTTTGAGCTGAAGAGCTAAGGGACAGCCCCCAGGCCTAGAGTTCAAACCCCATGACCGACAAAAAAATAAAAAAGAAAGAAAGAAAGAAAATGTCAGAGGGGCTGGGAAGGTGGCTCAGTGGTAGAATGCTTGCCTTGCATGCATGAGGCCCTCGGTTCGATTCCTCAGCACCACACAAGCAGAAAAAGCCGGAAGTGGTGCTGTAGCTGAAGTGGTAGAGCATTACTAGCCTTGAGCTGAAGAGCTCAGGGACAGTGCACAGGCTGAGTTCAGGCCTCATGGCTGTTACACACACACACACACACACACACACACACACACACACACACACACACACACACACACGAAAATGTCAGAGGCTTAGGAAGGGTGTTGAGAAAGTATTAGTGGGCCTGGGGGGTGGGGTGGGGAGTGGAAATCAATCTTAGCTATTCTATCTAGGTCTGTTATCACTTCTTTCTAATCATCCCCAGCTAAATTTAACAAGTCTGAAATTAAAAAGCTATGCTGAGCCGGGCGCTGGTGGTTCACGCCTGTAATCCTAGCTACTCAGGAGGCTGAGATCTGAGGATCGCGGTTCAAAGCCAGCCCGGGCAGGAGAGACCGTGAGACTCCTATCTACAATAAACCACCAGAAAACCGGAAGTGGCGCTGTGTCTCAAGTGGTGGAGCGCTCGCCTTGAGCTGAAGAGCTGAGGGACAGCGCCCAGGCCCAGAGTTCAAGCCCCATGACCAACAAAAAAAAAAAAAGCTATGCTGTCTTCATGGTATCTGAAAAAAATGCACAATGAAGAAATGGACCATTAAGTTATCTCAAATTTTCAGTTACCTTTCTCCTTTCTGGCGTTTTAAGTTTCCTTTATACTCATCCCAGGTATTCTTGTCTGCCAGTTCACCAGATACAAATTCTTGTAGGTCTGGTCCATTCTGTAACAATTCCTTTTTTTTATCCGGCAAAGAAGTTAATGTTCTGATGGGGCTGTATAAATATTTTCCAAATACCTAAAGAAAGAATTTATTATGATACTCAGTAAGTGGAATCATTTGGCTTTAGCCCATTACAATACCTAAAAGAGAGGGCAAACACCCAAAACTGAGTCAGAAATGATTCAAAGGATGTAGGAGCTCTAAATGCCATAGGAGCTCTAAATGCCAAGGAGATTAGAATCTAAATAAAAGACTGGGAAAAAAGCCCAGTGAAAGTGTGAGGCCCTGAGTTCAAACCCCAGTACTAGCAACTTAAAAAAAAAAAAATAATGAGAAGACAAACCACCGTGGGTAACTGCTAAATTCTAGATTCAGAATAAATTTGGCAATATAATAATCTTGGGAGTGTAATATAAGTCAAATGTTCATATGCACTTTTAAAAAAATACAATTTTATTATTATTAAGGTCTTGTACAGAGGGGCTCATTTCACAATTCAGGTATTGTGTACAGGAAGTGGTGCTGTGGCTCAAGTGGTAGAGTGCTAGCCTTGAGCAAAAGAAGCTCAAGGATCCGGGTGCTGGTGGCTCATGCCTGTAATCCTAGCTACTCAGGAGGCTGATATCTGAGATCAAGGTTCAAAGCCAGCCTGGGCAGGAAAGTTTGTGAGACTCTTATCTCCAATAAACCACTAGAAAATCCGAAGTGGCACTGTGGCTTACGTGTAGAGTGCTGGCCTTGAGCTGAAGAGAGTAGGGACAGCGCCCAAGCCCAGAATTCAAGACCCACGACCGACAAAAAAAAAAAAAAAAGCTCAAGGACAGTGCCCAGGCCCTGAGTTCAAGCCCACGACTGGCAAAAAAATAAATAAATAAAAGATAAATAAAATGGGCTAGGCACTGCGTACATTTCTATTTTGGACAATGTCACTCCTTCCTTTGCTTTCCCCTCCATTTTCTCCTTCCCACCTGTACTTTTTGTCAGTACTGGGGCTTTAATCTGTTTCCTTGCTCATGGCTAGACTTTACCCATTGAGCAACTCTTCCACTCTTGCATTTTTCTTTTCTTTTCTTTCTTTTATTTTTGGGGGGGGGAAGTCCGGTCGTGGGGCCTGACCTCTGGGCCTGGGCGCTGCCCCTCAGCAATTCAGCTCAAGACTGGTGCTCTACCACTTGAGCCACAGCGACACTACTTCTGGCTTTTTCTTTTTCTTGGGGGGGGGGGGGGTCCGGTCGTGGGGCCTGAACTCTGGGCCTGGGCACTGTCCCTCAGCTCTTCAGCTCAAGGCTAGTGCTCTACCACTTGAGCCACAGCGCCACTTCCGGCTTTTTTCTTTTTGCTTATGTGGTGCTGAGGAATCGAACCCAGGGCCTTGAGCATGCAAGGCAAGCGCTCTACCACTGAGCCACCTTCCCAGCCCTTCTGGCTTTTTCTTATGTGGTGCTGAGGAATCGAACCCAGGGCCTCATGCATGCAAGGCAAGCGCTCTACCACTGAGCCACCTTCCCAGCCCCTCTCGCATTTTTCTGGTAATAGGAAATCAGAGTCTCTCCGGTGCCTTCGCACCGAGGTCCTCTGATCTCAAGATTCAGTCGAAGCCCGGGCGCCGGTGGCTCACGCCTGTAATCCTAGCTACTCAAGAGGCTGAGATCTGAGGATCACGGTTCAAAGCCAGCCTGGCCAGGAAACTTCGAGAGACTCTCATCTCCAATAAACCACTAGAAAACCAGAAGTGGCGCTGTGGCTCAAGCGGTAGAGCGCTCGCCTTGAGCTGAAGAGCGCAGGGGCAGCACCCAGGCCCAGAGTTCAAGCCCCACGACCGACCCTCCCCTCCCCAAAAAAAGATTGTTGAGTCACCAGCCCGGAGCTCATATAACCACTCCCTCCCCGCCGCCACGTTCGTTGTGGTTTCATGCGTGTGTGTGTGCGTGTGTGTGTGTGCGCGCGCGCCGCTACTGGGTTTTGAACTCATAGTCTGGGCGTTAATCCCTTAGCTTTTTCAGGACTGGTGCTCCACCACTTGGGCCACAGCGTTACTTCTAGCTGGCTTGTTTTGTTCATGCATTGTCGATAAGAGTCTCAGGGAGTTTCCTGCCCGGGTTGGCTCCAAATCTCAGCCTCCGGATCCGCTGGGGATGATCGGTGCGAGCCCCGGCGCCGGCGCCCAACCCCTTCCTAAATGGCACGAAGCAAGTGCAAACTGCAAAAACTCGGCTGCCACGGCGACGAAGCGCCGGTCCTGCCTTAAGTCTGCCTAGCCTCGCCCTTCCAGCGTGTTTTCGCCGCTCACCCGGGGCCCCAGGGTGCGGGCGGCACCCCCGCAGCGCAGAGACATCTCCCCCTGCTTTTGATCTAGCAGAGCCGCGCCGACGCCGGACACCGCCAATCCCGGGGAAAGGTCGGCCCCAGACGCCGTCGCTCGGTTTATGACAACACGCCAGCAACCACAGCCATCCCAAGCAATTTGAGCTGCTCTGCGATTGGCTGCTTTAGCCTAGAGTCGCGCGCTGATGACGTGAGACACAGGGCCCTTCCGGGCTACAAGAACGTGATGACGAAAGACGTTCTCTCTTTGCCCCATCTACTGCGAGGTGAGGATGGTTCTTCTATGCTCTTGTCCCGGGAGGGAATCTAAAGCCATCGGCTCCGGGAGAGTCGCTAGCGCGGATCCAGCGTTCGGAGTCCTCATCCTGGTTTTCCCCCGGTGCGGAAAGCGCCGTATGAGCCTGGCAGCGCCAGATTCAAGTTCTTTTCTGGGCTTTTAGGCCTGCTCCACCCTGCAGTCTTACCGCCATGGCGCGCCCGGATGGGACTGCTAGGGCTGGACAGAGCGGGAGCTCGTCAGGCTTCGAAACACTCCTGGCTTGGGGTGCCTGTCTCGGTCCCCAGCTCCCCAGCCTTTCGGCCTGGCAGTTCCGGGTAGGAGTGGAACCCTGAGCGCCGGCGCCAGCCTTCTCACCCGACTGTTTGTGTTTCAGAATGAAGACCATTCTCAGTAATCAGACTGTCGACATTCCAGAAAACGGTACGGGGTTCATGCGTGTGTTTCTGTTTTGTCTGGTACTCTGTGCTTTAAGCCTTGCGTGCTCACGAGCTCCTTGTCTCCTTAGTCGACATCACTCTGAAGGGACGCACGGTGATTGTGAAAGGTCCCCGCGGAACCCTGCGGAGGGATTTCAACCACATCAACGTAGAACTCAGCCTCCTCGGAAAGAAAAAGAAGAGGGTAATGTGGTTTTGTTTTTTCTTTACCTTCCGTTTTTTGAGCTCTCGAGGAGGGGGTGTGTGTGGATACTAGAATTGCTTCTATGTCAAGAACCGGCTCCGGGCTGGGAAGGTGGCTCAGTGGTAGAGTGCTTGCCTTGCATGCCTGAGGCCCTGGGTTCGATTTCTCAGCACCACATAAGCAAAAAGAAAACAGCCGGAAGTGGCGCTGTGGCTCAAATGGTAGTGCTAGCCTTGAGCTGAAGAGCTGAGGCCCAGAGTTCAGGCCCCACGACCAGACACCCCCCCCCCCCCCAAAAAAAAAAAAAAAAACCAAAACAAACAAAAAGAACTGGCTCCACAGAAGTGAAATGTGTTAACATCGTGAACAAAAATTGAGGCTTGGGTTATTTTCCCTAGAATATGTGGTTGGCTTTTCCCATGTTTGACTAAGACTAGTGTACAGTAGTTGATTGAATAAGTGAATGGAAGAGTTCTCTTAAAAGCTTGCTTATCTATGGAAAATGCCTCTCCTAATAGTTTTATTCTGTTACAGCTCCGAGTTGACAAATGGTGGGGAAACAGAAAGGAACTGGCCACCGTGCGCACTATCTGTAGTCATGTACAGAACATGATCAAGGGTGTTACTCTGGTAAGAAACATGGTCAGGCTTTTTGTTTTTAATCTTTTGGAAGAGGTTTTTCATCTGTCTTTTATGTGTATAACATTTATGTATAGTGCTGAAAAAAATAGGTTACACATGTGATTTGGTGAGTTTTGTAGAACTTGGCTAAACATAACTTAAGGGAGGGTGTATGTTGCTTGACTTTAAACCCAGGACCTTTGCACATGCTGAGAACAATGCTCTGCCTCTGATTTCTAGCCCCTGAGTTGGTTATTAATGAAAAATGTCCTGAGCATATAGTGAAGACTTGATTAATTTTTGGTGGACCTGTCACTGTGGGGATCCTTTGTGTGGATGGAAAAAGTTTCTCATTTTCCTGTTTTCCTAAGCGCATTTTATGTCAGTGTTTGTTACACATGCTCTACTGCCAAAATTAAAGTTCATGCTGAGGTGGTTTTCTTTGTGTTAGAACCTGGAACTCTACATTGTAAGTGTTAAGCCCTACATCATGGTTTGGGAATCCTCTTTTTTTTTCCCATCCTAAGTTACTTGACAGTCTGGGCTCTGTTTTATTTTGCCTTGATCTTAACTGCGTAAAAAAATAACTGGTTTAAAGTCCAGTAAGGAGACAATATTGTCCCTGTGGTATATATTGATGACATTACAGGAGTCTTGGTAAAAGTGACAAAAAACTGACAATGAGTGCTGTGTGAGAATTATAAGCAACAAGACTGAATCCAGGTGTAATGCAGGCCAGAAGGTTCCAGTCAATTGGGCTACCCATTGAGAACCCAACTGAAAAGCTTTTGTTTATCACAGGGCTTTCGTTACAAGATGAGGTCTGTGTATGCTCACTTCCCCATCAACGTTGTTATTCAGGAGAATGGGTCTCTAGTTGAAATTCGAAACTTCTTGGGTGAGAAATACATCCGAAGAGTTAGGATGAGGACAGGTAAGTGGCCCTCAGATGTGATTCTTATGCTATCCCTTACATATTCAGAAGGTTGGAGTTTAGCATTGCCTAGACTTCAATCATATTTCAATCTATAAACTTGTTGCTATTTAAATAGGAGTTTTATATATCCAGAAGGTTAGTTGGTGGTTTGCAGGATGTTGGAGCTTGTTTGTGTATGCTGTAGACCGAACCTTGGGGCTCCTAAAAGCAAATGCTCACATATAGTTATATTCCCTGCTGTTTGTTTACTTGTTTGTTTGGTCATGGTTCTTGAACTCTGGGCCTGGGTACTGCCCCTGAGCTCTTCAGCTCAAGGCAAGCTCTCTACCACTTGAGCCACAGCACCACTTCCAGTTTTCTGGTGGTTAATTGGAGATAAGAGTCTCACAGACTTTCCTGCCCAGGCTGGCTTTGAATCATGATTCCTGGATTTCAGATTTCAGGGTTACGGATGTGAGCCACCAACGCCTGGCTCTGTTTTTAATTTGCAGCCTTTCAAAGGGATTTTACAGTTTTTGTTAATTGATAGTATATATTTATGGAGTACAAACGTAGTGTAAATTTAACTTCTGCAGGAAAGGGTGTTTCCCACTATTATACCTCCATTTGTTTGCACCACATTCCAATTTGTTTCAATCCCTCCATGTCTCCCTCTCCCCCAAAATAGCATCCTAGCAGGTTTTCTTGTTTTGTTTTCATAATTATAACTATTCAATGGTATTCATTCCTCTGTTATATTCCCTGCCAGTCCAACCCCTTTCCATTAGTCTCCCAAAGACTTAGAAATTATTACACATTTTTTTATGCAGCTTTCTTGTTGACAGCATACAAATGTTCTCTTTTTAGGTGTTGCTTGTTCAGTCTCTCAAGCCCAGAAAGATGAATTAATCCTTGAAGGAAATGATATTGAACTTGTCTCAAATTCAGGTTTGTATGCTTACTATATGTAACTTCCTGTAAAGTGTTGTTGCCTAAAATTGGCAATACATGACACTATAATCATTTCATTGGAGTTTTGTTTTGTTTTGGTCAATGGGGCTTGAACTCTGGGCCTGGGCACTGTCCCTGAACTCTTGAGCTTAAGGCTAATGTTCTACCACTTGAGCCACAGCCCCACTTCTGGCTTTTTCTGTTTATATGGTGCTGAGGAATCTAAGCCAGGGCCTCAATCTTCAGATAGTACAAGTTACTTAAAGACAGGTAGACAAGATTCATAAAAGTATAGGACAAGTATCAGTTTGAGCATTGGTTCTGTTTGGGTAAAGAGTTAATACTGCTTGTTGTCTGGTTAGTTTATAGAGAATTAAGCCCACCTGTTAATTAAAAAGGCTACTCTCAATGCTATTTCCTGTGCAAGTTTTATTTTTTTAGCCTTTAGTGAAGGAATTTTTCCTATAGGTGTTCAATTCCTGAAAAACAAAGCAGTTATTCTCAAATATCCATCCTTAGACAAGTGGGGTTTTTTGTATTTTAAAATGGAATAAGTCCTTGACTTAAAGAATAGGACATCCAGTGGCTGTAGTCCTAGTTACTCAGGGGGGCTGAGATCTGAGGATTCCAGTTCCATGCCCGCACGGGCAGGAAAGTCCATGAGACTCTTATCTCCAATTAGCCACCAGAAAACTGGAAGGGGGACTGTGGCTCAAAGTGGTAGAGAGCTAGCCTTGAATGAAAAAGCTCAAGAGACCTTGCACAAGCCCCATGACGGGAAAAAAAGGTATAGGACAGCCAGGTGCCAGTGGCTTATACCTGTACTAGCTGCTCAGGAGGCTGAGGTCTAAGGGTTGCAATTCAAAGCCAGCATGGGCAGGAATGTTTTGGTCAGTTGTAGAGCTTGAACTCGGCTGTCCCTCCACTCTTCAGCTCAAGGCTAGCGCCCTGCTACTTCTGGTTTTCTGAGTGGTTTATTGCAGATGAGTCTCGGGCTTTCCTGCCCAGGCTGGCTTTGAGCCTCTGGTACCTGGCTTCTGTGAGACTTTTATCTCTAATTAAACACTAAAAGCTGAAGTTGAGATGTGGCACAAGTGGTAAAGCACTAACCTTGAGCAAAAGAAACTCAGGGACAGTGCCTGGACCATGAATTAAAACCCCAAGACTGGCGCGTGCCCATGCGCGCAAGCACATACACACAGTATAGGACAGTTGCTAAGCAGGTTAGAACACCTGTAATCCCAGCAGGTTGAGTTAATTTTTTTGCCAGTCTTGGTACTTGAACTTGGGGCCTGAGCACTGTCCCTGAGCTTTTGCTCTACCACTTAAGCCACATCACAACTTTTTCTGTTTGTGTGATACTGAGGAATCGAACCCAGGGCTTCAGGTATACTTTATGCAAGCATTTTACCACTAAGCACATTCCCAGCCCTGTGCTATATGTTAATGTGCCTGGAAGCACAGTGGGTTCAACATTATGAAATATATTGTAAATACACTGTTGCGTATGCAGTTTACTGTTTATTGTTGACCAAAATGATGGTGTGTGTGCAGCATGTGGCCTGGTCATGGGTTTTTCTGTAATGAGATCTCTAAAATGTATCCCAGATTGGTCTTGAACTTGAACTTGTCTTGCCTCCGCATTTGAAAAGGTGAAGTGAGTAACTGATGAAGTAATGTTCGTTTTTATTTTTATAGCTGCTTTAATTCAGCAGGCAACAACAGTTAAAAACAAGGATATCAGAAAATTTTTGGATGGTATCTATGTTTCTGAAAAAGGAACAGTTCAACAGGCTGATGAATAAGATCTAAGGTAGGTTCTTTTAGCATTTGTAAGTTTTATTCATGTTATGGATGAAAGTCTTGATTATACTAGTAGACTTAAATTGCTTGTCTTAAATTCATGAGGCCCTGGTTTAGTTCCCAGCACTGCAAAGAAAAGACAGGTGGAAGTCATAATGGCAGCAAGTGGCAGGTTGCATTTTGTAATCTTGTAAATCTTTCAGGGTGTGAGGTGGGGTTTAGGTGAATTTTGCTATATTAATAAGTTGCTGTGAACAAGTAAATTATATATATTTTTTTGCTTCTTTTACTCAAGGCTAGCACTCCGGCACTTAAGCCACAGTGCCACTTCCAGCTTTTTCTGTGTATGTGGTACTGAGGAATTAAACCCAGGACCTCATCCATGCAAGGCAAGCACTCTAGCACTGAACCACCTTCCCAGCCCCATAAATCATAATCATAAAGAACGTTTTAGATAATTTAGAATAAAACTTGACAGATATTAATTGAAATTTACATATTTGTTTTTGTTTACAGTTAACGCATCTTTGGAGACTATCCTGGATCCTGACCAGTTTCTGATACTTCCATGATGCAATCAATAAAAGAATTCTATTCATTTGAGACTTAAATCTTTTTCAGCTACTTGCCAAATATATGGGTCAAGGAGGGAAATTTTTTTTCCTTTGGGAACAAGTAGATGAGTCCCTGGCTATTGAGGGGATAACAATATTTTTTGGCAAGGGGAATGTGTTACCATTGGCAGGAAGTACATGTTGGTGGACAAGTGACTTTGGGATGATCCTGATGGTGTTTAATGTTGTTTAGGTCTTCATTTGAATATTTGATGACAAGTATGCCCTAGACACTTAGGTTTGAAAAAGCTGATCACCTGTGGCTCACACGTGGAATCCTAGCTCCTCAGGAGGCTGAGATCTGAGGGTGATGGTTCAAAGCCAGCCCAGGCAGGAAAGTCAGTGAGACTGATCTTCAACAACCACCAGAAAACCGGAAGTGGCGCTGTGCTCAATTGATAGAGCAATCACCTTGAGCTGAAAAGCTCAGGATCAGCACCCAGACCCAGAGTTCAAGTCCCAAAACCAACAAAAAGCTGAGAAGTGGAGCAGTAAGAATTGTAAAGTACAGGGGCTGGGAAGGTGGCTCAGTGGTAGAGCGCTTGCCTTGCATGCATGAGGCCCTGGGTTTGATTCCCCAGCACCACATAAGCAAAAAGAAAAAAGCCGGAAGTGGCGCTGTGGCTCGAGTGGTAGCTTTGAGCTGAAAAGCTGAGGGATAGTGCCCATGCCCAGAGTTCAGACCCCACAGCCGGACCCAAAAACAAAAGAATTGTAAAGTACAGTTCATTTGTGTTCATTATGCCTGGTATACTTTGTGTTACAGTCTATCCTCTTCTGCATAGAGGGCCTAGCTCAAAAAAACTCAGTCTGTCCTATATCTCTGTTATTCTAGTCTCTAGATCTGAATTTTTTTTTTTAAAGAACTCCCAACTTTAGATTCCATATAATAGACCTCAAATTCCTGAAGTATTGTACTGAATGGAAACTTCAGCATTCTAGTTTCTTAGACAAATTTGTTGGCTGCACTTGAATTGAACTAAGGGCAGGGCGAGTGCTCAACCACTTGGGCTGTGAAGTGTAGGTTTCAAGTCAGTCACCTGCCTCTACCCTTTAAAAAGCTGGGATTCCAGGCCCACCACTCTGCCCAGGTTCCTTTCTGTTGGAAGGGGATCTCATCTGGGATGGCCTTGTCTTTATTCCTTCCAGTTTGCCAAGTAGCTAGGTTTATAGACAAGCCAACACCCAGCTGATACTTGGAGATAGTATGAGTTAACTGCCTTATGCTGTGGGGTTTTTGTGCTAGTATAGGGGCCTGGGCGCTGTCCCTTTTTTCCGCTCAACACTTGGTGTTCTACTACTTGAGCTTCCATTTAGGGAATTTTTGCTTGTTGAAGAGTTACAGATTCTTTTTCCTGCCCCAACTGGCTTTGAGTGCCATCCTCAGATCTCAGCCTCCATGGTAGCTAGGGTCACAGGTGTGAACCATTGTACCCAACCCTGGTGCTTAGTTTCTTTTCCATACCACAGTCCATTGGAAAAAGCCTAATGTATATTCATTACTTTGAAAGTGTGAGACATGTTCAAAAATAAAATGCATAAAGAAATGAGGGAAAGTAGCAGTATGGATAGTAATGCATGTACAGAGTTTTGGTTGTGTAGAAAAGGGCCCTCCCTACCACTTTTTGTGCTTGTGGGGCTAGAGATGAGGATTCTAGCTAGGATCAGCACTCTTACAAATTGAGTACTTGGGAATGTGTGTGGGTATATCACCTATGCTCCCAAATACTGTGTTCAGTCGCAGGCTCCCAAGTGCTGGTATTACAGGTAGTATAAATCTTACAACAACTTTTAGAAAGCTCACTTGAGCAGGGCTTGACCCATTCAATGTCAGTCCTAGAGCCCCTGAGTACCTTAAAGCTTTTTCCCTTTGAAAGGCTCTTCTAAGTTGAACTGTGGTCCTTAGATCTCAGCCTCCTGAGTAGCTAGGATTACAGGTGTGAGCCACCGGCCCCAGCCAAACTGGTATATTACACCAATTTGGCAGTTGATGGGGGAGTAAGATTTATCTGACTAGGTAAGGTATTTAGTGGTAACTTTGGGAGCTAGGGTGTGATTTTTGTTTACTAACTGGGAGAGGCAGTTTTCAAGGGAAGGGCCTTTTTTTTTTCTCCTGGTCTGGGGCTTGAACTCTGCCTGGGTACTGTCTGAGCTCTTCAGCTCAAGGCTAGTGCTCTACTACTTGAACCACAATGCCACTTCTGGTCTTTTGGTGGTTAACTGGAGATACGGATTTCACAGAATTGTGCCTAGGCTGCCTTTAAACCATGATTCTCAGATCAGCCTCCTGATTAGCTAGGTGTGAGCCACCCATGCCCGGCAGGGCTTTGTCTTTATTGTGTATAAATACTTGTATGTTACTCACCAAACTCTGAGATGTAATTCCACACACATGAGATCTAAGTGTCATATTTTATTAATGGAAATGTTCAGAAGTAACCAGTTGGTATACAGATTGGGAGAAAGCAGTGTCGAAAAGCCCAATTACAGTGCCAAAAATCTCACAATTCTGTCTTTAGTTGACCTTATGGTTAGTTTAATGTAGTTACCATAAACTGATTTATTTAGAATAACATTGGAAATCAGACATTTAAACAGTATTAAGTTTTTGTCCTTGCCAAAAGCTACTAGTTCTGTAATTGGCCTTTGACACTTTAAAACTGAGTTTTTGGTAAACCTTAATGTTCTGGTAAGCATAACAAGTCACGTGTGTTTATTTGTCTATTCCCCAAGACTGCAAGAGGATCTGTAGCATTAGGCAGGCTAGGAATGTCACTACTGTTTATAGCAAGGCAGTAAGTTTGGAAAAGGGGAACATGCATTAGGTTTAACGTGACCATATTAAAAAACACTGAAGGATAGTGGACTTCAAAACACGAACACAAGATAATTGAAGCAAGCTGGATGCTGGTGGCTCACACCTGTAATTTGTAATCATAGCTACTCAGGAGCTGAAATCTGAGGACTGCCAGATCAGGAAAATCTGTGATACTCATCTCCAATTAACTACCAAAAAGCCAGAAGTGGCACTGTGCTGAAGTGGTAGAACACTTGCCTTGAACTAAAGAGCTGAGGGACAGCGCTCAGGCTCAGAGTTCAAGCCCTATGACCAAAGAAAGTTTGAAGCAAAGGACACTAATGATGAAAAAACAAAACTGGAAAAGCTAGTTGTAAATTCTTTTTTTTGGGGGGGGGGGAGGGGTCCAGTTGTGGGGCCTGGGCGCTGTCCCTCAGCTCTTCAGCTCAAGGCTAGCACTCTACCACTGGAGCCAAAGTGCCACTTCTGGCTTTTTCTGCATATGTATTGCTGAGGAATCGAACCCAGGGCTTCATGTATGCAAGGCAAGCACTCTACCACTGAGCCACCTTCCCCCGCCCTCAATGAAAAATTTTAATGGATACACACAGCAAGATGAACCAGTTGATTAAGAATCTGCAATTAGGGGCTGGGGAGGTGGTTCAGTGGTAGAGTGCTTGCCTTGCATGATGAGGCCCTTAGTTTGATTCCTCAGCACCACGTAAGCAGAAAAAGCTGGAAGTGGTGCTGTGGCTCAAGTGGCAGAGTGCTTAAAAAATTTTTTTTCATTGAACCTTAGGTGAATCTGTGATATTGGGGAGAAAATGTGTTTTTTTAGAAATTGTTTAGCTTTACCATAATTAGTGAACAATTGTAATTATGCGTAGCATACAGTTCTGGGCAGGGTGGGGTTGAGGGGACTGCTGATGAGGTGCTGGTGACTCATAGCTAGTTAAAACTTTTTGGAGGGCTGAAAACAGGATTATGGTTCAAGGTCAGCCCAGGCAGGAAAATTTGGTGGGTTTTTGTTTTGTTTTTTTTGTCAGTAGTGGGCTTGAACTCTGGGCTTGGATGCTGTCCCTCAACTCTTCAGCTCAAGGCTAGCACTCTCCCACTTGAGCCACAGCACCACTTCCAGATTTTCTTGTGTTTTATTGGAGATAGGAGTCTCATGGACGTTCTTGCCAGGCTGGCTTTGAACCACGATCCTTAGATCTCAGCCTCTTGAGTTGCGAGGATTAAAGGCGTGAGCCACAGGCTTGGCTTTTTTTGTTTTTGTTTTTGTTTTGTTTTTGGTCAGTCAGTCGTGGGGCTTTAACTTGTAGCCTGGGCACTGTCCCTGAGCATTTTTGCTCAAGGTCAGTGCTCTACCACTTGAGCCTGGTAGTTGATAAGAGTCTCACAGACTTTCCAGGCTGGGCTGGCTTTGAGCTGTGATCCTCAGATCTCAGCCTCCTGAGTAGCTAGGATTACAGTTTGAGCCACAGTGCCCAACCAGTTTTGAAAAATATTTTTTCAGCCTGTAGCTGGGTACAGATGTGCATGCCTCCCATGTAACTACCAAGCTATATGGAGAGCTGAGATTGCCAGGTGCTGAGATGCCAGGCCAAGGAGATTTCATCTTCTAATGGTACACACCTGTGATCCCAACAGTTTGAGAACAAGAAAGGGGTCCTGAGATGCTATCCTAAAAATAATTAGTGCAGAAATAGGGCTAATGACAAGGCCATGAGTTCAGTCCCCATGAGTTAAATCTCCCCCTCAGTACCACCAAAACATTCTTTGTAAAACATACTTAAAAATCACTAAGACTTGAGAAGACTTCTCCTCCTTCTCCTCCTTCTCCTCCTCCTCCTCCTTCTCCTTCTTCTTCTTCTTTTTGGTGCCATTCTTGGGGCCTGGAAACTGTCCTTGAGATACTTGAAGTCTCAAAGATTTAAGTGTCAAGTCTGCCTTAGAATCATGATCTTTAGATCTCAGCCTCCTGAGTAGCTTAGCTAGCTAGGATTACAGGCATGAGCCACCAGAGCCTGGCTCTGGGGCCCTTTTAAAGAAAAAGAAAAAGCATCTTCCTTTTGCAAACCGTACACGATTTACTTGAGCATATTTCTAGACCTCTCAAGGCTTTGAAAAGGGCTCTTAAGTTTTAAACTCCAATGTAATAGTAACTTCTGTGCTTTTGTCTTTCTACCTCAGAAAAAACTAATATATTTTGACTTCTTAGCAAAGAATGAATGATTCACATGAGCCACCAGAGCCCAGCACAAGACTTCTTGGGGGAAGAAATATGCAGTGTTCTACTTGGCTTTGGCTAGACAAGTAAGATTATTTCCCAGATTCACATGAGCCACCAGAGCCCAGCACAAGACTTCTTGGCAAGAAGAAATATGCAGTGTTCTATTTGGCTTTGGCTAGACAAGTAAGATTATTTCCCATCACTTAGTTGATGTACCATCCATTTGGTTGCAATGGTCAGTCTTTTCTAGTGTCTTAAACTTCATTGCTGCATATTATCAATTAGAACACCAATTTTGTGCTTGAACTTGGGGCCTGAGCACTATTGCTCAAGGCTAGAGCTCTACCACTTTGAGCCACAGTGAATGTCACTTCTGGTTTTCTGTTGTTAATATTTAATTGTGTTAATGTTTCCTGCCTGGACTGGATTTGAACTGCAGTTCTCAGATCTCAGGCTCCTGAGTAGCTTTCAGCGCCGGGCTCAAAATTTTATTTTGAAAGATAATTCCTTTTCCATGAGTCACTACTAGTATTTACAGTAGGAAACAGTGAAATATAGCTATCATACTTTCTGAAGCCATAATCAGGCAGTCAGAGGCTAGTTGTCAGAATGAAGCCTTCAGCTTTAAGAGCTTTGTTCACTGATGTCTGTCCACACAAAGCCAATTTCACTTGGACCACACTGCAGAGACATTAACTGCCATCACCTGGTTACTGCTGTAGCGCAGATCACCTTTCTACAGTACAGGTCTATGTTCTCTTAAGTTAGCAGTATATGGAACTGGAGTGAATTTTTCAGCTATTATGACAATGGAAATAAGGGAGTTTAGTTAAGAACTCTGTTGTGGCCTTTCTTTAGTGGTATGTGCTGCAAGTTTTTTGCTTTGCAAAATTTTCTTCTCTTTCGCCGATGAAAGACAGTGAGTGATAATAGCAGAACCAGGGTGAAGAAACAGCAGCAACTGAAAAATATCAGTGGTTTCTTCTGCAGGAGAAGGGAGCAGACAGTGCACTCTGTGCTGCTCTGAGTCTGTCTACATCTAGTTCCACTGTTCTGGGAAGGGAAGCCGTTGCTGCTGATCAGCTTGCTGTAAAACTCTGTGGAGGATTTAGCCTTGAAATCAGATGTGAAGAATCCATATCTGGGTTTAGATTTTTCTTCAGTCAGTTTAAATGCATAGTACCCTTTGATTTTGACCTTATCGATCAGGTATGCTGAAAAATATCAGAACCAAATATTAGTTATCACAAATGTATAATGAAGTGTCTTTGAATAAGTACTTAGTTCTTATTGAAACAAGTAAGGCCATGTCTTTAAGAGTCATAATTCTCATTAAACACCCCATTGATGATCCCTATAAAGGTGTGATTAATTGGAGACTAGTAATCTCCAATTAATCACCCAAAATCTGTACGAGGGGCTGTGGCTCAAGTGGTTGAGCACTAGCTTTGAGCACAAAAGCAAAAAAGCTCAGTGACAGCACCTCAGTCTTAAATTCAAGCCTCAGGACTAGCACCAAAAAGAAGAAAAATGCCTTCTACATTAATAAAGTACACCTCTGGATATGTCTGTGAGGATGTCTCCAGAGGTAACCAGGGCTCTTGATTTAATCATTGAACGCATTGGGATAGTATGGAGGGGGAGCAAGAACAAGGTCACTGGGACATATATTTGGGACTGTGTTTCCCTCTCTCTCTGTACTCTCTTTTATTCCCCTCTCTGTACTGTGTCTATCATGAAAATGCCATGCTGCCATGATATTCTGCCTCACCATGGACCAGCAAGGACCAGCCATGATGGCCTAAAACCTTAAAAACAGCTCATCCCTTAAATGTTTCTCTTAGGTATTTGGTGAGGGGAACAGTAAAACTGGCTAACACCAACTGTGAAGATATGTACAATTTAGTTTTAGAAAGAAAGTTGAAGCAAAAAATGCTTTAGTGGTACTGGTATTTGAACCAAGTTCATATATGCTATGCACATAAGCTCCTCTGCCAGCCCCCTTTGTGTGTGTATGTATAATTGTTTTTTCTTTTCTTTTCTTTCTTTCTTTCTTTTTTTTTTTTTTTTGAGATAGGGTAAGATAGGATCTTGCTTCATGTCTTATCTGTACTCACAAATAGGATCATAGTCCAGGGACCTTCTACATTATTTGGATGAGAGGTGTATGACAATATGTCCATCCATTAGTTAAAATGGAGTCTTAATAAAAAAACAAAACTTTTTTTTTTTTTTAAGGCTGGCTTCTAATCACACTTGCTTGATTTCTGCTCCCCAAGCAGTGAGGATTAAAGACTTGAGTGTCTGTGCTTGATTGAAGTAAAAATTTTTTTTGTTTGTTTTTTGGGCTCCGGTCGTTGGACCTGAACTCTGGGCCTGGGTGCTGTTCCTCAGCTCTTTAGCTCAAGGCCAGCGCTCTACCACTTGAGCCACAGCACCACTTCTGGCTTTTTCCTTTTTGCTTATGTGGTGCTGAGGAATCAAACCCAGGGCCTCAGGCATGCAAGGCAAGTGCTCTACCACTGAGCCACTTTCCCAGCCCTGATTGAAGTAAAATTTATCCATGAATAATCCAAAAATGTAAGAGAGAATAGCAAATTTCAGATTTTGAAGCTGGTGTCTCACACTTATAATCCTAGCTACTCAGGAGGCTGAGATCTGTGGATTATGGTTCAAAGCCATCCTGGGCAAGAAAGTCTGTTAGACTCTTATCTCTGATTAGCCACCAGAAAACCGGAAGTGGCACTGTGGCTCAAGTGATAGAGAGCTACCATCCTTGAGTGAAAGAACTCAGGGACAGGGGCTGGGAAGGTGGCTCAGTGGTAGAGCGCTTGCCTTGCATGCTCGAGGCCCTGGGTTCAATTCAGCACCACATAAGCAAAAAGAAAAAAGCCGGAAGTGGTGCTGTGGCTCAAGTAGTAGAGTGCTAGCCTTGAGCTGAAGAGCTGAGGGACAGCGCCCAGGCCCAGGGTTCAGGCCCCACGACCGGACCCAAAAAAAAAAAAAAACCTCAGGGACAGTGCCTAGACCAAGTTCAAGCCCTACACAACAGAGCAGGGAGGGAAGATGGTGAAGCCAGGTGCTAGTGACACCACTCCTCACTACTCAGGAGGCCTAGATCTTAAGGATTGCAGTTGAAAAGCCACCCTAAACAAATAACCACCAAAAGCAGCAAGTGGAGCTGTGGCTCAGCTGGTGGAGCATTAGTCTTTTTTTTTTTTCTTGCCGGTGGTGGCGCCTGAACTCTGGGCCTGGGCCCTGTCCCTGAACTCTTCAGCCTAAGACTGGCACTCTACCACTTGAGCCATAACACCACTTCCAGCTTTTTCTGCTTATGTGATGCTGAGGAATCGAACCTAGGGCCTCATGCATGCAAATCAATCACTCTTATCACTGAGCCACCTTCCCATCGCTAGAGCATTAGTCTTGAATGAAAAAGCTAAGAAACAGCACCCAGATCCTGAGTTCAAACTACAGTAGGGGCACACAAAAAAAAGAAGAGCTGGCAATGTGGCTTGGTGGTAGAGTGCTTGCCTGGCATGCATGAAGCCCTGGGTTCGATTCCTCAGTACCACATAAACAGAAAAAGCCAGAAGTGGTGCTGTGGCTCAAGTGGTAGTATGCTAGCCTTGAGCAACAGAAGCTCAGGGTCAGTGCTCAGGCTCTGAGTTCAAGCCCCATGATGGGCAAGAAAAAAAAAAAAATCCCAAACAAAAATTATGTAGCTGGAAAGTCTATGAACACCCACACTGCTGCATTTTCATGGAAAGGAAAAAGATGAGAACCCCATCCCTCACTGTAGCTGAAGACCTGACATGCCCCCCACCCCACCCCAAATGAACCCAGCCTGACCTTTGAGCGCCTCCTGCAGGTAGGTCTGCAGGTAGTACTTCCGGAGCCGGTCGTCGTGGGGCGCCGGGTCGTCGATGCCGCTGGCGGTGATGTGGACGTCCAGGTCTCCGTAGCGGCGGCGGACCCAGCGCAGCAGCCGGCGCGCGCCGCGGGGCTCCACGGCCAGGCGCGCGGGGGAGCTGGGCCGCGTGATGTCCTGCAGGAACTGGAGGTCGCGGTCGGCGTGGGCGCGGCCGCCGCCCCGCTGCGGCTCGTGCAGCACCAGGCGGGTGGTGAAGTGGTTCAGCGCGCAGAAGTCGGCGGCGCCCCGCACCAGCCTGCGCTCGGCCGCGCTCAGGACGGGCAGCTCCGAGCTGGACAGCCCGCGCCGCGCCTTGGCGGCGATGTACTCCCGCATGGCCGCCGGGTAATCCCCGGTTTTGAACAGGGGATCTGCGAACCAGGCGATCTCGAACTGGAGGAAGCGCTCGGCCGCCTGGCGGTGCGAGTCCACGTAGGGGTTGGCGGGCTCCGCCCAGTCCGCGTGCAGCGACAGGGACACCAACCCGCGCTGCGCCGGCCTGTAGCGCTGGTCGTACAGGTGCCAGACCCCCGCGTGGGCCATCAGCAGGTGGTGCGCCGCCCGGTAGGTGTCATTACTGGTGCGGTTGTAGATGTCGCTCAGCCGGTTCGGCTCATTGATGGTGATCCAGAGTTTCACCAGGTCCCCCAGCTCCTGGAAGCACAGCCCCGCGTAGTCCTGAAAGGCCTGGGCGGTGGAGGGGCTCAGCCACCCGCCTCGGCGCTGGAGAGGCCCTGGGAGGCCCAGGTGGGCATGGGTGGGGTAATACAAGGTGACCATGGGGGAGATGCTGAGCTTCAGCCCCTCGCTGACCACACACCTGTAGTACCTGAGCACTTGTCGGTTAATGACAGACAGGTTGCCCGTGGGGAGGATGGAGGGCCAGTCAAGAGCAAATCGGTAGTGCGTGACTTTCATTCTGGCCAACATCTCCAGTTGTTTTTTGATGCTCACAAAGTCTGTGCACTGGGCCGGCCGTGTTTTCAACTTTATGCCTTCCACGCGGTGCAACAATCTGTTTCCGGTGGCATTCCACACGTACAGGTGCGGGTCGGTAAATTGTGGGGAGGAGGCCATGAACTCGGGCTGCAAGACAGGCACAAGTCAGATGAACACTGGCTGCCACCTGAGGTGCTTAGCACGAAATCCTCCCAGAGGAAGAAGGGCGTGATCCCATTCCGCCTCTCCCTACAAGGGGAAAAAAAAAATGATGCATGCATCCTTCATAACGACTTGTGTGTTCCGGTTATTTTATCCTGGTGAGGTCAGAGAAAAGGCTTGATGGATAATTCTCCCTTCCAGCCCTTGGAATCTCCAGGGAGACCAGGAAATACCGGGAAGGGTTGGCTTGGAAAACAACTTGAGAAAAAGAATGAAAAATCATTTTCCAGCTCATTTGACCTAAAAACCCAGGTTGCTGTATAATCTTATAGCCTGCATTTACATAGCAGGTTCTTACCTGAGTTTGTTCAAATGCATCAGGAAATTAGCTTGGTTGCCTCAGTAAAAAGCATTTATAAAAGATGGATTCTAAGGGCCTGGGAAGGTGGCTCAGTGGTAGAGTGCTTGCCTTGCATGCATGAGGCCCTGGGTTCAATTCCTCAGCACCACATAAGCAAAAAGAAAAAAGCCGGAAGTGGCGCTGTGGCTCAAGTGGTAGAGCGCTAGCCTTGAGCTGAAGAGCTGAGGGACAGCGCCCAGGCCCAGAGTTCAGGCCCCACGACCGGATCCTCCTCCCCCCCCCCAAAAAAGAAAAAGATGGATTCTAAGCCTTATCATAAATTTGAAGACAAAGGAGAATTCCCATCATAGAAGAGTTCACTGAGATCAGTAGTCAGGTTGACCCTTACCATGGTTCCTAAGAGAGGCTGGTGGGATCAGGGAAGGCAATGACCCCCCTTGTACTTGCAGAAGGCAACTCTTAAGACCAAGGGACAGACAGCCTGGTGCTAGTGGCTCACATCTCTAATCCTAGCTACTCAAAAGGCTATCTGAGGATCGTAGTTCAAAGTCAGACTGGTCAGGAAAGTCCATAAGATTCTTATCTTCACTTAACTACCCCAAACAGCTGGAAGTGGAGCTGTAGCTCAAGTGGTAGAGTGCTAACCTTGAGCAAAAAAAGCTTAGGGACAGGGCCCAGGACCTGAGTTCAAGCCCCAAAACCTGCAGGGAGAAATAAAAGAAAAAGACTAAATGACATCCTATTTGCATTCATTATCTTTCCCAACCATGTGCCTGTGAGATCATAGCATTTATTCATCCAACAAGAGACCATAGAATGTTTTCTCTATGCAAGAACAGACAGTAAAATGACCTGGAAACTCTCAAGTGTGACTCTAGAATCTCAGTCTCTGCCTCTCCATCCTGGAGATTCCTATCCTAATCTTCCCCCTTTGAAATTCATGCTGGACAAATGTTTAGTAGCAGTGTCATGTCTCCCACCATTCAGGCATGTGATGAGGACTTGATGTTCCAGGAAAGTGCTCTGTTAAAGCACTGGACAAACAAGACATGACTTAAGGTTAGTTTTTCCTGGTTACAATAATTGCCTGTTATGTCCTTGTGTCTAAACTAAAAGAGAAACATTTCCAAATTCAAGATTAATAAGAGTAAGTAAAAATTATGTGTTTGTGTTGATGTACTGTTTCTTCTCATGATTCAATTTAAATACAGCAGAAAAAATGATAATTAACCTTTTGTAAATATTTTACCCCTAATTGTTTTCTCTTCTGTCATCTTTCATAGTCTTAATTACAAAATCATATAACTGCCCACCTGCCATCTGTCAGCCAGTTTATCTAGAACATTAAGAGAACATTGATCATGTAAGCATAAAGTTAAATCTTTATAAGCCAAGTGCTAGTGACTCATGCCTGTAATCCTAGCTACTCAGGAGGCTGAGATGTGAGAATTCTAGTGCAAAGCCAGCTCAAGCATACAAGTCTGATGAAACTTTTGTTGTTGTTGTTATTGCTTTTGGCAGTCCTGGGGCTTGAACTCAGGGCCTGGGCATTATCCCTGAGCTTCTTTTTGCTCAAGGCTAACACTCTACCAATTGAACCCACCACTTCCAGCTTTTTCTGCTTATGTGGTACTGAGGAATTGAACCCAAGGGTTCATGCATACTAAGCAAGCACTCTACCATTAAGCCACATTCTTAGCCCCTGATGAAACTCTTATGCTCAATTAACCAGCAAAGGGCTGAAACTGGAGGTATGGTTCAAGTGGTAGATTAGCAAACTCAGGGCCCTGAGTTCAAACCCCAGTGCTGCAAAGAGAGAGGGAAAAAAAGGAGAATAAAACACAGAAGATGATAGGGAGAGAATTCACCATATCTGGCTGGGAATACTTTATTTCAGCCTTTTTGAACAAACATTAGGAAAAGGTGAGGAGTAGAATGTCTGGAGAAATTCCACTAGGACACAGAGAGCTTAGGAGTAAAAATAAATTATGTAGATCTATTCACTACTTAAATAAAGGGCTGGTCACAATTTGCTTTTGGCTCAAAAATCTGTAAATATTTTTTCTCTAGAATTTTCACACTCTAAACAAATATCTCACTTGGAAATGGTTGTATGGCTGGGAATGTGGCTTAGTGGTAGAGTGCTTGCCTAGCATGCATGAAGCCCTGGATTCGATTCCTCAGTAGCACATACACAGAAAAAGCAGGAAGTAGCACTGTGGTAGAATGTTAGCCTTGAGCAAAAGAAGCTCAGGAACAGTGTCCAGGCCCTGAGTTCAAGTTCCAGGACAAGTTAAAAAAAAAAAAAAGAAATGGTTGTAAGTTCCCTCTGAACTGTACCCGCCTGGAAGATAGCCTCTTTATGTCTTCATCTCCATTATCAACTGTAAGTTCTGGTCTAGGGCAATATGTCAGAAAGCATTGATTCCCGTGCTGCTCTCTTCCTCTTCCCTAGTTCCTCTTCATAATTTCTAAGTAAGCATTGTATATTTGTTTGTTGTGGGTTGTGGGGCTTGAACTCAGGGCCTGGACACTGTCCCTGAGCTCTTTTTGCTCAAGGCTAGGGGCTCTCCTACTTTAAGCCACAGCTCTACTTCCAGTTTTCTGGTGGTTAACTGGAGATGAGAGTCTCAGGGACTTTTCCTGCCTGGGCTAGATTTGAACCATGATCCTGATCTCAGCCTCCTGAGTAGCTAGGATTACAGATGTGAGCCAGCAGCCTTGGCTAATCATTGTATTTGATATTGCTGATACCACATCTCAGCTCTCATTGAGTAAACGAATGAATATTGTGAACTATCTCCACATGTTCATGGTGAATTTGGAAGTAGCCACTTACCTTCAGAACAGATTCAGTGACCCCCCAGGAGAAGTCGCAGGGAAACTGACCCTGTATATCAGGCGTGGAGTCATTTAAAGTAAAACCATTTTCTTGTATAATCTGTTTATAGTAATGTGCTGACGACTTGGGCTTTCTTTCTTTCTCTTCACTATTAAAATCCACATAAAATAATCCACGGCGGGTGGTGTAGGCATCCTGCCACTCAAAGCCATCCAGGAGAGCCCAGGCAGTATAGCCAAACACTCGTACTTCATCGAACCTTATCGCTGCACAGAGAAAAGAGAGCAGACATGTTTGCAGGGCTAAGCAATCTAATGTGCATTTACAGTTCAGTTTCACCAGCAACATGGCATAGCATGGAAGGTTATAAAACTATCCATCCTTTTCTCATTTTTCCAAATAAAAAGTGATTGTGGTCTGGAAATATGACTTAGTGGTAGAGTGTTTGCCTAGCATGCATGGAACCCTGGGTTCAATTCCTCAGTACCACATAAATAGAAAAAGCCGGAAGTGGCTCAGCTCTTCAGCTCAAGGCTAGCACTTTACATCTTGAGCTACAGTGCAGCCTCCGGTTTTCTGGTGGCTTGTTGGAGATAAGAGTCTCACAGTCTTTCCTGCCAGGGCTGGCTTTGAACCGAAATCCTCAGATCTCAGCCTCCTGAGTAGTTAGGATTACAGGTATGAGCCATGGGCGCCTGGCGCCATAAGACTCTTATCTCTAATTAACCACCAAAAAGCTAGAAGTAGAGCTATGGCTCAAGTGGTGAGCACCAGCCTTGAGAGAAAAAGCTAAGGGTCAGTGCCAGGCCCCGAGTTTAAACTCTGGTACCAGGACAAAACCCAAAAAATCAGCTCTTAGAGTTAATACAAGTGCGTGTAGTTACTAGGAGACAAAAGAAGCAAAGAAGTATAGGACAAGGGACTCTGGCAGCACTGGAGAACAGGGCCTAGAACTTGACCATCTGTGTTCCTAGAAGGCAGTGACTGGACTATATTCTTTGCCTCAGTTTCCCCATTTGTAAACAGAAAAGATCTCTAAGGACCTTTCTTGCTTAGAAATTCCAACTCAATAACCCTTAGGAACGAGAAAATCAATAGTAAGGGCTGGGAAGGTGGCTCAGTGGTAGAGCGCTTGCCTTGCATGCCCAAGGCCCTGGGTTCGATTCCTCAGCACCACATAAGCAAAAAGAAAAAAAGTTGGAAGTGTCGCTGTGGCTCAAGTGGTAGAGCGCTAGCCTTGAGCTGAAGAGCTAAGGGACAGCGCCCGGGCCCAGAGTTCCGGCCCCAAGACTGGAATCCCCCCCCCCCCCAAAAAAAAGAAAATCAATAGTAAGTTGTAAAACAAATACTCCAATTAGCCCTGAATCATTTTTCATAGGAGCTTTCATTTCTCTCATGAAAATGCTTTGTTGCTATATTTTGGGGACTTATCATTAACATCCTTTTCCTAAAAGGTAGAAAATCGTGTCAAAATATTCTGAGATAATTACACTTGAACAGGCCCTGGTGCTTAGTCCATTGGTGCTATAGGGCTTTGAGGGGGGATGAATAGACGCCCCTTTCTGCCCAAGTGCATGGCACTCAACCCAATGGCCTGTGACATTGACCTCTGCTCTAGATTGCCAGATGTATGTGGTGCCTGGCTGAGTTAGGCTCTGTTTCTACTGGCAGCAGAATTGGGGCACAGAGTTGGTCTCCCTGAGGACCCTGCCCTGCAGAATCCGGAATTGTCCTCAAGACTTGTATCTTCTAAAGAAAGCTGCAGAGTGTTAGATCTGCAGAGAATTGTTTTACATTGAGGTAGAGCCCACTGCTTCAGGGTCAGGCCCTCATAATCCCATCTTGTCTTTCTTTCCACCGGCCAACTGCAGAAGGCACTGCTTGAGAAAAGGGAGAGGAATGAGGAGAAATGTCTCCTCAGAAGAAATCTCCAAGAGCCTTGCAAACTGCTCAGCTTTGTTTTTTGGCCTTTTTCCATTCAGTCTTGTTACAGAGTAAAAGGAGCATTTCAGAATAAAGTACTACCATCAGGAAACTTGAAGCAGCTCTTTTAGAACTGTTCCCTATATAAAGAATGCAGCAGAATCTTTTTGCACTTTGAGGACTGGATCATCTTTGTGTACTCAAATTATAATTATTAATATTATTATTATTATTTTCCAGTTCTGTGGATTGAACTCAGGGCCTGGCACTGTCCCTCAGCTTCTTTTTGCTCAAGGCTAGCACTCTACCACTGGAGCCACAAGTACCACTTCTGGCTTTTTCTGTTTATGTGGTACTGAGGAATCAAACCTAGGGCTTCATGCATGCTAGGCAAGTACTCTACCACTAAGCCACATTCCCAGTCCCTCCTCAGATTATTTTGTTCTGTTCTTTTTTTTTTTTTTTTTTGGGTTGGTCATGGGGCTTGAACTCTGGGCCTGGGCGCTGTCCCTCAGCTCTTCAGCTCAAGGCGAGCGCTCTACCACTTGAGCTACAGCACCACTTCCAGTTTTCTGGTGGTTTATTGGAGATAGGAGTCTCACGGTCTCTCCTGCCCGGGCTGGCTTTGAACCGCGATCCTCAGATCTCAGCCTCCTGAGTAGCTAGGATTACAGGCGTGAGCCACCAGCGCCCGGCTAGATTATTTTGTTCTTAAACTCTCCTCACTCCAGTCCTGGGGCTTGAACGTGGCCTGGGCACTGTCCCTGAGCTTCTTTTGCTTAAGGCTAGCACTCTACTGCTTGAGCCACAGCACCACTTCTGGCTTTTTCTGAGTAGTTTATTGGTGATAGGAGTATCACAGGCTTTCCTGCCTGGGCTGGCTTTGAACCATGATTCTCAGATCTCAGCCTCCTGCATAGGATTACAGGGGTGAGCCACTGGCACCTGGCTTTTTTTTTTTTTCAAAGTCTTGTTATGTAACCCAGGCTGGCCAGGATCTTACTACATAGTCTAGGCTGACCTGGAATTTCCTCTATAGCCCAAACTGGCTTCAAACTCTTCATCTTTCTTCCTCAGCCTCCCAAGTACTGAGTTTATAGGTGAGAACCACCATGCCTGTCTTGTTCTCAAACTTTATTTAAAAAGGGTATGGGGGGAGGGCAGGCTGGGAAGGTAGCTACATGGTAGAGCACTTGTCTTGCATGCATGAGGCCCTGGGTTCGATTCCTCAGCACCACATAAACAGAGTCCTAGCCTTGAGCTGAAGAGCTGAGGGACAGAGCCTAGGCCCAGAGTTCAGGCCCATGACCAGCAAAAAAAAAAAAAAGAAAAAGAAAAAGGGTATGAGGGCTGGGAAGGTGGCTCAGTGGTAGAGCACTTGCCTTGCATGCACAAGGTCCTGGGTTCGATTCCTCAGCACCACATAAGCAGAAAAAAAAGCCAGAAGTGGCGCTGTGGCTCAAGTGGTAGAGCACCGCCTTGAGCTGAAGAGCTGAGGGACAGCGCCCAGGCCAAGAGTTCAGGCCCCACGACCAGACCACCAGACCCCCCCCCCCAAAAAAAAAAAGGTATGAGAGAATGAGGGAATAGATGACATGGTGCAAAAGGAAATGTACTGCTGGACGCCGGTGGCTCACGCCTGTAATCCTAGCTACTCAGGAGTCTGAGATCTGAGGATCGCGGTTCAAAGCCAGCCCGGGCAGGAGAGTCTGTGAGACTCTTATCTCCAATAACCACCAGAAAACCAGAAGTGGCGCTGTAGCTCAAGTGGTAGAGCACTAGCCTTGAGCTGAAGAGCTGAGGGACAGTGCCCAAGCCCAGAGTTCAAGCCCCACGACTGACCAAAAGAAAAAAATCAACAAAAAGAAATGTACTTATTACCTGACATATATAAATGTAACCCCACTGTCTATTACCTTGAAAATAATAAAGAAATTTTAATTTTTTTTATTTTTTGGGTCCAGTCGTGGGGCCTGAACTCTGGGCCTGGGCGCTGTCCCTCAGCTCTTCAGCTCAAGGCTAGCGCTCTACCACTTGAGCCACAGCGCCACTTCTGGCTTTTTCTCTTTTTGCTTATGTGGTGCTGAGGAATCGAACCCAGGGCCTCAGGCATGCAAGGCAAGCGCTCTACCACTGAGCCACCTTCCCAGCCCAAGAAATTTTAAAAATAAAAATAAAAAGGATATTAGAGTAACATTAAAAATTCTGTCATTAGATAGTACAACACTCCAACAACAGCAATAACATATTTAAAGGTGACTTTAAATATCCTACAAAAAAATCAACCTTTTTTTTTTTTTTTTTGTCCATTGTGGGGGCCTGAACTCTGGGCCTGGGCTCTGTCCCTCAGCTCTTCAGCTCAAGGCGAGCGCTCTACCACTTGAGCCACAGCACCACTTCTGTCTTTTTCTGCTTATGTGGTGCTGAGGAATTGAACCCAGGGCCTCATGAATGCAAGCACTCTACCACTGAGCCACCTTCCCAGCCCCAAATCAACCTTTTTATATGTGTGTGGCAGTACAGGGCCTTGAACTCAGGACTTGGACTTTGTCCCTTAGTTTTCTTCTTTGTTTATTTTTGGGTTTTGTTCTGCTTAAAGCTGCCACAGCTCTACTTCTGGCTTTTTGATGGTTAAGTGGAGATGAGAGGCTCACAGACTTTCCTGCCCAGGCTGGCTTTGAACTGTGATCCTCAGATTTCATCCTCCTGAGTAGCTAAGATTACATGCATGAGCCACTGGAGCTGTATTTATCTATTTTTTAATTGAGCAAATGGGCAACCAACCTTGGAGAACTTGGTTGAGGAAATTCTTCATCATGTAGATGGCTGTGGTGTCTTCCGTCTTTATGTAGCTATCTGTGAACCAGCCATTCTCAGTAATCAAGATCCGAGGGTTGTTGTATTCTAACTTAATCCAGTTCAGCACTTGTCTCAAATTGAGTGACACATTTTGCCCCATTTTGTCCATGGTGTTCTGAGGCTTGAAATTATTGGGTCCAAAGGAAAAGGCAAAAAAGTCAGCGGTGCCCTTCACCTCCTTTTTCTCTGTGTCTGAGAAAAGAGGTAGAATAGACAGCCACTTCTTTATGTCCTCGGGGTAGTCGCCGTTGCCATGGATGGGGCTAGCAAACCAGCCAAGCACGGAAGCCATGGATTGCTGGCACCTGAGTATATCCATCTGATTTTCCCATCTGTTTGGCTCAATCCAGTGGGACCCCAATGTGATCGATAACCAGCCCTTCTGATGTGGGCGGAAGTTTCTGTTGTAGTTATGCCAAACTTTTGAATGAGCCTAAGGGGGAAAAGTTATTATTATTAAAGTTATTATTATTCTTTTTGGTGCCAGTTCTAAGGCTTGAGCTCAGGGTCCTAGGCACTGTCCCTGAGCTTTTTGCTCAAGGCTAGCACTGTACCACTTGAGCTACAGTTCCATCCACTTCTGGCTTTTTTGGGGTAGTTCATTGGAGATAAGAGGCTCATGGAACTGGGCACTGGTGGCTCATGCCTGTAATCCTAGCTATTCAGGGGGCTGAGATTTGAGAATCATGGTTCAAAACCAGCCCAACTGGTTTTGAGTCTGTGAGACGCTTATCTCCAATAAACTACCCAGAAAAAGCTGGAAGTGGTACTGTGGTTCATGTGATAGAGCACTAGCTTTGAGCAAAAGAAGCTCACAGACAGCACCCATGCCCTGAGTTCAAGCCCTAGGATAGGACTGGCCAAAAAAAAAAAAAAAAAAAATCATGGACTTTATTGACCAGGCTGACGTGAACCACCATCCTCAGATCTTAGCAACCTGAGTAGCTAGGATTACAAAAGTGTGAGCCACTGGCTAAAAATATTATTATAGACTATTGTGCTTACTTATCTTTTGTTGTTGTTGTTTTTGTCTGTAGGGCTTTAACTCATGAAGGTGCTATCTTTGAGCTCTTTTGCTCAAGGCTAGCTCTCTACCACTTGAGCCACAGTCCCATTTCTGGTTTTCTGGTGGTTAATTAGAGATAAGAGTCTCACAGACTTTCCTGCCTGGGCTGGCTTTGTACCACAATCCTCAGAGCTAAGTCTCCTGAGTAGCTATGATTATAGGTGTAAGCTACCAGTGCCTGACCCTCTTTTTATTTGGGGGGCGGGGGGCTTTTTTTTTTTTTTTGCTAAAAGTAGTGTTCTACCACCTGAGCCACACTTTCACATCCTTTTTGTTGTTGTTATTGGATAATTGAAGGTAAGATTTTCACATTGGGCCTGGGAAGGTGGCTCAGTGGTAGAGTGCTTGCCTTGCATGCATGAGGCCTTAGGTTCGATTCCTCAGCATCACATAAGCAGAAAAAGCCAGAAATGGCACTGTGGCTCAAGTGGTAGAACGCTAGTCTTGAGCTGAAGAGCTAAGGGACAGAGCCCAGCCCAGAGTTCAGGCCCCAGGACCGACAAAAACAAACAAACAAAAAAAAAGATTCTCACAGTCTTTCCTGCCTAGGCTGGTTTCAAGCCATGATCCTCAGATCTTAGCCTTTTGGTACCTAAAATAACAAGCATGAGCCGCAAGCGGCTTGGAGTTGTTTTTATAATAGTGGAGTTTGAACTTTAGGTATTGCTTATATTTCCTGAGCGATTGTTCTATCACATGAGCCATGCATCATATTCCGTTTTTGCTTTAGTTATTTTTCTGGTAGGGTCTTGATTTTTTTTTTTTTTTTTGCCCAGGACCAAACTCAGCCCATTGTCTTTCCTACCTATGCCTTCCTAGTAGCTGGTATTACTGGAGCAAACTACCATGCCAGGTTAATTGATAGAGATGGGGTCTTATGAAATCTTTAGCTTGGAAGGACTTAAAATGAGATATTCTCTCTTTTTTTTTTTTTTTCCGTCTGTGGTGGGGCTTGAACTCTGGGCCCAGGTGCTGTCTCTGAGCAATTCAGCTCAAGGCTAGTGCTCTTCCACTTAAGCCACAGTGCCTCTTTCGGTTTTTGAGTGGCTAATTGGAGATAAGAGTCTCACGGGGACTTTTTTGCCCGGAATGGCCTCGAACCGTGATCCTCAGATCTCAACCTCCTGAGTAGCTGGGATTATAGGCATGAGCCACTGGACCCCTGATGGGATACTCTTTTCTGCTTATTGAATAGCTGGAATTATAGAACTGAAACACTGTGCCTGGCTTCACCAGGCTGAAGGTGTTTTAAGATGGTCAAAGGTGTTTATATTGACCCAATTAATGAAACACTGGTGACCTTAGAAGACATAGCTGGGAAACTCGGCTGACTTCCTTCGTGTGTCCCCTCCTCCCTCCTACAGGGTTTCTGAGGTTGTCAGAGGCTAAGTTAACTTCACCTCTGCCAGGCTCTCTTTCTGGGCCTTCTTAGGCAGGGTATGGATGAGACCACTTGGATTACAGGTTTCCTCCCCTACATAAAAGACAGAGGGGCCAGGCATTGGCGGTCATACCTGCAATCCTCGCTACTCAGGAGGCTGAGGATGGCAGTGCAAAGCCAGCCAGGCAGGAAAGTTCACAAGACCCTAACATCCAAATTAACCATCCAAAATCCAGCAGTAGAGCTGTGGCTAGAGTGCTAGCCTTGAGCAAAAAAGCTCAGGGAGAATCCAAGATGGTGGACTAGAGACAGGGCAGTCCCAGAGCTCTGTCTGCTCAGTAAGAAGCACAATTCTCATGGGGCTGGGAAGGTGGCTCAGTGGGAGAATGCCTGCATGAAGCCCTGGGTTTGATTCCTCAGCACCACATAAACAGAAAAGGCCACAAATGGCACTGTGGCTCAAGTGGTAGAGAACTGGCCTTGAGCTGAAGAGCTCAGGGACAGCGCCCCAGCCCCATAATCAACAACAACAACAAAACAGAAAGAAAGAAGAAAAAGAAAGAAAGAGAGAGAGAGAAAGAAAGAAAGAGAAAGGAAGACAGACAAAGCTCTAATCTGGAAATGAAGCTCAAGAGTGGACACCAGGGAAAGGCAAGCAGTCAGAGCCTTGTGCCAATCAAGAAGCATCACACTCGGGGCGCTGGTGGCTCACGCCTGTAATCCTAGCTACTCAGGAAGCTGAGATCTGAGGATCGTGGTTCAAAGCCAGCCCGGGCAGGAGAGACCGTGAGACTCTATCTCCAATAAACCACCAGAAAACCGGAAGTGGCGCTGTAGCTCAAGTGGTAGGACGCTCGCCTTGAGCTGAAGAGCTGAGGGACAGCGCCCAGGCCCAGAGTTCAAGCCCACGACCGACCAAAAAAAAAAAAAAAGAAAGGAAACATCACACTGCCAGGCTCTGGTGGCTCACGCCTGTAATCCTAACTACTCAAGAGGCTGAGATCTGGGGATCATAGTTCAAAGCCAGCCCGACCAGGAAAAGTCCATGAGACTCTTATCTCAAATAAACCACTCAGAAAACTGGAAGTGGCACTGTGGCTCAAGTGGTAGAGTGCTAATCTTGAGCTGAAGAGCTGAGGGACAGGCCCAGGCCCAGAGTTCAAGTCCCACAACCAACAACAACAACAAAAAGAAACATCACACTAATTACTCAGAAAGAAGAGAGAGGGCAAAGGAACTAAGGAGAGATTTCTCAGAAGAAGGGGTAAGAATGACAAAGAAACACATGAGGAAATGCTCAGTATCACTGGCCATAAAGGAAATGCAAATCAAAATAACTCTGAGATTTCTTACCCCAGTTAGATTGATCAACATTGTGAATTCAAATGATGTTGGTGGGAATGTCTTACTGTCTTACTACTGGTGGGAATGTAAACTAGTACAACCACTCTGGTCAGCAGTCTGGAGATTCCTCAAAAAACCAAATATGGCAGGGCGCCAATGACTCCCACCTGTAATCCTAGCTACTCAGGAGTCTGAGATCTGAGGATCATGGTTCAGAGCCAGGGCAGGAAAGTTCATGAGACTTTTTTTTTTTTTTTTTTTTTAACTCAGGGCCTGGGCACTGTCCCTGAGCTTCTTTTGCTCAAGTCTAGCATTTTACTACTTGAGCCACAGTACCACTTCTGGCCTTTTCTGTGTATGTGGTACTGAGGAATGGAACCCAGGGCTTCATGCATGCTAGGCAAGCACTCTACCACTAATCCACATCCTCAGCCCCTGTTTTAGTTTTCTTTTTGTCTTGTTTGTTTACCTGTCTTTTGGAGGGCTAAGGGGGCACAGAAATGAATGGACAAAGGATGAAGCAGCAGCAGTGGTACTCACCAGACACCGTGTTGAAAATGAACTACACAACTTGTGGGTGGAATAAACAGAGCGCAAAGGGGAAGAGGTGACATTACAAAAAATGTATTCATGGGGCTGGGAAGGTGGCTCAGTGGTAGAGCGCTTGCCTTCCATGCATGAGGCTCTGGGTTCAATTCCTCAGCACCACATAAGTAAAAAGAAAAAAGCCGGAAGTGGCGCTGTGGTTCAAGTGGTAGAGCGCTAGCCTTGAGCTGAAGAGCTGAGGGACAGCGCCCAGGCCCAGAGTTCAGGTCCCACGACCGGACTCAAACAAAAAAAAGATTAAAAAAATGTATTCATTACCTGACTAATGTGACTGTAGCCCCTCTCTTCATCACTTTTATATAATGATCAGACAAAACTAAAAAAAATAAAAAGCTCAGGGACAGAGCCTAGATCCTAAGTTTAAGCCCCAGTACCAGCACACACACACACACACACACACACACACACACACACACACACACACACACACACACACACACACACAAGGTGGCACTGCTGAACACAGAAAAACAATGGAAAGAGTGTGAACATTGGGATCAGCACACCTGGCTTGAAGTTCAGAAATTTACTGTGTGGTCTGAGGCAAGTCGCTTAACCTCTTAGTGCGCTCAGCTGTAGAAGGAGACTGGAAATACTGACATCCTTTGGAGGGCTGTGCTCCAATTTGGAGCTACTGCATCTATATGACAAGTGGTATATAGAATGGAGCACATAGACAACCCACCGAGAGATGGACATCACTATCACGCTGTCTTCTAACGGAGGCCAGTGATTACTTTCTAGTCTATTTGACAGGGATTTATGAGGCACTTACTCAATATCAGTGTTTGGCTTGCTCTCCCCAGAGAGATGGAAACATATGGCACAGGAACTTACCAGTGAGGAGCTTCCTTATTGTCAAAGAAGCCTGAGCAGACATGGACGTGCTTTACCTGTGTTATGGCCGCTGCGCTTCCCGAGCATGCGCCTTGCTGGCCTCTGCTTTCTCCCCATGTCTCTTAATTGCCCTTTTATTTGTAAAACTAATGTAATAACACTTGTTATTTTTAACCCACAGACTGTTTTCAATTTTATTTTTTGGTCAGTTGTGGGGCTTGAATTCAGTGCCTGGGCACTATCCTTGAGTTTTTTTGCTCAAGGATAAAGCTCTGCCACTTTGAACCACAGTGCCACTTCTGGGTTTCGGGTGTGCGATTGGAGATGAGAGTCTTATGGACTTTCCTACCTGGCTTTGAACTGTACTCTTCAGATCTCAGCTTCCTGAGCAGGTAAGATTAGAGATATGAGGTACCGGTGCCTGGTCCATTTTTGTTTTTGTTCCAAAGCTTTTCTTTTGCTGGTAACAGCTTTATGTTATATAAACCATCATGTGAAATTACCTCTTGGAGACTGGAAACAATCAAATATGAGCAATGGACTGGAACCTAATCGATCCTGTGGGTCTCACAATGCTCCTCAAATCCTATTAGAACAAATAGGAAGGATACATCTGTTTTATGAAAGAAAAACTAATTTCAGTCACCCCTTGGAAGATTTTTTTTTTCTAGAGGACCATATGCATTGAGGTATTACCTCTAACAGTTCTTACTCTGTTTTCACTGGAAAATCCTAGAATCTTTTAGCACCCAGATGTTCTCAAGCTGGCCTTGAACTTAAGGATGTTCCTGCCTCAGCTTCCCAAGTGCTGGGATTTCAGGCATACGCTACCATGCCCAGCTTTTCTCACAGGTCTTTAAGAATGCTTTCCTCTCAGACAAGTGTTCAGGGTATAATCTTCTCTCTTGACTCCAACCCAAGATTAGGAGTCACAGGAAATCTTTTCTTCCATGGTGTCAGCAATTCTCTTTGTAGACTTTTCTTTTTTCCTTTTTTTTTTTGGAGGGGGGTCAGGGGGGCCGGTTGTGAGGTTTGAACTCTGGGCCTGGCACTGTCTCTGAGCTCTTCAGCTAAAGGCCAGCACTTTACCACTTGAGCCACAGAGCCACTTTCGACTTTTTTAAAGTCTTGAGAATTGCTTTTCTTTTCAATCATGAATCAGAAGCTGCACATTCTTTGCTTGATTCTAAGAGGTCACTCAGTCCTTTGGGAGCTTTAATACTCTCATTTTTTGTTGTTTTTTTTTTGTTGTTGGTCATGGGACTTTCTGAGTCTGGGCTCTGTCCATCAGCTCTTCAGCTCAAGGCCAGTGCTCTACCACTTGAGCCACAGGGCCACTTCAGTTTTCTAGTGGTTAATTGGAGATAAGAGTCTCACAGAGTCTCACAGGTAAGAATCTCCTGCCTGGGCATGGAACTGCGATCTTTAGATCTCAGCCTCTTGAATAGTTAGGATTACAGGCATGAGCCAACAGTGCCTGACTTAGTGCTCTCATCTTTGGAAGACACTGTAAGCAGCAGTTCTCAGGGGATTTGTGTACCTCAGATGTGGAAACTGAAAAGTGCCACACGTGTAAGAGCTGAGCCATAACCTAGCTTCCTACAAACAAGGCACCATCAAGTGCTCCAGGACAAGTACCACAGTCCTGGTAGGACAACAAGCCTAATGGGAAAAATGAACGAGGCTTTTGGGAAATAGAGGTCCTATTGCATTATTGAGCAATTATAGGAACGGTGATCTAACTTGTGGTACAATCTTGCTTCCACCAGTCAGCCACATACAGCTCAGATGGCAGCAGATGCCCACCCGGCCATCTGCTTCCAAGAAAGTGTTTTGGATTCTCATGTGCTTGTATTGTCACACCCCAAGGTGACCTTCGAGTTTCCCTGCTCTCTCTCACCTTTGCTGCTATTTGCTCAGGCTATCAAGGCATCTCCAGTTATCTTTACTCTAGGCTGAAAACGGCCCTCCATTCATAGTAGAGAATGTGGGGGAGGTTTGCTAGGCGGTACTTGTAACTGCATAATGTCTGCCAAATACCAAGGTAAAAAGTTTGTTTCTAGAGGGGCGCTGGTGGCTCATGTCTGTAATCCTAACTACTCAAGAGGCTGAGATCTGAGGATTAGCGTTCAAAGCCAGCCAGCCAGGAAAATCTGTGAGACTCTTTTCTCCAATCAGCCACCCAAAAACTAGAAGTGGAGCTGTGGCTCAAAGTGGTAGAGTACTAGCCTTCAGCAAAAATGCTCAGGGACAATGCCCAAACCCTGAGATCAAGCCTCACAACTGGAAATTTTTTAAAAAATTTGTTTCTGGGAGTTGGGTGCTGGTGGTTTATGCTTATAATTCTAGCAACTCAGGAAGCTGAGATCTGAGGTTCCTGGTTCAAAATCAGCTTGTGAAAAAATGTCTGTGAGACTGTGTCCAATGAACCACCAAAAAGAAGTGGAGCTGTGGCTCAGGTAGTAGAGTGTCAGCCTTGAATGAAGAAAGCTAAGGTACAGCCCCCAGGCCTTGAGTTCAAGCCCCAGGACTGGCATGCGCGTGTGCGCGCGCGACGCGCGCGGCCCCCCCCCCCCCCCCACGCATGCGCACACACAGAGCTCTTGAACAAAGCTGGGATTTCTGTGAGCCTTCTTTGTAGAATGTTGAGACCACAGAAATGGTAGGGAATTGCAATCTGAGCCCGGCCATCTTGCACAATAGCCATCCTACGGATTTCCCAAGGTTGCAGTGTATCTTGTTACAAGGCCATCTACCTTTGGAATGATTGATTGAAGGGAGGCTCAACCTTTGTTCAGTAGGTTAACCAAGAGCTCAGCTGCGTTTTCCTTTCTAGCTAGCCAGTTCTCAGGCTTGATGTCCTTGAGAGATATAATCCTAGCTACTCAGGGGGCTGAGATCTGAGGATCAAGGTTCAAAGCCAGCACAGGAAAGCCTGTGACACTCTTATCTCCAGTTAACCACCAAAAAGCCAGAAGTGGAGGTATAGATCAAGTGGTAAAGCTCCAGCCTTGAGTGACAAAACTAAGGAAACGTGCCCTGAGTTGAAGCTGGCAGAGAGGGGCAGGGGTGGGGGGAATGAAAAGAAGAGAGAAGAGGGAGGGAGGAGAGAGAAAGAGAGCTCTAATATCTCATTCCCATTCATTTTCCTCCTCAGATACCCCTGGAAGTCCAGACTCAGATAAATTCAGTGCATGATAGGAAAGAAATAAGATAGCAGGCTAAGGTTTAGAATGGAGATGGAGAGGATTAGAAGGGAGGAAGATAATGTGGGACAGTTGGTGGATAGGATAATTGAAAGGAAAGGAACCATTTGAACATAGTACTCATAGATGTTTGGAGTCAATAGTTTAGTCCCCTTGTGTCTGACACGGAGTGCAAAAAAAATGCTCTAGAGAATTGGTGGTGAAGATTGAATAGGTAAGATAGCCAAAGAATGGACATTTGAAGTCGTCTGGAAGCTTGTTGTGGAAAAATACTGGTGGCGATCAGTGTGGCATTTAGGGTGTTTTATGGGGACCTGCTGGCCTCAGGGTGTAATGAAAGCTAAGAAGGCCTGAGTGGATAACTGGAAGGATTCCCTCAGGATTTAGAAAGAAACCATTCAAGTTGTAAGTGGACATATGACTCAAGTGGTAGAGTGTCAACCTTAAGTGTGAAAGTTAAGTCAGATGCTCACACCTATAAGCCTAGCTATTCAGGAGGCTGATATCTGAGGATAGTGATATGAAGCCAACCTGGGCAGGAAAGTCCATGAGACTCATCATCAATTAATTAAGCACCAAAAAACCAGAAGTGGTGCTATGGCTCAAGTGGTAGAGTGCCAGCTTTGAGTGAAAAAGCTAAGGGAAGATGCCCAGGCCCTATATTCAAGCCCTAATACACACAAAACCAAAACCAAATCAAGTGAGAGTATGAGGCCTGAGTTCTAGCTCCTAAATTGGCATACACCACACCTCGACATACCCACAATAATTGGAGAGAATTGTTTGAAAAAGTCTCTGACTGTGGATATAACTGCTATCCCTCTTCAGATTGCCTCAAACTCTAAAGATCTCTAAGGAATGTACAGGAATGTAAAGGTAAGTTCAGTGATAATGAGGTGTTAAAGAAGGTAAAGGAGGAGACCTGCAATATACACTCATTCACCAGGAAAGAAGAACCAACAGTAAACCCTGCCTTCCTCCTAAGGCCTAGTCACATAGTATCTGGTTACCATAGGGCCCTGAGAACAGCCAAGTAATGGCTCCCTTAATACTAGAATCCTAAATACTGAAAGATTCTGAGTTTCATCAACATTTTAAAGTAGCATTATCAGATTACTAAAATGACTTTATTTATTGGTGTGTGTGTGTGTGTGTGTGTGTGTGTGTCTCCTGGGGGGCTTGAACTCAGGGCATAGGTGATGTTCTTGGCCTTTTTTTTTTTTTTTTTTTTGGTCAATTACAAGCCTTGAACTCTGGACCTGGATGCTGTC
Source organism: Dipodomys spectabilis (assembly GCF_019054845.1). NCBI lineage: Eukaryota > Metazoa > Chordata > Mammalia > Rodentia > Heteromyidae > Dipodomys > Dipodomys spectabilis. Next base: position 7,310,317 of record NW_024870720.1, on the reverse strand, counting down.
CCTGAGCTTTTTTTGCTCAAGGCTAGTGCTCAACCACTTTGAGCCAAAGAGATACTTCTGGTTTTGGGGTGGTTTAATTGGAGGTAAGAGTCTACTTGTCCTGTCCGGGCTGGCTTTGAACCACAATCCTCAGGTCTCAGCCTCCTGAGTAGCTAGGATTACAGGCCTGAGTCACCAGTACCCAGCCTTGAACAGTTCTTTTGAGTTTTTTAAAAAAATTATTATAAGCTGATGTTCAGAGGTGTTACCATTACATGTCAAGCAATGAGTACATTTATTTTTGGACAATGTTACCCCTTCCCTCTCTCCCTGCTTTTCCCCTCTCATCCTCACCCACATGATGTATAATTCATTTTCAACACAGTGCCTAATGAGTATCCCTGCTGCACTTGTTCACCCTTTGACCTTCAATTTCTGGGATCCCCCTTTCCCTCCCAAAGACAGATAAACAAACAAGAAAAAAAAGAAAACAAAAACAACAAAAAGGAAAAACCTGTTGTTTCCATTTGCTGGAGCCTTGAGCATTTTTGCTTGAGGCTAGTAGTCTATCACTTGAGCCAGGGCTCTACTTCCAGCTTTTTGCTGGTTAATTGGAAATAAGGGTGAACTACTTGAATTATTTCCATGACTTGCTCCTTCTTGGCTAATAAGTGAGAGGCTCTTTCTAGTTGCATCATCCTAGTCTTGTACAGCAACAGACTTGCTAATATTCAGTAACTTCAATTTCAACTTTTTCTTTGAGCATAGACTACTTTTATGAACTTTCCTAATGCTGAGATTTCTCAGCAAAACTTTATATCTGCCATTAAATGCCTGATACTACAAAGTAGGATGACATTTCCCGGAGTTGTCACTGTATCACATCTAGCGCCATTTCTATTACTAACAATATATTTTGATCTCTAGTTGGAGATCAAATTTTCATGTATGAGAGTGTCAAAGCTGTTTAAATAGGGCCACAATATTTTTCTATGAGTATTTATAATTACATTTATTTAAACTGTTGTTAATCATTCACTGAAATAGCACTTTTTTTCTACTTAATGGTTAGAAAAAGTAAACATGACTCTCTTAAAGGTTTTCAAATACCAATTTTAACCTACAAATCCATGGCTCTTACAAGTTACAAAGTTATTCTCATTGTAGAGCCTGTCCTAAGAAATTCTTCTCTACAAGTAGTTTTCATCAGTTATTTAAATTTGTTTAAAGTATTTATGGCTGTGCAGTGGAGCCTCACGCCTGTAATCCTAGTTACTCAGGAGGCTGAGATCTGAGGATTATGGTTCAAAGCCAACCCAGGAAGGAAAGTCTGTAAAACTCTTGTGTCCCATTAACCACTAGAAAACTGGAAGTGGTGCTGTCATTCCAAGTGGTAGATAGAGTACTAGCCTTGAGCAAAAGAGCTCAGAGACAGGTCCCAGGCCCTGAGTTCAAACCCCATGACCAACCAAAAACCAGAAATCTATAATTGATATGCATGTATTGAAAAGACTGTTATGTTTAAGTGGTGTATATATATGGTATGTGTGTATGTGTGCATAAATATATGCATATATGTGTATATGTAGTGTGTACATGTATGTAGTGTTCACAATGCATTTCCATTCTATTGTGAACTTATTTATGTATTATTATGATTATTTTGTGAATCCTGAACTCAGGGCTTGGGGACTGTCCCTGAGCCTCTTTGTGCTCAAGACTAACTACCACATGAGCCACAGCAACTCTTCTGGCTTTTTCTGAGTGGTTTATTGGAGGTAAGAGTCTCATGGACTTTCCTGCCTGGCTGGCTTCGAAATGCAGTCTGCAGATCTTAGCCTCCTCAGTAGCTAGGATTACAGACATGAGCCACCAGTGCCCAGATCTACCCCAGTTTTAAATCCTTTCTCAGAAAGGTAGGTATTCCTTAAATTGGAAATAATCAATATTGGTACCTGTGGCTCATTCCTGTAATCCCAGATACTCAGAAGACTGAGATCCAGGATTTGCAGATCGAATCTAGCAGAAGCAAGAAAAGTCTCAAAGATTATTATCTCTAACCACCAAAAGCCAGAAGTGGAGCTGTGGTTCCAGTGGTAGAGTACTAGCCTTGAGTGAAAAAAAATGAGACAGCCCCAAGGCTGTGAGTTCAGAGTCCTAGTACTGATACACACACAGACAAAAACAAAAAAGAATCGATTTCATTCTTTGTTGGATACCTAACACAGGGTTAGCTTTATCCAAGCTTTTCCAATGGAATGGTGCCAAGTACTGTTCAAAGTTCCTCAAAGTGATGGAAAAATAGGGAAGAAGTGAAGGCTTATCCACACTGAGAAACGAGTCAGTGAGGCTATGACCTATAGTCAAGTTTCCCAACATTTCTTGACCCAAGAACCTCTTTCACAGTATTAAGCAATCACATAATCCTTCCTTGAGGAATTTAGACAATCATTTCATCATTTGTGTGGTGTACAAAAAAAGTGTTGACATACATTTCATTTTTTAGAAAATTGTATTATAAAGTTCATTTAGGATAAATTTAAATATTCATAGAATAAATTATTAAGTTAAAATGTTAATGATAAACATAAATATTGGCATTTCCCCACCTTATAAATCATACAAACAGGTGCCATTGGCTCATGCCTGTAATCTTAGCTACACAGGAGGCTGAGATCTGAAGACTGAGATTTAGAGACAGGAAAGGCAGGAAAATCTGTGAGACTCTTTTCTTCATTTAACCACCAAAAGCTGGAAGTGGAACTGTGACTCAAGTGGTAGAGTACTAGCCTGGTGCAAAAAAGCTCTGGGACAGCAGCTAGGTCCTGAGTTCAGAACCAGAATCAGCGTATGCACATACAAATAATACACATTATTTAAATTCTTTTACTTATGTAAGAAGAAGCTCTATCATGTTTTGTTTTTTTAAGTGGTAGAATAATTATCTAGAAGCAAGTGTGAGGTTCTAAATTGAAACCCCAGTTGTGCAAACAAACACAAAAAAGCCATACATAGAAGATCATGTGATACTCTCATATGCAAGCAAACAAGTACAAACCAAAAACTCAGAAAAATAAAACCCAGTGTAAAGTGACACAGAAAATGGACTTTTTGGCCTGAGGTTGTGTGTGTGTGTGTGTGTGTGTGTGTGTGTGTGTAAGAGAGAGAGAGACAGAGACAGAGACAGAGAGAGAGAGACAGAGACAGAAATGATACTATAGAATAAAAAATGCATACAAATTTCTTGGTTTGTCTGGAATCTTGAATTTTGTTATTTAAAAAGGACACATTTTTTAAAAGAAAGTTAAGCATTTTGTTCATGAATAACTAATGGCTAGTGAGAGAGAAATGGCTTGGGTATCTCTGTCAAGTATTTCATGAAAATCAGAAAGCCAGTAGTAGGAAAGTTTATTCATAGTCTGTGAAAGGACAAACTGGGTGTAATCAAGTTGATAATGATATGTTATTTCTTCTTTTAACAGTAAAGGAAAAATTTTTTTGAGACAAAGTCTTATAATAGCTCAGGCTGGCCTTGAACATATGATCCTATAGTATCAACCTTCAGGCAATGCTGGGATTATAGACATGAACCACCACACTTGACTTTTTTTTTTTTTTTTCAGTAGTGGGGTTTGAACTGTGGGCCTGGGCGCTGTCCTTGAGCAATTCAGCTCAAGGACAGCACTCTACCACTTGAGCCACAGCCTTGACTCTTTTTAAAAAAAATTTTTTTAAAGGCTTTCTAAATATTTTTATTTGTTTTCTTGAGGCCTTATACAGACTAGGCAAATGGTCTACCACTGAGCTACATTCCTAGCTCTAAATCATTATTTCTTCTCTAAAGACACCGTAGTCTGTAAATTGATTTTGCGATTATGCATTCACTTTATAGGTAGGTCCAGTGATAATCTCCTTGATACAATTTGGTGCAATTGTCATTTTTCTGCTTCGGCACTGGTTATATCTGAATACTTTGTGTTTCACGCCTTTACTCAGTGTCAGTTACAGGTTTAAGTCAGTGTTTTTCAAGAAGTGGAGGAAAGGGGAAGAATCTTGACAACCAAGGAGACATTTGGCAATGTCTAGACTCAGGAGTGGGGGTGAGGGCGTGAGATGGAGGCTGGGGTGGAGCCAGGAAGTCTGCTAAACACCCCACAATGTCCAGCCTAGCCCACCACAACAAAGAGTTATCCAGTACATACTGTCCAGGTTGAGAAATCCTTGTGCTTTATAAACAGTGTACATCTATGAAAGCCATGAAAACAAACGTGGAGGCTGGCTGTGTTTAATGAAGTAATAAACTGAGCAAGTAACTGCTTCATGAGCAAACTCATTTCCCCTAGTGTCTCTGTGCATGTTTACTCAGAAGCTCCAAAGCTTTCATTTTATGGGAGAAATATACACATCGAAATGATGATATGTACTTATTAATTTAAAAATAAAAATGAAGGGTGGGAGTGCAGCCTGGCAATAGAGCACCTGCTGGTATATGCGAAGGGCCTGAGTTCAACCCCAGTATCACAGAAAGAGAGAAAAAGAAAGAAAGAAAGAAAGAGAAAGAAAGAAAGGAAGGAAGGAAGGAAGAAAGAAAGAAAGAGAGAGAAAGAAAGAAAGAAGTGAAGAAAAGGGGGTTGGGAATGTGGCTTAGTGGTAGAGTGCTTGCCTTGCATGCATGAAGCTCTGGGTTCAATTCCTCAGTACCACATACACAGAAAAAGCCAGAAGTGGCGCTGTGACTCAAGTGGTAGAGTGCTAGCCTTAAGCAAAAGAAGCTCAGGGACAGTGCCCAGGCCCAAAGTCAAAGCCCCAGGACTGGCAAAAAAAAAAAAAAAAAGTGAAGAAAAGGAAAGGCAGAGAGAAAGGGAAGGAGAGAGGGAGAAAGAGGGAGGGAGGGAGGGAGGAAGGAAGAAAGAAGGAAGGAAGGAAGGAGGGAGGGAAGCAAGGAAATATGCCATCACTCACTTTATTTTTTTTATTTTTATTTTTTGCTGGTCCTGGGGCTTGAACTCAAGGCCTAGGTGCAGTCCCTGAGTGTTCAAGGTTAGCACTCTACCACTTGAGCCACAGCACCACTTCTGGAATTTTCTGAATAGTTTATTGGAGATAAAGAGTCTCATGGGCTTTCTTGCCTGTGCTGGCTTTGATCTGTGATCCATAGATCTCAGCCTCCTGATTAGCTAGGATTATAGGTGTGAGCCACTGGTGCCTAGCTTTGTTTTACTCCTTTTTTGGGGGGGGGGGTGTCCGTTCGGGGAGCCTGAACTCTGGGCCTGGGCGCTGTCCCTCAGCTCTTCAGCTCAAGGCTAGCACTCTACCACTTGAGCCACAGCGCCACTTCCGGCTTTTTTCTTTTTGCTTATGTGGTGCTGAGGAATTGAACCCAGGGCCTCAGGCATGCAAGGCAAGCACTCTACCACTGAGCCACCTCCCCAGCCCTGTTTTACTCTTTACTAATATAAAACCCGGGGCTGGGAAGGTGGCTCAGTGGTAGAGTGCTTGCCTTGCATGCATGAGGCCCTGGGTTTGATTCCTCAGCACCACATAAGCAGAAAAAGCTGGAAGTGGTGCTGTGGCTCAAGTGGTAGAGCACTAGCCTTGAGCTGAAGAGCTGAAGGACAGCGCCCAGGACCAGAGTTCAGGTACCATGACTGGCAAAAAAAATAAAATAAAATAAAATAAAACCCTTGGGGCTTTGCTGATAGGAAGAAACTGTGCCCAAACAGGCCAAATCTCTCTATGAAGTTTTATTTTATTTTAGTAGCAGTACTGGGGCTTGAACTTGTGTTCTTGTTTAGCTTTTTCTGTTCAAGGCAGGTACTCTACCACTTGAGCCACAATTCCACTTCTGGCTTTCTTTGCTGGTTAATTGGAGATAAGAGTCTCTTGTATTTGTCTTTTCAGGCTGGCTTCAAACTGCGATCCTCTGACCTCTGTCTCTTGAGTAGCTAGGAGGGCAGGGTGAGCCACCGATGCTCAGCTAAGAGCTGTGTTTTATTGGATTTTTGAAGGTTTCAAGGGTCTCACTCAGACTCAATGTCCTCTTGCCTCTGTCCCCTAGGGCTGGGATTACAGGCATGTGCCATCATGTGCCAAGCTAAATATAGATTTTTAAAGTTGAACTTCAAAGAAAAAAATGTCTTTCTCAAAGGGAAAATGACACTAACAACATAGCTTACTCAGCCAGGAAATTGTTCATTTCTGTTTAACCTAATTTGAATTACGTTCTGACACTGGCAGCCAAAAGCATCCTGACTAACACAGCACTAGATTAAAACAGACCATATTTCATGAATCAGCCATGGTACAATGAAATACAATGATGAGTGTACTTGGCGTTTTTTAATTACAAAGTTTAGGGTAGAAAATTCTAAGCTATTCATTCACCCAACATTTATGTACTAATATGTACCAAGTATTCTGGGCCAGGTATCAGGAACATAGACAGAAAACAACAAACAAAACAAAACAATAACAACGCATCACCTGCCTGTGCTTCAAGAACTTTTAGTCTGCTGGGCACTGGTGGCTCATGCTTGTAATCCTAGATACTCAGGAGGCTGACATCTGAGGATTGTGGTTCAAAGCCAGCCCAGGCAGCAAAGTCAATGAGACTCTGATCTCCAATAAACCACCAGAAAACGGGAAGTAGCACTGTGGCTCAAGTGGTAGAGCGCTTGCCTTGAGCTGAAGAGCTGAGGGACAGCGCCCAGACCCAGAGTTCAAGCCCCGCAACTAACAAAAAAAAAAAAGAAAAAAGAAACATTAGTTACGGAGACAGAATTACTCTAGAAAGAGTGTGTTCTGTGAAGAGAAACAAGTACATGTATGGGGGACCATCGGGGAGGCATTTAATCCTAGAGGCTCAAAAATAACAGATGCAGGTATCAGTGGCTCACAGTTGTGATCATAGTGACTCAGGAGGCAGAGGTCTGAGGATAACCACTCCAGGCAGAAAAGTCCATGACATTTTTTTTTAATTTTTAATTTTTAATTTAGTGGGTCATGGGGCTTGAACTCCGGGCCTGGGCATTGTCCCTGAGCTTTTTGGTCAAAGCTAATGCTCTACCACTTTGAGTGACAGCTCCACTTCCTGTTATCTGGTGGTTAATTGTTGATGAGTCTCTTGGACTTTCCTGCCTGGGCTGGTTTTGAACCATTATTCTCAGATCTCAATCTCCTGAGAAGCTAGGATTACAGGCATGAGCCACCAGCACCTGACTCCATGAGACCCTTATTGTCAATTAAAATCCCAAAAGCCAGAAGTGGTTCTAGGGCTCAAGTGGTAGCGCTCTATCCATGAGCAGAAAAAGCTAAGCAAGACCATGAGGCACTAAGTTCAACCCCGGTACTGGCAGAAGCGTGCGTGCGCGCCGCGCACACACACACACACACACACACACACACACACACACACACACACACACACTCTCTCTCTCTCTCTCTCTCTCTCTCTCTCTCTCTCTCTCCAGAGCAGAACATCAATTGAAAGATGGGATGATGGAAAGTAATTCTTGTTGTAGACTGTTCAGCAGCCTTCAGTAATTCCAGTCAGTCTTGTATCCTGCTAGACTATTTTGGTTTCTCCCAAAGCAAGACACTGATGTGGTGTTTTCAAGATCATTCTAGAACTAAAAGGGCTATAGTATTCACTATGAAATATGTTCAGAAATTGGGAAATAGTCTGTAACCTTTAAACATTGAGATTCATGTTAGCCTTAATTTTATAGGTTTTTAGACTTAAATCTCATGCTAAAAAATCTTCTAGGTTACAGGAAAGCATAATAAGGGAAAAATAACTTTATGGCAACATAAAATAGCACGTCACTAATCTTTTTTTTTTTTAATGGTAAAGTAAGGACTGAGAGAGGAGAAATGGGAACTGGGTTATCTCAGGCTACCAAATTTTGCAAGATTTCTCTCTGGTGTAATGGGTCACTGGGTTATACGGCATCTTTCACTTTCTGAGTAATTTCAAGGGACATTTGACTAAGGGTTTAGAAATTTTATGGGAGAAAATAAATTATTTGGAAAACACAACTACTTAAAATCAAATCCCTCAATTTAAATCAAGACAATTTATGTCACTATCATAAAGTGCTGAAGTTGTGTTGATAGTTGAGTTATGTCAATATAAAAATAGAAAATATGAAAATGTAGCATTTTAAAGTTAAGCTTGATGTAATAATCTGTTTGTTGCTCAACACTTTTGTCATGTATATGTCTTGGGGGTTGAACTCAGGGGCCTGAGCATTGTCCTTTTTTGCTAAATGCTAGCATGCTACCACTTGAACCTCATAGCTCCACTTCCAGCTTTTTGGTGGACAATTGGAGATTAGAGTCTCATAGACTTTCCTGAGATTAGAGTCTCATAGACTTTCCTGATTGGGCTGGCTTCAAATCATGATCCTCAAACCTCAGCCTCCTGAGTAGTTAGGATTACACGTGTGAGTCACCAGCACTTGGCTTTTCTTTATAGTTTTATGAAATAGTTTTTAAGGCTTTAAATTAATCACTAAAACAATTTTTCATAAAAATTATAGTTGTTAGCATTTTCCTAGATAACTGAAACTTACAATTTATAATATCTTCCCTAATGCAAGGTTAAATAAATATACACATAGCATATATTTGTATAGAAAACTTTGAAAAATATAGGTAAGAAATTATTAATAGTAGTTTGTTGTTGTTTAATATTGTTAGGTGGACAGGGATTTAACTTTTTTTTTTTTTGCCAGTCCTGGGGCTTGAACTCAGGGTCTGGGCACTGTTCCTGAGCTTGTTTTTGCTCAAGGCTAGCACTCTACCACTTGAGTCACAGTACCACTTCCTGCTCTTTCTGTTACTGGGGAATTGAACCCAGGGCTTTGTGAATGTAAGGAAAGCACTCTACCTCTAAGCCACATTCCCAACCCCTGGGCTTTAACTTTTTAACTTTATATATCTCGGTACAACTGATGTTTTTAACTTTACATGGATTGAATTGTTTTAACAGTTTTTTTTGTGTTTTTTGGCCGGTCATGGGGTTTGAACTCAGGGTCTGGGCACCCTAAGCTCTTGTGCTCAAGGCTAGTGCTCTACCATTTGAGCCACAACTCCACTTCTGGTTTTGAGTGATTAATTGGCGATAAGAGCCTCATGGAGACTTTTCTGTGTGGGCTAGCTTTGAACCACATTTCTCAGATCTTAGCCTCTTTAGTAGCTAGGTTTACAAGTGTGAGCCTTCATGCCCGTCTATTTTAACAATTAAGGGAGGGTTTTAGTATCCATAAAAGGATGTTATCCATCTGGGTACTGGTGGCTCACACCTATAATCTTAGCTAATCAGAGGGCTGAGATCTGAGGATTGAGATTCTTTTAAATTTTATTAGGATCAAGATTTGATGCCAGCCCAGGCAAGAAAACTCCATGAGACTCTTTAATTAACCACCAAAGAGCTTAGTGTGGAGTTGCATCTCAAGTAGTAGAGTGCTAGCCTTGAACAACAAGAAGAAAATGCTCAGGGATGGCACCTAGGTCCTGAGTTCAGGATCCAGGACCAGCACAGAAAAATAAAAAGAATATTTTTCTACCATATATATATATAATCTCCATAGGTGTTAATCAGTTACAAATTTTCTCCCATTTAAGTTCTCATTTCATAACATTACAGTATATTCACTACATTAAAAATGTAGTCTAAGCCGGGCGCTGGTGGCTCACGCCTGTAATCCTAGCTACTCAGGAGGCTGAGATCTGAGGATCGCGGTTCAAAGCCAGCCCGGGCAGGAGAGACTGTGAGACTCCTATCTCCAATAAACCACCAGAAAACCGGAAGTGGCGCTGTAGCTCAAGTGGTAGGATGCTCGCCTTGAGCTGAAGAGCTGAGGGACAGCGCCCAGGCCCAGAGTTCAAGCCCCATGACCGACAAAAAAAAAAAAAAATAAATAAATAAAAATAAAAATGTAGTCTATATAATTCTATTCAAAGATATACATGTGACCTTATAATGAAGATATAATCTGTTTCCTGTGAGGACAGATGTAACAGAAACTATAAGACTATGTATAAATGTATCAGAATACAGAAAATCCAAAAAGAAGAGGAAATGTTAGCTGAGAGTCATTTTATGTTTCTGTCCATCTTTTCTATCTCTATACATTTAACATTTGAGTCTTCAAAGTTAAATTATTTCCTCTAGCATATTACAAAAATTCTATTAATGACATTTTTCACTTTCAAAATGTAAAGTATTTAGAGTAATGAAGTTACACCTGCTTTCAGTAGTCAGCCTCACTGACTTTCTTGAAGGATTACTCTTCAAAAGATTTTTTAAGAAAGAAAGTGTCGGGGCTGAGAAGGTGGCTTAGTGGTAAAGCGCTTGCCTTGCATACTTGAGGCCCTGGGTTCGATTCCTCAGCACCATATAAGCAAAAAGAAAAAAGCCGGAAGTGGCGCTGTGGCTCAAGTGATAGAGCGCTAGCCTTGAGCTGAAGAGCTGAGGGACAGCGCCCAGGCCCAGAGTTCAGGCCCCACAACCGGACCCAAAAAAAAAAAAAAAAAAGAAAGAAAGTGTCTTATCATATTTTCTTTACAAATCTCACATTCACCCCAATTACATTTGCTTCTCACTAAGTTTCAGTTTTCTCATCCTTAAAGTGGGGTGATCAGATCTGGTTCTTAAGTTTGGAATGAGGGAGGGTCAAATGTATCAGTGCATGAAATTAAAAAAAGCTTAATCTAATCTCTGGAACACAATAAGTTCTCAGTTAATTAACATGAAATTTGCTAGCTTGCTTTCATTTTCACTTTTTTTTTTTTAAAAAGAAGTTCACCATTTTCCAACATCAACTCTAGCTCTTACAATTTGCTGCTTGAAAAAACTTAGTAGATGGAAGTAGTGCTGTGGCTCAAAGAGGTAGAACACTAGCCCTGAACAAAAAAGTTCAGAGACAGCACCCAGGCCCTGAGTTCAAGCCCTATGACTGAATGACAATCAATCAATCAATCAACCAATAAATGGCTTAGTAGAGCATAGTCATCTCAATTTTATATTACTGACTCAATTTAACTCCCAGAACAAATTAGTCTCATCTCTTTTTTTTTCTATATAACTCACATGAGATCCACTTTGGAATAGATGCATTTTAATGTTTATATTTCCTGGGTATGTGTTAGCTAACATTGATCTCTCCTTCCACTGACTACCACGAGGAATAGCAATACTAATAACAATAATAGCAGCTCCACTCATTACATGCCCAAAAGATTGGTTTCCCACCCGGACAGGAAAGGACTCTCTTCTTCTCCCATTCCACTGGATAACTGTAGATGTTAGAACAGCCTCGGAGGGCCACTTTGGGTGAAACGAATAGGATTCACCCACAACTAATCGATGAAGAAGACCAATTAGAAACACACAAGTGGAGGCTAGCACGTGGCCAATTGACTTGAAACGACCTGCGCGATTCAATACAGAGCACCGTTTTCACCTGCTGAGTATCTCTTTTTTAACCCCTACTCGGAGCTGCGAAGAAGCCGGCTGTCCCATACCTTGATGAGGTTGTGACCCACCGCGTAGACGGCTGCTCGATCCCCCTTCTCTCCGGGAGCGTGGAGCCCCGTGCCGTAGCCATGCCACGCCACCAGGTACGGGTTGTGAATTGTGATCCAGTACTTGACCCGGTCCCCGAAGGTCTGGAAACAGTATGTGGCGTAGTCGTTGAAGAAGTCCACCATGCTGCCGTTCTTCCAGCCCCCGTACCGTTCCTGCAGGGGCAGGGGCAGGTCCCAGTGGTACAGAGTCACCACGGGCTCCACGCGCCGGAGCCGGAGAGAATCCAGCAGCCGCTCGTAGTACCGGAGACCTTTCACGTTGACGGCGGCGACCGTCCCATCGGGGAAGAGCCTGGGCCAGGAAATGGAAAACTGATACAGAGACACTCCGAGGAACTCCAGCGCCCACAAGTCTTTCTCCAGAAACAGGTAACTGTCGCTGGACGGCGGGGCGCCGCCGCCGGGGACGCCGGGCCGGGGTGCGCGCAGGAAGCCATCCCAGATGGACGGTCCCTTCCCATCCTCCGCCCGGCTCCCTTCCACCTGCACCGCCGCGGTGCCCACGCCCCAGGAGAAGTTGGTGGGGAACGTGTCATAGAGGAACAGCTGGGTCGCGTTCACCGGGCTCGCACGCGGGTGGCTGGACCAGACCTCCGAGCCGTCTCCCGAGACGCCGGCCGGGGCTCGCAGCAGCACCATCCACGCCCACAGCGTGACGGCGGGGCCTCGCAGGGCCCCGCGGGACATGGCTGTCCTGCGGCGTGGGCTTCTGGGCTGGGAGCCGAAGGAAATCCATTCATTTCCTCCCCGCCCGCGCCCCCCCTCCTCCCCACGGGGGGACCCCCGGCCACCGCAGCCTGGCCGCGCGTGCCTCCGCCGCCCGCCGCACCGTCCTCGGTCTTATCGCAGCGCGACCGACGCGGGCGATTGTAAAGCGCGGTCAATGATTAGCCCGGCCCGGCCGATGGGATGGGTGGGTCGCCGCGGGGAGAGCCACGTAACTCCGGGGAGGTGGCCCCAGGGCCGTCACCCATGCCTTTTGGTCTATCTCTCCTGGATCTGTGTGTGTGTGTGTGTGTGTGTGTGTGTGTGTGTGTGAGAGAGAGAGAGAGAGAGAGAGAGAGACAGACAGACAGACAGACAGACAGAGACAGAGAGACAGAGACACACACAGAGACAGACACACAGAGACAGACACACAGAGACAGAGAGAGAAAGACAGACACAGAGACACAGAAAAAAAGAACCAGATAAAGCCTCTGAGTGGAATCGCAAGGGCTTGAAGGGTTAAGCGCAAGGCACTGGCGCTGGACGCTTTCTTGTAGCTTGTCTGGGGCGCACATCTTTCCCGACTGTTTTGAACATTCTCGAATAAGGTGTATGACCTTTTTTTTTTTTTTCCTATTGCTAGAATTTGGGAGTAGTTATTTTTGCTTCTTTTCAACGTTTCAGGAACAGTGGTTTTAGGTAGAAGTCAATCAATCGCCTGGCTTTCTACCAATAATAACTAATGAGAAACCGGCAGATGTTGGACATCTGTAAAAGTCCCAACAGCGTCTAACACGCTCTTTGTAAATTGTGAGTTGTTTCCGGAAGATTCTAAAAATGGACTTACAGATTAGAGGAAAAGAATTGGAAGAAGGAATGCAACACTTTTTAGATGGCAGTTATAAAACACTTGGCAATGTAATCGATACATTTGATGCACTTTTAAAACCCAAACGAATCCCAAATTTTAGTCCAACAAAGTTATTGAGAAGTTTCTCTTGAAGAATAAATAGGTAATAATCATACATTTTGAAAAAGATAAACAGAAAGAGAAGCCTGAAACAGAAAATAATGTTGTCATAAACTACATTCAGATTTTAGGATAAAAAGGCAGAATAACTTAAACAGCATGAAAAGAGAAAACAGGGGAAAAAATGAAAAGTTATATAGAATCTCTAGCTTCCAAATAATCTTTAGTAAGGATGGGTTATGATGGCATATGCCTGTAGTTCCTGCCTAGGGAGGCTGAGTCAGGAGGATCATAAATTCAAGGCCAGCCTGGGCTACATAACAAGACCTTTAATAGACTTAACCTTTTTTTTTAATTTTTTTTTTTTTTGGTCGGTCGTGGGGCTTGAACTCTGGGCCTGGGCGCTGTCCCTCAGCTCTTCAGCTCAAGGCGAGCGCTCTACCACTTGAGCTACAGCGCCACTTCCGACTTAACCTTTTAAATATTTGAAGTACCATATATTAACAAGAGGCAGAATGTTGATAATTTGTCCTCTACAGCCAGAGTGCTTGAGTTTAAATACAGTTGTGGGACCTTGGAAAAGTTGCTAAAATTTTCTGTGCCATATTTTTCTCTTATGTAAGAAAATCATAATGGGGCTGGGAAGGTGGCTCAGTGGTAGAGCGCTTGCCTTGCATGCATGAGGCTCTGGGTTCGATTCCTCAGTACCACATAAGCAGAAAAAAATAAAAAGCCAGAAGTGGTGCTGTGGCTCAAGTGGTAGAGCACTCACCTTGAGCTGAAGAGCTGAGGGACAGTGCCCAGGCCCAGAGTTCAGGCCCCAGGACTGGAACCCCCCCCCCCAAAAAAAGAAAATCATAATGGTAATATGTACTTTAGGTATTTATTAAGAGGATTAATACATCTAAGGTGCTTAGAACAGAGACTGATGTGTAATAACTGCTCAACAAACTTTTTTTGGGGGGGAGGGGGGTCTTACTATGCAGCCCAGACTGGCCTCCAATGTGCAATCCTCCTGCTTTAGCCTCCACAATGAGTAGACCTTATTTTTATGTGAATGGGAAGAGGGGACACTCAGACATTGCCTAGAAGATGCTGTTCTGGCTCATCCATCTTTCCCTTTCTTTCTCATTAGCTGACTCTGCCCTTCTCTTGGCTATGATACAATTTAGAAAGTCATGTGCATCCTGCCTTTTGTACTTTGACAAATGTGTTTTCTGTGGGAGGGAGTTCTGTCCTTCTGCTTTTTTTTTTTTTGGTCAGTCGTGGGGCTTGAACTCTGGGCCTGGGCGCTTCAGCTCTTCAGCTCAAGGCTAGCGCTCTACCACTTGAGCCACAGCGCCACTTCCGGCTTTTTCTGCTTACATGGTGCTGAGGAATCGAACCCAGGGCCTCATTCATGCAAGGCAAGCACTCTACCACTGAGCCACCTTCCCAGCCCCCCCCCACCTTTTTTAACCCAGGTGTCTTCTTTAAAAACCTTTCTCACTCTGAAAGACAGATCTCTTCTGTTTCTATGGCAGCCCACATACATCAGTCAATCACACACCACATTTATCTGTATCCTTTGTTTGACTATCAACTCCCTCGTTTATCATCTCCCTTGCTCCGAATGGTGGTGTACTACTATAATCCTAACACTTAGGAGGTTGAGCCAGGAGGACTGTGAGTTTGAGGCCAGCTTAGGCTTTATATGAGGTCTTCCCTCAAGGCAAAAACAAACCATACAGGAACTATGATTGTTTTGTTCGTTTGTATATTTCATACTATAGTATATGTTGAATAAATGTAATACCACAATATATGATGTATGTCCTTCAGTTACTGCGTTTATTACTTAATTCTGTGGTGATTTGTCTCCTCCACAGGCTGTGAGGGTATCTCTTACTGAAATATCTGTTATTGCTTAAGACTATATGCTTGAACTGGGCACTGGTAATCCTAGCCTGTAATCATGGCTACTTTGGAGGCTGAGACCTGAGGATGGAGGTTTAGAACCTCATGGGGAGGAAAGGCTGAGAGATTTTTTTTTTTGGGGTCCGGTCGTGGGGCCTGAACCCTGGGCCTGGGCGCTGTCCCTCAGCTCTTCAGCTCAAGGCTAGTGCTCTACCACTTGAGCCACAGCGCCACTTCCAGCTTTTTCCTTTTTGTTTATGTGGGGCTGAGGAATCAAACTCAGGGCCTCAGGCATGCAAGGCAAGTGTTCTACCACTGAGCCACCTTCCCAGCCCCGGCTGAGAGATTCTTATCTCCAATTAACTACTCGGAAAAAGCCAGAAGTGGCGCTGTTGCTCAATTGGTAGAGCACTAACCTTGAGCAAAAGAGCTCAGGAACAGCACCCACTCCCTGAGTTCAAGATTCATGACTGACCAAAAAGAAAAAAGAAAAGAAAGAAAAGAAAAAAAGGATATATGCTTAGTAACTATCAATTGAATAAATGGAGTTGGAACAAATACTTCATCATGTATGAAAATAAAAATCTAAATATATTAAGTAATTATAACCCCTATACATCACTTTTTTTCTTTTTGTCAGTGGTGGGGCCTGAACTCTGGGCCTGGGCTCTGTCCCTCAGCTCTTCAGCTCAAGGCTAGCGCTCTACCACTTGAGCCACAGTGCCACTTCTGGCTTTTCCTGCTTATGTGGTGCTGAGGACTCAAACTCAGGGCCTCATTCATGAAAGGCAAGCACTCTATCCTGAGCCACCTTGCCAGCCCTGAACATCACCTTTATAACAACAATAAAAATTTTAAAAAGAAGCTACTCAGGAGGTTGAGATCTGAGGATCATGGTTCAAAGCCAACCTGGACAGGAAAGTCCATGAGATACCTATCTCCAATTAACCACCAGAAAACTGGAAGTAGTGCTATGGCTTAAGTGATAGAGCACTAGCCTTGATCTGAAGAGCTGAGGGACAGTGCCCAGGCCCAGAGTTTAAACCCTACTACTGCCAAAAAATTAAAAAAAGAACTTTATTACAAAAAAATCTAAATATATTTAGAACCTTATAAATATACTCAAATAAAAATATATAGCAGTGGAAATGTGGCTTAGTGGTAGAGTGCTTGCCTAGCATGCATGAATCCCTGAGTTTGATTCTTCAGTACAACTTGAGCAGAAAAAAACTGGAAGCAGTTCAACTGGTAGAGTGCTAGCTTTCAGCAAAAGCAGCTGAGGGACAGTGCCCAGGCCCTGAGTTCAAGCCACAGGACTAGCAAAAAATAAAATAAAGTAAGTATATATATATAAAATACAAAAATATAGCTACTAAAATAGTTAAGTTTCATATACTGCCATTATTAAAAATGTATAGCCAGGTCTAGGAAGGTGGCTCAGTGGTAGAGTGCTTGCCTTGCATGCATGAGGCCCTGGGTTTGATTCCTTAGCACCACATAAGCAAAAAGCAAAAAGCTGGAAGTGGCACTGTGGCGCTAGCCTTGAGCTGAAAAGCTGAGGGACAGTGCCCAGGCCCAGAGTTCAGCCCCCATGACCGGGCCCCCCCCCAAAAAAATGTATAGCCATAGAAAACGAAAAGAAAGCAGAAGTAAACATTAGAATATATAAACAGATGGTTTATATATAGCCATATGATCATATTTATATATTATAATATATGATCCCATATACATATAACAATATATGGGTAGTTTAGCTATAAATAAAAAATAAAAAATTTTAGCCGGGCGCTGGTGGCTCACGCCTGTAATCCTAGCTACTCAGGAGTCTGAGATCTGAGGATCTCGGTTCAAAGCCAGCCCGGGCAGGAGAGACCGCGAGACTCCTATCTCCAATAAACCACCAGAAAACCGGAAGTGGCGCTGTAGCTCAAGTGGTAGAGCGCTTGCCTTGAGCTGAAGAGCTGAGGGACAGCGTCCAGGCCCAGAGTTCAAGCCCCATGACTGACAAAAATAAATAAATAAATAAAATAAAAAATAAAAAATTTTAAATTAGAATTAGAGTTCTAAGTAACAAACTTGGAAAGTTAAAGCAAATCTCCAAAGGAGAGCCACAGCACAGGGTTACAGGCCTGAGCCACCGGCGTCCAGCAAGCCCTATCTTAAAAAAAAGAAAAAATAAAAAAAGACTCTAAAGGTCATCTCATGTGTGCCTGTCATCTTAGCTACTCGGGAGGCTGAGATCTGAGCATGTAGTTTGAAACCAGCTTGGGCAGAAAAATCCGTGAGACTCTTATCTCCAATAAACTACTCAGAAAAAGCTAGAAGTGGTGCTGTGGCTCCAGTGGTAGAGTGCTAGAATTGAGCACAGAGGCTCAGGGACAGTACCCAGGACCTGAGTTCAAGCCCCAGAACCAGCAAAAAAAAACTGTCATCAAAGAGATAGTCAATAATCATTCATCTATAGGTGGATATTTAAATAATTTCTAATTCTTTTTGTCACAAATAAAGCTGCTAGGAGGATCATCAGTTTGAGGCCTGTCTAGACTACATAGTAAGACCTTATCTCAAAAAAACAGACAGGCACCTTGCTCATGCAATTGTAACCCTCTGTATAGTATTTTCACAATAAAAAAACCTTATTTTAAAAAAAAAACAAACGGACTAGGAGTTGAGGCCATAGCTGAGGGAGAGCAGCTGCCTAACATGCGAAAGCTTATATCTGATGCAGAGCTCTGAAAACAGCAGAACAAGAACCAAAAACCCTGGGAAAAATTGACAATAAATTTAATTATCAGTATGATTATATTTCCACACACAACTCTAAGAAAATAGTCATATTTTATCATAAATGTGGGGTGGTATACTCTAGGTTAAGTGATCTTCTTCCTCCTCTTCTTCCTCCTCCTCCTCCTCCTCCTCCTCCTCCTCCTCCTCCTCCTCCTCCTCTCCTCCTCTTCCTCCTCTTCCTCTTCTTCTTCTTCTTCTTCTTCTTCTTGTGGGGCTTGAACTTTGGGTCTGAGCTCTGTCCCTCAGCCATTCAGCTCAAGGCAAGCACTCTACCACTTAAGCCACAGTGCCACTTCTGGTTTTCTGGTGATTTATTGGAGATAAGAGTCTCACGGTCTTTCCTGCCAGGGCTGACTTTGAACCCCGATCCTCAGATCTCAGCCTCCTGAGTAGCTAGGATTACAGGTGTAAGCCACTGGTGCATGGCTGATTTTTCTTGTTTTGTATATTGAATTTTTAATTAAATATAAAATTAAGTTTTTAATGCCAGACACTGGTGGCTCATACTTTTTTTTTTTTTTTTTGGGTCCCGTCGTGGGGCCTGAACTCTGTGCCTGGGCGCTGTCCCACAGCTCTTCAGCTCAAGGCTAGCGCTCTACCACTTGAGCCACAGTGCCACTTCTGGCTTTTTTCTTTTTGCTTATGTGGTGCTGAGGAATCGAACCCAAGGCCTCAGGCATGCAAGGCAAGCGCTCTACCACTGAGCCACCTTCCCAGCCCCTGGTGGCTCATACTTTTAATCCTAGCTACTCAGGAAGCTGAGATCTGAAGATTGCAGTTCAAGCCAGCCCAGGGAGGAAAGTCTGTGAGACTCTCATCTCCAGTTAACCACCAGAAAACCAGAAATAGTGATGGGGCTCAAAGTAGAGTGCTAGTTTTGAGCCAAACAGAGCTCAGGGATAGTGCCTAGGCCCCAAGTTCAAGCTCCAGGACCAAGAAAGAAATAAGTTTTTAATCTTTTTTGTTTTTGGTGCTGGTTCTAGAGCTTGAACTCAGGGCCTGAACGCTGTCCCTAATATTTTGTGCTCAAGGATAGTGCTCTACCACTTGAGCCACAGCTCCACTTCTGTCTTTTTTTGTAGCTTATTGGAGATAGGAGTCTCAGGACTTCCCTGCCTGAGCTGGTTTCGAATTACAATCCTCAGCTCTCAGCCTCCTGAGTAGCCAGGACTACAAGATTGAGCCACCAGCCCATCCCTCCTGCTTCACTAAGGTTTTTTGTTTTTGTTTTTTGCTGGTCCTGGGGCTTGAACTGTGGGCCTGGATGCTGTCCCTGAGCTACTTTTGCTCAAGCCTACTGCTGTGCTACTGGAGCCACAGTACAACTTTTGGCTTTTTCTGAGTAGTTTATTGGAGATGAGAGTCTCATTGATTTTTCCGCTTGGGCTGGCTTTGAACCATGATCCTCAGATCTCAGACTCCTGAGTAACTAGCATTACAAGCATAAGCCACCAGCACCTAGCTAAGTTTTCAATTCTTTTTTTTTGGGTCCGATCATGGGGCCTGAACTCAGGGTCTGGGCGCTGTCCCTCAGCTCTTCAGCTCAAGGCTAGCGCTCTACCACTTGAGCCACAGCGCCACTTCTGGCTTTTTTCTTTTTTGTTATGTGGTGCTGAGGAATCGAACCCAGGGCCTCAGGCATGCAAGGCAAGCGCTCTACCACTGAGCCACCTTCCCAGCCCCTAAGTTTTCAATTCTTAATGACAAAAATGAACTTTAAAAAGAATAAAGCCAGAGCTGGGAATGTGGCCTAGTGTTAAAGTGCTTGATTCGCATGCATGAAGCCCTGGGTTCGATTCCTCAGTGCCACATAAACAACAAAAAGCCAGAAGTGGTGCTGTGGCTCAAGTGGTAGAGTGCTAGCTTGGAGCAAATGAAGTTCAGGGACAGTGCTCAAGCCCTGAGTTTAAGCCCTAGCGCTGGCAAAAAAAAAAAAAAGAATAAAGTCATTATTAGACCTAATAGGATATTTATGAAAGAATTAGATGCTTTCTTACTAAGGTTAGAGAAGGAAATAGACATGTAGACTTGAAACAGCAAATAATGCCATGTTTGTTTGTACATGGTAATGATTACCTCTGTAGAAAATCCCAAAGGATCAACCCAAAAATCCTGACACTAATCAGCAACTGTAGCAAGGTTGCAGAATACAAGGTTAACATATAAAAGTCAATTTTTTTTTTTTTTGGTCTGGTAGTGGGGCCTGAACTCTGAGCCTGGACGCTGTCCCTCAGCTCTTCAGCTCAAGGCTAGCACTCTACCACTTGAGCCACACAGCGCCACTTCCGGCTTTTTTCTTTTTTTGCTGAGGAATCGAACCCAGGGCCTCGAGCATGCAAGGCAAGTGCTCTACCGCTGAGCCACCTTCCCAGCCCCTTAAAAGTCAATTCTTGTCTTGAGTTCTTTTTGTGTGGGTTGCGGGAAGAGTGTATGGGGGTATGAATTCAGGGCACAAACTTGTTAGGCAGACATGCTTGAGCCACATTTCTAGCCTAAGTCAATTCTTTCTTATATAGCAGCAATATGCAATTACAAAATGAAATTTAAAAAGATTTCTACCATTTACATTAGCCTATTGTCATTTCCCTATTGATAGCTATGAAATAAAAATACAACTTAACTAAAAAGCAATCCTTAGGTATAAGTCTAACAACTATAGAGCCATAGTAATAAAACCAGAATGGAGTGAGCATAAAATCAGACCCAAAGTCCAATGGAAAAGAAGACCCAGAAATAAACCAGCATAGCTTCAGGTTGTGGGGCCTGAACTCTGGGCCTGGGCGCTGTCCCTCAGCTCTTCAGTTCAAGACTAGCGCTCTACCACTTGAGACACAGCACCACTTCCGGCTTTTTTCTTTTTGCTTATGTGGTGCTGAGGAATCGAACCCAGGGCCTCAGGCTTGCAAGGCAAGCGCTCTACCACTGAGCCACCTTCCCAGCCCCATGCATCCAATTCTTGTGTGTGTGTGTGTGTGTGTGTGTGTGTGTGTGTGTGTGTGTGTGTGTGTGTGTGTGTGTGTGTGTGTGTGTGCCAGTTCTGGGGCTTGAACTCAAGGCCTGGGTGCTGAAGTCTGGGCCTGAAGCTTCCTTTGCTCAAGGCTAGTGCTTTGCCACTTGAATGAGTACCATTTCTGGCTTTCTTTAGTAGCTAATTAGAGATAAGAGTCTCGCAGACTTTCCTGCCTAGGCTGGCTATACTCAGACCGCAGCATTCTGAATAGCTAGGATTACAGGCATGAGCCACCAGTGCCTGGCTTCCATCTAATTTTTGACAAAGGAGCCAAGGACATATACTGAAGAAAAAAATAGCCTCTCTAAAAACTGTGCTAAGACAGTTGGCTATGTGTAAGAGACTGAAACTGGACACCATTGCTTACCCTGTACAAAAATCAACTCTAAATGGATCAAAGGTCTAAATGCAACCTCAGAAATTCTGAAACTTCTTCAGAAAAACAAAGTGAAAACTCTGGAAGATGTAGGCATAGGCAATTATTTTCTGAGTAGGACTCTAATTGCTCAGAAAGTAACAATAAGAATCGCTAAATAGAAATGCATCAGATTAAAACCTTCTGCACGGGCTGGGAAGGTGGCTCAGTGGTAGAGCACTTGCCTTATGCCTGAGGCCCTGGGTTCGATTCCTCAGCACCACATAAGCAAAAAGAAAAAAGCCAGAAGTGGCGCTGTGGATCAAGTGGTAGAGCGTTAGCCTTGAGCTGAAGAGCTGAGGGACAGTGTCCATGCCCAGAGTTCAGGCCCCATGACCGGACCTCCCCCCCCCCAAAAAATAAATAAAACCTTCTTCACAAGCCAGGTACTGGTGGCTCATGCCTATGATCCTAGTTATTCAGGAGGCTGAGATCTGAGGATCGTGGTTCAAAGCCAGCCTGGGCAGGAAAGTCCGTTAGACTCTTATCTCCAATAAACCACTAGAAAACCAGAAGTGGCGCTGTGGCTCAAGCAGTAGAGCTAGAGCGCTCTGCTTGAGCTGCTTGAGCTGAAGAGCACAAGCCCCACGACCAACAAAAAGCAAAAACAACAACAACAGCAACAACAACAAAAAGAAAACCTTTTGCACAGCAAAAAACCCAATTACCAGAACCAAGAGACAGGACACAGAATGGAGAAAAAAATCTTTACTAGCTATTCCATAGATAAAGGATTAATATCTAGAATAGACAAAGAGCTCAAAAGCTCAAACAGTAAAAGAACAAATAATGAATGGGCATGGAACTAGCTCTGTGGTTCAAAGTGGTAGAATGCTAGCTGTGAGTGCAAAAGCTCAGGGACAGCACCAGGCCCTGAGTTCAAGCCCCAGGACTGACCAAAAGAAGTAAGGGGAAGGCAAATGAATCTCTTCTCAGAAGGAGAAATATAAATACTAATAGATACATGAGTAAATGATCAACATCCTTAGCTGTAAAAGAAGTACAAATTAAAACTATATTATGATGAGAGGGAAAAATTGGAAGAGAGCAAGGGAAGGGGCAACATTGTCCAAAAAGAAATATACTCTTTACCTGACTTATGTAACTGTAACCCGTCTGTATATCACCTTTATAATAACAAATTTTTTTTAAAGTTGGGCACTGGTGGCTCATGCCTGCAATCCTAGCTACTCAGGAGTCTGAGATCTGAGGATGGGCGGTTCAAAGCCAGCCCAGGCAGGAAAGTCCAAGAAACTCTGATCTCCAATAAACCACCAGAAAACTGGAAGTGGCACTATGCTCAAGTGGTAGAGAGCTAGCCTTGAGCTGAAGAGCTGAGGGACAGAGCCCAGGCCCAGAGTTCAAGTCCCACGACCCACAAAGAAAAAAAAAAGAAAAATTTAAAAAGACTACACTATGATTTCATCACACAGTCAATAGTAATGGTCAAGAAAACAAATGCTGATGAGGATACGGGAAGAAAAGAATTTAGACAGTATTGGTGGGAATGTAAACTAATGTAATCACTGTGTAAATACGTATAGAAATTTCTCAAACTTGGGGGTAGGAATGTGGCTTAGTGGTAGAGTTCTTACCTAGCATGCATGAAGCTCTGGGTTCAATTCCTCAGTACCATATACACAGAAAAAGCTGGAAGTGGTGTTGTGGCTCAAGTGGTAGAGTCCTCACCTTAAGTTAAAGAAGCTCAGGGACAGTGCCCAGGCCCTAGGCTCCAGGATTGGCAAAAAGAAAGAAAGAGAGAGAGAGAGAGAGAGAGAGAGAGAGAGAATTTCCTCAAACAAATTAAAAATAGATCTACCTTACGACCAACCATGCCACTCTTGGACACATACCCAAAGTAGAACAAATCAATATGCAAGAGAGACATCTGCACATTCATGTTTTTTTTGCAGCTTTGTTCACAATATCCAAATGGTGGAACCAGCCAACAATCAATAAATGGATACCATAGGATGGTATGCACCATTATTCTTTCTCAATAAATGGATGTAATAGAATAGTATGTACAATTATTCCTTTCTTCCTATATTCCTTCCTATCTTCCTTCCTTCCTATCTTCCTTCCATTCTTTCTTCCTTTCTTTTTTGCCAGTCCTGGGGCTTGAACTCAGGGCCTAGGCACTGTCCTTGAGCTTCTTTTGCTCAAGGCTAGCACTCTACCACTTGAGCCACAATGCCACTTCTGGCTTGTTCTTTGTATATGGTTCTGAAGAATTGAACCCAGAGCATCATGCATGCTAGGCAAGCACTCTACCACTAAGCTACATTCCCAGCCCTCTTTCTTTCTTCCTTCCTCTCTTTTTTTCCTTTGTGCTAGTTCTGAAGCTTGAAGTCAGGGCTTGGAAGTTGTCCCTGAGCTTTTTTGCTGAACCACTGGCACTTGGCTTCTCATTCCTTTTTATGGTTGAACATTCCATTTTAGGAATGTTCCATTTCATTTATTCATTCATCCATTGATGAGCATTTGGATTGCTTTCCTCCTTAGCTATTATGAATAATGCTGTTATGAGCATGGGAATAAAAATATGTGGCTCATTCCTAGCTCCTCAGGAGGCTGAGATCAAAGATCATGGTTCAAAGCCAGCCTGGGCAGGAAAATCCATGAGGCTCTTATTTCCAATTAACCACCAGAAAACCTGAAGTGGCACTGTGGCTCAAAGTGGTAGAGCACTAGTCTTGAACAAAAAAGCTCAGGGACAGGGCCCAGTCCCTGAGTTCAAGCCCCATAACTGATACACATACACAAAATGTGCTCAAGACCCTGTTTTCAATTCTTGGGCAGTATGCCCCAGAAATAGAGTTGGTGACTATAAGATAACTCTGTACTTGAGTTTTTGAGGAATTTCCAGTCTGTTTCCCAGTGTCTGACATCTTTCTGCGCAGCACAACCATTTCCTGAGTTTTTAAAAAGAACTGTTATTTTTCAAGCATATCTATCTATCTATCTATCTATCTATCTATCTATCTATCTATCTATCTATCTATCTATCTATCTAATCTATCTATCTGGGCTGGGAATGTAGCTCAGTGGGGAGTGCTTGCCTGGCATGCATAAAACCCTGGGTTCAACTCCTCAGTACCACATAAACAGAAAACACTGGAAGTGGTGCTGTGGCTCAGGTGGTAGAGTGCTAGCTCTGAGCAAAGAAGCTCAGCAACAGTGCCCAAGCACTGAGTTCTCCCAGGACTGGCAAAATAAATAAATAAATACTCAATCTTTACTCCTGTAGACTCATTCAGTAGATGAGTAGATAACTAATGTTTCATTTTTGTTTGTCATGGGGCTTGAACCCTGGGCTTGGGCACTGTCACTCAGCTCTTCAGATCAAGGCTAGCACTCTACCACTGGAGCCACAGCACCACTTCTAGTTTTCTGAGTAGTTTATTGGAGACAAGTCTCATGGCAGGCTGGGAAAGTGGCTCAGTGGTAGAGTGTTTGCCTTGCATGCATGAGGACATGGGTTCGATTCCTCAGCACTACATAAACAGAAAAACCCAGAAGTGGCACTGTGACTCAAGTGGTAGAGTGCTAGCCTTGAGCTGAAGAGCTCAGGGACAGTGCCCAGGTTTAGAGTTCAAGCCCCATGACTGACAAAAAAAAAAAAAAAAGTCTCACGGCCTTTCCTACCCTGGCTGGCTTTGAACCATGATCCTCAGATCTCAGCCTCCTGAGTGTCTAGGATTACAGGCATGAGCCACTGGCGCTTGGCAGAATACATATTTTTTAAAATATACATGAGTACATTACTCCAGGTACCATAATACTGGGCTTTGATTTTATATTACAGACCCGCAGTAACAAAAACAGTGTGATACTAGCACAAGCACAAACCCAAAGACCAGTGGAACAGAAAACCCAGAGACAAATACATACAGTTACAGTCATCTTAATTTTTTTTTTCTTTTGCTAGTCCTGGGGCTTTAACTCAGGTCCTGGGCACTGTCCCTGGCTTCTTTTGCTGACGGCTAGCACTCTACCACTTGAACCACAACGCTACTTCTGGCTTTTTCTGTTTATATGTTACTGAGGAATTGAACCCAGGGGCTTCATTCATGCTAGGCAAGCATTCTACCACCAAGCCACATTCCGAGCCCCCAGACATCTAATTTTTGACAAAGCAATCAAAACCGTACGCTGGAGAAAAGATAGCCTTTTAAACAAATGATGCTGAGAAAATTGGCTATATGCCAGAGACTGAAACTAGACTGTGATCTCTCCCCCTGTCCAAAACCAACTGCAAATGGCTCAAACATCTGAATGTAAAATCTGAAACCCTGAAACTGCTTTAGGAATACATAGAGAAAACTCTGGAAGATACCGGAAATTATTTTCTGAATAGTACCCCAATTGCCCTTTAAGAGCAAGAATTGACCAATGGGACTACATCTGCAGGTTTAAGGAAACAATGATCAGAATCAACCCAAAAGCCACTGAATCTGTGGCTCAGCTGGTAGAGTGCTAGCCTTGAGGGAAAAAAAGTTCTTGGACAACATGTAGGCCCTGAGTTCAAGTCCCAGAACCGGCACACACACACACACACACACACACACACACACACAGAACAAAAAGAATAAGACAAAATGTCACCACCTATTGAATGGATAAAGAATTAACATCCAGAATATACAAAGAGCTGAAAAAAATGAGCAGCAAAAGAATAAACAATCCAATGAACAATTGGGTAAATGAACTGAGTAGACATATTTCAGATGAAGAAGTGCCAATGACTAATAGATACATGAAGAAATGTTTAATATCCTTGGCCATAAGGAAATACCAATTAAATCTATACTGTTTCCAAGCTGGGTGCTGGTGGCTCATGCCTGTAATCCTAGCTACTTAGGAGGATGAGATCTGAGGATCACAGTTTGAAGCCAGCTTTGGCTGGGAAGTCCCTGAGACTCTTCCCCAGCTCCCCCTTCTTGCCCCCTCTCCCCTTCCCTCCAAGGCTTGGCCCTGGGCATTGTACCTGAGCTGCTTTTTGCTCAAGGCTACCACTTTACTTCTTAAGTCACAGCACCACCTACAGCTTTTTTGAGTAGTTTATTGGAGATAAGAGTTTCATGGACTTTGTTGCCCAGGCTAGCTTTGAACTGTGATGCTCAGATCTCAACCTCCTGCATAGTGAGGATTACAGGTGTGAGCCATTGGTGCCTAGCTCATAAGACTATTACTCCCAATTAACCACAAAAAGCCTGAGGTGGAGCCGTGGCTCACGTGGTAGAGTGTTAGCCTTGAGCACAAAAACTCAGGGACATAACTTGAGTGCGTTCAAGTTCTGGAACTGCAAACAAAAGAAAACAAAACACAAACTGTACTGTTTCCATTCTACACCACTCAGAATGGCAGTCATCAAGAAAAACCAACAGCAAATGCTGGTGAAGATCTAGGGGAAAAGGAGCTTTCATATACTGTTGATGGGAACAGAAACATTGTACCCACTATGGAAGTCAGTATGGCAGTTCCTTAAAAAACTAAAACTAGATCTACTTTATTAGCCTCCAATTCCATTGGTATACATATTGGTATGTATACTATACCTTTCCATTATATATATATAGATAGTTACATATCTCAAAGGAGTACAAATCAATATATCATATTGATGAATTCTGATTAGCTATTTTATAGAATGTCTTTTCACTTTTGTTTTCTGATGTTCTCTTATGAAATTTTCTTTTTCTTTTTTTCTTCTTCTGCATATGTGGTACTGAGGAGTAGAACCCAGGGCTTCATGTATGCAAGGCAAGCACTCTAGCATTAAGCCACCTTCCCAGCCTCCTCTTATGAAATTTTCAAGCTTTTTTTTCTCTCTCTCTTTTCTTCCAGAAGTTATATCCCTGTTCACACACAGTTATCTAAGGATTATATGATGCTGGTATATCTGTCTATTGGTGTTAATATTGTTGATGTTTGGTTGCTTTCTTTTCTTTTCTTTTTTGTGCCAGTCCTGGGACTTGAAATCAGGGCCTGAGCTTCACCATTTGAGCAACAGCTCTACTTCCCACTCTTTTGGTGCTTAAGTGAAGATAAGAATATCACAGACTGGGGGCTGGGAAGGGAGCTCAGTGGTAGAGTGCTTGCCTTGCATGCATGAGGCCCTGGGTTCGATTCCTCAGCACCACATAAGCAGAAAAAAAAAGCCAGAAGTTGTGCTGTGGCTCAAGTGGTAGAGTGCTAGCCTTGAGCTGAAGGACAGTGCCCAGGCCCAGAGTTCAGGCCCCATGACCAGACCCCCCCCCAAAAAAAAAAAAAAAAAAAAAAGAATATCACAGACTGGAAATGTCACTGTGGCTCAAGTGGTAGAGTGCTTGCCTTGAGCTAAAAAGCTGAGGGACAGCGCCCAAACCCAGAGTTCAAGCCCCATGACCAATGTGAGAGAGAGAGAGAGAGAGAGAGAGAGAGAGAGAGAGAGAGAGAGGAGAGAGAGATTATTACACTTTCCTGCCTGAGCTGGCTTTGGACTGAGATACACGGCCTCCTGCCGTAGTAGGAATAGCATCAGTGCTTGGCTGCTTGCTTTCTGCATAATCATCACCCCAAAGTGATTGCTTTTTCCTTTGTAAAGGAGATATAACTTGATGGGGTGATATGCTGAGACTATGTGACTATCTTCTTCCTTCTCAGACTTCCACTATCACATTTAACATCCATTGACATATCTTGCCTGTGAGGTTAGGGGTGGCATGCCAGCCAGATACTTGGAAGGTTGGGACAGGAAGATCCCTTATATCCAGTAATGCCGGACCAGCCTGGGACACATAGTGAGATTTCCATAACAACAAAAAAGCTGGTTGTGGTAGCATTCTGGAGGCTGAGGAAGAAGTACTTGGATTGAGGCTAGCCTGGGCTATCAAAAAAAAATCCTAATGCTGATATTGTATTTTCTTAATTATTTCTACTTATATTAATTGACGTTCTATTGTAAGGAAAATTTTTCTTCCCATTTCTTTTGATTTATTCAATTATTTCCTCCTCCTCCTCCTCTTCCTCCTCTTCTTCTTCTTCTTCTTTTTCTCCTCCTTCTCTTTCTCCTTCTTTTTGTCCTCTTCCTCCTTGTTCTTTTTGCCAGTCCAGAGGCTTGAACTCAAGGCCTGGGCACTGTCACTGAACTCTTTTTGCTCAAGGCCAGCCACAGCTCTACTTCTAGCTTTTATTTTTCTGGCTAATTGGAGACAAGAGTATTACAGACTTTCGTCAAAGGACTGGTTCAAACTTTGATCTTCAGCTCTCAGCTTCTTGTGTAGCAAGGATTACAGGTGTGAGGGTTTTAAGAGTCTAGACTAGTTCAGCATGCTGTTATTCTTATGATAATAGTAGCTCTCAAATAAGAGATGATAGTTTCCTTTATTTGCTTTGTTTCACATTATTTCTGGGAGGCAACCAGAAAAAAAACATGGTTCCTGGAATTACTCTGAGAAAAAGATTGCACTAGTAATAAAAACTGTCATCACTATAAAACACTGCTGGAATTCCTGTGGCTCTGTCTATACATACCCTTAGAATTGCCTATGAATAGCTTAGGAAATTCATCCACAACAAGATGACATTTGCAATTAAATATTCATGTGAACAGTAAAATTGTATGCTCTATTTGTGTGTGTGTGTGTGTGTGTGTGTTGGCATTAGGGCTTGAATTTAGGACCTGAGTACTGCCTTTTAGCTTTTCACTCAAAGTTAGAACTATCTCACTTCAGCCACATAACCATTTCTAGCTTTCTGGTGGTTAATTAGAGATAAGAGTCTCATGGGACTTCCCTTCCTGGGTTGGCTTTGAACCCTAATCCTCAGAGCTCAACTTCCTGAGTAGCTAGGGTTACAGGAATAAGCTCCTCACTGCTTTAAAGTTTTTACTATGCTAACTGTACATATTCCTTGCTACCAAAGAGAATTTACTGATTTACTTGATAAAATTTTCTTTTCTTTTCTTTTTTTTTTTTGTTGTCGGTCATAAGGCTTGAACTCTAGGCCTGGGCACTGTCCCTGCGCTCTTCAGCTCAGGGCTAGCGCTCTACCACTTGAGCCACAGCACCACTTCTGGTTTTCAGGTGGCTAATTGGAGATAAGAGTCTTAGGGACTTTCCTGCCTGGGCTGCCTTTGAATTGTGTTCCTCAGATTTCAGCCTCCTGAATAGCTAGGATTACAGGCATGAGCCACCAGCACCTGGCAAAATTTTCTGTTCTTTTTAGGGTCTAAAAATCATCAGGCAAGTTTATGTAAACCTAGATTACTGAAACAAAATTGGATTAAAAAAGTTAACTGGATATCATCTGAAAATTCATATAATTGACCTAGTACCTGATTTCCTAAATTAGAAAAAGTGCACCTTAATGGTGACAGATTATGCTCCTAATTGGATTAAAAGGTCAACATTACTGGTGTCTACTGGAATTATCACCAAGAAAAGGCCAAGCTGCACAACAAAGCTGTTTTCTATGAAGAAAATGTTCCAATAAACCCTGACAAAGCAGGACATGCTAATATTTATCCAGAGGGCAGAAGGTCACATTTGATGTTGCACGGTGGAAATTCAATTGATTTCTGCTGATTTTTAAAAGTCCAGTGAAAGACAATGTAAGTATTGTACTTCTGAAAACGATTTCAAAGTGACTCCCAGGGAAGAATGAATCCTACCACCTAGATTAGTTAACTAAGGCAGAGGGATTGACCTACATAATTTATTTTTATTGATTTCAGTTGTTTCTTACTTCTAAACAGCAGTGATCAAATTATAAATGAAGTCCAAGATTCAGATGATGCACTTCCTGCTAATACATAGCTTTTAGTCATTTCAGAAGGACAGTGATTTCCGTTTCGCAAGTATCCTCCAATACTCCACAAATTTAGAAACAGTAAATTAGATGCTAACATCAGTATTCTAACTTTGGGCACACAGAGCTTCATGAAATATAAACAATTTTCTTTTTCTTTTCTTTCTTTTTTTTTTTTTTGGGTCCGGTTGTGAGGCCTGAACGCTGGGCCTGGGCGCTGTCCCTCAGCTCTTCAGCTCAAGGCTAGTGCTCTACCACTTGAGCCACAGCACCACTTTGGCTTTTTTCTTTTTGCTTATGTGATACTGAGGAATCGAACCCAGGGTCTCAGGCATGCAAGGCAAGAGCTCTACCACTGAGCCACCTTCCCAGCCCAATATAAACAATTTTCCTGTCAATGATCTATTCCTAAGGTTGAGAGGGAAATAGATCCGACTTTCATGACTTTTGCTTGATAAAATTTTCTCTGAAGCCCTTTCTTTTGATTAAGACAAGACCATTGAATACTAGGTAATTAGATTCAACAGGAAGTACTTAATTTAGGATGTCTTTCTGTTGTTAGGACTGAACTCACTGTTAAAAAGACATTTTAAGGGCTGGGAAGGTGGCTCAGTGGTAGAGCACTTGCCTTGCATGCTTGAGGCCCTGGGTTCGATTCCTCAGCACCACATAAGAAAAAAGCCGGAAGTGGCGCTGTGGCTCAAGTGGTAGAGCGCTAGCCTTGAGCTGAAGAGCTGAGGGACAGCGCCCAGGCCCAGAGTTCAGGCCCCACGACCGGACCAAAAAAAAAAAAAGACATTTTAAGAAATACTTTAGCTGGGCACCAGGGGGTCATGCCTGTAATCCTAGCCACTCAGGAGGCTGAGATCTGAGGATCATGGTTGAAAGCCAGCCTGGGGAGGAAAGTCTGTGAAACTCTTATCTTCAATAAACCACCAGAAAACTGCAAGTGGCACTGTAGCTCAAGTGTAGAGCACTAGCCTTGAGCTGAAGAACTTAGGGACAGCGCCCAGGCCCAGAGTTCAGGCTCCATGATGGACCAAAAAGAAAAAAGAAAAAGAAAAAGAAAAGAAAAGAAATACTTTAGGTGACAAGAAACGTGCTCACTACTTTACTTTTGTAACTGTAATCCCTCTTTACATCACCTTGACAATAAACTAAATTAAAAAAAGAAATGCTTTAGGCTTTGGATAAATGTCCTCAATTCTGAAAAGTAAATTTGTATACACACATACGTGTGTGTATATATACACATATATATGACTAAAGAGCATAAGTATTTCTTTGAAGAAAACAGGCAAAGAATCTTCGTTAGCCAATGTTTTACTTCAGCAATAGATGGCTTTTCTGTGACTCTGAAAAGTGTTCTAAAATCAACAGCCCTAGGTAATAACCTATTTTCTGGAGATATATAGTTACAGTTTGATACTGAGCCATGAGAGCAGTTATGATCTATTATAGCTTTATTCTCATTGCCGAAGAAAGGCCACATGGAAATAGATGATATCCACAGGTTGGCTTTGAATCATGATTTTCACAATTCAGCCTCCTGAGTTGCTAGGATTACAGGCATTGAGCCACTGGTGCTTGGCAGGATTTTGTTGTTGTTGTTAGTTGTGGGGATAAGAGTCTCATGGACTTTCCTGCCGAAGCTGACTCAACCAAGATCCTCAGATCTCGGCCTCCAGAGTAGTTAGGATTACAGGTGTGAGCCACCAGAGCCCTAACTTTGTTTCTGCATTTTCCTTATTGTACTTAAATCTTATTTGAGTCAATTATCTTTGTCTACTTATTTATTTTCTCCTTTCCTCAAAAATATAAACTTGAGCCGGGCGCTGGTGGCTCACGCCTGTAATCCTAGCTACTAAGGAGGCTGAGATCTGAGGATCGCAGTTCAAAGCTAGCCCGGGCAGGAGAGACCCAGAAAACCGGAAGTGGCGCTGTAGCTCAAGTGGTAGAGCGCTCGCCTTGAGCTGAAGAGCTGAGGGACAGCGCCCAGGCCCAGAGTTCAAGCCCCACGACCGACCAAAAAAAAAAAATATAAACTTGAAGTTGGGACTGTCTTCTTGACTGGGAACCCAGCAGGTGGTACAAAGTGCAGACACATAATAGATGCTCAATATGTATCTGGTGAATACTGTATCAATAAATATCAACACAGTGAAGAAAACATCCATTTTCTTGTTGCATCATATTTGGGGTCTTTCAAAATATTCCTAAGGAGTTGGAGGCATGGCTCAGTGGTAGAGCATCTGCCTAGCTAATGAGAGGCCCTTAGTTCAAACAACAGTACAGTCAAAAAAAAAATTCTGGGGGGGGGGAGGGAGGAGCTGGGGAGGTGGAGAGGGGAAAAACAAAGGAGAGAAAAGTAGGGGAAAAACAAAGGAGGAGGTAACAATGCTGGATAGGAAATGTACTTATTACCTTACTCATGTAACTGTAACCCCTCTGTACAGTATTTTTACAATAAAATATATATACAGAAAAAAATTCTAGGGCTGGGCATTATGATGTATACCTGTAATTCTAGTACTTTGGAAGCTAAGGCAGGATGGAGAGTCTGAGGACAGCCTACATTCTATAGCACATTCCTGGCTAGCCTGAGTGACATAGTAAGACAGTTGCAAAAATTTTCTAAAAACTTTGTTTTGGTTGTATTTTACTTTACAAATCATTCTAATACTCAGTCCCTTAAAGGTACAATAATTTTATTATACTCATACTACCTGGGGACAGGAAACCTGAGCAAGTTTTGAGTAGGTGGTTTGTTTTTTCTCTATGAGGTATATAGGATGTTATTTAGTGAAATTCGATCAGTTCCTGGGATGATAGGTCCAAGATGGCTTCATTTAAATGCTTAGTACATGGCTTATTTGGATTTGGCCTCTCTCATTTAATATGGCAGGTCAACAAAGAGCAGGTAGGAGGAGTCTTCTTAAAACCCTGGTACAGGGGCCAGGCACCTGTGGCTCATGCCTGTAATCCTAGCTACTCAGGAGGCTGAGATCTGAGGATCGTGGTTCAAAGCCAGCCCTGGCAGGCAAATCTGAGAGACTCTTATCTCCAATTAACCACCAGAAAACCAGAAGTGGTGCTGAGGTTCAAGCGGTAGAGCACTTGCCTTGAGCTGAAGAGTGCAGAGGCAGCGCCCAGGCCTAGAGTTCAAGCCCGACGACTGACCCAAAAACAAACCAACAAAAACCTGGCATGGTATCACACTCTATTCTTTGGTCCACCGAGTAGTTACAAGGCTGCCCCAGTGCAAGAGACACAATGTAGAATAATTTTTAATCTAGCACATATCTGAGATATTCCTTCTCGCTGCCTTCCTCCCTCCTACCCTTCCTCCCTTCTTTCGTTCTTGCCCCCTTTTTCCCCTGTTACTCCCCCCCACCCTAGTCTCTGCCTCTGTCTAGGGTTTCAACTCAGGGCCTTGCTTTATGAGTGCTAGGCAGGTGCTCTATTGATAGTCCATGGCTCTGGCCTATTTTTTGTGCTGTTTGTTCATTTTAAAAAATTTTTATAGGATGTTGGCTTTGATCCAGGCTTGTGTTTGGACTATGATCTATTTCATGCTTCCCATTGCAGCAGGGATGACAGTAGCCCGGCTTTTCTATTGAGATGGAGTCTCATGAATATTTTTGCCCAGTCTGGCCTAGAATTGCAATCCTCCTGGTTTTGGACTCCTACACAGCTGGGCTGCCAGATTCAACCATTAGGTGAGCAGCCGGAGGGTGGTTTCATAAACTTTTTGCCTAGGATGACCTCAAATCATCTGGATGGCAATGTCCTGGTCCTGAATAGCTAACAGGCAAAAGCCACGTTACTCACTTCTTTTTTTGTTTTTATGAAACAGTCTTGTTTTGCAGCTCAGGCTTGGCCTTGAGATCTTTCTGCTTCACCCTTCTGCATGCTTAGATTATAGCCATGCACCACTATCCCAGGTTTAGAGTATTTTCAAAGTAAATAAATATTCCTAAGGAAAACAACCTAATAAATACAGGTAAGTATGTTTCTGGAGACTATAAGCTTCTGACTTAACTTCAAAGAAGGATTCAAAGAGCTAGAAAAGAAAACACAAGTTAAAAGTAGTGGGATATAAAAATATGTTCAACTTTAATTAGTTGCTAATTTATTGTGGTACAGCACAATGAGATTATAAACTGGTGTAAGTCTAAGTCCTTTGATATTATAGATAAAAGTTTGAAATATATTTGCTATATTCACTTTTCTAGAGCTGGGTCATAGATTTCATTGATTTCTTAAGAGTTCTAAGGACCTACCTCCTCCCTAATCAAGTATTTCCTGAAGCAAAATTGTGGAACAGACAAGCCTTTTTTTTTTTTTTGTCAGGAGGCTTGAACTTGTGGACTAAGTGCTGTCCTTGAGCTCTTTTGTTTAAGGCTAGTGCTTTGCCATTTTGAGTCACGGTTCCACTTCTGGTTTTCTGGTAGTTAGTTGGAAATAAGAGTCTCATGGAGTTTCCTGCTTGGGCTGGCTTTGGACCATGATCCTCAGATCTCTGCCTCCTGAGTAGCTAGGATCACATGTGTGAGCCACCAGTGCACAGCTCAGACAGGCCTACTTTTGGAATTCTTTCCCTTTATGACATCTATCCTGCGTAATAACGATAACTGTGAAATTATAATACTGTTATTTGCTGGATGTGATGGCTCACAATTGTAATTCTAATATCCTAGAGGTTGAGGCAGGAGGCTCTAGGGTTCAAGGCAAACCCAGGCTTTATAGCAAAATTTTCTTAAGAAAACAAAATACAAACTAAACACCCTCCTACTTCCCACATTTTTATCTACTATGTGTCAGAAACAATTCTGTAACAACTTTATAAAGTGGTACTGCCGGTGCTGGTGGCTCACACCTGTAATCCTAGCTACTCAGGAGGCTGAGATCAGAGGATCGAGGTTCAAAGCCAGAGTAGGAAATTCCGTGAGACTCTGATCTCCAATAAAAACCACTAAAAACTGGGAGTGGTGCTGAGGCTCAAGTGGTGAGCTGAAGAGCTCAGGCATAGCGCCCAAGCCCAGAGTTCAACAAAATAAATATAAATGACCAACAAAATAAATAAATAAATAAATAATGGTGCTATTATCTTTATTTTATGGATGAGGAAACAGAATTATAGTAACTTGCCCATGGTTAGAGAACTAGTATATGCTGTGTTTGGGAAGCTAGCATACTGGTTTTTAGAAGAATCTAGACCATAAGGCCCTGCTGCTCATGAGTAACACTTTATTCAGTGTATTTTGAAAATTTCATCTTAACAGTTTACTTATTTGTAAGTTGTGTATTACAATAGTGGTGGTGGTGGTGGGGAGGGGGGGAAGAGACCCAAATTAGTAATAGTCCAAAACTGCATGCTGGATACACATAGCAAGAGGCATTTAATCAATATAAAGTGTATTCCAGAAGGCTCTATCTTTTGACTGTTTTTTTTTTTGGGGGGGGGGTCTTGGGGCTTGAACTCAGTCTGTTATCTTTTATTTTTTTTTTTTTTTTTTTTTTTTGTCGGTCGTGGGGCTTGAACTCTGGGCCTGGGCGCTGTCCCTCAGCTCTTCAGCTCAAGGCGAGCGCTCTACCACTTGAGCTACAGCGCCACTTCCGGTTTTCTGGTGGTTTATTGGAGATAGGAGTCTCACGGTCTTTCCTGCCCTGGCTGGCTTTGAACCGCGATCCTCAGATCTCAGCCTCCTGAGTAGCTAGGATTACAGGCGTGAGCCACCAGCGCCCGGCCGTCTGTTATCTTTTAATGCAGAGATATAAGTGATAAGACCACACAGAGAAGGAAGGGAGGAAAAAGATTTTTTTTTTTAAGTCTAGGCCAAAGCTGAAACAATATTCTTCCCACTAAACTCTTTGTCTCAGGTTTTCTTTCAAATTGAATGCAAATGGGCTGGGAAGGTGGCTCAGTGGTAGTGTGCTTGCCTTGCATGCATGAGGCCCTGGGTTTGAGTCCTAAGCACCACATAAACAGAAAAAGCCGGAAGTGGGGCTGTGGCTCAAATGGTAGAGTGCTAGTCTTGAGCTGAAGAGCTGAGGGACAGTGCCCAGGCCCAGAGTTCAAGCCCCATGACTGACACAAACAAACAAAACAAACAAACAAAAAAATTGAATGCAAACGTTGAATTCTTTTATACAATTCAGTCACTTATCTATTGATATAAAACTTGTTGTCTGGGTGTGGTGGTGTACACCTGTAATCCCAGATGACAAGAGGCAGAGGCAGGAGGCTCAGGAGTGGCTGGCATACTGCAAGACTATCTCACAAAACAAAACAAAACAAAACCAAGTAACAGTTGGGTGCTGTTGGTTCACATTTGTAATCCTATCATCAGAAGGCTGACATTGAGGATCTAGGTTCAAAGTCAGCCCAGACAGGAGAAAAATCTGTGAGATTATTACCTCAAAGTAGACACCAAAAATCTGGAAGTGGAGACGTGGCTCAAATGGGTAGAGTGCTAGCCTTGACTGAAAAAAGCTCAGGGACAGTACTCCCGGTCCTGAGTTCATGTCTTAGGACTGGCACCAAAACAACACCCTCCCTCCTCAACCAAACAACAAAACTCCATCTTAGGTTTGTTTTTTCCTCTGCGCTCACCAAAGAGCATACACTTCTTCCTTGAGTGATTTAGCTTAGCAACGATGCATGTTTGTGAAGTCCAGATTTTCTGATTTGTTAGCTTTGGAGCAGAGTTTAATTTGTCTGGGCTTCAGATTTTTTCATTAATAAAATGGAGTGAGTGGTGGTGAACTGGCTTTATAGAAGTCCTTTTTGCTCTGGGGTTGGGCAAGATAAAGGCTGCCCTTCCTTTGGTCTGGTGGTTTTGGAACAGGGTGTCTCTTCTTATTCGTTGTTTGACCTAATAATTCAGTTGGGTCAAACACTTCAAAAATCAGAGCAAATACTTTTTAATGAAATTTGTTTCAGAAGATTTTGTTTTCAGTCCTGGATCTTGAACTCAGGGCCTGGGCACTGTCCCTGAGCTTTTATGCTTAAGGGTAGTGCTCTACCACATGGCCTGTCATGGGTCTTTCACTTTGGGCCTGGGTGCTCTCCCTGGGCTCCTTTGTGCTCAAGGCTAGAACTTTACTTGCGCCACGGAACCACTTCTGGCTTTTTCTATGCTTTATTGGAGATACAGTCATGGAACCACGATCCTCAGATCTCACTCGGCCTCCTGAGTAGCTGGGATTCCCAGCTGGGTTTTGGCGGTTAATCGGAAAGTCTCATGGACTTTCCTGCCTGGGCTGGCTTCGAACCATGATCCTCAGGTCTCAGCCTGAGCAGGCTTCCAGGCGTGAGCCCCGGACGCCCAGCCAGAATAGGTATTCAAGCGTGATCGGTGCGATCAACACCGTCCAGAAGCAGGACGCAGTACACGTGGAGCCGGCAGGAATCGGATCCCCCCCGGAAACCAGCTCCCGAAAGTGGGCATCGCGCCCAAGCCACAGAGTACCACGGGGCGCCACAGGCACGCGCGGGCCGCGATCGCGCGGGCCCTCGCGAGAGCAGCCGCCGCCAGCCCGCTCGCCGCGCCGCCGCCGCCGCCGCCGGGGCCACACCAGGGCCCACGTCGCACCTCCCGCCTCTGGGCGGGGCAGAAGGAAAGCGCGCGCCTCCCGACGTCATCGCCGCGCGCCGCCGCCCCTTGTACTTCGCGGGAGAAGTTGTTGGCGCCAATGGATCCCGAGCACCGATAACGGATTCCCAGACGGTCGGCCTGGCCCACCTGCTTCTTAATCTGTTGGCTGCGATGGTGTGTGGAGAGGCCGAGTCCCGGAGGGGTGGGGAGGCTGTGCGGCCCGGGGGGCTGGGGCGCTGCGGGTTTGCAGGGTGGCGGAGGCGGGCGGAGGGGCCTCCGGAGGGGAAGCCGCGGCCGTGGGGCCCTGCTCCGGGCGCCTGCTCCGGGCGCTGGGGCTTGCCTGCGATCGGTGTCGGTCGTGGGGCCGGGGTGGGGGGGGGGGGTCCTGCTCTCGGTGGCTGCTGGGATTTCGGCGCTACGCGGCACTTCTACCTCCCCAGCCCCCGGGGGAGGGAGGAAGACGGGGTGCGGCGGGGGGGGGTGCTGATCTTGGGACGTCGTAGTAAAAGTTACTTTCCAGTACCTCGTTGTCCGCCCTGGGAAGTCCGAGTCGTGCTTCCTAAAAGCGTCCATTTCAAGCTTTGGGAAGGAGAGTGTTAACAAACTTTGATTCTCTCAGGAAAAAGTCGTTTCAGGCCTTCAACCCGCGTCTTAGCTCCTCGTCGAAACGCTCCCCAGTGGCCCCGAGGAAGTTTTTTTGTTTTGTTTTTTTGTAAATTACTATATTTGGAGAATTCTTTTACAGCAGTCGAATGGATAACACGGTTGATTGGGGTGGGGGTTACAGAGTAGAAGCAGATGTACTATATTTGACAGCTGTCATTTCTTATCAGCAAAACTAAAGCGCGTAATTCTGTAGAAAGAACCTTCAGATTGCAAATGAAATGGCTTCTGGTAGAAGCAGCAGTCATGATGCTGCAATTGTGGGTACAGTGACTTGTGTGAACTATCTTTAAAGGGCAGGTGAAGATGTTCTGTGAAGCCAGAAGATACTTAATCAGATATAATGTATTTCCATCATTTTGGAACTTGTTAGAATGTGAGCATTTTAGGGGAAGAGGTTTTGTGTCATACTGGGCAATTTTGTTGCCTAAGTGTTTCCACCAGCCCCCCCAAAAGATAATGATAGTAACCTCCATAGACTAATCTTTAGACATAGTGAGCTGTTTTCTTTTTAAATACCTTCTTAAAATTTTAACCCACGGCAGTCCACTTCTATAGACAGCAAAGGCACCTTTTAAACAGTTGTCATAAACTAGTAGATCATTGAACTAGAATTAAGAACGAAGATCTTTCTGACCACTAAGTTATGTTCTGTTTCCTCAAATAAGCATCATTACAATTTGGAGTTCAGGCACCAAAGTGTTGTAGAAAGTAGATGAGATTTGGAATCTTGAAGATGAAGGCGATGTCTCAGTTTCATACTTTATAATTGTATTAGTGTGTTAGTATAGTTTAATGTGTGGTCTTGGGCAAATAAGTACAGTCATTTTTAGTCTTTACTTTCAAAGTGTGTGGGGAAATAATAACTATCTTGTCTTTTTTTTTTTTTTTTGGTCAGTCCTGAGGCTTGAACTCAGGACCTGGATACCATCCCTGAGATTCTTTTTGCACAAGGCTAACACTCTACCAGTTTGAGTCACATTCCCAGTCCCTCAAATGATTATCTTCAGGATTAAGCAAAATAATACATGTCTAGCTTCTGTTCTAGAACATGATGTGCTAGGCATTATACAACTGCTCCACTACCACTGACTTGTATTCTCAGAAATTACATAGATTTGAAGGGGCATTGGAGATGCCTTTGTTGTGAGGTAGGGTGAACAGCAGCTTGTATGGCTGGCTACCTTTTGACCATTCAGTAACTTCATTTTGTTTCTTTAGTATTCCTGTTCACAAACCTCTTTGCAGAAAATAAATGGTCAGAGCAGTCAATTGGAATGGGTATGGTGGTGCATTTTTGTAATCCTAGTACTCAGGAGGTAGAGTCAGGAGGATCTTGAGTTGAGGATAGCCTGGGTTACAGAGTAAGTTGTGAACAACCTGAGCTACTTAGAGATCCTGTCTTAAAAACCAAAAACAGTGTTAGAAGTGTGGCTCAGCTGTAGAGTGCCTGATAAGCAAGTAGGAGGATCTGAGTTTAAATTCTAGTACTATCACTGAAGAGTTTTTTTTTTAATGTGAAAAGGTTCTCATAAGAATTTTGTATATTATTGTATTTAAGTCTGTATACTATTTGTATTTAACTTAGTTCTTCATTGTCTGGTACAAAAAATAGTCTAACAAACCCCTTGACTAAATGGCTGTTTAACAAATATTTATTCATTTGTACTTAAATTATAGGAGTTTTAAAACTTTTCTGTGGGTCACAGTTCACTTTAATAAGTGTGGTTCATGGTATGTAAATTTTTTGCCCAGAGAAATGCATTATAGGTGCTGGGTGCTGGTGGCATATATCTGTAATCCTAGCTACTGTGGAGGCTGAGATCTGAGGATTGCAGTTTGAAGCCAGCCTGGGCAGGAAAATCTATG
Organism: Dipodomys spectabilis; assembly: GCF_019054845.1. Lineage (NCBI taxonomy): Eukaryota > Metazoa > Chordata > Mammalia > Rodentia > Heteromyidae > Dipodomys > Dipodomys spectabilis. The sequence continues at coordinate 7,270,031 of NW_024870720.1, read as the reverse complement.
ACTCTTATCTGTATTAAACTACTCTGAAAAAAACGTGTAAGTGGAGCCAGCACTGGTGGCTCATCCTGTAGTTCTGAAATCTGATAATTGCTGTTTAAGGCCAAGCAGAAAAGTGCCCATGAAACTCTTACCTCCAATTAACTACTCAAAAACCAGAAATGCCCCTGTGGCTCAAGTAGTAGAGTGCTAGCCTGGAGCACAGAGAGGCTCAGGGACAGTGCCCAGGCCCTGAGTTCAAGCCCCATGACCAGAAAAGAAAGAAAGAAAGAAAAATGCATATAGGCACATAACAAATTATTTTAGGAGATTTACCTGACTTCTTAAGTCCATCCGTAGATAAAAGGTTAACAGCCCTTGCTGTGGGAGCTGTATTTATCCCAGATGTTTTCTAATCCGAAGTTGTCAATGTGTGTGGGCATCCCTGTTATCCCAGCACTCAGAGGCCAGAGGCTAAGGCAGGAGAATGTGTTTGAGGTCAGTCTGGGCAAATGGTGAGTCCCTGTCTCAAAACAAATTAGTAAAAAGAAATTATCAATAGAGAAATACAATACTGTATCCACATAGTGAAATACTGTGTGGCCATTAGAAAAAGGAGAAAACTTTTTACCTGATACAATATGAAACAATTGCCAAGTTAGAAAATCTCTGTAGGAAGAACACAGGAACTAACTGAAAACATTTGTTACCTCCAAAGAAGGGAAGTATGCAGCTGAAGGACAAGGGCTTTTTATTTCATATTCTTTACTAATTCTTCTTGCTAGAATCTGTACAGTATTGAATGTGGGTGTCAAGTGTTTTTCCTTATTCTCTGGGGGAAAGTCTTTGAAGAGCTTACTGTTGCTCTCAAAGCACAAGGCCTTACTGTAATTGAAATATTTTAAAATTATTAAAATTACTTATTAAAATTATAATCATTTTCTCTGCTGTTATCAGCTATATTTTATAATATAAAAGTATGGTTTTGCATTTGCTGGTTTTCATGGTAGTTTTTGTATTTGGATAGATTTTGTGAAGTGTGTTGATAACTTGATAACTTCTGCTGCTTGTGAATTTGGTGGGCTACTTAAAAAGTATTTATATTTCTTCTCAAATTGGAGAAGTGAAACTAGTGCATTCTATTTAGTCGCCACTCTGCAGAGCTCTGGTATTTACTTTGCATAAAATCCTCTACTCTTCAAGGTGAATGAGCAGGGTGACATCATTTGCTTTCTCTTTACATTTTTCATAGGCGAATATGATTTGTATATTGATTGGAAAAAGTCGTTAGAGCTGTTTGGTTATATATATATTTTTTAATTTAATTTTATTTGTGAACATACTGTACAGAGGGGTTACAATGGGCAGGATAATGCGTACATTTCTTACCAAGCATTGCAGCCTCCTCCTTTGGTTTACCCTTCACATCCCTTCCCAGCCTCCCCCCTCCCCCCCCAATCCCAATCCTTCCCCCCCCCTCCCCCCCACCGACGTTGTAAAGCTTGTTTTGGACATGACAACTTGTACTTCTCATTGTTGCAACAGGTCCACCTGTATCCTTAAACAACTGGTTTTTCCCCATCTCCTCCACAAGTTATACTGACATCAAATATAGTGAAAGCAGGGGTTATACTGTGGGGGAGGGACATACAAAGCAACAAAGAGATAATCTTATAAATGCGTTAGAAACACATGCATGAAAGAAAAAAACATTAAAATACATATCTAAGGGTTCATTTTCCTGACATCACATTATCTGACCTTTTCCGCTTGACTCATACATATACTAGATATTGCAAATAAGGGAAACCATGGGACCTATGTTTCTTTGGGCCTGGCTTACTTCACTTAATATAATTTTTTCCAAGTTTTTCCATTTCCTAACAAATGGGGCAATGTCATTCTTTCTGATGGAGGCATAGAATTCCATTGTGTATATATACCACATTTTCTTGATCCATTCATCTACTGAGGGGCATCTGGGTTGGTTCCATATCTTAGCTATGGTAAATAATGCTGCAATAAACATTGTTGTGCTGGTAGCTTTAGTGTGGTCTTGTTTGTAAACATTTGGGTAAATGCCCAAAAGTGGGGTTGCTGGGTCATAGGGGAGTTCTATGTGAAGTCTTTTGAGGAACCTCCATACTGCTTTCCAAAGTGGTTGAACAAGTTTACATTCCCACCAACAATGAAGTAAGGTTCCTTTCTGTCCACATCCCCTCCAGCATCTGTTGTTGTTAGAGTTCTTGATTTTTGCTGTTCTAACTGGGGTGAGGTGATATCTCAATGTTGTTTTGATTTGCATTTCTTTTATGGCTAGGGATGTTGAACATTTCTTCATGTGTCTATTGGCCATCCTTCTTTCTTCTTCAGAGAAGTTTCTCTTTAAGTCTTTTGCCCACTTATTTATTGGGCAGTTGTTTCTTTGAGGATTTGTTGTTGGGGTGTTTAATTTTTTGAGTTCCAAGTATATTTTAGATATGAGACCCTTGTCCGTTGTATGGCTAGTAAAGATCTTCTCCCAATCTGTGGGCTTTCTATTGATTTTGCTAGCTATGTCATTTGCCCTGCAGAAGCTCTGCAACTTTATGCAATCCCATTTGTCCAACCTTTCTTTGATTTGTTGTGTTTCCGGGTCTCTATTCAAAAAATTTCGGCCTGAGCCAAGGAGACCTAGGGTTTCTCCTATTCCATCCTGTAATGTTTTCAGAGTGTCTGCTTTGACTTCAAGGTCTTTGATCCATTTGGAGTTGATTCTGGTGCAGGGTGATATATAAGGATCTAGCTTTAGTTTTCTACATGTAGTTAACCAATTTTGCCAGCACCATTTACTGAAGAGGCTGTCTTTCTTCCATTCTATTGTTTTAGCTCCCTTATCGAAGATTAGATGGCTATAGGTCTGTAGGTTCATTTCTGGGTTTTCAATTCTATTCCATTGGTCCTGAGGTCTGTTCTTATGCCAATACCAAGCTGTTTTGATTACTATGGCTTTATAGTAGAGTTTGAAATTTGGTATTGATATTCCTCCAGCAGTGTTCTTTCCGTTGAGGAGCGTTTTTGCTATTCGGGGTCTTTTATTGTTCCATATGAATTTTTGGATTGCCTCTTCTATTTCCTTGAAGAATGAGGGTGGAATTTTGATAGGTATTGCGTTGAATTTGTAGATAGCCTTGGGAAGTATTGCCATTTTCACGATGTTAATCTTTCCAATCCAGGTGTTTGGTTATATTTTGAAGCAAATATATATCAGCTTTTATACTTTGACATTCTGAAGCTAAAGTTCATGATAGCTCATTTCTGTGAGTGTAGGAGTTCAGAAAGATTTTTTTCATCTACTAATTGTATTAGTAGATCTGTAACTAGCCTACCAAGTTGGAAAAATCTTGATATGGTCTAAAGATTTAAATACTTGAGCTGGGCACCTGTGGCTCATGCCTGTAAGCTTAGCTACTCAGGAGGCTGAGATCTGAGGATCACGGTTCAAAGCCAGCCCGGGCAGGGCCTGGGCAGGGCAGGAAAATCCGTGTGACCCTTATCTCCAATTAACCACCAGAAAACTGGAAGTGGCACTGTGGTTTAAGTGGTTGAGCGCTAGCCTTAAGCTGAAGAGCGCAGGGACAGCGACCAAGCCCAGAGTTCAAGCCCCATGATGGAAAAAAAACAAAAACAAAAACAAACAAGATTTAAATACTTGGTTTAAAATTTTTTCTTTGTTTATCTGACAAAGTCTAGTGCTTTATTACTTATATTTAAAAGCATTTTGCATTTAAAAACTTAGTAACGAAAGTTTTTTTTTGGTCTGGTCCTGGGGGCTGAACTCTGGGCCTGGGCACTGTCCCTCAGCTCTTCAGCTCAAGGCTAATGCCCTACCACTTGGGCCACAATGCCACTTCTGGCTTTTTTCTGCTTATGTGGTGCTAAGGAATCGAACCCAAGGCCTCATGCATGCTAGGCAAGCACTCTACCACTGAACCAACTTCCCAGCCCCAAACTGGGTTATTTTTAAAAATATAACTTTTCAAAAAAGAAAAAAGCTGGAAGTGGCGCTGTGGCTCAAGTGGTAGAGCGCTAGCCTTGAGCTGAAGAGCTGAGGGACAGCGCCCAGGTCCAGAGTTCAGGCCCCACGACCGGACACCCCCCCCCCCCCAAAAAATATAACTTTATTGCTGTAATTAACATATTGTAGTAGAGGGGTTAACATTTCATAAGTCAGGTAATGATTTTATTTTTTTTTTGGTAAGTTGTGGGGCTTGAACTCAGGGTCTGGGCGCTGCCCCTGAACCTCTGTGCTCAAGCTTAGTGCTGTACTGCTTGAGCCACAGTGCTACTTCTTGTTTTTGAGTAGTTAATTGGAGATAAGAGTCTCATTGGTACTTTTCTGCCCAGCCTGGCTTGGAACCCCAATCCTTGGATCGCAGCCTCCTGAATAGCTAGGATTACAGGCGTGAGCCACTGGTGCCTGGCAAATACGTTTGTTTTTTGGACAATGTCACCCTTTCCTTTGCTTTGCCTGTTTCTCCCTCCTATCCTTGTTCACAAGTTGAACAGTACATTTTCCACATAGTGTCTACTGAATACTATGACTGTATTTGTTCACCCTTCCTCTCTTTTTGCATTTCCCCTTTACTTCCTCTAAAAGGACAAAAAAACCCACCCCCAAAAGCCCTGAAAGCAAAAACACACTAGCAGCAGCAGCAGCAGCAACAAAACCCATGTTTCCATTTGTTGGAATTTTTGACAAATAGTACTGTAAATGTTTGGAGTTGTTATGCCTTTGGATTCCTCCTCTAAGAATAATGTGTGTGAATGCCTAGAGTACTCTCTATAAGTTCCTGAACCATTTTCATTTTATAGGTTGTTATATGGACTAAATAAGTTGACATTTTAAAGGTCTTAAATCATTGTATGGGGATTGGGAAAGTGGCTCAGTGGTAGAGCGCTTGCCTTGCATGCATGAGGCCCTGGGTTTGATTCCTCAGCACCACATAAGCAGAAAAAAAAAGTCAGAAGTGGCGCTGTGGCTCAAGTGGTAGAGTGCTAGCCTTGAGCTGAAGAGCTGAGGGACAGCGCCCAGGCCCACGACCGGACCCAAAAAAAACAAAACAAAAAACAAATCATTGTATGTTACACAGTAAATCTTGTATAAGAGTTTGATAACCAATAGTTAAGTCCTGAATCAAGGAGATGAAGTAGTGTTTGGAAAGTAGAATGAGTGAGATGGGTAAGTGGAGGGTCAGAGCAAGGAGGAGACATGGTGGTACTTTGGGTGGATGTTGAAAATGTGAATGAGGAGGATGGGGAGTGAAGGGAGAAAAATCAAGTTGTAGTACAAGATAAACTTAGTTTTGCTCATTAGTAGTTGGAGATATCTTTAGGCATTTGGATAGAGATGTGTTTGGTAGACTGTTAACTGCGTATGGAACTCAGAACTGCAGTGGAGATGGAAGATTTGTGAGGGAACTTCATGACGTACTGAGGTTAACTGGATGTTGGCTTACAAAGTAAGAATGTTCAGAGACCTGTATGTTTGTTTGTTTATGCTGAAACTGGGGCTTGAACTCAAGGCCCTGAGTTCTCAGCAGTTTTGTTCACAGGCTGGTGCTCTACCACCTTGAGCTACATCTTTAGTCCTGCATTTTTACTGGTTAATTGGAAATAGACTCTTTCTGAGTTGTCTATCCTGGCTGGCTTCAAACCAGGATTCTCAGATGTCAGCCTCTTGAGTAGCTAGGGTTACAGGCATGAGCCATGGACACCCTGTTTTAGCTGTGTTTTAATAAATGGGCGTTCTGTGTGTGGACAGCTTGATTGAGTAGCGTGAAGCTCTGTAAGGGCGGGCACCTTAAGGATGGAGAACTCCTGTGTGTTGTGTGACACATCATTTTCTGTAAATAGATGAGTAAATAAGTGCAAACAGACTTTTTATTTTCAATTAGAAATCAACAGGGAGGTAAAACTTGGTGGTATGAAAGTATCTCTCTAGCTTCTGTGAGGATGCATCTAAACTATGGAAACATTCATGACAATGAGTGAAATAGTCTAGTATCTTCCTGTATTGTAGGTCTATTCTTAGTTTGAATGTCATTTTTGTGGTCATTGAAGTAGTTTAAATTTGAGTTTTTATTTTGTTGTTTTGAGGCAGTCTCGTTCTATAGTTCTGGCTGGTCAGGAATTCAGTGTGCAGGCAGGCTTGCCTCAATTTGTGATCCTCCAACCTCAGCCTTCCAAGTGCTGGGATTTTAGGCATATACTATGACAACTCACTTAAAATTGACTTTTTGGCTTGGAGGTAAAAAGTCTTAGATTTGTAGAAAGTTGATTTCTGGATGAATAGAAATCAGAGTATGGTAAGCTTTGGGGAAAATGTCAGAATTATGAAAGAAAACAATTAGATGAGATACCATCAGTCTTCCGATGTTTCAGATATTTTACTTAGGTAGCTACAAAAGAGGAACTTAATTAGATAATTATTTCAATTTTCTATTGAGTTTTGTCTTTTGGTTTGTGTTTTTGGCTCATGTACCTGAAATCTTCTGTGATACATATTTAATTGAGAGAGTAGTTTAAGGCTCATGTTTAACTTTAGAATCTGGGTATCCTTTGAACACGATTAAGAAAGGAAATAGGTCTTCTGTTTGGAAAGGAGCCTCTCAGGTAGACTGAAAATAGATCGTAGGGGGAGGAAGAGAGCAGTTTCTTCTGTTTTATTTTCTCTGTATTTCCTTTATAGTTATCTTTGCTAAAACAGAAACATTATGAGCAGAAAGTAGAATGAAAGTTGTATAAGAAGAGATTGTTATCTGTATTGTTTATCCCAGGCACTGAAAATCAGTCTTGATGTGTAGAAAGTTATCTATCTACTCCCCTCTCTCCCCCACCCCCCCCTCCCGCCCCCAGGTTTGAACTGAGGGCTTCCTGCCCAGATTGGCTTTGAACCATGATCTTTAGATCTCAGCCTCCTGAGTAGTTACTATTACAGGTATGAGCTACTGGCACCTAGCCATAATCTTCCCCCCCCCCCCCCTTAAATTTAGGAATTAACACAGTTTTATTTATTTATTTTTATTAAGAATTGTTATTCTGAAGGTGATGCACAAAAGAGTTATTGTTTCATAAGTCAGGTAATGAGTACATTTGCTTTTGGACAATGTCATCTCTTCTAACTTTTTTACAGTTTAAAAAGTTTTAAAGCTGTATGCCAGTAATCCTACCTACTCAGGAGACTAAGATCTGATAGTTGTTCCAAGCCAGCCCAGGCAGGAAAGTCTGTGAGATGCTCCTCTCCAATACACCACCAGAAAACAGGAAGTGGCATTGTGGCTCAAGTGGTAGAGCGCTCGCCTTGAGCTGAAATGCTGAGAGGGACAGCTCCCAGGCCCAGAGTTCAAGCCCTACGACCGACCAAAAAAAAGCTTTAAAAAGTTTTTGAAGTTTTTAATTCTTTGTAGGAAGATGATTGGAGTGAATGACCTAATGGTAAGCCGCTGTACACAGCTTGGCTGCATTTGGTGTGAGGGATTCCCAGCTGTACTACGTTTGTGTGATTTCTACTTCCGTTAGGAGATCTAGGTTCCTTTCCTTCTGCAGAGCCTGTGTCAAGAGGGCATTCTACTCTCCATCAAAATTGGGCTGACAGTTTACTGATGTATTTAATCTTTGAGTTGCTCACATATTTTAACATATTTGCCAGACTTTCGGACATCCTGGAAGGCCCAGGATCTTGCAGAGACCAGGCATTCCTGCCATTCCAGCATGCCCCTTCCATTTCAGGCCTTTCTCCAGCAAAATTAGCGAGAAAGCCACCGGAACAGAGTCATTATAAGCTCCCGATTGCCATCTGCTCTTCTCTGATTCTCATGTTCTTCATGAGCCTTCTTAACCCTTTCTGTTCTTTGATCTCTGATTGTTTATGTTTCATTTGTATTTTCCCATGTTTGGGCATTTTCTCCCTTGAGCTTCTTTGAGTATTGCACTAGTTAGGGTCCTTATCATAAGCTTGTTTTCAGGCAAGATCAAAGTCATGGACAGCTTCTTTCCAGAGCCCCACAAGTCTGCTTTCTTTCTCTTGACACTTGTAAGATTGAGCACAATCAGAATTTCTTCAGTGACTGTCACATCTCAGAGGGAGGCATTTGGTTTGTATAATTTGATGAAGACACTGGTTTTCTTAGCATTCAGAATGGCTAAGTGAGGATTTAGCTTGCTGGCCTTCAACAAGTCAGTGGCTAAGGGAGGAAGATGTGTGTGGATCTTGTGTGAGCTACTTTGATTAGCAACTCAGCCTGTTCTGTATTTCATGGACTTTGGCAACTTGGAACGCTAGACAGAATGTTCACTGGGAGATCAGGGTGAAGTCACACCTTATAAATTAGTAAAACTGCTGCTCTCTTAGCTTTTATAATCAAGACAGCTGCTCTTATAGATGCTGAAGAAAATTCTTTTCTCCAAGTGTAGCTTTTTGAGATATGTTGAGTTAGATCAGGATCATGTAATTTTTTTTTTTTTTTTTTTTTTTTGGTTGTTTGTGGGGCCTGAACTCTGGGCCTGGGCACTGTCCCTCAGCTTTTCAGCTCAAGACTAGTTCTCTACCACTTGAGCCACAGTGCCACTTCTGGCTTTTTCTGCTTATGTGGTGCTGAGTAATCGAACCCAGGGCCTCATGCATGTGAGGCAAGCACTCTACCATTGAGCCACCTTCCCAGCCCCAAGGATCATGTAATTTTTTTTTTTTTTTTTTGGGTCCGGTCGTGGGGCCTGTACTCTGGGTCTGGGCACTGTCCCTCAGCTCTTCAGCTCAAGGCTAGCGCTCTACCACTTGAGCCACAGCGCCACTTCCGGCTTTTTTTTTCTTTTTGCTTATGTGCCGCTGAGGAATCGAACCCAGGGCCTCAGGCATGCAAGGCAAGCGCTCTACCACTGAGCCACCTTCCCAGCCCGGATCATGTAATTTTTAAGGAAACAATCTGGCTTAGTATTGGGCATTTGGAGGAGTAAAGAAAAAGAAAGGGAATGTGAATGGAAAAAGGTGGGCATGGAGGCACATGTCTGTAAACTGGCACCTAGGAGGTGAGATTTTTCTAGACAGAAATTGGAATGCTTGCTCAGTATTGCCAATGGTTTTTAGTTTTAATTCTCTGAGTTATATTTTTTCTCTTTTTTTGTCAGTTGTGGGGCTTGAACTCTGGGCCTGGGTGCTGTTCCTTAGCTCTTCAGCTCAAGGCAAGTGCTCTACCACTTGAGCCACAGCGCCACTTCAGGTTTTCTGGTGGTTTATTGGAGATAAGAGTCTCACAGACTTTCCAGCAGGGGCTGGCTTTGAACCGTGATCCTCAGATCTCAACCTCCTCAGTGGGAATACAGGCATGAGTCACTGGACCAGTGCCCGTTTCTTTTTTTCCTATTTTTTTTCTTGGACTTTTTAGCATTTGTGGTCCAAAGACAAGTTGGAAACCACGACCTATCTGCTGAAAGCCACTTGGAGTTGATCTTCCCATCCCTGTGCCCTCTGACTTACACTGCTTCTCTGCGTTGTGTGTATGTTTGTGTGTTTGATCAGTTACCACTGAGATTCACTGTCATTTCAGATGGTGACACTAATGTGAAACTTTCATTTCCTCCAGAGGCAACAAAGTATTGCCAGCCTCAAATTCAATTCTTTTTCTTATGAGGAAAAACGATGACTTCCTTTATTAACTTATTCACTTGAGCCACAGCTCTACTTCCAGCTTTTTTCTTTCTTTTTTTTTTTTTTCTTTTCGTTTTGTTGGTTGTGGGGCTTGAACTCTGGGCCTGGGCGCTGTCCCTTAGCTCTTCAGCTCAAGGCTACCCCTGTACCACTTGAGCCACAGCGCCACTTCCGGCCTTTTCTGCTTATGTGGTGCTGAGGAATGGGACCCAGGGCCCCATGCATGCTAGGCAAGCACTCCTATCACTGAGCCACCTTTCCAGCCCACTCGGGCTGGCTTTGAATTGCATTCCTCAGATCTCAGCCTCCTGGGTAGCTAGGATTATAGGAGTGAGCCATCCACCTTTGGCAAGGAAAATTCTTTTGAACTCAAGGTATTTTATCACATAGCGTTTTTATCACCTAGTGTTTTCATGAAAAGAGTACTGCTGTGTGCCTGCTAAGTATGGAGAGATGACTCAGCTCAGAGCTATGAGAATTATAAGCTATGGTCCTGCTTATAATTGAAATTTGAATTTTATTTGGTTAATGTTTACTTAGGAATCTTCTTTTTTGTTTCTAGGATATTCGGAAATTCTTTGGAGTTATACCAAGTGGGAAAAAAGCTGTAAACGAAACTGTAAAGAAGAATGAGAAAACCAAGTCTGCTGAAGAAACTTTAAAATCAAAGAAAGGAATAAAGGAAATCAAGGTCAGTTTTTTAAAATTGGCATGGAGTAGTTGTACAGGGGAGGATTTTATTGTGACATTTACACATGTATGTTCTAATCATTCGCACTTCCTCTGTCATTCTCCCTTCCCAAAACAATTTCAACAGGTTTCATTTGTTCTGTTTTCATAGATGCAAACAGTTTACTTCAACTATATTTATCCTGCAGTCACTTTTTTTTTTTGGTTGGTTGTGAGGCTTGAACTCAGGGCCTTGGTGATGTCCCTGAGCTTTTTTGCTCAAGGCTAATACACACTAGCATTTTGAGCCACAGGGCCACTTCTGTTTTTCTAGTGGTTAATTGGTAGTAAGAATCTCACGGACTTTCCTGTCTGAGTTGGCTTTGAACTGTGATCCTCAAATCTTAGCTTCCTGAGTAGTTAGGATTACAGGTGTGAGCCACCAGCACCTGGCTCACTTTCCTTTTTTAGCTCAACTTCCCAGTAGTACTGGTGCTTGAAATCATGGTTTGGGTGCTGACCTTCACTTTTTCATTCAAAGCTGTTGCTCAGCTGCTTGAGCCACAGCTCTTCTTACTGCTTTTTGGTTGTTAATTGGGGATGAGAGTCTCATGGACTTTTCCTGCTTGAGCTGGCTTTAAAATGTATTCCTCAGATCAGCTTCTTGAGTAGCTAGGATTGCAGGTGTGAACCACTGTACCTGGGCTCAATTCAGTGTAATTGATAGGTATGTAGTTGGAGATAAGTATCTCATGGACTTTCCTGTCTAGGTTGTCTTTGAACCATGATCCTGAAATCTCAGCTTTCTGAGTAGCTAGGATCATAGGTGTAAGCCACCAGCTCTGGGTTATAATTGTGATTTTATTTATTGATTGATTTTTGTCGGTCATGGGGCTTGAACTTTGCTTCTGGGCGCTGTCCCTGAGCTCTTCAGCTCAAGGCTAGCACTCTGCCACTTGAGTCACAGCACCACTTGAAGTTTTCTGGTTTTTAATTGGAGATAATAGTCTCATAGACTTTCCAGGCTGGCTTTGCATGGAGATTCTCAGATCTCAGCCTCCTAAATAGCTAGGTTTACAGGCGTGAGCCACCAGTGCCTGTGTGTTTTACAGGATTGTGATGTGTGTTTTACAGAAGAGGAGAAAATTTTTCTTGTGTAACTTTCCCTTCCTGATACAATTATTGTCTGGCTTATTCTTTAACTAGATGAGTTCTTGCTGTGAAAGACTGTACTATGTGTTGTTTGCGGTTTGGTAGCATCACTTGTTTATACTCATCTGATGCCAGTAATCCTGCCTCCCCTTCAGTAGTGATAAACAGGAATGTCTCTGAACATAGATGTCATCAAGGTGTCAAAATTACCCATTTAAGAACCAAACCCAAGTTTAATGAGGGGAAAATAAAGATATCTATATATTTATATAGATACAGATATACAAATACAGATATATTGGCTTGTTTTTGTTCTAATAATGCTATAATGTTTATAGGTAAATAGCTCTTGTAAAGAAGATGCCTCCAAACAGAAACAAACTAACAGGAAAAAGAGGATCATCTATGATTCAGGTAATATTTCTTTCAAGACCCTTTAATGTTGTAAAATTGTTTGATATCCCTTAGAGTAGAAATTTACAAACTAGGGCTGGGAAGGTGGCTCAGTGGTAGAGCACTTGCCTTGCATGCACGAAGCCCTGGGTTCGATTCCTCAGCACCACATAATAAGCAAAAAGAAAAAAAGCCGGAAGTGGTGCTGTGGCTCAAGTGGTAGAGCGCTAGCCTTGAGCTGAAGAGCTGAGGGACAGCGCCCAGGCCCAGAGTTCAGGCCCCACGACCAGACCAAAAAAAAAAAAAAAAATTGACAAACTAATGCTCAGAGACATTCAGCTCTCTGTGATGTTAATAGGTGTTATGAGAAGAGGGTAGCCCAGGAAAAAAAAGTTATAGAGGCCCCTTCTCAACAGATAATACTTGGTGTGGTAGTGTGTGTCAGTCATCCCAGCAATGTATGAGATCCTAGCAAGGAAGATTGCCTTCAAAAGATGGCTTATGGCAAAATTCGAGAACCTATTTGAAAAATAAATAAAAAAGGCAAGCATAAGTGCCTGAGGTCCTTTAGGAAGCAGTTCACAGTAACTACTTTAAAAAATCCTATGTTTTACTACTTTTCAAAGTTTTATTTTTCTTTCATAGATTCAGAATCAGAAGAGACAATGCAGGTAAAAAATGCCAAAAAGCAATCAGAAAAATTGCCATTGTCTTCTAAACCCAGTAAAATTTTACGTCAGGACCCGGTTACATATGTTTCAGAAACAGGTAAGGGTACTATGTTCAGTTCTTTTGAGAATTTCTGTGTGCTTTAAGCTTTTCATTTGTATCTGTTTATCTCCTTCACTTCGAATTGAACTTCTGCTGCCTTTTTGTTTTATTGGATTATATTTTTCAGGGGAAAGTTGTAATTATCATTTTTGGCATTTTCTGAGGGCTGATGGGTCAATTTATTTTCTTGTTTGTTAGAACTCAGGGCCTCATGGACAGTAGACAGGTGCTCTACCACTGAGCTGCATCTTCAGCTCTAGAGCAAGAGTTTAAGTGTTCTGTATTGAATCATGTATATGGAAGCATTACCTTGAATCTTATTTTAAAATAGTAGTGAGTCTGGGTGTTGGTGGCTCATGCTTGTAGTCCTAGCTACTTAGGCGGCTGAGATCTGAGGATCACAGTTCAAAGCCAGCCTGGGTAGGAAATTAACCACCAGAAAACCAGAAGTGGTGCTGTGGTTCAAAGTGATGGATGTTAGCCTTGAGCAGAAAAGCTTAGGGACAACATCCAATCTGTGAGTTCAAGCCGAATGACTGACCAGAAAAAAAAAAAAATAAGAACTTTTTTTTTGGCAGTCCAAAAAAAAAATTAGTGAGTTAGTTTAGAATTACTTTTTTTTTTTTTTTTTTTGTGGCAGTGCTAGAGCTTTAACTCTTTAAAATTGAACAAAGTTCAGAGATGAACTTCATAGACAGTATGAGACATTTATGGATGAAGTGAAACTGATTGAAGAAAAAAATGCTTGGGACATGTGTTGCTTTGTCATACCAGCTGCAGATGGACACTTTTAGCCTTTTTGTTCTATTGCTAAATATGTTTTCCCGCACGTTGTACCAATGAACTCTTCATTTCAGAGGTGTCCCAGTTTAGACCTTACTGCGTTGTGAAAATTGAATGTGTGAGAGGGTACAGGAAAACAGTATGGTAATAAGCTTATTACATAACTGAAGGTGGTGTGATCAAGCTGTCTATGACACCCTGGACATGCCAATGGGTGTAGCCAGTCCTGGCCTTCACCTGTGGATCAAGGCTGCTCTATCCTATAATTTCAAGTACACAAAGGGTCAGACAGTATGAGCTCTGACCACGCATTTTCTTCAATACTCGACTTATTTTTTCAGTAGAAGAGTCTTTGCATGTCATTTTCTGAAGAGTGTCCAGCATTTCATCTGGACTTTTTGTGACAATTAGGTCATGTTTGGGTCATTTTGTCTAGGATGTACATGTATTGTTCCCCTTTCTTTAGCTAAAAATCTTGAGGTACAATATACCCATCTACTGTGATGTTCAGTATTACATAGTATTCTGTTTGTTCCTTATCACTGAAATATAAGGAAAAAATTAGTTCTATGTCTTAATTTCATCCTGTATAAAATAGGGACGACTAATACTGTTTTTTTTTTTTTTGTGGGTAGTGGGGCTTGAACTCTGGGCTTGGGCGCTATCCCTCAGCTCTTCAGCTCAAGGCGAGTACGCTACTGCTTGAGCTACAGCACTACTTCCAGTTTTCTAGTGGTTTATTGGAGATAAGAGTCTCAACGGGGTTTCCTGCCCAGGTTGGCTTTGAACCGTGATCCTCAGATCTCAGCCTCCTGAGTACCTAGGATTACAGGTGTGAGCCACTGGTGCCCGGCTTTTTATACATTTCTTTTTTTTTTTTGTCAGTCATGGGGCTTGAACTCTGGGCGTAGGCACTGTCCCTCAGCTCTTTAGCTTCAGGCTAGCACTCTACTGCTTGAGCTACAGCGCCACTTCTAGCTTTTTCTGCTTATATGGTGCTGAGGAATTGAACCCAGAGTCTCATGCATACAAGGCAAGTACTCTACCACTGAGCCACCTTCCCAGCCCCCTAATACCTGTTTTTTAAATATCAAATAGCTGGTTAAACTGCATAATAAAAGGTCATCTTTACCAAACAAAACTCAAGGTCTCTCACTTCATTAAACAGCCAAAGTAAACATATTTGCCCAGTCCAACAAGTATTTGGGTTTTACTAAGCAAGGACATTTTACTAGTCAATAGTTAGCTATGACGATATTTATAAACAGTATTTTTCTCTTCCCAAAACTTCAGAAATTAATGCAGTTTTAAAAATAAGTCCCAGAAAATTTAAACAAAGCAATGATGAAAGATATTTGTGGTCTCGGAGTTACCTCTTGAGCCAAAGCGCCACTTCCAGTCTTCTGAGTGGTTTATTGGAGATAAAGGTCTCATGGCCATTCCTGCGTGGGCTGGCTTTGAACCCCAGTCCTCAGATCTCAGCCTCCTGAGTAGCTAGGATTACAGGCATGAGCCACTGGCACCCTGCTGGGACTTTTTTTTTTTTTTTGGGTCCAGTCGTGGGGCCTGAACTCTGGGCTTGGGCGCTGTCCCTCAGCTCTTCAGCTCAAGGCTAGCGCTCTACCACTTGAGCCACAGCGCCACTTCCGGCTTTTTTCTTTTTGCTTATGTAGTGCTGAGGAATCGAACCCAGGGCCTTGAGCATGCAAGGCAAGCGCTCTACCACTGAGCCACCTTCCCAGCCCCTGGGACTTATTTTTAAAACTGCATTAATTTCTGAAGTTTTAGGAAGAGGAAAATGCTGTTTATAAATATCATCATAGCTAACTATTAACTAGTAAAATGTTCTTGGCTGGTAAAACCCACATACTTGTTGGACTGGGCAAATATGTTTACTTTGGCTGTTTAATGATGTGAGAGACCTTGAGTTTTGTTTGGTAAAGATGACCTTTTATTATGCAGTTTAATCAGCTATTTGGTATTTTTAAAAATATGGGGCATTTTTTTTGTCTCTTGAAAATTAATTAAAAAAACACTTATTTCTTTAAGAACAGTAAGCCATTTTCAATTTTTAAACTTTAAAAAAAAAATCAACTGTCTCTCAGTTTCCTTACTCTAATGAAGTTGATCATTTAAAGAAATGCTCAGATACAGCAAAGCAGTTTACCGGCACTGTCATCCAGTGGGCTGCAGTCTACCCTTCTTCACAAAGCAGGAACACACGATCCACTTAACAGAGTTGTTCTAGCTGTCCTCAGGAGATCCCACACTGAGCACCCATGCAATTCAGGAACTCACAGACCTCTTTGTAATTGTTTGATTCAAGACCCAGGTTGTCAGAAAACAAGGAATCACCCAAGTGAGACACTGTTGATCACCAGCAGATTAAACCTGGAGATGTCCCAGAGCCTGTTCTCCAAATATTAGAAGTACTGTCTAATAGTACATAGATTATGTCCAGTTGTATTCTGTTCTACAGAGTTTGGCTCTGCCTTTTTTGATGTTGTCTTCTATTTTTTTCTGAGACTTTTCCATTATAGTCATTCGGTTCTATTGCTTTTAACTTCTCTTGATAGTCCAGGGGTAAACCATTTTCCTTTACACCCAAGCAAATAACCTTTTTACTGTGGTGAGGTGGGGGGCGCTCTCTTCTTGAGTAGAAACTTTAATTTACAACATATTAACCCCTTCTTGCTCATCCAGGGAATTTAAATTGCTTTCGTTAATTTTCCATACCCCTCCCCACACTTCATCGCCAGGACTTTGAAAAACGGTAGCTATACTTAGATGCCACCTTTCGCTTGTTTTGCCCTGGAAATTGCCAAAGTCAGGCTTGAAATCCTGCCGGCAGGTCACGCAGCACAATGCTGCCAAGGGGTTTTGGAGGTGGATCTTCTCTGATAGCAGATTGCTACTGTAGGTGAAGTACAGGAAAGAGTCCCGGTGCTGGCCCGCTGTTCTGAGGCCCAGCTCTGCAGGCCTGACAGCGTTGGAGCGCCAGCGAACCCACCACTCCCAGCTTAGAGCTGTCTCTTGAAAATTATTTATGACTGGTAATTTTAGTTGGATTTCTAATTCTAGAGAAGTTAGTGTTCTTGAAATTATTTATTATTATTATTTTTTGTGTGTAGGAAGTCAGTAGGTATAGATTTTGTAGGTGATAGAGCTTTTTGCGGATGTATTTAGGGAAACAGACGAAGGCAAAACATTTCCTTAAAGAGGAAACTAAAAATTGTGTATTGTATTGTATTATACTTGTTAACAGTTCATATTAACTTGTACACTAAGATTCTGAAGAAAAAGTTTTTGAGGGTGGGTGAACTATTTAGACTAATAGCTATAATATAATAATAATCAAAAATAAAATAAAACTCAGGGCCTAGGCGCTGTCCCTGAACTCTTTTGCTCAGGTCTAGTGCTCTACCACTTTGAGCCACAGCTCCACTTTCGTTTTTCTGGTGGTTAATAGGAGTCTCCTGAGTATCTAGAATTATAGATGTGAGCACTGGCACCTGGTAGTAATATTAAATCACTTAAGCATTCCCTCATTGAAACCTTTTACCTTTAACAATTGTATTTAACGCATTTGTAACTTAGGCACACAATATATTTGAGTAACACCTTAACAACTTTGTAGCTTGCCACTAGTACCCAGCTTCTCTATTAATTAAAGATGAACAACATATTTGATTATATTAAGTATTTTATTTTATTTATTTTTGTTTGGTCGTGGGGCTTGAACTCTGAGCCTGGGTACTGTCCCTCAGCTCTTCAGCTCAAGGCTAGTGCTCTACCACTTGAGCCACAGCACCACTTCCTGTTTTCTGGTGGTTTATTGGAGATAAATAGTCTCACGGACTTTCCTGTCAGGGCTGGCTTTGAACTGAGATCCTCAGATCTCAGCCTCCTGAGGATTACAGGCATGAGCCACCAGCACCCGACTATGTATTTTATTATACTGATTATGTATAAGATGTCTGATTTGCCGGGCGCTGGTGGCTCACGCCTGTAATCCTAGCTACTTAGGAGGCTGAGATCTGAGGATCGCGGTTCAAAGCCAGCCCAGGCAGGAGAGACCGTGAGACTCCTATCTCCAATAAACCACCAGAAAACCGGAAGTGGCGCTGTAGCTCAAGTGGTAGAGCACTTGCCTTGAGCTGAAGAGCTGAGGGACAACGCCCAGGCCCAGAGTTCAAGCCCCATGACCGACAAAAAAAAAAAAAGATGTCTGATTTACCACTTGAATGGACAGAGATGGTATGTTTAGTTTATTTCCTTTTACTTGATTAATGAACATATACTGAAGATTAGACAAGTGCATAAATTTTTCTGTACCTCCAAAACCAGTTTAGATCATAGTTTTTGCATTTGTTGGGCTTGAACTTGGCCTGGGTGCTGTCCCTGAGCTGTTTTTGCTCAAGGTTAGCGCTCTACCACTTTGAGCCATAGCTCCACTTCCAGTTTTCTGTTGGTTAATTAGAGATAAGAGTCTCGTGGACTTAACTACCCGGGCTGGCTTTGAACTGCATTCTCGGATTTTAGCCTCCTGAGTATATAGGATTACAGACATGAACCACCAGCATCTAGCAGTTTTTATTTTTTGGCTAGTTGGTAAGTTATTTTTAGTTTCTCCATTAATTTGAGATTTGACCAAAGGAAAGCAAATCATAGAATTAGGATATTCAGAAATCTGTTTGAAAAGCCAAACTAAGCAGTTTAAACTACAGAATTAGATTTTTTTTCCTTCTTAGCTTGTAAATAGATTTTATTATAGGCCTAGGCATTATTTTCTTTCTCTTTTATTTGTTTTTCTTTTAAATAAATGAACGTACATAACTCAGAATGGCAAAGCAATCTCCTCTTCCAGGCAATTCCTCTGCTCTGTGTTGGATAATTCTAGTTGACGTTGTTGCCACATTTGAGATTATGTTGTCTATAAATAAAAATAAATGATGTTTTTATAAGGAGACAAATATCCTGGAGGGAGATTTTAAGTATTCAATTGCCAATGATTTTCAACTAGTTCTCAGAAATTTGGCTTAGATGTATTTATCAATATTTTATTATAAGTTTCTGGGGGAGAACAGAACATAATTTGCCTGTGGCTTCTGACTAGGCAGAAACAAATTGAGTCTTGTTAGAAAACAAGGGCAAATGCTAAAGAAGAGGAATGTTCTATCTCTACCCAGTGTTGATGATTGTACAATATTCATTTTATATGAGAAGGGTCAGCAATGCCTGATAAATGACTGTCTTTGTCAGAAGCTAGCTATCTCCTTTGTTTTCTCTCTCCATAATATATTGGTGTAGCCTCTGAAATTCTAAAGGCCAAAGGTACTTCAAGCCAGCTAGTTCAAAAGTCATCCTGTATAGGCAGTAGGGACTGCTTTCTTGAGATTTTGTTTGTTCAGATAGGCAAGATAACAGGCTGTCTTTAGTTTTGTGTATGTCTACAGGTACATCATTAAATCTGCTATTTTCTTATCTGCTTTTGTGATGAATGAATATGAATGTCTTTATGTCAGTGTCTGGATATACATTATATATATATTCATACATGTGACAATATACATACATGTATGCATATATATGTGTTTTATATCATATATATATATATATATATATATAAAATATTGCTGGTACTGGGGCTTAAACTCAGGGTCTGGTCAGTGTTCTTTATCTTTTTTTTGTAGTTCCTCCCCCCCCCCTCCCCGGGGGGCTGAGGACTGAACCCAGGGCCGGGTGGGCGCCCTTCCGCTGGGCTAAACCCCCAGCCTCTCTTTATCTTTATCTTTTGTGCTCAAGGCTAGTACTTTACCACTTGAGCCACAGCTTCACTTCTGGCTTTTTTTTTTTTTTTTGTTAATTGGCAATAAGAGTCTCAGGGACTTTTCTGCCTGGACTTGCTATGAATTGTGGTTCTTAGATCTTAGCTTCATAAGTATCTAGGATTACAGGCATGCACTAGAGGTACTTGACTAAGCAGTAGTTTTTGTGTTTGTTTTGTGTTTGTGTGTGTGTTTGGACTTTTTTAAACAGACACTTTTGCAGAATACAGTCACATACTGCAAAAGTGTATTTTGGTCAGCGACAGAAGGCATAGACTATCGTGGTGATAATGGAGCTGAAATTGCTTCTGCCTCGTGACATTGTAGCTGATGTAAAGTCATATAGTATACCACTGTGCCCATTTCCTTTGCATTAATAAGCTCGCTCCCTACTGTGTTGCCAAACACATGGAAGCATAGCAGTGGTATGTACAGTCCGGAATACTTCATAATGGTAATAAGTGACTGTGTTGCTGGTTTCTATATTTAGTGTCTGTTCCTATGACAGAAGTTGAGAGGGACTCCTTACAAGGAGGAAGCATTTTTTGGATTATGTTTTCAGAGGCTGCAGTGGCTGTCCTTATGTCTGGGTCATGGTGCAGAAAAAGCATCATGGTGGGAGGGAATAGAGGAACAAAGTTGTTCACCTCATGACAGCCAGGAGGCAGAGAGGAGAAAGACAGGGCTAGGAGGGTACCTTTCAATGACATGCCAGAGGGACTTTCCTTCTCCAACCAGCTCTACCTTTCATAGTTCCATCAACATCCATAGATGTATTCTAATTTTAAATCCAGTAAGGGA
Source organism: Dipodomys spectabilis (assembly GCF_019054845.1). Taxonomy (NCBI): domain Eukaryota; kingdom Metazoa; phylum Chordata; class Mammalia; order Rodentia; family Heteromyidae; genus Dipodomys; species Dipodomys spectabilis. Next base: position 7,249,973 of record NW_024870720.1, on the reverse strand, counting down.
TTAAGCTGTGGATGAAAGTTGAACTCTTAGGATATAATTACTTTCTCAAAAGCCATCAGCTAGCAATCAAGCCCACAGTATATAAGCCTGTGGGTCTTTCATATTCAAACTATAACACTATACTGTGCATATTTTTGCTTCCAGTACTGGGGTACTGGAAGAGCCTCAAGCTCTTGCGTGGCTTTCTTGCTTTCCATGAGTACCTTGTGGAAGTAGTGTACTACTTGAGCCATGTCTCAGCTCTTTGATAATTAAACATGGAGTCTCTCACACTTTTCTGCAAAGGCTGGTTTCGAACCTCTGTTTGCAGGTCTTAACCTTCTAAGTAGGTAGGATTACAGGTATGAGCCATTGGCACCTGGCATGTACCATTTTATGGCAATTTGTTGTGTACTGCTCACACACACACACACACACACTTCAACACCAACTAGAATGATTATTCTAAAACAATATTTTGCTGATGTTGCAGCAGACTGTTTACTGTGTCTTTTGATGGTATATTTCTCTCTCTCTCTCTCTCTCTCTCTCTCTTTTTCTCTCAGTTGCGGGGCTTGAACTCTGGGCCTAGATGCTGTCCCTCAGCTTTTTAGCTCAAGCTAGTGCTCTCCACTTGAGCAACAGCACCACTTCGGGCTTTTTCTGTTTATGTGATGCTGAGGAATCGAACCCAGGGCCTTATGCATGCAAAGCAAGCACTACCACTCAGCCACCTTACCAGCCCCTGTATATTTTTCTCTATTATTTAACTTTCTGTTGTGCTCATCATGGTCCTGGTGTTACTAGATTCGGGACACTGGGTCTGGGGGAAAGAATTCAGGGATAGAAAGAGGAGATACTGGCAGAAGCAGGTTTATAAATGCAAAGAGAAAGCAAAGCAAAGGAGGAGTGGGCAGATTGGGTTTTTAATTTTAGCTTGAAGTTAGATTGACTGGCTAAAGGCAAATCAATAAGCCTGCTTTAAAGAAAATCTTCCAGGAAGTGGCGCTGTAGCTCAAGTGGTAGAGCGCTCGCCTTGAGCTGAAGAGCTGAGGGACAGCGCCCAGGCCCAGAGTTCAAGCCCCACAACCGACAAAAAAAAAAAAAAAAAAAAAAAAAAAAAGAAAATCTTCCAGGCTGGGAAGGTGGCTCAGTGGTAGAGTACTTGCCTTGCATGCATGAGGCCCTGGGTTCGATTCCTCAGTACCACATATGCAGAAAAAGCCGCAAGTGGCGCTGTGGCTCAAGTGGTAGAGCGCGAGGCTTGGCTGAAGAGCTGAGGGACAGCACCCAGGCCCAGAGTTCAGGCCCCACAACCGGAAAAAAAAAGAAAAAAAATCTTCCAATTACAAGTTAAGAACAAAAACCTAGCTTTTAGAGTCAGCCAAGTGGGGGATGTGTTAAGAGGCTGCTGATGGACTTCATTGAATGCAGGAATAAATCTCTAGCAGTTTGGCTTGCACACATTAGTTTAGAAAATGGTCAAAGGTGCCCAATCAGAGGCCAGTTGTTCATGGTCAAGAGTATGGACCTACCTAATTAATATATGTGTGATTATAGAAGGCCCTCCAATGATGAGGGGACCTGTGTTACTAGAGAAACTGAGCCTGCAGTGAAAGGTATGTATATCCTTGCTTTAAATAGTGAGTTTTCTTTCACATTATTATAATCAGCAACTTGTATGAGTTATTTGTTATGATATAGTTCTAATTTAATATAATTGGAAAACTAGGCTCAATCTTTTTTTTTTTTTTTTGACAAGTTACTTAGGAATAGTATAATGCTGAGACATACAGTTATTAGCAAATGTTTGTGTTTGAAGGAAGGAGTACTTGCCAGTAAATATGACACAATTGTAAGTGGTTTTTGTATGCCAGATTCATAAATTATTCCTTCTTAACCCTCAGATAACTCTTAGACTTCATGATTGTCTTCTATTTTCTTTATATTGCATTACTTTTGTTAGTATACAGAAGCCCTTTCTCTTGTGAATAAATCACTGAACTAAAGATTTGTTGAGATCCTTTTTAGGCACAGACTTTTCAGGATTTCTAGTAAGATAAGCCTTGTCATAGTGTAGAAAAGCCTCTTAAAAACGTAAGTTTTAAATTGACTAAAGGATAGTATACTTAGGGGAAGAACCCAAAAGGATATCTCCTTTGAACAACTAAATATACTGAATAACAGGAAGTGGTAACGTGTGGAGGGAGGGCAAAGGAGGGGCACAGGAATGGAGGGAGGAAGGAAGAGCAAATGTGGTCATTATGTTCAATGTACATTATGTAACTTGAAGGTAGTGATGGGAGGAGGAAAATGAAAGGAAGGGGTGGTATTGACTAAGAAGCATTGTACTCATAACCTGACTTACAGAATTGTAAGTTCTTTGTATAACTACTTAATAAAAGCTCCCTCCAAAAAAAGAAGTTTGAGCCAGGTAAGGTGGCAATGTCTATTATCCTCGCCCTTACGAGGCTGAGGAAGATCTCAGAAACAAAAGCCTGAGAAACTTTAGTGAGATTAAAAAAAAAAATGTACCAAAATTTAAAGTCTTTTCTGAATAGTTAGATAGTAGTAGTTGGTTCATCGTCAATATGTGGCCAGAATCTGGCAAATTCTTACCACCTCTGAAAAACCACCAGAGTCAACATCTTATCTGGACCTAGAGTAGCAACCCTAAGACGAATCTGCTAGACAAGTAATCTACAAGGCTATATTCTTAATTTTATCCCTCCCTAATTCTCACATTTTGCCATCATAACACATGGATTTCAATGAAGGCAGAAATTGGGTCTTTTTAATTGATTACTAGCTCCTCAGTGCCTGTACATAACAAGTAACCAGTAAATATCCATGTACAATGGCTAGTAACTGGGGGAGATGGTATATTACAGGCCTGGCCTTATCAGGAGACAAGAAAATAAATATTAACTTTTAAAAGCTCTTAGACACTTTTCATAAAACTAGTAAAATGGTTAGTCTATATAATTAGAATTGATGTTTTATGAAAAAATTTGATTATATTTTATTTAAGATGAAGATGATGACTTTTTGAGTAAGAAGACAGCCTCAAAATCAAAAGAAAATGGAAGATCTAAAAATAGTTACCTTGGAGTATCAAACATGAAAAAGAATGAAGAAAATACTAAGATTAAGAACAAGCCTTTATCACCAATAAGGCTTACACCAACATCCGTGCTTGATTATTTTGGAACTGGAAGTGTTCGAAGGTCAGATAAGAAGATGGTGGCAAGCAAAAGAAAAGAAGTGAGTATCCTATAGACGAGGATTTCTGGGTGCATGGTCCATGCCTGTAATATAAGCATGTGAATGCTGAGGCAGAAGGCTGCAAGTTTGAGTCCAGCTTGGAACATATATAAGACCCTTTCACCTAATAAACCAAAACAAAGCATAATATTATGCCTGGAGACCAGCTAAAGCCAAACAGACAAACACATTTACAATACCTCATATCTGAATAATAGAAAGCTAAGAAAAAAATATTGGGCATGGTAACAGGTACATGTCATCACAACTCTGTGGGAAGTATAAGTAAGAGGATTGCAGTCCAGGTCTTCCTGGGCAAAAAGCAAGAGAGACATCTGGTTATGTTTTTTTTTTTTTTTTTGCCAGTCTTGTGGGCCTGAACTCTGGGCCTGGGCACTGTCCCTCAGCTCTTCAGCTCAAGGCTAGTGCTCTACCACTTGAGGTACAGTGCCACTTCCAGTTTTTTCTGCTTATAGGTACTGAGGACTCAAACCCAGGGCCTCATGCATGCAAGGCAAGCACTCTACCACTGAGCCACCTTTCCAGCCCGAGAGACATCTATTTAAAAAATAACAAAAGTTCTGGGTACAAGTGACTCTTACCTGTAATCCTAGCTACTCAGGAGGCTGAGATATGAGAACCAAGGTTTGAAGCCAACTTGGGCAAAAAAGTCTGTGAGACTTCTATTTCTGATTAGCCAGCCAAAAGCTAGATGTGCTTCAAGTGGTAGAGCATAAGCCTTTGAGCAAAAAAGCCAGGCAGTAGCATGAAGTCCTGAATTCAAGCCTTAGTATTGGCATTAAAAAGAAAAAAGCAAGTTGGGCACTGGTGGCTCATGCCTGTAACCCTAGCTGTTCAGTGTGTGAGAATCTTATCTCCAATTAACCACCAGAAAACCAGAAGTGTTAGACCATTAGCCTTGAGTGAAAAGGCTTAGGGACAGTGCCCAGTCCTTGAATTGAAGCCCCACAACCAACAGAAAAAAGAAAAATAACAAAAGCAAAAAGGACAGGAGGCATGGCTCAAATAGCAGTCTGTTTAACAGATGTGAGACTGTGAGTTCAAACCCATCTTGCCAAAAAAAAAAGTGTTGTCCATTCATTGATATTAAGAGGAAAAACTGAGTTATCATAAAAGAGAAAATATATTTTGATAGTGAAAATAATTTTCTGTCACTATGAATAAAATATATTGCCCTTATCTTAGAGGACAAGGAAATTCAAATTTTTCTTTCCCTTTTTGTATGGGTCTTGGGGCTTGAACTCTGGGCCTGGGAGCTGTCCCTCAGCTCTTCAGCTCAAGGCTAGTGCTCTCCCACTTGAGCCACAGCACCACTTCTGGTTTTCTGGTGGTTTATTGGAGATAAGAGTCTTATGGACTCTCCTGCCTGGGCTGGCTTTGAACTGTGATCCTCAGATCTCAGCCTCTTGAGTAGCTAGGATTATAGGCGTGAGCCACCGGTGCCCAGCTCATAATTTTTCTTTTATACCTGAAACTAGGAAAAATTATTGTATCACTTCACTCCCTTTTTGAAAGTACTGCAGCAGGAAAAAAAATATTTTGACCATAAGAAAAATTAGTTGTTCTTAGAATTTCAATTGGATCCTTAGAAATTCAAACTTATTTTACTGTTTTCTTCAGCAGACAAAATTAGATAAAATCTGTAGACAAAATTTACAGATGGTATCAAATACATCCATTATAAACTGAGCATACCTGCAATTTATCTTTTTTCTAGGCATTTAGGAAATAGACATTGAAGTACATTATTGTTAAATAAGGCTGGTGTGTGTTTGTTATTTCCTTAATGTGTATGCAATATAATGTAAGCATCCTCACATTGGTTTGCCAGTGTTCTGGACTACTTCTCCAGCATTAATCCATAACATTCTATAGCATTTTCCTTTTGCAAGTATTTATTTTGAATACATCAGTAGAAACTAAGTGAGAACCATCTGTAGGATGTTTACTGTTTAGGAGACTGGATGTGCTCAAGGAATAATTATAAACTTGACTTTCTGGCTCCTGTGGACTATAACTATTGCTGATATACTTTCTTATTAATATATCTAATCAGCTACAGTCAAGAAAAGGTTGGGCTGGGAATGTGGCTTAGTGGTAGAGTGCTTGCCTAGCATGCATGAAGCCCTGGGTTCCATTCCTCAGTACCGCATACATAGAAGCTGGAAGTGGCGCTGTGACTCAAGTGGTAGAGCTGTAGCCTTGAGCACAGAGTGGCTCAGGGACAGAGCCCAGGCCCTGAGTTCAAGTCCCAGGACCAAGAAAAAAAAAAAGAAAATGTAACTTATTCTGATCTTAAGGTATATGCTCATCTTGTTTTTCTTTGAAATACAGCCTTCCCCAAATACAGATGATTCCAGATTAAATGATGAAGCCATTGCCAAGCAGTTACAACTTGATGAAGATGCAGAGGTATTACTGTTGCCTTTTACATACTGTTAATACCTTGATATCATGACTTGCTATTTAGTGTTGGCATCTAATTTGACTTAAGCCTAACTGGAAGTTACATGTAAGATAAGTTGAAGTAAAAGCCGGGGGCTGGTGACTCACGCCTGTAATCCTAGCTACTCAGGAGGCTGAGATCTGAGAAGAGCAGTTGGAAGCCAGCCCAGGCAAAAGAGTCCCCATGAGACTCTTATCTCCAATTAACCACTCAAAAACTGTAAGTGGAACTGATCTCACACTACTCTTAGTGCTCTACCACTGTGAGCGGTAGAGCACTGAGAAGAGTAGTGTGAGATCATTTTGGAGAAATGCCCAACAGTAAACCCTGTATGTCCTGGTAAGTGTTTGATTTCTACTAAAATGATTTTAGATCGTAAGGACTTTGGATTTCAGTTTCTGTGAGATGAAAGCCATCACAGTGTTGAATAGAAAAGTGACATGATGTTATAGATCTTCAAAGAAAACTACTCTGGTCCTGTAAGGCGAATGTACAGAATAACTAATGGTGTCTTTCTTCATGGTGGGACATGAGCAAAAGCAGACCTACTTGGAGGCTGTCAGGTAGGGTAGGTGAGAGAAGACACTGGCTGTTATCAGGTTGGTAATTGAAGAGATGGTCATCATCTCAATGTGTCTTATAGATAGAGCCTTAGGTGGTTGTTGGTAGATCGGGTATAAAATGGATGAATGAATAGAACTTGAAATGGGTTTTGGTACAGAGAAGCCAAGAGTTACAGTTTGGACAGTTAAGTTGGAGATGTGTAATTGACTTCAGTGGAGCTGCAGAGTAGGCGATTGAGTAAAGAAGTGTGGAGATGGGAATTGGTGCCTTACCCCTGTAATCCTAGCTTCTCAGGAGGCTGAGATCTTAGGATCTTGGTTCAAAGCCAGCCCAGGCAGGAAAGTCTGTGAGACTCTTATCTCCAGTAAACCACCAGAAAACCGGAAGTGGTGCGGTGGCTCAAGTGGTATAGCACTAGCCTTGAGCTGAAGAGCTGAGGGACAGCGCCCAGGCCCAGGGTTCATGGCCTGTGACTGACAAAAAAAAAAAAAAAAAGAGAAAAGAGTGAGTAATTGTGGGGGGGAGGGGAGGTGTTCTTTAAGGTGTTGAAAGTATATATTTAGGAATCATTAGCATTTGTATGGCCTTAAAACCTGTGTATCTTAAACCCTGGGGAGACAATGTAAATAGAAAAAAGGTTTCAGAATTGAACTCCGGGGAACTCTGAAAATTTAAGATGAAGAAGAGGACCTAGCAAATGAGACTAAAAGGGCTAATAACGTAGGGAGAGAAAAAGGTATTTTCTGGAGGCGAATAAAGAACATAGCACAAGGAAGAGTGCTAATCTCCACTAGAAGCTCCATTGTTAGGTGCCTGCTGGTTTTTTTTAGCTTAAGACTCCTGAACAGTGTTCGAAGCTCTTCCTCACAGCTACTGTTGCCACTATTATATTGCTGTTCAGGTGTCCTCTTTCTATGTATAGCCTTTAAATTCTACCTACTGGGCTGTTTGTGTCTCAGCTGTGACATCAAAACTCAAAAAACCAAAACACCCTCAAAAGCAGAGAGACCATATTGTGATTGCTCTCATTAATTGGGCAGTCTGTGTCTTCAAAATGGTTTTCTGTCTTATTTGGTCATGCTGAAATGTATTATTTGCAAACAGCTATTTAAAATTTTTTTTTATTGTGATTAAGTGATTACATAATTTCCCCCCCAAAAAAGTGATACTCAGTTAAAGTCACAAACACATTCTAACTTTCCTGGAGCAAACTGTCTGTCATGATTTATAACATTTATGAGTTCTATGAGCTTGCAAACAGCTATTCTTATAATTCAAAGTAGCACAAGTGGCCTAGGTCAGAGTATGAAGGAATTTTTAGGTATATGTCTTTTCTATTTGCAAATAATAGAGGATTATCCAGTTCATTCCAAGGAACCAGAGCTATCACAATTCTGTGTTTTTCCATTTCTGCCACATTCTTTCAGAATCCTGTTGGGTAATTTATTAATCTGATTAAGGACTTTCAGGATGTTAATAATTGATGATGTCTTTTTTCCTAAGAGCCTCCCTAATAATTTGTACTCCTATTCATTTAGTAACTGTGTCCAGTATCTAATACTCCTTAGTGTAGATGTGTGTATATATTTTTTCTTTTTGTTGTGCCATGCTGGGGCTTGAACTCAGTGCCTAGGTTCTGACCCTGAGGTTTTTTTTTTTTTTTTGCTCTACTACTTGAGCTACATTTATTTCCACTTCAGCTTTTTGCTGGTTAATTGGACATAAGAATCTTAATGACTTAGCCTGGCGCTGATGGCTCACGCCTATAATCCTAGCTACTCAAGAGGCTGAGATCTGAGGATCACGGTTCAAAGCCAGCCGTTCAAAGCCAGCCGAGCAAGAGAAACTCTTATCTCCAATAAACCACTTGAAAACAGGAAGTGGCACTGTAGCTCAAGTGGTAGAGCGCTAGTCTTGAGCTGAAGAGCTGAGGGACAGTGCCCAAGCCCAGAGTTCAAGCCCCACAACCGACAAAAAAAAAGGATCTTTTCATTTTTTTTTTTTTTTTTTTTTGTCGGTTGTGGGGCTTGAACTCTGGGCCTGGGAAAAAAAAAAAAAGAATCTTAATGACTTTCTTGCCCAGTTTGGCTTCAGACTGTGATTCTCAGATCTCAGTCTCTTCAGTAGCTAGGATTACAGGTGTGAGCCACTAGCTCCCAGCTCTGCCAGCTTATTAAGTGAGCTATGTTAAACACTAATATTATGATGCCATCAAGAATTCCTTTGTTCTAAAACTGATTATTGGTAACCATAAAGCTGGTTACTTTATATTGAGACATGTTTTTCATTAATATACATTCTCTTCTGAAAGAATCATTTTGCTTAAAGTAGAAATATTGGAAATAGAAGTAGAATGTTTGCTTTATTGGCATGTTAGGAAAACCAGTGGGATGACTTAAATTTTTAAAAGTTAAAACAGACACCTTTGAATTACTAAGCATTTGATAATAAAAAGCAATGGTTATATTTGTATATTTGCTGGTGTCCAGAGAATTTTCTTAACTCCTTAAGATTCATGTTTTTCTATCTTCTACATAATTATTTTTCTGTTAAGGTGAGATTTATTTCAGATATCTCTCTCATTTAAGAATATATAAATAAGAGATGTATAAGTGTTGTATTAGGACTATTAAACATAGACTTCAAATTTTATTAAAAATGTTAGCTTAAAAATGTACTGAAAGGGGTTAGGAAGGTGGCTCACTGGTAGAGCGCTTGCCTTGCATGCCTGAGGCCCTGGGTTTGATTCCTCAGCACCACATAAGCAAAAAGAAAAAAGCCGGAAGTGGCGCTGTGGCTCAAGTGGTAGAGTGCTAGCCTTGAGCTGAAGAGCTGAAGGACAGCACCCAGGCTGAGTTCAAGCCCCACGACTGGACCCCCCCCCAAAAAAAAGAATGTACTGAAAGCTGGTGACTCACGCCTGGAATCTTAGCTACTCGGGAGGCTGAGGATTAAGGTTCAAAGCCAGTGTGAGCAGGAAAGTCTATAAGACTCCTCCTTCACTTAACCACAAGAAAAGTAGAAGTGGCTCTGTGGCCCAACAGGTAGAGCACTTGGCCTTGAGCTGAAGAGCTCAGGGATAGTGCCCAGGCCCAGAGTTCAAGTCCCATGACCAACCGGAAAAAAAAAAATGTACTGAATTTAGCTGGGTTCACACCTATAATCCTATGTACTCTGGAGGCTGAGATCTGAGGATTCTGGTTCCAAGCCAGCCTGGATAGGAAAATCCATGAAACTTTTTTTTTCCCTCCTCCATGAAACTCTTTATCTCCGATTAACCACCAGAAAACCAGAAATGGAGCTGTTGCTCAAAGTGGTAGAATGCTAGCTTTGCTCAGAAAAGCTGAGGGACAGTGCCCAGGCCCTGAGTTCAAGCCACAGAATTGGTACAAAAACAAAACAAAACTGAATTTGAGATAGAGGTTTAAGGATAGTGTGCCTTTCTAAAAGGTGCAAGGTTTTCAGTTAAAACCCCAGTAACGTGCTCCCCTCCCCCCCCCCCCCAAAATGCTGAATTTATCTGTTATGCCTATAACTCTAGAAATTGATTTTTGGAGTCTAATTTGGCTTACTGAAACAAGCTGTGATTTTTAACTGTTAATGATCAGTAGCAAAATGTTATGGCTATTTTCTAGGAAATGTTTTTCTAGGTTTTTTTTAAGTTTTATGAATTAAAAATGGGAAATCTTTTGGCTCAGAGTACAAAAGTACCTCACTGTTTGGATGTTTTTTACAGCTGGAGAGGCAATTGCATGAAGATGAAGAGTTTGCCAGAACGTTAGCAATGTTGGATGAAGAGCCCAAGACCAAAAAGGTGCCATATTGGACTGTTAGCATTCTAAGTACACAACATAGTTCAATGTTCCTTTTTTTTCTTTCTTTCTTCTTTTTTGCCAGTCCTGGGACTTGAACTCAGGGCCTGGCACTGTCCCTAAGCTTCTTTTACACAAGGCTAGAACTCTACCACTTGAGCCATAAGCACCACTTCTGGCTTTTTCTGTTGTTGTACTGAGGAATTGAACCCAGGGCTTCATGCATGCTAGGCAAGTACTCTACACCACTAAGCCACATTCCCAGCCTCAATATTCCTTTCTATGCCTGAAGGTAACAGCCATGAGTAACTCTTCCAGAAAGGAACTAAATTATGTGTGTGTGCGCACACGTGCACACACACACACATTTGTATTTGAAAACTCACTGAAAAGCTTGTGTTAGAGTGCATTGTCTCATGCCTATAATAGTAGCTTGGAGACTAGGAGGAAGTTTGAGGCCAATTTTAGAAAAACCATCTGAGTGACTCCAATCTCAACCAATAAAAGATGGGCATGATGGTGCGTGTACAACCTGTCAGCTACAAAGGAAATGAAAATAAGAGAGTTGTTATCTAGGCTGGCCTGTGCATAAATTCATGATCCTATCTCACAGAATAACCAAGCTAAAAGGATTGAGGGGTTATGGCCCAAGAGATACTCACCTGTATAGCAAGCACAAGACTGAGTTTAAATTCAGCCCAGTACCAAGAGAAGAGAAGAAAAGGAAAAACTTATTCTCTGGCATTAAATTCATTTATTCATTCTTTCTTCATCTCTCCTTCTCTCTCCCCTCCCTCATTTGCCCTCCCCTCCTTCCTTCCCTCCCTCCCGTACTTTCTTCCTTTTCTTTCTTTCTTTTTCTTTTTTCCTTTTTTGCCAAATGTGGGGCTCAAACTACTCAGGGCTGTGCTGTTTCTGAGCATTTTGCTTAAGGCTAGTGCCCTACCTTTTTTTTTTTTTTCCAGTTCTAGGTATTGAACTCAGGGCCTGCACACTGTTTTTGAGTTTCTTTTGCTCAAGGCTAGCACTCTACCACTTGAATCACAGTGCCACTTCTGGCTTTTTCTGTTTATGTGGTACTGAGGAATTGAACCCAGGGCTTTATACATGCTAGGCAAGCACTCTGCCCTAAGCCACATTCCCAGTTCTTATTCTACCATTTGAACCATAGCTCCAAGTCCAGCTTTTTGGTGGTTAATTGGAAATTAGTCTTATGAACTTTCCTGCCTGGGCTGGCTTTGAACCATGATCCCCAGATCTCAGCCTCCTGAGTAGCATGAGCCACTGGTAACTGGTTGATTTTTTATTTTTTTTTGCCAGTCCTGGGTCTTGACCTTAAGGCCTGGGCACTGTCCCTAAGCTTCTTTTTAGTCAAGGCTAGCATTCTACCACTTGAGCCACAGTACCACTTGACTGTTTTTTTTTTCTGAGTAGTATATTGGAGTTAAGGTCTCATAGACTTTCCTGTTTAGGCTGGCTTTGAACTACGATCCTCACATCTCAGTCTCCTGAGTAGTATGAGCCACTGGTGCCTGGTTGATTATTTTATTTTAAATAAGAGCATAGGGTGCTCATTACCTGACTCATGAAATAATAACCCCTTTGTATATCATCTTTATAATAACAAATACACACACACACACACACACACACACACACACACACACACACAATTGAACTCACAATTTTCCTGCCTTAGCCCCCTGAGTAGTTGGGCTATTAGATTTTTTTTTTTTTTTGGTAGAAGCACTGATCTTCACTGGAGTTATAGTGGTAGAGCATCTGCTTATTAAGTGCAAAGCCCAGTACTACTCCTTTTTCTCCAAGACCAAGAAAGCACTTCATCTCTAATAAATTTAATTTCTGATGAATAACATTCTGTTATGAGTACTGTCTAAATCAATATCTGGCTATTTAAAAAAGATTTTTACCTTTTTTCTTTTTTTTTTTTTGTTTGTCTCAGCAAGCAAAATTTGCTTCTGCAGAAGGGTGTACCATCAGCCAAAAATCTGGCAAGCAGCATTCAGCACAGGCAGGCTTCTCTCATTTATCCCAAATGCAGCAGGCACTGCAAAATTTTACTTCTTTGAAGTGAAAGTAAATTTTCAGGGGCCAAGACTATGAAGGAAAGTATAAGATAGTAGGGAGCGTGTAGGAGTTGGCCACTTGAAAGCTTTATTTCTGCATATATTAAAATTACATTTAGGGGCTGGGAAGGTGGCTCAGCGGTAGAGCGCTTGCCTTGCATGCACGAGGCCCTGGGTTCGATTCCTCAGCACCACATAAGCAAAAAGAAAAAAGCCGGAAGTGGCGCTGTGGCTCAAGTGGTAGAGTGCTAGCCTTGAGCTGAAGAGCTGAGGGACAGTGCCCAGGCCCAGAGTTCAGGCCCCACAACCAGACCCCTCCCCCAAAAAAATTACATTTAAAATTCAAATATTAGATATTGCCACATAATTCTGCTTGTGGTCTCTAGAAAGTAGAATTTTGAGGAATCATTGGACAGATGGAATACCTTTTTTTTTTTGAGAAAGTTATTTTTCTTTTAGCTTTAGTTTGTTTTTCATCTTAGCTCTTTTTGTTTAGATTTCAGTTTTTAACTGGACAATAGTCACAGTATGAAGGGAAAGATAGAAGGCAGAAATCAGGCTTCCACTCCAGTTTGAGAGGTTGGAATGAAGTGAGATTATGTTGTTGTTGTTTTTATTTGTCTGTCATGGGGCTTGAACTCTGGGTCTGGGCGCTGTCCATGCGCTCTTCAGCTCAAGGTGAGCGCGCTCTACCGCTTGAGCCACAGCACCACTTCTGGTTTTCTAGTGCTTTATTGGAGATAAGAGTCTCATGGAGTTTCCTGCCTGGGATGGCTTTGAACTGTGATCCTCAGATCTCAGCCTCCTGAGTAGCTAGGATTATAGGCGTGAGCCACCGGTACCTGACTGTGAGATTATGTTTTATATATCTAGATTTATAATCTTTCATCTGTTTTTTCCTCTGTGAAATGAAATAAAAATAATTTGCTCTGAAAACTTTGTGGAGTATTAAGTATAGTTTGTTGTAGCATATTGCTAGTTTGAAAGATAGCCCTTGGACTTAAATTTTCTATGGTCAAGAGTTTTCCTATTATTTGTCCTTTTTAAATTTGTTTAGGTCCAGAAGGTCTCAGGAGAAGGAGAAGCATTTTCATCTGTCCAAGATAATTTAAATAAAGCAGAACATACATATCCTCATACAGGTAATTACTAGGAGGAAGGAAGAACTAGTACTTGTTTTTATAGAAGAAAATTCTTTTTGGGGTGGGATTTAAATTATGAAATTTCAATTTGTTTTCTGCTGTATTATCTGTTATTTTTTTCTTTGCTATCTTTATTTCTACGGTCAGCTTCTATGTCATACATTAGAAGAAAACTTGGTTTAAATATTCCGGTCAAAACTGTCTAGCTAATGGATACTTTTAGAGCATGTTGTACTTCTAGACTTACAATGCAGTTAACATCCCAATAAACATCATCATAGGTTGGGAGTTCTGTAAGTGGAAGTCTTTCTTTTTTGTTGTTGTTGGTTGTAGGGCCTGAACTTGAGCTCTTCAGCTCAAGGCTAGTGCTCTACCACTTGAGCCACAGCGCCATTTCCGTTTTTTTCTGTGTATTTGGTACTGAAGAATCAAACCCAGGGACTCATTCATGCAAAGCAAGCACTGAGCCACTGAGCCACCTTTCCAGCCCAAGTGGAAGTCTTAGCAAGGTAGTACACTGTAGTTTTACTGCAGTTCAGTGTGTTGAGCGTGCACCATGCTGCATTATTACCTATGGAAGGAAAGATCAAAATGCAGAATTCTACTGACTATAATATTGCTTTTGCACCACTGTAAAGTTGAAAAATGATGAGTTGGGGACTGTGTATGCTTTGAAAGCTATTTGGATACTTGCTGGTAGAGAGTCTCTTTTGTTGTACCAAAGGTAGATTATGGTACCTTTGGCTTCCTATTAATTTCTAAGTAAATTTCAGCATATGAAGACGAAGAACTAATGTTATGAGCCTTTCATATTAGAGTCCCACAGCATTAACTTAAGAAGTTGTTCAGGGTACCTGCAGCTCTTCTGCTGATTGTGTTTGGGATTCTCCTTTACTGGTTCTGATACTGAATCACCTACTAGTACAGTGGTCTCCCATTGTGAAGGATTGGTCTCAGGCCCACCATGGATACTAAAATTTGGGGATTTCGAAGTTCTTTATATAAATGGCATAGAACCTATGAAGATAATCTATGCATAGCTCCCTATACTTGGTCTCTAGACTACTTATAGTATCTAATACAAAGTAGTTATGTATTGTTTAGAGAATAATGATAAGAAGTCGGGCACCAGTGGCTCATGCCTATAATCCTAGCTACTCAGGAGGCTGAGATCTGAGGATCACGGTTTAAAGCCAGCATGGGCAGGAAAGGCCATGAGACTCTTCATCTCCAGTAAACTACTCAGAAAACTGGAACGGTGCAGTGGCTCAAGTGGTAGAGCACTAGCCTTGAGCCGAAGAGCTGAGGGACAGTGTTCAGGCCCAGAGTTCAAGCTCCATGACCGACAGAAAAAGTGAATAATGACAAGAAAAAAAGCCTGTATATGCTCTGTACTGACATAATTAAAATATTTTCCACTCATTTTTGGTTGAATCAAGAATATAGAACTGATTTTTTTTTTTTTTTGAGACAGATTTGTACTCTTTATCTTAGGCTGGATTTTAGTGCAATATATAGCCCAGGCTGGCTCCAACTTGGAATTCTCCTGCCTGAGTCACTCAACTTCTGGGATTATAGGTGTGCTTCATCATGTCTGGCTAGATGGTCTTAATCCTATAAGTAGAACTGTCTTTGCAGTACTTTTTAGTCTTTTCACCTCAGGATTTTGGGTTTTCAGGTTGTTTCTGAACACAGAATTTTTATATGATTTATATTCTACTCAAGTCTTTATGTAAATTTTAGGGCCTAACTTAAGTGAAATCTGTTTCTTTAAAATGTTATTTATAGTATTGTATCAACAGATGTACAACTTATAGACAGATCTCTTAATTTGAAGTGGTTGCACAAAGAAATGTATAAATATTTAATTAAAAACTAAATGTCCTGCATAAAAAATAAAATATTAGTGTTTAGAAAGCATTATATGATACTATGTGTAAGATTAGTTGAACAATGAAAAAAGGAAGTTGATACTGAGTATCATTTTCCACAAACAGCAACCATATCTTTTCTTCGTAGTAAAAACAGAACAATTGTCAAATGAGAGAAAGAGCTACAGTCCCAATAAACAAACTAAGTGTGAACACTCAAAGAAATCTCAGCAATATTCCAAGTCATCAGCTCACAAAACAGGAGAGTCCTTTTCTCCAAAGAACAGTTCTAAGCTAGCACTCACGCAGATAAAAGAAGAGCGTTCTTATAAAGAATCAGAGTCTGTGGCCTCAAAAAGAAAAGAAAATGCTATTGAATTGAAAGAAGAGAAAAAAACTCCTCAAAAATCCAAAAATTCTCCTGCCAAAAAAGAGGTAGGAACACTTTCAGAATATATTCTGGGGCTGTGTGTTGATCTCAGTTTGTTTTCAAATTTTATTTAACCTTTCCTGTATTATTATGGTTCTTTGAAGATAATATTTAAAGATTGGGTTCAAATGGTAGATAGAGCACCTGCATAGCAGCCTGGGGCCCTGAGTTCAAACCCCAATAGCACACAAAAAATAAATGTTATTTAAAGTCAAAGGGTGTAGCTCAGTAGAAGAAATGTTTGGCTAGCAAGCTAAGGAAGCCTCAGAAGATGGTATATTATTTAAAACTGTCACAGAATATAGAGTATTAGTATAGGTAAACTAGTCTGTTAATTTTGTGTAACAGCTATGGTACTAAAGTACTATTGTACTCATATTCTTCACAATAACCTTTGAGTTATTTACTTTTATTATTCAAGTCAGTTATAAAGATGAGGAAATAAGCTGAAGGAGTTTAAATACCTTTGCCAAAATTACCAGGTAGTGAGTAAGTAGCAGAGCTAGTCTTGAACTTGGGTCCCCTGAGGAGTGGTATGACATACTAGTCCATGCAAGCTCCGGGGCTCATTTCAAACCATAGCTCTGCCACTGAGCAGTCGTGGGCTTGGGCTTGGTTTCTCCCGTCTGTGTTGTAGGGGCAACAGTAGTACTCAGTGAGTATGGAATGACTGTTCTTGCTGAATATGAAATCAGTTACATCATGGCATGAGACACAGTGCTGTGTAAATTTAGCTTTCACTCTTAAAGTGTTTGCTATTTGAATAAGTGCTTTTGCTCTAATATAACAACAATGGTTAGATGCACAAGTCATTTTCAAAGGAGAAATGATGAAATAATGGATGCCTTTCAGAAGTTTTATTTTCAGATAGCCTTGAGAAGCTAATGGTCTTTATGAATCTCTCGTTTTGAACCACTTTAGCTTTATGATGAGCAGTCTCTATTCTTTCATGCCTCTTGGCATAAAAGCAGAATATTGTCTTATTTGAACTGTTCATAACCATTATTTTTTAGTGCAGAACCATGAAATTGTGATTATTTTGAAATGCTTTTGTTATGGACAATGCTCATAAATCTGCTTTAAGGAACAATTAACTTTTTGGTCTCAGATTTTTTTCACTAAATACTTAACTGGTGCATGAATGTTTTTCTTCTGGCACATTAAATATTCTAGGAAGCAAAAATTTTAAATGATAGTGTTAATCTTTTTTTTTTTTTTTTTGCCAGTTGTGGGGTCTGAATTCTGGGCCTGGGCGCTGTCTCTCAGTTCTTCAGCTCAAGACTAGTGCGCCACTTCTGGCTTTTTCTGTTTATGTGGTGCTGAGGAATCAAACCCAGGGCCTCATGCATGCTAGGCAAGCACTTTACCACTGAGCCACCTTCTGAGCCCTGATACTGTTAATCTTCACAATATTTTTTATTAGAATAAAAATAACTCAGAATATTTTTACAGAAGTAGTTTGAGGAACATCAAATCCTAATAAGGTTAGCTGAGCAAGGTGGCATAGATTGGTAATCCCAGCAATCTGGAGGCAGAGGATTGACTTTGAGGACAGCCTGAATTATATAGCAAGTTCAAGGCAAGCCTAGACATAGATTACATAGTGAAATCTTATCTTTTTTAAAAAGTCTAATAAATTTAATTGATTTCAGCTAAATAATTCTAACTTAGTACATAGGCATATTTAAAAATTATGTGTAATTCATAATTTTAATATTGTAAATGGATGTTTTCATTTTGTATATATTGGAGTCCCTTGAAGCCGTATTTTTATTTTATTTTATTTTTTTTATTGTGAAAATACCTTACAGAGGGGTTACAATTACATAGGCAAGGTAATGAGTACATTTTTTTTTGTTGTTGTTGGTCGTGGGGCCTGAACCCTGGGCCTGGCTGCTGTCTCTCAGCTCTTCAGCTTAAGGCTAGCACTCTACCACTTGAGCCACAGTACCACTTCTGGGTTTTTCTGCTTATGTGGTGCTGAAGAGTTGAACCCAGGGCCTCATGCATGCAAGGCAAGCACTCTACCACTGAGCCACCTTCCCAGCCCATGAGTACATTTTTTTTGGGGGGGGGGGTGTTCCGGTTGTGGGGCCTGAACACTGGGCCTGGGCGCTGTCCCTCAGCTCTTCAGCTCAAGGCTGGCGCTCTGCCACTTGAGCCACAGTGCCACTTCTGGCTTTTTTCTTTTTTGCTTATGTGGTGCTGAGGAATCGAACCCAGGGCCTCATGCATGCAAGGCAAGCGCTCTACCACTGAGCCACCTTCCCAGCCCCCATGAGTACATTTCTTATCAAGCTTTGTTGCCTCCTCCTTTGTTTCCTCTTCCCATTCCCCCCCCCCCCCCTCCTGTGTTTTTATTTTTAAATAATTATTTTAAGGTGATGTACAAAGGGCTTACATTTATGTCGGTCAGGTAATAAGTACATTTTTCTTTCTAGTAGTGGGACTTGAACTTAGGGCTTAGGTGCTGTCCCTGAGCTCTATTACTTTGAGCCACAGCTCCATTTCTGGTTTTCTGGTGGCTGATTGGAGATAAGAGTTTTATTGCCTGGGCCTGCTTCAAATTGCAAACCTCAGATCTCAGCTTCTTGAGTAACTAGAATTACAGTCATGAGCGAGCTTCAGGCACCCAGTCTGATGAGGACATTTCTTTTTGGACAATATCACCTCTTCCCTCCCTGTCTCTGAATTTGGCAGCTGTATTTTAATAAACTTGTTCTAGTTTGAATATATAAGGTTGAAGTCTAGACCATCTATAATGATTAATTTAACTCATGTAAGCAGATTTTAATTGGTTCCTTATTTATCTAGACGAATATTTTGTAGCTGGGCGCCGGTGGCTCATGCCTGTAATCCTAGCTATTCAGGAGGCTGAGATCTGAGGATTGCGGTTCAAAGCCAGCCCTGGCAAGAAAGTCCATGAGACTCATCTCCAATAAACCACTAGAAAACCGGAAGTGGCCCTGTGGCTCAAGCAGTAGAGCGCTCGCCTTGAGCTGAAGAGCTGAGAGACACTGCCCAGGCCCAGAATTCAAGCCCCACGACTGACAAAACAAAAACAAAAAGAATTGGGGGGCTGGGAAGGTGGCTCAGTGGTAGAGCGCTTGCCTTGCATGCCTGAGGCCCTGGGTTCGATTCCTCAGCACCACATAAGCAAAAAGAAAAAAGCCGGAAGTGGCTCAAGTGGTAGAATGCTAGCCTTGCGTTGAAGAGCTGTGGGACAGCGCCCAGGCCCAGAGTTCAGGCCCCATGACCGGACCCCCCAAAAAAAAACAACAAAAAGAATATTTGTGTACTCTTCAAAGGGAATGAGGTTACTTATGAGTTAAAAATAACAAAAAATAAGCTGGGTGCCTATGTGCTGATGGTTCATGTCTGTAATCTTAGCTGCTCAGGAGGCTGAGTTTTTTTTTTTTTTCTTTTGCCAGTCCTGGTACTTGAACTCAGAGCCTGAGCACTGTCCTTGGCTTCTTTTGCTCAAGCCTAACACTCTACTACTTGAGCCATAGTGCCATTTCTGTCTTTTTCTGTTTATGTGGTACTGAGTAATTGAATCCAGGGCTTCATGCATGCTACCATTAAGCCATATTCCCAGCCTGAGTGGGAAGTTTTGAGAAGGGCTGATAGGGGGAATGATTGTCAGGTAGATATCTGGAAGCTGGAGAGGGTATCTATACAATATAAACATAATTTCAGGAAAAAACACATACATGACTTTAATGTGTACTATTTCCAGGAATGTATTTTTAACTTGACATGTATTTGATATGATAGTTTTCATTTCAGTTTTCTTTCCCTCTTCCAAAGTCTGTAAGTCCAGAAGATTTAGAAAAGAAACGCACTAATTATCAAGCTTATCGAAGTTACTTAAATAGAGAAGGTCCCAAAGCTCTGGGCTCCAAAGAAATACCAAAGGTAAGAGCAGAGAGCATGCGAGCCTGTGAGCACCTCTCTCTTGTGGGTCCAGGCTGTGTGCACTGTGCTTATCACATAAGGAAATGTTAATAGAAAAAGTATCCTCATCTTATTTATGCATTTAAGAATGTTCATGCACTTTATGAATTAATGCTTTCTCAGGATAAGTAAGATGTTCAGAGCCTTAGCTTACTCAGGAGACAGATGATAGGGGTGATAGTAGAGACTTGAATGTAGAGCTTTGTCAGATTTTTTCCCATCTACGGTGTGAATCCATTGCTATTTCTTTTTGTCATGTAAGAAGAATGGGGGTGATTGAGCTTATGTTTGAGCAGTCTTTGGCCTTTCTTTAGCCAATTTAAAGTCTGTGCTCATCTCCGTTCTACTCAGTTCTATCATAAGTAACTTTCATTTTGGTTGGCTGAATAATTTTATTGATCTTTTGTAAAAATGTAAAAGTATAACTATATTGTCATGGCCAGTGTCCCTTAAATGATTGGTTATCTTTCCAATCAAGTTCTCATTGCCTTTACATTCCTAGCAGTTTTGGTAGTTACAGTAAGCTTTGCCAACACAATTGTATGTTTCATAGTTGGTGTATGTTTCTTGTTGGTCCTTTTATGTTTATTAAATGTTAACTGCATAAGATTTTTCTCAGGATTTAGTTTCATCTGCATATTTCCTGTAAATTTCCAGCCAGTGTTTCATGCTGAGGTTATTTATGACGTCAGATGAGAAAAATCAGTTGCTGCAGTTTTGATGCCAAATATTTCTTTGGAAAGCTACCGTGTAATTTCTACCCTGCTTGACATTCTGGCTTTCAGGGAGCTGAAAACTGCTTGGAAGGCCTTACATTTGTGATCACAGGAGTCCTGGAGTCTATTGAACGAGATGAAGCCAAGTCTCTAATTGAACGTTATGGGGGAAAAGTAACAGGAAATGTCAGCAAGAAAACCAACTACCTTGTCATGGGTCGTGATAGTGGACAGTCCAAGAGTGACAAGGTGTGTCTCTGTCCAGTAATAGCTGCTTGCCAGGCATGCTGTTGATGCGACAGTTTGTGGTAATTCCTTTACAGAGGTAACCCGGGAAAAATGTTTTGTCTCACGTTGTTCTGGCGTTGACCCCGAGGTATTCCTTTCTAGTTGGAAACACAGTTCCTGTTGACTTTGACTTTTTTTATATCTTCTAGTTTAAATCTTCTTTTTAAAGACAGTTTTTTTCTGGCTGCCTGTGTTTGTATGCGTTCTATTATATACAATATATACTATATACTATACATTATATACTATATACTATATATTATATACTATGTACTATATATACTATATAAATATATTATATATATTACATGCTATATATAGTATATATACTATTTACATGTTTATTGTACTGGGATTCAAATTAAGGGCCTCACGCTTTCTTTCTCTTTTTTGGGGGGGGGTCTGGTCGTGGGGCCTGAACTCTGGGCCTGGGCGCTGTCCCTCAGCTCTTCAGCTCAAGGCTAGCGCTCTACCACTTGAGCCACAGCGCCACTTACGGCTTTTTTCTTTTTTTTTGCTTATGTGGTGCTGAGGAATTGAACCCAGGGCCTCAGGCATGTTAGGCAAGCGCTCTACCACTGAGCCACCTTCCTAGCCTGGCCCTCATGCTTTCTAAAAGTAGGCGTTCTACCACATGAGCCATACTCCCAGGGCTTTTGTAGTTTTTAGTTATTTTTCAGAGGAGGTGTCATGTTTTTGTCTAGGACCAGCATTAGACTTTGCACTTCCCACTTACGCCTCCTATGTAGCTGAGCTGACACTTACATGTGTACACACTGCCATGTGTGGCTTACTGATTGAGATGGGGCCTCATTAACTTACCAAAGAAGAATTCCAGAGACAAGCAGTTGCTGAGTTGCTCAGCAGCTTAGTAATGTAGCTCAGCAAATCCCATCCTCCTTCTGTCATCCTACCTTGTGCTGGCAAGGTAAGAAAGGAAGCAATGACAGGTGTCATAATAGCTGCGGCTTACCTGACAACTGTTGTCCCAGAAACACCGCCTGTAGAATTCCACCTCTCATTGGCCAGACTCCCATGGGAAGTCAGACTTACCAGGGAGGTGGAGAAGGAGCAGGACTTTCCTGATCATGGTAGGCCAGTCATAAGATAAAACCCATTACTTGGAGACCTAGGCACATCAGAATCCTGTGGATAGGGAAGTTAAGTTGCAGGAAATGTCTGCCATTGAGTCGTGTGAGATGGAGAAGAATGGCATTAGGTCTTAGTAGCTTTGTTCCTTTTTTTCCCATAACAAATATGGGACGCTTTGGCTGCCACCACCACTCCAAGGGAGCACCAGTCATCATTTTCTTTTTTTTAGTGGAACTTTTTCTGTGTGTGTGTGTTTATTCCAACATTGCCTAATCTACCAGTAAAACACAACTTCTTTCTTTATAGAAATGATTAGGATATGGTTTTGATGATTTGTATTTTGAACCAACAGGCAGCAGCTTTGGGGACAAAAATTATTGATGAAGATGGCCTATTGAATTTGATTAGAACTATGCCAGGCAAAAAGTCCAAGTATGAAATAGCAGTTGAAGCTGAGGTTTGTATACCATGAACTTGGTTTATTTCATTCGGTGCATAGAAACTTGTTTCATGGCAGGTATCGTGAGTGGACACAGTGCTATTTCTTGAGATTATTCGCCCCTTCTGCCAC
This sequence comes from Dipodomys spectabilis, assembly GCF_019054845.1. Taxonomy (NCBI): domain Eukaryota; kingdom Metazoa; phylum Chordata; class Mammalia; order Rodentia; family Heteromyidae; genus Dipodomys; species Dipodomys spectabilis. The sequence continues at coordinate 7,227,733 of NW_024870720.1, read as the reverse complement.
AGATCTCACCTTAATGTTTTTTGACTTGGAGGACTCTGCTTTAGGATATCTTGTTTGATATGTTTCCTTTTCTCAAAGGAATGAGAACAAGAGGACAGTGTTTATTGAATACAGCATATTTAAGTACTAAATGTGCCTTCCTTATCTTATTTTTCATTGACTTTGCTGTGCATATTACTCCTTAAGTGTTCTTTAAAGAATTCTGTTATGCATGCTAAATTATTCATCAGTTAGAACTATATTGGAACTTTTCCAGTTGCAACAGAAACCAGCCTATAGGAAAAGGAAAAATTATTGGCTTGAGTAGCTTAAGTTATGAGCTGACTGGATCTAGAGATTGCATTGCTATCAGAACCATGTAATGTTTTGTTTGTCTGCTTTTTACACTCAGTCATTCCACCTTTTATACCTGCCTGTCACTGACATGGCCAAATGGTCCACTTGGTTTATTCTAGTTGAAAAAAAATCCTAGGGGACAGTTTGGGTCACATACCATAGTAAAGTTGTAAAAACAGGAGCACTCAACCTTGATGCCATATTGTAAGCTGAGTTATACATATTAGTGGAACTTAGCGTTTTCTCCAGTTCCCTAGTTGTGTGTTAGGACCCCAGACCACATTAGGCTGTGCGGCTTTACTTTCCTCTAGTCCATGACAGTTCTTTAGTCTTCCCTTGTTGTCTTCAGGACCTTGACACTTCTGATGAGTGCTAGTCAATGGTCTTATAGAATGCCTCAGTTGAGTTTGGTTGATGATTTCTTCCATCTTTAGAGCATTGTGTGTTTTTTATATCAAGTCTTAATTACTTGATTGAATGGGTATAATGCTGGGCGCCAGTGGTTCATGCCTGTAATCTTAACTACTCAGGAAGCTGAGATATACAGACTGTGGCTTGAAGCCAGCCCAGGTTTATCTCCAATTAACCACCAAAAAAAGCTGGAAGTGTAACTGTGGCTTAAGTGGTAGAGCACTGGCTTTGAGCAAAAAAGCTCAGGGGCAGTGTCTAGGTCCTGAGTGCAAGTCCCAGGACTGGCCTACCCACCATGTGCTGGTGGCTCTGGATTCTGTAACCATCTAGATCAGGCCTGTAATCCTAGCTACTCAGGAGGCTGAGATCTGAGGATTCTGTAATCCTAGCTACTCAGGAGGCTGAGATCTGAGGATTAAGGTTCAAGTCTTTGAGGCTCCAATAAATCACTCTTCCCCCCCCCCCCCCCCAAAAGAAAAAAAAGGTTAGAAGAAGAGTTGCGGGTAGATTTCCAGCCGTGAATGAAAAAGCTGTGTAACAATGTCCCAGCCCTGAATTCCTCAACACTGGCACAAAAAGAAAAAAAGAAAAAAAAAGATACCCTTTGAAAATGGTGTAAGTCAAGCCTTTTTTTATTCACAAGGCCATGCAAACCTTATAACTCAGAACTTTGTCATTCTAAGAATTCTGCCTGGTGTGTGGCACGTGCCAAATAGTGGGAAAGTAAAGATACGAGGATTGCTTTCTGAGGTTGCCTGAGTAGAAGTGTAAGATCTTTCTGAAAAGCAAACTAAAAGCAAAAGCACTTTGGTTGTGGCCCAGGTGGTCTTGAGTTCCATCCCCACAACAACCTCTGTTCCGCTCACCCTAAAAAAAGAAGTAACGCCTCACTTATTCCTTAGTCATTCATCCCCATCCCTTCATAATCATTGCTTTACTTTCTCCCTCTGAGGTTTGTTTGCTTATTAGAGTACTAGGATGTCAGGGCCCCATACATTTTGCTAAGTAGTGTGTTCACTTGAGTCTCAGGACTTGTCTATTTCATATGAATGGATTCATGCAGAATGTGATCTTTTGTGTCTATATTTTTTCACTTAACCTAATGACTTTTTTTTTTTTTTTTGTCAATTGGTTGTGGGCTTGAACTTAAGGCCTTGGGTGTCTCAGAGCTCTTTTGCTCAAGGTTAGTGCTCTATCACATTGAGCCACAGTATCACTTCTGTTTTTTTGGTAGTTAATTGGAGTCTGAGAGATTTTCCTTCCTGGGCTGGTATTGAACCATGATCTTCAGATCTCAGCCTCCCAAGTGATGAGGGTTACAATCGTGAGCCACTGGTGTCCCCGGCTTAGCCTAATGATTTTAAGATTCACCTAAGTTGTAGCACGTATTAGTACTTCGCTCCTTTTAATGAGTGAATAATGTTCTACTGTGAAAATTACATTTTGTTTAGTCATCTGTAATGTACTGTTTGGTTTCCATCTTTTTATAAACAACACTGGTCTGAAAAATTTGTATACAATTTTTTTGTGGAGGTATTAACTTGTAACTAGTCAGAAAATGACAACAAAAATCTTTTATTACCCTCTTTTTTCAAACTGAAATCTGAGTGCTTGTTATTTTTTAAAAAAGTATGTTCTTGTGTTTGAGATAGATCTGGATAACTTTCTCTAGGCTGAATTTATGAGGCTTCTGTCTCCACCTCCCAAGTAGCTGGATCACAGGTGTGTGCCCTCTCCCCACTGTGGCTGATTATGAAGTTTAGAAAGTGATGATTTCTACAGACAGCTCAGTGCACTGTAGAAGGTCTAGGAGCTAAGATGTAGAAGATCACTTGGATATTTCACATTGCCCTCTGTGGAGTACACTTAGCAGGATGGGATTTCTCTGTGTCTCATCAAATTTCCTTTTTTTTTTTTTTGCTTTTTCTTGACTTTTTAAGATGAAGAAAGAGAAAACCAAACTGGAGAGGACACCCAAAAAAAATA